>NC_042629.1:55107013-55719677 GCF_901001135.1 Rhinatrema bivittatum | reverse complement strand
CAAAAATAAACAATAAAATGCAATAAATAGTTCTGAGATAAAATTCAAATAATGTAATCAAATCATAGAGGAAAATGTAAGAGCAATAGTGTTTTTCACAGTTATCAAAATTTCAACACATTTGGCTCTTTCTTCAAAGCTAGGAGTAGAGCATTCCATAAACTGGGGGCAAATGCAGAGAACGCTCTTACGCTTAACTACTCTGATGGGATAGGCTTTACCTTAATCAGAGTAGTACCAGGCTGCAGGCAATAACCTTTAAAATAACTGCATGATGGGGGAAAGCTGACAGTCTCTCCGAAGTGCATGATTCAAATGGATGTATCCTTGAAGGACACTAACAAAATGGGGAAGTTGGGCAATCAGAAAGAGAGGTTGCAATAAATGTTATGAAACTGGAAGATGTAGTAGGCCAGATTGACAAACTGAAGAGTAACAAATCACCTGGACCAGATTGTATACACCCCAGGGTTCTGAAAGAATTCAAAAATGAAATTTCAGACCTATTACAAGTAATTTCTAACCTATCATTAAATCATCTGTTGTACCTGAAGACGCCAATATTTTAAAAGGGCTCCAGAGATAATCCACGAAACTATATACTGGTGAGCCTGACTTCAGTGCTGGGAAAAATCATGGAAGCTATTATAAAGAATAAAATCGCAAAACATATAGATAGTCATGACTTAATGGACACAGCTAGTATGGATTTACCCAAGGGAAGTCTTGCTTCACAAATCTGTTAAATGTTTTTTGAAGGGGTGAATAAATGTGGGTAAAAGTGAACCTATAGATATGGTGTATTTGGATTTGCAGAAGGCATTTGACAGTCCCTCATAAGAGGCTTCTAAGAAAACTAAAAAGTCATGGGATAGGAGGTGCTGGCCTATTGTGGATTGCAAACCTCTTAAAAGACAGGGAATAGGATTAAATTATCTGTTTTTACAGTGGAAAAAGATAAACTATGGAGTGCCTCAGGGATCTGTACTTGGACCAGTGCTTTTTAATACATTTATAAATGATTTGGAAAGGATATGAGGTATCAAATTTGCAGATGACACAAAATTATTCAGAGGAGTAAAATCACAAGTGAATTGTGATAAAATGCAGGAGGACTTTCTGAGACTGGAAGATTGGGCATCCAAATGGCAGGTGAAATATAATGTGGACAAGTGCAAGGTGATGCATATAGGGGAAAATAACCCTTGCTGTAGTTACACGATGTTAGGTTCCTTATTAGGAGTTACCACCCAGGAAAAAGATTTGGGCATCGTAGTTATTACATTGAAATTGTCTGCTCAGTGTGCTGTGGTAGTCAAAAAAGCAAATGTTTATGAATTATTAGGAAAGGAATGGCAAATAAAACCAAGGATGTCATAATGCCTCTGTATCGCTCCATGGTGAGACCACACCTTGAATACTATGTGCATTTCTGGTCTCCACATCTCAGTTTGGCGAAGAGATGACTGGGGGGGGGGGAATATGATAGAAGTCTATAAAATCATGAAAGGACTTGAACAAGTTAATGTAAATCGGTTATTTACTCTCTCAAATAATAGAAGGACTAGGGGCCACTCCATGAATTTAGCAAGTAGCTCATTTAAAACAAATCAAAGAAAATTATTTTTCACTCAGCGCATAGTTAAGCTCTGGAATTCATTGCCAGAGGATGTGGTTACCTCAGTTAGTGTAACTGGGTTGAAAAAAGGTTTGGTCAAGTTCTTAGAGGAAAAATGCATAAACTGCTATTAATTCATAAGCAATAGTAGCTTGAGATTTATTTAATGTTTGGGTACTTGTGACTTGGATTGGCCACTGTTGGAAACAGGATACTGGGCTTGATGGACTCCTGGTCTGACGCAGTATGGCATTTCTTATGGGAAAATACTAGAAGTCAGAATACAAGAGGTTTTGAATGCATTTCGGGGTTGACTTTTAATTAATGGTCTCTTTTTAAATGTGGGAAATCTTGTGGGTAGGTAAACAATTACCTTTAAATAATAATTTAAACATGCAGTATGTTAGTGAGGTGTTACCAGTACAATCTCAGTTTAGAATCTTGGGTTTATGTAGGTTCGCAGCTATTTAGAGTGCATGTACAGCATTTGGTAAAGGTCGCATTTTTTATGTTAGGAATGTTATGACCTTTACGTTTCATATTAAAAGCAAACTTATCTAGAACTGCCGCTCAAGCCTTCGTACTAAACCATTTAGATTATTGTAGTAATATTCTGGTTGGCTTACCTGGCACTTCATTACAGGCCCTACAGCTAATACAGCACGCAGCAGCAAAATTGATTATGGGAATAAAATATGGTGAGCATATCTCTCTGGTTATGAAATCTTTACATTGGCTTCCAGTGAAATGGAAGTCTCAATTTAGAATATTAATGGTTATTCATAAATTGTTATACTCAATCGTATGGTGGCCAAGACCTTTGCTTGGTATACTCCATCATATATGCTGCATTTTCAGGAGAATTTTAGGCTGCAGAAATCATGGGAGAAGGCACTATCTTATGTAGAGCCTGAATTATGGAATACACTTCCACTGAGGAAGAGAGAAATAGGAAACTTTTTAGGAAAGCATATATGTGACTTTAAGATGCTGTTTTTGTATGAAATGTTTGATTTATGAATGTGTGCTTATTGGAATCTGCACTGAACTTTTGTTGTGGAAGCAGCGGAGTAGAAGTAAAGCAGAAATAAATTATCAATAGACTTGCTGAGATTCAAGCTCAGTGAACCAGCATACATCTATAATATCACACACAGGGGCATGCCCTTTGGCACGGGCCCACCTGTCAGGCAAGCATTTTAGTGGTGGAAAGCGTCTTGCTGTAGTCAAATGACCCAAGATGTGGGTTTGAGCCAAAATCTGATGGCAGGTATCAGACAAGTGGAGAGCTAACCGCCCCTTTCAGCAGCGAGTAAGTAAAGTGCAGAGCGGATGATTTTTGACACAGAGCCACTGTCAGGCAGCTGTTTTGGTGCTGGAGTGCCTTTGCTGTGGTCACATGACCCAGGAAGTGGGCAACCATAAGGGTAAGGGATGTCAGTGGAGAGACCGGCATGGTGTTCAGTCTTGTAATAGTCGCTCCATGCATGCTGCCCCCATGCAGAAATATTACACCAGAGGTTACCACAGATCACTTATTTCCATCCTCTAGCCATTTAGGGATGCGCTGTACTTCGCCCACTCCCATTTGGATGTTCTTACTGTTCTTGTCTTCATCTTTTCTGGGAGGGCATTCACCTCTCTTTCCATGAAAATATATTTCCTGATGATGTTCCTGAGTTTGATCCTTGTGCATTATTAAAGTCTGTATCATGTCTCCCTTTCCCATCCCATCTCCTCTAGGGTGTTACACGTTTAGAGCCTCTTTCAGTAGCAGGCCTTGCACCATTTTGGTTGCTTTTCTCTGGACAACTTCTATCTTATCTCTTTCCTTTCGTATTTCACTCACAATTTTAAGAGAAAATATTTCAAAAGAAGTTTTTTTGGGGTTTTTTTTCCCTAAAATGTTCTTCTGGGCTTGCTAAAAAAAAAATTCCCAGATTCTTCCTTTTTTCCCAAGCCTTGTGTCTAGACATAACACACAATTGCTACATTTTTGCATACAGAATTCCGTAAGTCTTGCCACAGAAACTACTCTCAAATTGCCAGAGAGAATTAGGGTCCCTGGTTGTAAGTCAGCTTGTATATAAAAGCTAAGCTATTAAAAATAAAGCTCTTGTTTAGGCATTACCAGTGGTCAGGGTAGCAACAGACATGTTTGCTTTACAAAATGTACTCCTGGCATCATGGTAAGGTCAAGATGGTGGTTCTGTGGATTAATCTCTGGTGGTAGGGAAGGACTTGTCAGGCTTTACCCTTTCAGTATAGAGTCAAAGTGTTGACATCTTTCACTAGAAACAATAGGAAAACTTTTTTTTTTTTCTTGTGATAAATTATAGCAAGTCTAAATATTGATACCCAAGCTATTAGTGTCTTAGACTTAATCCTGCTCTCTTCTCTCCATAGACTGATGGACAAAGCGATAAAGGAATATTCTGTGTATCGCTCTAGCCTGCTCTTCTGGGCTCTGGTAGACCTTATTTACAACATGTTTAAGGTAAGGCGCATTTGACCAGAACAGTTTCTTGAACTTGCTGAGCCTTGATATCCAAGTGGGATAGGACTCCATTTTGTTTTGTGTGTTCAAATGACCAGCATAAAATACAAGTACACATTGTGCAGCAGTGGCATCTTGTCCCGGAGACACAGCTAACTGGAAGAGAGGAGAGGTGCAGGGGGAGATACGATACAGACCTTCAGATTCCTGAAAGGTTTTAATGATGCACGAACTTTAAAACTTTTCCGTCAGAAAGGGGGTCACAAAATGAAACTCCGGGGGGTGGGGGGGACTCTGAACCAACATTAGGAAATATTTCTTCACGGAGAGGTTGTTGGATGCCTGAAAAGCCCTTCCGGAGGAGGTGGAGAGGGGGAAAACAGTCAACAAGTTCAAAGGGGCATGGGATAAACACTGGATCCTAAAAGAAAGAGAATGGAAATGAAAAAGAGAGTGCATGGGGGTAGCCTGCAGAGAAAGTTGCACAAAAAGTTCTGTGGTCAAAATTTATGTGGTTGGCAAGGGTAAAATTTTAAAACTTGACTATTGTGTGCATATCTTGAAAAGTTAAGTACACAAAGGCTTTTGCATATCAACACTGTTGGTTATCATTCTTTTAAATTGATGGCCTAGGTTTGTTAGCTCGAACCTTGTACTGTCCAAGTAGCTTCTGAAGCAGTAGCTTAGTCCTCTTGGTGATTAAGGACTGAGCAACTCATGGCAACAATTAATGACTAACCAAAGAGCAACACTGCAATTAGTTCCTGAAGAAGTTATCACATAAAGCCAGGTTGAAGTCCTTAACATCTAGAGTGTCTGAAGTGAGGGTATGTGGATGAATACCCTGGAGGTCTTGTATATTGTCTCTTTAATGATTAGTTCAACAATGAGAAGCCATGCAGCTCAGCAGGAACTTCTTCTGGCTTGTATAGCAAATGTGCACGAATGAAATGCTCAGGGTTAAATCTGTAAGCCATTGAATAGCTTCAACAGAAGCATAATTGATAGAGTCTAGTCCACTTTTGAGTGAGAGTAGGCTCTAATTGTCTGATCTGGGTGGCCACAGTCGTGTTAGAATTTTTACTTGTGTAGGAGATGAGTAGGTGCTGAGGAAATGGTTCATACTTTAGGTCAGAATTATCCTGCAGTTTTTCCCCAGCTAGAAAGGATTACTAGAACATAGCTTAATATTTTGTTTGGTATGTTTTACATTTAAAATATTTACTTTACGTTTAGTACTGTTATTGTCTACTTTCTTAAAGCAAATCGGTAGACTTTAGTAATTCTTGTTTTTTCTGTCTTTATAGAAGGTGCCGAGTAGTAACACAGAGGGAGGCTGGTCCTACTCTCTGGCTGACTTCATCCGACATAATGATATGCCAATCTATGAAGCTGCAGACAAGGCGCTGAAAACTTTCCAGGATGAATACATGCCTGTTGAAACCTTTTCTGAATTCCTGGATGTAGCTGGTGGGTATTAAATTTCATAGAGGAGTTTTTAAGAGAGCCCTTTTGTCCCCCAGATCAGGCCTAGATGTGACGTAATGATTCAGGATAGCAGGAGTCGCTGCTCCCTGCATATAACCCCTAGGGGCATGAGAGATTCCATCTGGCTCTCCCACTTCAGGCTCTCATGCAGCAGGCATCTGATTTCTCATAGCTTTACCCAATTTGACAGAGGGACTTTCATTTTCAGTTTTTATTTTACTTTTCCTGGAAATTTATCAGTGTTTATAACAAACAAAGAGGTCGATGCACACTGAAAATCAGTGCACAGTTTAATGCACAAACTAATATTTTCTAATGGTATGCTAATGCATTGCTGAGCTAAGCTTAAGCAGGCAACCTCAGCCACATACAGGCACAAAAGGCCACATTTTTGGTGAAAATTTGTCTGAAAGATAACTGGCTAAAATTAGCCACTTATTTGAAAATCGACCCCAATCTGTCTTATAGCTTCATCTTTTGTTGTATTTTTTTCTCTGATATTTAGGGTCAAAGTTCACGGGTACATTTAACCCACAGACTGCAGCAAGTTTCAAAAAGAAAGTAAGCTTGTACTTTCGCATTGAAATTTGCCACTGGTACTTTGAACCTACTTTTTAGTGCAGATACCTCTTCTGCAGAAAATAACGTGTAGGCTTGAAAATACAATATCCACATGTTGTTTTCCAGTCCCACACAAAACACGCCTTCTGGAACAATTCCTCTAAATGCGGTTAAAAGTATTGCAGGCTCACCGACTTTTAGCCTTATTAAAGGAGGGCAGTTTTCAGTCAATTTACGTGCCTACATCACCATTCATCTGCGTAAATGGCTTTGAAAATGATCTTCCCTGTGTCATGGAGCGATAAGCTGGTGCCTGGGTCATGCTTGTGCTGGAACCATTCCTTGACTTGAAAATTCAGAATTTCTCCCCACCCCCAAGAGCAGCAAGCTCTGTCCATCAATCTTCCTTTAAATTTCCACAGTCACATTTACTATAGCTGCTGTTTGACTGATGTACCTCTGCATCCCTTCATACCCATGCTTCTGAATTTTAGTTCCTTGCATCTCATGATCTATTTGTTGGCATTTCTTACAGACTGCTGCTTTCCACGCAGTGTACAAAATACACATTCAGATTGATTACAAATAAGTCATAAAACAGAAGCATTATTAAACACAATAAATAATAGTATAAAACTAAGTATACAAATTAAAATACTACACACAAGGTTGTACATAGCTTCTGGCCTTCATTTTCAGTTTTTATTTTATTTTTCCCAAGAATTTATCAGTGTTTATTATGATAAAACTGGGAGAAAATCAGTGGAAAGAAATGAGTCCTTTCTTTCCACTGATTTTGTTTGTTATAATACACAGATAGGTTCTTAGAAAAAAATAAAATAAAAACTGAAAATGGAGGTGCTCTTCACATAACTGGAACTGTAATGTCTGTGTTGTTTCTGTGAAATTGTAGGCGTTGTCCAAGACATGTCGGAAGAAGATCTATAAGGACCACAAAGCGAATATAAAACTACATCCACTTATTTTATTTTTTTTATTAAGTTCAATAAAATATATCAACCTCCACAGTATCATATTTTGCCTAAAGACAATACCACCACAAACATTTTATTCTATATATTTGAAGTTATACACAGATGTTGGATACCTCAGTTATCCGTTAACAGCAAAGAAATACATTAGTACCTGGCTGTGAAGATGATTACTAGTACAGGACTTTAAAATAATAGTAACAATGCAGATATTTTTTTAACTCATCAAAAGTTATTTATATATATATATAGAGAGAGAGTCTTAAATTTGCCTAGTTTTTTTTTATTTGTCTACTTTTCCCATAGTTTGAAAGAGGAGCACAATAATCAAAAACAAAAAATACAATCACCATCAAAAAAACAAGTATAAAACTGTAATAAAATTTAATTAAATTAATAAAATTCAAAACCGTTCAAAACCAACAAAATTAACAATTGAATAATATCAAATACAGGCAAGGATTACTTCTATTTATTTATTTATTTGACATTTTTTATATACCAAAGTTTGTTAATAACATCACATTGGTTTCCATAAAACAGGAATACAGCAACAGGCTTTACAATTAAACTGATTTTGAACAGGGGGAAATTGGGGGAAGGGGGACACTATATAATAGAAGCTATGAAGGGAGGGGGAAAGAAAGAGAAAAAAGGGGATATTTCGGTAGATATAGTAAATATACTCTATTTATTGTTTATTTCAGTAAATAGACTTCTAATTAACAATATCCTTGTTACTTTAAATTCTAAAAAATTTCCTGGTGATGGTACATATAGGGCCTGATTTTCAAATGTTTATTATTTGATATACCGCCTTTCAACATAAAGCGGTTTACATTACTAAAATCCATCAATGTAATCAAATATGCACATTACCTAAAACATCATAGGAAAAGTTAACAATATAAAAAAAAATAGAATTAAGTTAAACAAGTAAGATATATACAGCTAGTAAAAAAATATGTATCATAATCCAGGCTAAATACTTAAATTACCACCGCCTAATAAGATCAAGCAGTTTATTTCATAAATGAATTTCTAAAAGATTCAAAGCTATTTTTGTGAATAAGTCACAGTTATATGCAAGTGAATAGTTATTATAAAATACCCTGGAGTTTGAACAAACGTATGTGCATAAGTTTGCTTTAATAATTTGGGGTAAAGTGTGTTTGTAAAAAGTTTGTCCAAACTTTAACCAACTGCATACAGTGTTAACATTCTCCTCATTGAGAGTAATTTTAAAGGCATTTATGTGGGTAAAATAGGGGATTAACTGCATAAATGGCTTCTTATAAACTTGCCTGCTGGATATGTGGGTAAAAATATGTGCATTTTTACTCACATATAAAAGAGGCATTCTGGGAGTGGAGTTAACACCCACATTTCCTTGAGGAAACCTCACACACATGGCAGATATAAAGGTTTGTGCGTGCCCTTCCCAGCATCATTTTCCAAGTGAAAGTATACCCATTTTTACTTGGAAGCCTTGTGTAAAGTTCGCCCACAGACTCTACACCCGTATGAAAATTATCCCCAGAGTGACACGGTTCATTCTGTCGGAAAAAAGGTCTGATGCTTTGGACAAGACAAGAGCATTCATGCAGCCCCTGACTGATTCTTTTGTCTGTTGTTTTTTCCAGGCCTTTTATCAGAAATCAACGACCCTGACAACTTCCTGAAGGATCTTTTCAACTCAATTCCCTGAGCATTCAGCATAGAGAAGCAGCTTTTAAAGACTTGACTGAGCTTTGCCTTTAATCTCTCCATGCTTATCTTCAACCTTTTGCAGTATATTTTTTTTTCTTAAAGGTTTTTGGAGTGATTTGGGGTTTTTAGGTTTCTTGTTTTATCCTTATGTTGTGGTTTAAATATATACAGGCATTGTGTAATCCAACTAGTTCAGGTTCAGAAATAACTGTCCTCAGTTAATAATTTAGTGTGCACATAATTAAAATTAATAATAAAAAAAAACACTGGAAAGGAAGATTTGAGTATTAATTTAACGAGTCAAGCAATCCATCAGAGGTTCTATCTCTACGGATTTCTAGAATCCTGATGGGCAATATGCACTCTGTCAGAGCCGAGGCCGTAAAGATTGCTGCTGCATTTGGCCCATAATGTAAGTAATACAATCTTTTATTCTTTTTGGTGTGTTGATACGTAAGTAAAGGAAATCTGGTATCTCCTTTCATGACACTGATGGTTAAAATTAATGGGTCCCTAAGTTGTATGAAGTTAGCTAAGGAGTTCTCCCCCTCCCCCCCCAAATGGTTTGCAAAATGTAGTAGAACTATGTTTTTGAATACAGGATTGATTCATCACAATGTGTCCTCTTCTATCATCTTCTCTGATGTCCTGGACTTGCTGCTGAGGTGTAATCGGCTATTGTCTAGCTAAGCTAGAATTGAATAAAAGCATTCATTACTTGGTTCCTAGTGCCTGTTTGTTTGAATTTAGAACATTTCCAATTTACCCAATTCAGGTACTGCATGGATAAGCAAACAAATCATACGGTGTCATTGATAACCCTGGGAATATAATCATTTAGATGAAACAGCTTGGAGACGGAAGAACTTGTTTTAGACTCGGTCATAATACATAAAGCTCTGAAAGAAAACTGTAATATCTACCGTTTGACCTTTCTAATTTAACCCCTGGCGGTTCACATCAATAGACTTATTTCATCTTTGCTATTCATTTTACCATTTATTTAGTACCCTAAACCAGAAAGCTGTACAACAAATTATATGTAAGTATAATGAGCCTCTGCCACAAAGAAGTTGCAGAGTATACCTTCTACTGGAAAAACAGAACAAGCTAGACACTACATGCCAGCAGAATACCTCACTTCTCTCTCTCTCTCACACACACACACAGAACATGTACTGACACTTATCTAATACAAAATAAGAAACCACAAAATAAGAAGAGGAAAATGCAGACAAAAACTGAAATGGAAGCCCGACTCTGCTTGCGGTACAACACCAGAGAGAAAGAAACATGGATTTCCTCCTAAACTGAGCAAAATGCAAAGACGTAAGAAATGCACATTCTCAAAGCTGACACATTCTATTCTCTAAAAACTGAAAATAAAATGTTTTCTGTGTTTGTCTGGGCATTTTATTTTTTGTGGTTGAGTTGGTCCTAGCCTCTCACTTCTCCTTTCCATTTCTTCTCTCCTCCTGTCTTTCTCATCCTTATCTAAATCTTTCTCAGACATTGATCCTTCCCATTCATTTGTTTCTCCATTTCTCTCTTCTTTGCCTCTCTCTACACTCATAATTACATTTTACCCCACTTCTCTCCTCTCTAACCCTTCAATCCCCAGTCTCCCTCTTTTCACCACTACCAGCTTTCCATCTTCTGCCTCTAATTCCCCCTGCCTCTCGCACCTTTTCCAGTGTCCTATTCCTCTGTTTTTCACCCATTCTCTAATCCCCCCCCATTTCCACCACTCTGTACTCGCCCTATTTCATCTACCTTCCTATGTCTCTCATTGCCTCACCAGCCCTGCTCCTTCCCTGTAACGTAGTCCCTCCCTAGCCTCCAAGCCATTCTTCTGTCTCTTACTTCTACCGGCTTCCTATTACCCCACTTTCACTACATCCCCAGCCCATTCTCTCCTTTTATCACACCTTCGCAGACCTTTCCGTTTCCTTACTCTCCACCCCATTACCTGCTCTCCCTGATTCCCCAAACCAGTTTCTTCCCAAGCTCTCCTAATCCCGTTCTTCCCTTAATCTACTCCTCGGTCCCTGCTTCCCTTTTTCCCTTCCTCCCCTGCCCCAACCGGCACCTCTTTAAGTTGTCGCTCTGCAGCCTAAGTGCAGGTAACCTTTTCCCTCCTACAGTCCCATGGTGAAAAATCCTCTGTTTGAAACGCAGGGTTCAAGGTGTGATCTTTAATACATCTAAGTAAGGAGATGGCCCAGAGGCCTTGATTTTTAAAGAGGCTTTCCTCAGATGGTGCCTTGAAATCCTTTTCTCTGGACAACTGGATTCTATGCCACTCCATTTCTCCTTTGCAGTAAGTATTCCTGCTTGTTTATCCCACTATTTTCATTTTTGGGGGGTGTTTTTCTCTCCTTTGATTCTCTCATCCTTTTGGTTCTGTGGCGTTCTTTTCCCGCCATTCCAATAGATGGATGTTTGATTAGTATTTTTGTTAGCATTATATTATTTTCTGGGCAGAGTTATTTGGTCTTGGTTATGGTGCACCTATTTTTGTTTCTCCCTATGTATACTGATTGGAGTCCAGTTTTTAGTCATACCCTGGTTAAAGTCCCGTAGCTGGTTAGAGTCCAGTTTTTGGTCAAGCTTAAGGCTGCTTTTATGACTACGGAGTTGGTTAAAGTCTTGCTCCTTGAAGTAGGGTGTGTGTTTAGAGGTTAGAGGCACTCTTTGGAATTTCAGTCATCATTTAGCAGAAGACTGAAATTGCTATTTTAGTTCTTTATTTTTTATATTTACCTCTGTGGTTTATTTAATAGTTCTTTTCTATGTGATAGGAGAGTGTGAAGTAGAGGAGAAAAAGGACATCATCCCTTGGCAAAAATCTTAGTAATGTGTGAAAGGTTTGTGAGTGTGTAAAGATAAGTTGACTTAGGGAATAGCCACTGCTATTAATTGCATCAGTAGCATGGGATCTTCTTAGAGTTTGGGTAATTGCCAGGTTCTTGTGGCCTGGTTTGGCCTCTGTTGGAAACAGGATGCTGGGCTTGATGGACCCTTGGTCTGACCCAGTATGGCATGTTCTTATGATTACAAGACATGTTTTGTTGATTTAGATTTTTTACATGAAAGGAGATTCTTCGTTGCTCCTTCCGCTGTCCAATACGCCTGCTCAATATGTGTGAGAGAAATACAAGCCTATTGATGTGAAATATTTAAAGAAATGGCATTTTAAAACTAGGGATGATCCTAAATTGCAGTTTCGTAAAGGAGGAATATTTTGAATAAGATTAAACTCAAAGCTCCCTTCAAATGTTCAAAGTCACAAGATGAAGTAGATATATTTTAAGATTGGTGGCAGGAAGCATACCTGCGCAAACAAAAATCTATTAATGCTGAGTTGAAAGATACTTTAGATAAAACTAAAAAGACTTTAGTTTCTACTAAGGTTCATTTAAATGAGTTAAGGACTAAAATTTAGAAACCTACAGTGTATCCAGTAAAATAAGAAGAAACCTTGTCAAAACCTGTGGATTTTATTATGATTACACCTGAAATAGATTTGTTAGAGGACCCAACTTACCAAGGAGGCTGCTATGAGCCACCGTCTGCCCGAGGGATAGATCAAGAACATTCTCCATCTGCTATGTCAGAAGGCCCTGATCATACTTCCGTGAGCCACGGGGCTTATATCATTCTCCTGTCCACAGTAGTTCTGAATCACAAGCGACAAATCCACATTTGGAGGCAACTAGTTTAGATAAGCTCAAATGAGAAGGCATGTCTAAGTCCAGAAGTTGAAATGCTAAATAAATTTTTGAATAGTTTGAACTTCTCATTAAATGAGATATCTACCCACACATTGGACTTAAAAGGTGTTTCCAGATTGTAATCATGATTCTCTTAGAGACAACATATTTAGACAAAGACAAAAACAGTTAAAAGAAAAGCAGGAAGGCATATATCCTTTACGAGAAGTGCTACTTGCAACCTTAGCTGCTAGTAATGGGGTTCAAATGGTTTATGTCCCATAGTCATAGACAGATTTACTAGCTATTAAAAGTTCATTATCAAATTTTAAAAAGGAGACACATGTTGAAGAAATTGAGGCATATAACCCAACCTTGACATTGGTTTTGTCCCATGATGTGTGTGACTGATTGAAAAAGCAAAATGACCTTCACCTGCAAATCTCCCATTCAATTTGGCACACTGTATTGATCAGCAAGTTGAGGATTTGCTTAAAGCAGTCTTAGTTTTTTCCCCAGACTAATTGGTCTAAGATTACTATGTGCAAAATTTCAGTTAGAGGAGCTGGCTGAGTATTTGAGTAGGTTGATAGAAGTATTTGTGGCATATTCCAGGGATTGAAGATCCTGGAAAAGAAGCGAATCGAGCAGGCTTGACAAATCATTTGTATATGAGACTTATTCCTAAATTGAGAGAGTGACAATTGCTTGCATTACCTGGGCTACAGAAACACCATCCAAAGTGTGCGCAGTGACGCAGGCTTGCTTGTAAGCACATGGCTGCAGCAAAAACAGTACAAATGGATAAATTATTAGCTTTACAAATCAGTTTCAAAATGTAAAAGGGACAAGGAGGTAGTAGAGGACAGGGTAGAGAAAAAACCCAGGGTTCTGCCCCTTGTAATTATTGTCATGAAATTGGCCATTGGAAAAGAGACTTCCCTCTTTTGGCACCTCCTCTGCCTCCAATGGAACGGAAGTGTTTCGGGCTCTCACCTACAGCCAAACCATACAGACCTGATAGGAAGAAAATGCCATATGCATACTAGAAGTGTGCGACACTGCCAGGAGTTTTCCTGCTCTTACTGTATCTTCCCTTCACTCTGAACCTATGATCATCCTCACAGTTTCGTGAAAAACCCAGGGTTCTGCCTTATAGATACAGGGACTTCTTGTTCAGCTTTAAGAATGGAATCTGCACCACCACTTCCACTGTCAGCCAAAAAGCTTAAGGTTGTGGGTGTGACTAATCACATGGAGACTCCCCCTTTGTCCAGTCCAGTACCTGTACAGGTAAGACCTTTTCATACATCACATACCTTTTTATTGTCGTTGTCTTCTCCTTTGAATTTGTTAGGAAGGGATTTGTTGTGTAAATGAAATTGTATCATCTCTTATTCTCCTGCTGGGATTTTTCTTACTTTTCCTAAGGAAAATGACTGCATGGTACAATCTGTTTCAATTCTCCCCCTCCATCTATTTAGGGTTAACCTCCTCTAATTGTGTGTGTCCTCTAGAATTAGATTTTTCACAAGTGCCCAAAGGGGAGTAATGATGTGGGGAAATCCCAGTCCGTCCCCCCTTGTTGGACAGATAATGCAAGAAGTGGGTAAAGTGTTGGGGATTAAATTGCATTTTCATTGTCCGTACAGCCCGGAAGCCTCCAGCTTTAATAGAACGTTTGAATCATACTTTTAAAGCTTGCCAAGATTTGTGATGAAACGTCACTCAAATGGCCAGATGTTTTGCCTTTGGCATTAATGAGCATGAGAAATATATGCCAAATCACAAGCATGTACTAACACCACACGAAATTTTATTTGGCAGACCAATGCCAGTGCCCATCATGCCTAAACTGCTAATCAACTTGAACTTTGCACAAGATGAATTAATCTTACACTTTATTTCACAGTTACATCATAAAACTAAGAAGATTCATCAGCAAATTACACCTGTTTTATAAGAGCCACCAAATAGAGGTATCAGATGTCCAGCCTGGAGATTCTGTTTCAAAGTGTTCAAGCATAAGCTTGTTGGAAGTGCCCTTATCAAGTACTGTTGATAGCCATTCTGCACTAAAACTACAAAGATTGGATCATTGTGTCCACACCAGTCATTGTAAGAAAGCCTATGAAGCAATACAGGCTATTATGGATGAGACAGAACTGATAAGTCCTGTGAGAACAGTGTTTGAGTTGAGCAAGGGTCAGGAGGAGTACTAGAAAGGGGTGGCCCAGAGGGTTCCCTCGATATCTAAGTGCGTCAGTTAAAGTATTCTTGCAGAAATGTGAAGAAAGGCCAAAAGGTATCATGTGTGGCTGTGTTTCCTAACACAGTGGCCCATGATCATGCCATTCATGCTGTCAGAAAAAAAAAATGGCTTTGTATGGATCACCAACACCCTCCAGAACAACTTAAATCTTACAGACTGTTGAATTTGTTCTAAGCTACCACTGTCAACTGGTTCTTTTCTGGCTTCAGCTTTCCAGACAGTGCCACTGAACCTTACTGATCCTAGCATAACTCAAGTGCTTATATGTACAAGTAAAAGTGCTCCACCAAAAGGGATGGACTCAATTGAACTAATGGCTCCTGAAATGTCTGCTGAATGGTGTCATCAACACATACCAGAAAATCAGTCTATGCCTTGTACTACAGATAATGATTTTTCCCATTGCCATGAAACAATAATGACTTTTGCTAATGACAGATATCTTGTTCCTCCTGGATGGCAATCAGATGGGTCATGCATATTAGTAACTGAAGGTAATAGTTTGTTTTTACCAGTGAATATATATTAAAATACTATGTTTTTCACATAACCAGTCTTATATTCAATATGGGCCTTTTGGAAATTTAGCTTTACCCAATACAACAATGCCAGCACGAAACTATACACTTGCTGAGCGTTTACATTTAACGCCTCTTTCAAGTCTGTTGCATCTCCTTATTTGTTTACAGTATTATAAGGTGATTAAACTCCCCTCACATAAATTTAAGTGGACCATATATACCACTTAATGTCCAAATAAAGCAGGTGGTCATGCTGGTATTCATGCTCCAGAGGTATTTTATATAAATGGAAAAGGGCATTCAAAATATATTATGGGAGTAATAGCGGAAGGATAACTTTGTACTATCCCCGATTTTTCTGTTCATCTCCTCAATGCTACTAAACACATCTCTGACCATTTTCACCCAAATATTCAATCTTATAGATGAATATGACATTCTTTAGATCTGTTACAGGAGTAATCTTTCCATCGGTTGGAGTTTATAATCTGCAAACTGCACTCCAGAGTTTAGTAGAACAGATAGTACATGAAAATAGTGCAGTATTGTCTGGAGTACAGGTAGAGAGAACTTCATTGGCTGGAGTTGTAATAATTGAATGGCATTGGATATTTTGTTGGCAGAAAATGGAGAGGGTATATCAAGTAATAAATGTCTTGCTGTGCATATGTTCATCAATCAGGTCAAATTGATCAGTCACACTACATGAACGACCTGGCTCATCGAACTAATGTATTGCAGATTGATTTAAATGGGTAGAATTGGGATGTATTAGGAATTGGTTCATGGTTTGAGGGACTAGGAAAAAAGATTGCATTTTGATTAATGCTGTTGCGTTGGTAAATTGTTTGTTTTTTTGTGTTTGTGGACAGTTCATTTTTACTATAACAAGAAAAAACTTATCTACTGCTTCTACTGTTATATGGCACTAAAGACTTTTGCCAAATGCTCCATCTGCAACCTTTAGACCTACATAAGAAGAATTTTATTTGCTTAATATTGAAACCTCTAAAGTATAATTGACCCTCTCTGTTATCTAAACTAGGGAGGAATTGTGGTAATTAGAAAAAGTTTTGTTTAAGCTTAAACAGTTTAGAGATCATAATAGGCCAAAAATATTTGATTGCACAAGTAAACACCATGTATAGATTATAATGAAAAAAAAGATCTGTAATAGCTGTTGCAAAACTTGCTCAAGACTGTACTGTCAGATGTTTTTGGCTCCATGGACAAGGTATAAGATGTAACTATAGGTCAAAGACAGGAGGAAGGATGCTGAATTCTAAACATTGCTTAGCTATACATACTTCAACTACATCAAGGTTGAAGCATTAATAGATATAATGATGTATGATCCTTTATCAGTATCAAAATGTGTTATTGTAGATAATTATAGATAATTATGATCAGAACTTAGGGCATACTGACCTGGTGACTAATCATGACCTAAGACATGTTGGAATGAAAAAATAAGACTATGATTGGTCAAGCTAAGATAAAATGCTAAGACACATGCTATCTTTGTAATACATGCTTTGTTGCTGCTAACATCAGAACTGTGCCATGACTTGTTCCCGTCATTTACTTACTGCAGAAGACTTGGGTGTGATCGTTAATACATCTAAGTAAGGAGATGGACCAAAGCCCTTGATTTATAAAGGAGGATTTCCTCAAATTCAGTCCAGTATAGTGAAAATTAGAAACCGCATCAAAATTATATGAATCAGGAAAATAATGGTTTCCTTACCCATGTTGTTACTTCTAGTTGATCACATCCTTGCTGCTGCACCACCATCCTTCCCACTGGAGAGCAGGCTAAGTGAAATGCAATTCCAGCATGAACTAGGCAGAGAATGGGAAAAAAAAATACCCAAATACAAACATAAACTCCGGTATCCACACTGGTCTAAGAAAAATCCCAAATTACTATCCAAACTTCCAAAGTCTCCCAAATTTTCTTCGTCCTTGCCTCTGATTTGCATTGTGGGCAAATAGATCAATGACATAAGGGGAGGGGGGGGGGGAGCTTTCCAGACTAGTCAAATCTATAAAACTCTCTAGCAATCCACAGCAACTCCTCTTCCTTCCGTTAAAAAAAAAAAAAAAAAAGGTGAGGCTATGACCATCATCAAAAAATCCCATGCCAACTTCTTTCTCACCACCCCAGAAGCAGAAGCTACTCCTCTTCGGGTAGGCATAGGGCAAGCAATGCACACAGGCTCATTTTCCCTCAGGAAGGGAGGGTCCCTGCTGAAACTGGGATCAAGTCTTAAAAACTAGAAAAGCTTCTCTTTACCAAAATCACACTCTGGAGCACCTCCATCCCTCTCTTCTCCAGGCCAGAGGAGCCTAGGCAGGGACGTCTACCAAAAAAATCTGTCTTCACACCACCAGCTCCAAACCCTCTCCAGCACCCTCCTCATATCTCTCCTTCCTTCTGAATTCTGAGCAGGCTCCAGCGGGATTTATAACCCACTGAAGTCTCCCACAACAAAGGGGAGGATTTCAGAAAGCAAAATCCTACTCCCATTGCCTGTGCTGGAAAAATATCTATTTGGAGACTCTTTTTTGGAAGAAAAACAGGCCAGGGTCACAATTAAAATAAATTGTTTAGGGCTGGCCTGAGAGTTTAGTAGCAGTGCTGGGCTCTGCCATGCAGGAGACATGGATTTGATTTCTGAGCTTAACTTGTATTGTTTGGGCAAGGCAACATGAATGCCGTGGAGGCAGTGTCCATAGCGTCTAGTGAAAGGGAGTATCAGCCATCGCATAATGGTGACACCTAGTGGCCAGACTCTGGTACATGTGTACTGATGGAAAGAGCCACAGTGTGTCTGCTTGGCAAGGCTGAGGGAGGTTGTAAAATGGGGATTATCCGGGTAGTTGCAATTGAAGGGTCATGGTGTCAAAGCCCACTTGAAGTTGATTCCAACAAAGAAGAAAGCCCAATAGAGCAGAAAAACTGCAGGGTCAAAAATGAAAATAAAAAATGCATTCAGTCTTTGCAGCTTTTTTTCACTTTCTGAAAATACCCTTTGTATTCATACTCTGTAACAGGGCTAGGCAACTCCAGTCCTCACAAGCTTGAGGTTCGTACACTGTTTTGTTTCTTGTTTTTCTGGAAATTTTTGTTGCATAATGTTCCGCAGGTATGGCAGAAACCCCGTGTGCTGTTCAAAAAGAAATCCGTCTGCTTCATTTGATTTAGCAAAGCTTGGGAAACATTTTTCAGCATAAATACGGTATCTTTCCTTTGAGATGTTTTCACACAGCTTTGTTGGAGGGAACAGCATGTTTAAGTGCTTGCCTATTTCATGTTAGCCCTGCAGGCAACTGCTTTTGAGCTGTTTAATGTAAACACGCTCGAAAAAGATCAGCAAGCCAGTGTTGACTTTTAAATAATAGCATTTGCAAATAGGAAAAATTAGTTTTCAGGGTTGCGTTACTTAACTCAGGGCTTCATAAACTTGTCCTGTCATAGCTGGCGGGTTTTATCTCATGAATGTTCATTACATTAATATCCTATAAACCTGCCTGGTTGTTGGAATTGCTGGTATACGTTTGAGAGTTAACCAGTCAATGCTTTGCTTTCAAAAAAAATTCCCCCATTGGCCAGCTAATTTTAAGTACTTGAATTCATCAGATTGCCAGATTTATCCAGTGAAGAAAGGGGTAGCTCCCAGTGTGGGGGGTACTTTTAATTCCTTAAGAAGGGAAGAGAATCACTTTCAGGTTTTCCTTCTTAAAAGGCCCTCTTGTAGGGTAGACTAGAAAAGCTATCCAGAAGCCACTCTACCACTAGGTAACTTGGCCAGAATAGGAGTAAACGGTTGTCTTTTAAGGGTCATTCTCAGTGATGCTCACTGGCCAGCAGGGGTTGCCACCATAGCAGTAGCCATCTTCCCTTCTTCAGTCTGAGTGCACTACCTCTGTTACATCCAAATCTAAAAATCCCAAATGGATGGGGGATTCGAATCCAGTTCCCTCATACCAAAGCACTGCAGCCCGTAATCACTTGGATTATCTCCTATAGTGTGTTGTTGTTTTTTAATCCTTCATTTCCTATAGGGAATACCTCCATTTTCTCATTAGATAAGTTAGAAAGGTAGTCATAGCCTAAGAACAAATAAATTTGATGGTGCTGAGGAGGTTACAGTTTATCTGCCTGGCCAGCTTTTGGGGATGTGCAACCTAAGTGATTTCACAGGGTGCCCTCCACCAGGGGGCGCTACAGTTCCTTCACATACTTTGTTGGGTAAAGCTGCCTCTCTCTTCCCCCATACAGTCTTCTTCAGGGCTGAGGAGCTGCTGCAGCTGGTCCTGCAGCACCCCAGCCACCCATGGTACCAAAGAACACGTGAATGCCTCCCCATGACCTGATAAGCAGGAGACCAGAAGCACTACCCAGCAGATCTGTTTAAGCGCTTCCTCTTGCTGTCATCTCTTCTCCTTTCCTTACAGATCAAACAGCTAATCTGTGTGAGTGGGAGAGGAGCCAGCAGCAAGAGAAAATGCTGGGATGCAGATCTGATCTCCTGCCTATTGGTCTGTGGTGATGTGAAGGACAGAAAGTAAGGAGGGAGGTTAGGAAGCAGAAGGGGAAAATGGAACGTGAAGGGGGAGCTTTGTTACACAGGAGGAGAGGAGAGTGTTGCAACCGTCACTTCCCGACGGCTTCACTCCGCCTACCTTTCCTTTTTTGCGGCTCCTCCTGCTCTTCACAGACGCCTGGCTGCCGCGGCGTCCCCAGACCGGCTTGGGCGCTGCCTCCCGCCATGTTCTACAGGTACCTTAGGATGCAAGCGCCGTGCGGCCTTCATTCTTATTTCCTCATTGGCGCGTTCATCAGGGGCGTCCCCCTGTGATAACGTCATGCTGCCCGGATATTTAAGCCTACAGTTTGCTAGCTGTTGAGTTAGCAAGGGGGATAAGAACATAAGAAAATGCAATACTGGGTCAGACCAAGGGTCCATCAAGCCCAGCATCCTGTTTCCAACAGTGGCCAATCCAGGCCATAAGAACCTGGCAAGTACTGATGGGATTCACTCTCCATACCCAGCTACTCTGCCTTTCCAACTTCTATTGGACTATTTCTGCTAACGGGGTACCCGCTCCTCGGGGGCCTCTCTGGCTTCTTTCAGGTCGCTATCAGGTAACCGGTACTCGCTTCTCGAGGGCCCATGCTCCCTGACCCGCTGCCTGCATCTATCTCCTCTTCTATTTGGAAGAATTCGCCACAGACACCATCAGTGAGTACTATCATCCACTCCTCAGAGCTGTCTCCCTGGAACCAGGTACTGGCTCCAGCGTCAGTGCCATCTCCTATGTGGAACCGCTGTGTGAGTACTTTGCCAACGAGTCTCTCTGCTTCCAGGGATCTGGTACTCGCTCCTCGAGGGCCAGCTCTCCCTATCTCGGGGCATCTCCATATTTGGAACTCTGAATGTTCTATTGTACTCATTTTCTCAGTTCTCTCCACTACAGCACTGTTACAGGAGGAACCACTGTTCCAGCACCCTGGGGAATATTAGCCCAGCTGGGCTACATCTTCTACTCACTACTGCCACCTCTGGTGGCTTCTCAAACTGTCTAAATAAAGAAATATCTGTGTTTGTGTGTCTAGAGCTGAGCCTGACCTGTGGCCTCTCACGGGACTTCGCCCCGTGGGCGTGGTCAGCTGCCACAGGGTCCAAGGGTCCACCCAAACCTCACTAATTATAACAGAGAGATAGAAAGTGAGGAGGGGACTTTTACTTCTGGGGGAATTCTGCGCAACTGCACAGCACAGAAATTGCACAGAATGACCCTGTTGCACAGAATTTTCTTATTTTGCATAGAGTTGGAGAAAGCCAAATTTATGCTATTCTCACAGGACGAGCAGGATGTTAGTCCTCACATGTGGGTGACATCACAGGATGGAGCCCAATCACGGAACACTTTTGTCGTTTCTAGAACTTTGACTGGCACCTACTGGGCATGTCCAGCATGGCACTAAACTTGCAGCCAGCAGGGGTCCCCCTTCAGTCTTCTTTTTTCCGCGCAGCAGTAGCCATGTGGGTTAAGGAGCTCCACAGAGATTCCTGACAGGAATTTTCCTCACAGAATTACTAAAAACTTTCATACCCCACAAGGGTCCCTCCTTCGAATTTTTTACTCCGCAGTACTTTGGTAAGTTTTGACCCGTTTTAGGTCGATTTCCATCGAGTTTGGCCCTCTCAGCCTACTGGCCGTTGACCGTACCACGGCTCAATTTTTCCAGAGGCCATGGCGTCGGGGTTCTTTCGGTGCCCGGACTGTTCTCGCACCATGTCCATAACAGACCCTCATAAAGACTGTGTAATGTGTCTTGGGTGCGAGCATGATGTCTTGACCTGCACCAAATGTGCCTTAATGACACCTAAAGGTCGCAAGGCCAGAATAGAGAAGATGGAACTTCTCTTCTGTTCTCAAACCCAGACACCGTCTATTGCATCGACATCGTCTGAACTGGCACTGTCCACTTCATGCCAGTATCGGCCACCGACTACCTCTACCCCCCCTCAGGACCGAGGGGATTGTTGAGAGAAACATTGTCATCAACACCGGAAGTCTCTGATCATCGATGAAGTAAAATCATCGACCTCACAGGACAGAGACAAATATCTTTAAACAAGCCCGACTCAGGCCGAGTTTCACCCTCTTACAATGGGGCTGCATCAGGGGCTACAACATACAAACAAATAGACATACTGGTAAATAAATAGAAATCATAAAAAAAATTTAAAATAGACATATAAAATGGTAACATATATATGTGTGGTGTAACATATAAACTTGAAATGTGATACATGAAACTGTGTATCTGGGAAAATATAAATGTATTGCCTTTATCTCAGCTTTATCATTTTGGCATTTCTGAGTGTCTGGGTTGGAAATTATGATTATGCATCAAATGGTCTGAAATATGTTGTTAAAAACAAGATTTAAAAACTATTAAAAACTGTTAAAAAATTTTTGTTTGTTATTTAATCTTATAAAAAGAATATATACTCTGACAGATTGTAATATCCTGTGCCGCAGTATTATTTGAAAAACAACGCTCTCCTATGCTGTAAAAAATATTGAGAAAATGAAAAAAATTGAAAAATAAAAAATGATGCGTGGTTATCCATTTCTAAACTGTGCATAGTCACTCAGAAAACTATGCTGGACCAATACTGTTAAAAACCAAACACTTTACTAAAATGGAAAATACACATAAGATGCTGCTTTCTTGAACCTAACACATTTTCTGAGTGACTTTGCACAGTTTAGAAATGGATAACCACGCATACAAGAATAGTGATCCCATTTCATCATTTTTCCTCTGTGTAATTCAGCCTGGGCTAGTGTTTGTCACCAACAGGTACAGCACTGTGTCTGAAACCTCCGTACAAGGTGTGGCTCCCACAGACAACCCAGATTCTAGAAAGCTGTTGTTCAGAGACAAGAAACCAAGTTGTCTAACATTTGTTGACCTTTGGCTATTCTGATTTTAACAGGATAATTTTGTATACGGCTAGGAAAATGGGCTTTTGACGTGCTCCCCACTTCACATACTTATGGTGCTGCCTGGCTGGACCTGAGTAACTTGTGAACGTTGGGGCTGCTTACCAGATCATCTTCCAATCGGTTCCAGACGGCATTCACCAGGTCGACATAGACTCCCAGTCTGATGAGACAGTCTGAGCCCAAATACTTTGGTGAACCTGAACCCCTGATTATGGAGAAGTCATGTGTGAAGTTTTTATCACCGAGCTTCAGCATTAAGGTACATATTCCCACTTGCAACATAGCTTCTTGTCCAGGTATCTCTACCAGGATATTATGGTGCTTTACTGCATCCAATTCTATCTTCTTACTTTTCACCTTGCAAGAGAGAGACTCACTAAAGGAGTCTTCATTTCTGAGAATCAGTATGTTTTGTGTGGACATACACTGAAATGGACATCTCCACTCCAGTTGGTCAGCTTCCTGGAGAGTACCAGGTGTTTGTTTTTGGTTACAGGTGGAGTTACTTCCTGAGCTGGTCAGTTGGAGGTGGAGCTTGGTTGAGACAAATCTCCATTCGGTCGGTAATTAGGACAGTGCTGAGTATGGTCTACTTTTTCAAGAGGATAACATTGTCATTGTCTCCCCTTCTTCTGCCTGTCTGTACTGAAGTACTAGTAGAGAGTGATCTGCCGACCTCTGGAAATGTATTCTGAGTGTAGTATCTGCTCTATGGAGCAAGAACTACGGGTCCGTCCCCCCCGAACCACTCTTCTGAATTAGAGAGGGTGTCTAACCTGAGTTCACATGACCTCATTTACATAATCAAGAACTGGTGACAGCCTCATGAGGAGTCATTTCTAATTAGGAATTACTCTCCAGAACTCGTACTGGTCAGAACTGGGTGCTTCACTGGCATTTCTGTATCGGTGGCAAGCCAGGCATTATCTCTGACCTCCATAGGCTCCTGCGCCTAGGGTCACAATGCACAGGACTACTATCGGAGTGGACCTACTCTCTCTAAGGAAGCTTTTTAAACAAGTTCTAAGTGACTAGAGTCACCTCGTAACCAGTATCTAGAAGACCCTCACAACTGAATACTTCTCGTATTTGGATGGCCATCATGTAGCAGGGATCCCTGAGGCTTCAGTTTCCCTAAGAAATACTCTTGCTTTCTGACAGATGTCCTCTGGACATTTCCCCTTAGTGACTCAAGCAGCCACCTTTATAGATTTTTTTTTTTTTTTTTTTGTAATACAATTTTTATTGAGTGATCCTCAGACACAATATGAAACTTTGCCGATAACAGACAAGCAAACATAATACAGCAAACGATATTGATGACACAAATCACAGAACCATGAGGAAACACTCCTCAATTTTCCCCCTTCCAGATATCTATAACTGTGTCTAAGACATCTCTAGAGCCACCCTAGAGAATACTCATGTCGCCAACAAACTAGGAGAGGCTGCACTCTGATACCTCCCCCAGTCTGACCTTTATAGATTTTTGACAAATGACCCATCCTGTATGGTATGGACCCTGACTATCATTAAAAAAAAAAAAAAAAAGTCAGTACCCTTGGGAACCTGCCATTGCTTGAGATTTCACATTAAACACGTGGTGAGGCCTAGTCAGACTTAGACCAGCTTGGGCTCCTTGGTCTGCACTTTACCATACTCCCATATGTTCCTGTCATTGGAGTAGCTCCGTTTGCAGTGCTAGAATAAGGTTGGGAGGAAATGGGGCAGAGGATGACATCATCAGCTGTTCTGCAGGGTTTAGAGGACATGCAGTATATGTAGCATCATATTGCTGCCAATCACGGCTTCACACAGCTATCGAGAATTTGGGGTGAGCAGTACCTATATTTCACTGCTCTGATGATCTCTGAGAAGCACAGGAAGGTGTGAGCACTGTGGCTTTCTCCATTTTTTCTTTTGGGGGAGTCAGGGATAACAAGTGTTGGACAGTATGCAAATGAGGCTATCTGGGAGACGGAAGTGTTTAAAGGCATTTTGGGTTTTTTGCCCTTAGTTCATGCTGACCTTAGGGCCCACAATAGCTCAGTTTGGTTTCCCTGCTTTTTTTCCTATAGGGGACTAACATCACCCAAGCAATTTTGCATTTTAGAAGAGAGAATGAGAGTCATGCATATTGTAATGGGATGGAGATGCAAGGGGAGCATTGTAGAAATCATACAGAGCTATGGTTAGACAATCCTGAAAGTTATTTTTAATCTTGTGATGTGACATTGAGTTCCCTGTGTTTGAGTCTTTTGTGATTTGATATGGAATTTCTCCATAAGCACATCTCTATTCTTGCTTTATCCTTCACATTTTGTGGCATTCTGTTGTTCATAATGGACTTGACCGCTTTGACCACCTATTGGAAAATTGCAGAATGTAAGCAATTCTTAAGATTATCCTTTAATCTGTTTTCTATATACTTGAGAAGTAGGTTGGCTGACAATGTCAGGTCAGTGTATGTATAGTGTAATTTTCCAGAAGAATTAAATGGAAAAAAAATTGAATTATAATTATTTTGCAAACGATTTTAGTTTTTTCATGGTAAAGGAGGCCTGAAAATGTTACCTTCCGGCCAATGTGTAGTGTGTTTCCCTCCAAGTTCTGCACATTGTATTAACTCATCCACAATTTAGATAATGATTGCTTGTACCATGTTCTAATGAGGGTTGGCTTCAGATCAGAAAGGTACAGCAGTTCAAGCCAACTTTACCACGTGGGCTTTAATTTCATGCTTATACAGCAAACATGAAAGATTTTGGAAATGTTTACATAGTCACATTCTGAGGCACGTTCTTTTCCTTGTGACAAAGAATGGAAATCTGTCTGAGAATACATACATGTAGAAAGCACATGCAGAGGAAAAGTCTTACCGTTTCTGCGGGATTTGCAAGCGCTTGGATACTTGTATCCATGAGCCTCCAAGCGAATTTTCATAGGAGATCTCCTAGGAATTTCTCTTTGAAAATTTGGAAGCCAGCAGCACCACCAGTTACTGGTTTACCTGCAGATTCAGGTAAAAATACCAGGTATGTTTGACAGCACAGATGTTTTTATTTTCAGCAGAAGGGCAATCTTCAGCCCCTGATGACTATACCCAGATGACTGAATATCGTTCTCTAGGAGACCAATTTTCAAAGGAATTTGCCTGGGTAACTATGCTCTCCCTTTCACACCCTTTTAGCTGAGGGCGATTTATTAATATATTTAAAAGTCTTATATACCGCATCCTACAAAGATATTATCCGGGACAGGTTGCAAAGTAACATTCACTATTTAAAACATTAAATAGAATTGTTGTGACAAATAGTTGTAATAAGAAAAATGAAAGGACAATAAAATTAACTAAAATAATATCGTGTATTGAGTAGAATAGAGAAGGGAAAGTATGACACTTACACCATTTTGAAATCCCTGCATGTATTTTGCATGGGAAGTTTTTCTTTGAAAAGTAGCATGTAAGTCTGCAGGTACAAAATACCATGGATCTGCAAGCTACCAGGCACTTTAAAATTTAAAGTTTACATCGAAGTGGTTTACAAATGCTAAGCAACTAACATCAGTACACAAAAATACAATAATAAATAGAACAGTAAAATAACCAGTATCCTGTATCAAAAATACTGAAATTATAGTAAAAGTATAAAAGGCATTCAATCTAAATTATTAAAAGCCTGATTTAAAAAATGTAGTTTTTTCTTTTTATTGATATTGTACAATAAATCACAATGGTTAAAAAAATCAAATGCAAGGCAATACATACTAAATTTGCAGAGCATAATAAAAGCAGATTAAGCAATATATAAAAACAAAAATGATCTAAAAATAGTAATTAACAAAAGTACATAATAAAATACAAAGAGCAGCACAAATAGAACTCAGACATTTTTACTATCAAAGATACCTCCAGATGGAGCAAACAAGAAGGCGGAAGCAAAGGGGTTAAACAGGAAAGATGCGAGGAAAAAGCTTTAACTCCTTTTCTAAATTTAAAATATTTGTTTTCATATCTAAAATCCAGAGGAAGAACATTCCAAAGAGAGGATGCCATGTAGCTAAAAACTCCGTATTTAATTTCCAGTCAGATTACAGAACCTTAAATCCATGGAACAAAATAAAAGAACCCCAGTAATATTAAAATACATAGAATTGTAATTAATTTGAATTGTAAAATGGAGCATGAGAGTCTGCTGGCTAAACAATAGTCTCAAATCAGAAAGGATGGGGACTATTGTATATGATGCCTCTACAAAATGTTTGGCTAATAGCATTTGTTCATGATACCATTAGTCAAAGAACTGTCAATACCTCTGGTTAGAAATGAATCACTTTACCCTCCATTGCCTCAAGTACAAACTTAGGGCCTGATTTACTAAAGCTGTTCTCCCATTCTGTCTATGGGAAAAATGCTTAGTAAATGAGGCCCTTAGATTGTTGGTCATCTAGGGACAAGCAAATGCCTACTGTACCTGAATGTAGCTCACCTTCATTGCCCTATAAAAACTAATACCCGTATGCACCAGTGCTAAGAGTACCATGGATTTCTCACCATGGATTTTTTTCAGCACTGAGTAAGGTTGTCACTGAAAAATCCACACTAAAAACTAAAAACCTGTGGTAGACTCAGTGAGCTTATTACATCGGCCCCAGAGAGAGGTATAATTAGCAGATTTAAAAAAAAAAAAAAAGTGATATTGCCCCTTGTTCAGGACACTGGTGAGGTCTCACTGTAGTACTGTATTTCAAAAAGCAGAGAGAGAGGGGATAAAAGCATACAGGGAGAGGCAACCAAAATGGTGCAGGGCCTACACTGGGAAACTTATGATAGAGAACTTGAGGACCTAAATTCGTATATCCTAGAGGAGAGGAAAGATAGGGGGGATATAATACAGATTTGTACATATCTGAAAGGTATTAAAAATACACAAGACAAACCTTTTCTAATAGAAAGGATACTCTTAGAACTACGGGTCATGACACAGAACCCCCCAGAGTGGTAGACTCAGGAGCCAACATCAGGGAATATTTTTTCATGGAAAAGAATGCCCTCCCGGAAGAGATGGTGAAGGCCAAAACCGCTGAAGGAATTCAAAAGAGTGTGGGATAAACACAGAGGATCTCAAGTGAGAATTGAGGCAGTGGGGTAATGTGGTAACTTTTCTGAGTAAGGGTAACCTGCACAGAATGGCAGCTACAACCCTGAATGCCTTGCTGGGCAGACTGAATGGGTCATGTGATCTTTATCTGCCATCAATGACTGTTGTGATGTATGTAAAATACCTTATTAAGCTTAGTATAACTGTACCTAAGAGGGTCATTGTCTAAAGCATTTCCATGGGGAAAATATTTTATCTGCTGAAATGGACTTTTTTTTTTTTAATTGTCCACCCAATATGCAGCTAAATTTACATGCAAGAGTTTATCTGAGCTGAGCCAATGTGCTCCTGGGGTGGAAATGGGGGGAGGAGTTTTCATTTGCATGCATACGTTTGGATTTTAAACACTTCTGCATTCATTTTAACAGGTGATAGTGTAGATTTCATGGGATGGTTTTCAAAGCGGGCTTAATTGTGCAAGTCTGCTTTGAAAATGGGTGAATTTGCTGGTTAATTTATGTGCAGCATTAAATAACCCCATGCGCATGTCTTTCAGATGGTAATGACCTTTGGTTATTGCTGACCAAAGCTGAATTTGAACAAGTGACCTAGATGACAAGACTCCATATTAATGTGCCAGTTGCCTTGAGACATCCAATTCCACAAAACTGAAAGGTAAATACACCTTCGTCTACTCTAGGAGAATCATGCTGGAAGGTAATTTTCGACTCAAGATTTTAAATAGGTAACATTGTTTTTATGTATGGTCATCAATAAAAATGAAACAGAAAAAGTATGACAAATGGGCTAAATATTTGTCATTAATATTGTTCTCGTGAAAGAGGACGTTTGTGGCAGTTGTTTAGTGTAGTAACTTAGTATTGTTGGCAGAAGACCAAATGGGTCCGTCTGGTCTGCCCAGCAAGTTTTTTATGGCAGTGTCTGCGGCACCATGCAGGCTAGCCCCGTGTTTCTCTTAAGGGTAGTAACTGACGCTCCGCTCAGGTTACCCCCCAAGCCTTATGTTAAGGGTGGTAATATATGCAATCAAAACCAAGAAATTGTCAAACCCCACTGCTAGCAACATTTTTATAGGGCGAGTAGCTTCCTGATAATTCAGACAATGCTGTTTGAACGTGCTTTGCCTTTGAACTTGGCCGTATTACCATTTATGAAAATAATGCTTTAACAGTTAACTAAAAATATTGATTTTTGTATTAATGAGTGTCTTGGAGAGTATTGAATATGAGCACAGAAAAACAATCTGTTAGTAACTTAGATCTAGTCAGCTAGGCATGATCTTACTCAAAATATTTTCATACATGAGCATCATCGGAGACTCAGGTGTTGAGATGTAATTTTTGGACCTCCAAAAGGGGGGGTGTGGGAGTATCAATATAATTAAAGCAGAGTTGGGGGAGCGAGGGGCTGTCGCTGAGCATGGCACTACATGCATTTTTATACTTTTGGGGCTTGGGGGCCACCTCAAGTGGTAGCCCAGGGTTGAGACGGGTGTCTGCCCTGACCCCTGCTCAACTTCCTTTTTTTTTTTTTTTGACAGTAGCCCTTTAAGACAATGACTCTCCCTTGAGGTTGGGGCCGCCGCCATACCTAAAGGGCCACAGCCATATTTTGTCCAGCAGTGGTTTGCCGTGAGACAAAAGAATGCGCCATCAAGCTGTGATACTTTTTCAGGGGAGGAGCTCACTATCATGGTGCCACTGCCCCTCTCCCCACGATAAAGGGACCTCTCCCACGAAAACAACATTGTGGCTTGATGAATTCTGGTGTAAGTTCAGAATGGGAATTGGCCTATTCACCCAGAGTGAAGTGAATGAATGCCAGGGGCTGTCAGCTGCTTCTGCCTCTAATAATCAGCCCAGTGGGATGAAGTCAAGAGCCTCTCCTCCCACTGGGCTTCAAGGATACTTTTGGGGGTTTGGGAATGAGAATTAAGATTGCTAGTTAGTTCCAGATTTTCAGAACAGGTTGTCTCAGTCCTGATATTTGCAGGAACCTGTAGTTCTGATTTCCCTATTGCATTCTCTTAATTTTAGACATGCAGTGCAGTAAAACCAGGATTGGATCACCTGTTCCTGAAAATTTGGAGTCAGTTGGCAGCCCTAGTCACAACTGTTTTGGAAGGTAAAGGATGGGGTAGGGAACCTGAGAATTACTGGTCCACATGATCATCCTATTTTCATCCTGGGAGGCAGGAGGAATAATGAAAGTACAAATAAAAAGCATACATAAAATGTCTGCATATGAATGCCAGAAGTCTGAAGAGAAAAACTGGCAAGTTGGAATGTATGGCATTATACAAGGATAGAGACATTATAGGCATTTCAGAGACATGGTGGAAGGAGGATAACCAATGGGACCCTGGGATACCAGGGTATAAATAATATCAGTGATAGGGCATATTGAATTGGTAGAGGGGTGGCACTATATGTAAAAATGGCATCGAGTCAAGAGTGATAAAAATCCTGTAGAAAACAAAATGCAGTGTGGAATCCCTATAGATAGAAATTCTATGTCTGTCAGCTAAGAGTATAGCAGTAGGGGGTATACTATCTACCATCTGGTAAAATGAAGAGAGAGACTGTGAAATGCTAGCTGAAATTTACAAAACAAATACATTTGGCATTGTAATAATAGGAGATTTCAATCACCCTGCATTGACTGAATCAATGTCTTATCGGGACATGCTAGAGAGGTTAAGTTTTTTTATGCCATATATAACTGCTTCATGGATCAGCTGGTCCTAGAATTAATGAGGGGCAACTACTTTAGATCCAGTCTTCAGTGGAATGCATGACCTGGCTTGAGGGGAATTATGGTGAGGCCGATAAGCAATAACGGTCATAATGAAATCAATTTGATATAATTACTAGAGGACATTAACTTTAAAAAGGGAGACTGTAATAGAATGAGGGAATTAGAAAAAAATTAAAAGGAATTTCAAGGGTTACAAGTTTGAATGAGGTGTGGAAATTTGTTTAAAAATCACACAAAATACCCAACATCCCAAAATATACTTTGGGGGGGGGGGGGCGTTCTGTAAATACAGAGCCCTTTGGTTCAAAAAATATGTTCTTGAAGAGCATCAAACAATAGCAAAGGAAAGGCGCCAGCATTAGCAACTGCAGCAGCATCGCTCAGAAGCAGCTATATTACCAGCACCAGACAGGGACTGAACAGTAAGGTGAGGGGAAGAATAAAAAAAGTCAGGGGAGGCCACAAAAATAATAGTTTAAAATTCCAGAGTGGGAAGCAGGCTGTAGGGAAATACTGACTCGGGGGAAGGCAGGGAGTATCAGATTGGGTGGAGGGGATAGTGGACACTCATGGATGAGGGACTCTGAGATTGTAGGGAGTAGGGGGGGAGGGGGGGAGGGGAATCTGAGATTTTGTATGTGGGTAAGTAGGTAGTGGGGACTCGCAGATTTGATGGGCATGTAGGGAGAGTGGCACACCCAGATTTAGAACTTGAAAATAAAACTTGCAGATTGGATGAGTGGGGAATGGGGATTGAGTGGAGAAGGAGAGTGCAGACTCAGGGATGAGAGGGAGAAGAATATGGAATTCCCAGATCTGGTAGGTTAGGGGAGAGGAAGAGAGGGGAAATGGAGGTGGGGTGAGGAGGAGAAAAGAATATATTGAATGATATCAGAGTTGTTTATCAAAATCTCAGTGGGAGTTCGGAAGGCTTGTCGGTCAGTGCCTTGGGTCTTTTACATACCTAGCAACTCCTCTGTTATGGAGGATGATGTTGGGAACATCCATCCCTGAAACATACTTATCTATTGCAGCTCCCAGTGGCTAAAGCTTTTTGGCACTTGAAGCTGCAAAATAGATCCTTCTCTTCAAATATCCCTAGCCTTTGGAATGGCCTTAATCTGCTTCTGAGGGGAGAGGAGGACCTATTGATTTTTTGGAAACAGCTGAAAATGTGGTGAATGACACCTGTCCCAGATTATTAATTAATGAGTGGACAACTTTTCAAAATTGATTAATGTGAGGGTACAGAGGAAGAAGAGTGTTAAGAGATTTGAAGAAGAGGTATGAGCTGCTGTTGTACTATATTCTTGAATACAATCTATTGTTGTATCGTACCTTTGAATGTGATTTATTGTTTTACTTGTGTTGTACATCACTTAGGGAGATTCTTTTTATCAATGAAATAATTAAATTATTTTTAAATAAATAAATGTTGGAGATTATGAGCAACTAAAACAAATCTCTGACAATGGAGGATGTAATAGATCGGCTTAACAAACTAAAGAGTAACACATCACTGGGACCAGATGGCATACATCCCAAAGTTCTAAAACAACTAAAACATGAAATTTCTAACATGTTACTAGTAATCTGTAAACTTTCATTTCAAACAACCCTGATTCCTGAAGACTGGAAGGTGGCCAATAGGATGCCAATTTTTTAAAAGGGCTCCAGGGGTAATCTGGGAAATTATAGTCCAATGAACCTGATGTTAGTACTGGGCAAAATGGTAGAAGCCATTCTTAAAAACAAAATCACTGACCATATAGATAGACATGATGTAATGCGAGAGAGTCAACATGGTTTTAGCAAGAGGAAGTCTTGTTTGACCAAAATTCTAGAATTTTTGGAAGGTATAAACAAGCATGTAGATAAAGGTGAGCTAGTTCATATAGTGTATTTGGACTTTCAGAAGGTATTTGACAGATTGCCCCATGATAGACTCCTCAGGAAATTGCAAAGTAGTGGGACAGAAGGCAGTATTCTATTGTAGCTTGGTAACTGGTTAAAAGACTGGAATCGGAGTAGGACTAAATGGTCAGTTCTACAAATAGAGAGAGGTTCTTAATGGAGTACCATAGGGACTGATACTGGAACATGTGCTGTTCAACATATTTATAAATGATCTGGAAAAGGGAATGAGTGAGATGATCAGTTATGTAGATGACACAGAATTATTCAAATATTATAAAACGGCAGTGGATTGTGAGGAACTGCAGAAGACCTTGTGAGACTAGGTGACTGGGCAACTGAATTGCAGGTGAATTTTAATGTGGAAAAGTGCAAAGCGATGCACGTAGGGAAAAATAATCCTAACTGCAGATATACAATGCTGGGATCTGTATTTGGCGTCACTACTCTGGAAAAGTACCTGGGAGCCCTCGTGGACAGTACATTGAAATCCTTGGTTCAGTACACGGCAATGATCAAGAAAGCAAATAGAATGTTAGTAATGATCTGAAAAGGAATAGAGAATAAAATGGAAAATCTGATGTGTTGCCTCCTGTATCAATCCATGATGCGACCGTACGTTGAGTACTGTGTGCGGTTCTGGTCTTCTCCCACCTTAAGAAAGACATAGCGGAACTAGAAAAGGTGCAGAGGAGGGCGACAAAATGATAAAGGGAATGCAACATCTCTCCTATGATGAGAGGCTATGCAGGCCAGGGCTCTTCAGCTTGGAAAGGAGACAGCTGAGAGGGTCATAACAGAAGTGGGATGGCAGAGGTAAATAAAGGACGGTTATTTACCCTTTCAAATAACAATAAAATGAAGGAACACTCCATGTAACTAAAAATCAGAAGATTCAAATCATAGAAAGTACTTTTTCACTCGGCGCACTGACAAGCTGTGGAATCTGTAGCCAGAGGGACATGATCAAGGCGACGAGCATAGTGGGGTTTGAAAAAAGTTTGGACAAGTTCCTGGAGGAAAAGTCCACAACAAATTATTAACCAGGTAGACTAAAGAAAGCTACTGCTACCCCTGGGCGTGAGTAATAGAAATCAGATGTGGTTTATGTGAGCTGCCATGTACATGCAACCTGGGTTGGCCACTGTCTTGACCCAGCATGGCAAGTCTTATGTTTTTTATGAGGACGGGGAATCAAGTGCCACTCAGCCAGCTACCTTTTATAGATCTTCGTTTTCCAGTTACCTATAGGACAGTTATTTGACTGACCGGAGTTAGGGGGGTAAATTTGTTTGGCTACTGCTGGTTATGAGCACTAGCCAAAGTGAAAAGATGCCCCGGGAACGCCTACAGTGCTCGCTCTCTTTATCCAGTAAAATTTGTGCGGGCACAGATTTGGCTGATTAAAATTTAGCTGGTAAGCAAGGGAGATTCCAAAACCTGGGATTTGTCCAGCTAACTCCGAAAGCTACTCGGCAAACTCTCTTAATATTGACACCTCTGTGCTTAGAATTCATGATCCGTTGGTTACTCATGTGGATGGTACCACTACTTAGGTAATGATAGTAGGGATAGGATCGTAGTACTGGGTAGACCCCCCCACTTCATTTTTATGTTCACTTCTCAGAAATACGATGCTTATTGCCTAAATCTTAACCTGCAATTTTAACTCAACATTGTATTACAACAGCAAGGTCTGAATAGGTGCTAGCGACCCTTTTTTGTCTCATGGTTTGCTACCTATGCCTTCCGTTAATCAATGTAATTGTTTTTCTGCCTTAGCTTGTGGCGTCTTTCTTTCTCATCATCTTGTTTACAACGTTTCAACAGCAGGTCTATAACTCTTGAAAAAGAAAGACCTGTCTGCCTGAGCGCAGAGGCCAGGCTGGGAGCAAGTCTTTTTTCCTTCTCACGTTTTCAAAACACATTTTTCCACCATCTCCACCCTTGGTGTGGTTCTGAGAACTGCATACAGGCGCCAGCTTTTTACAAACGAGCAGAGTTAGAAGTGCACAGAACAGAGAATTATGCACTTTCCTGGGGCACTGAAGCACTTTGCTTTTAAAAAGTTGTGCTTCCTGTTCCTTATTTGCCTTTGAAGCAAGGGTGGAGAAGCAGACAGCAGTAGCTTCAGCTTGTAAGTCAATCATGTTCCCGGTTAATTAGTTTTTTTGGTGTTTTTTTTTTTTTTTTCAAAGTCTTGTGTATCTATGCACATGGGTAGTCTTGTGTGTCAGAATCATATCAGCAAACTCCTAAACAGTCTCCTTGCAGTGCTGGGGACTTAGTTTACGGTCCTTGGGAATCCATACATTAATGATCATTGACTATCAAGTACTAGCTTTCCAATGACAGATATATTGGGAGGGTAATCTTCAAACAGCCTGCATAAGAAAGTCCGGAAAAACGCATGAAGTTAAACCAAAGCTTTGAAATTTAGTCTGCCAAAACTATCCTGCACAAGTTACACTGGTTATTTTGTGCGCACAAATATTTCCTGAAAAGTAGCGCCCGGATTGCTGGGTTTTTTTTGTTTTTTTTTTATAAAGCATGCAGGTAAATTCGAATCCCTCCCCAACTCCGCTCCCAGGAATACCTCCACTCAATGCGGGCAAACGTACATACAGACATGACATATCTATGTAAGTTTACTCACCCAGAAATTGCATGGGTAATTTGTTATAGAAGGCCACGTCTGCATGTAAGACCTGCATTATGCTTTGTGCTGATCCACAAGAATATAGACACAAGGGAGGGCAGCTGTGAATTGGCTTTCTGAAAAGTGGAAGCACACGCGCTGTTCCACAATGTTCAACACATTGGCAAGAAAATTGCAATCGTGGTATCGGGGAACGTTCACTGAGCGACAGTAGCGGCCCAAGGCAGCAGTGCCGTGGCTGCATTGTGCTGCCTGGAAGGCAAGGGGAAACATGCACAGAGTGGCAACTGCAGCCCTGAAGGGGACCCAATGGGACTTGGGGGGTTGGGTTTCCTGTGGAAATATGATCTCATTTGGGTAGATGTGCATAAGATCGCTGCTGGGCAGACCAGATGCCCTTCTTGGTCTTTATCTGCTGTCATGTACTGTGTCATGCGCATGAGTTTTAGGCCCTCTGAGAGAAGGTATTCCATGGGGCATGTTTAGGTTGGGGAGGAAAGGTGTAAACTTAGGGGTAATTTTCTAAGCTATTTAAATGCATGTGAATGGCTGTGATAAAATAGGCTGGAGCTCTGCGCACATTCTTATGCGCATAACTGTGTTACATACTACATAAATACTACATAATACTACATAAATACTACATACTACATAAATTCTACACACGTAGCCCCCAACACGCACACAATGTGAGAGGGTCTGGCACCTAAGTGAGCCGAGTGCCAGTCTCTTGGGAAGGTTTCCCCTACAAAATCTGCCTGTATACTGGGTGAAACCTTCCTCCTACAGGACCTTTGTCCCCCATCTTCTTAAAGGAAACCTTCCCATATAGATCACCAACCCCTCTTCCACCTTAATCATGGTGCGGGTACCCCCTTGCGTAACCTCACCAGAATCCTGCCTTCTATTTATTTATTTTATTTAAATTCTTTTAATGTAACTGATACTCAAGACAAGGTCTTATCGTACCGATTTACAATAAACTAGGGGGAACCAGTTAACAAAGAAAGCAAGAAGTTACATTATAACAGGGAAGTGGAACTAGGCTGTTAGAAGAGGATAGGTTAAAACAATTTCTAACTGGAGAGAAGGGCATATACGCAGGAAAAAGTGTTTACAAGGTGGGAATTATATACAAATTTACATTGTGTCTACGATTAGGCAAATTTTATCAAAGTGCAATAAGGCGAAAAACAGTTCCTTTGAGTTGCGGAAAGGGACGCAACCGTTGGGTATGTGACTGTGTGGGTGACCCTGAGGCTGAGGCTTCTTCAGGGGTATGCTTGGGCATACCCTTGTGGCCATTCCCTAATTCCACACCTTTCACGTTCACGGCAGCAGCAGTTTCTGCCCTCATAGTACTTCCACGCTTTCCATGAGTTTCCACAGTAAATCTGCTTCCAAAATGGAGCCAGGTAGCTTTCCCCACAAGGGGGTACCTTTGTGACAGAAAAGGGCTCCTTGCTGGGAGGCCCATCACACACAGGCAGCCTGGGGGACCGAATGGGAACTTACCCGCATACTTTTTGATATTAAAAAGTATGCTCTTAAGCTACCCCCCCCCCCCCACCCCCCGAGAGCAAATGTAACTTCCTGCGCGCTGGGACTTCCAGGGAATTTCCAAAGCAGACTTGTGCGCATCAATGTATTTTTAATATTTGGGCTAATGTCTGGCTTGGCTGCTTGAAACTTATCTCTCCCCCCCCCCCCCCCTCAAGATGTAAAAGCTATGAGGGATTTCTCTAGGTATCCATGAAAACCCTTCCCATATCTTGTTGGTGTCATAGAGATGCGTGCTAGGCCCAGTCCTCTTCAATGTCTTTATAATTGGATCCAGGGAAGATTTTGCAGATTATGTAAATACTGCCACAGAGTAGATATGCCAGAAGAGTTTTATATAACCAGAACTAAACACGCTCAGTTCCCCAAAGACAACAGAACATGAACACCTAACAGCAACAACTAAGAACTTAACTATTCCCATTGCTTGTTAACTGCCTCCTTTTTGTAACCTCACTATGGTCCCTTACCTTTCTGTACTTTGCCCAGACTGCTCCTTTACCTGTTACCACATGTACTTCTGCATGACTATATTGCTGTTCTTTCTACCTCCCTTCTATTTCACCCCTCCCTTTGAAATTTGTAAACCGTTTGTGATGGCAAATCCCGAACGACGGTATATAAAACTCGATAAATAAATAAGATTAAAGGTTATTGTTAAACCTTGGAAAAACCGGTCAAAACTTTGGCAACTAAACTTAATCCAAAAAAAGTGTAAAATCCTGCATTTCGTGTGCTGAAATACAAAAGCCGAATAGAATTTTGGAGGGGAAGACTAGGCAGTTACTGAACAAGAGAAAAACCCCCAGAGGCAGTCCCTGTGACAGAGCAGTTGGAAAAGCTAATCATATATTTGGATGCATAAAGGGTCAAATTTTTAAAGCCATTTCTGCACGTACAACAGCTTAATGTGTATGAAGGGCTTGTTAAAGAATTTGCCAGTCTTTGCTTGTAAGAAGTATGCACGTGGCTCGATTTCATGCATTACCTGTATGCACGCATAAAAAGAGGCATTTCCAGGGGGCAGCGTTGGAATATACATTGCATACTCTTGATGTTAAAAAGTGTATGCATAAATCCACACGAGTTATGTCATGCCAGGAGCAGGTGTAACTTTGTGCACAGGAGTTTGTCTGTTTCAAAGCAAATGTATGGCCCTCCCTCCCTGTCACCCCCATCCTCCCTGGATCCGCTTACCCCAGGTCATCTTTCTTCACAGAGGCAGGAGTGATCTCTGGGTCACCTCTGCCCCACTGATGTTATAATTGTAAATAGCGGTGGCAGACCGAGGCCAGCGCCATTATCAATTTCCTATGTCCAGGAAAATGCTGCCACAGCAGCGGGAGCGGCCTGACAGTGTTTTTTTTAAAACAAAGCTGAGAAAAATGAACAAAATGTAGTGTGGCGTATGAAAAGAAACAGGGGCTTTCGTTTATCCTGGAATGACGAGGTCAAGGATAAGGGCGTCGTTTGGAGATGAAGGGGAGTTCCAACGCGACGACGTGGATCACTGAGAGGATAGTGGACGTCTGGCAGGGGCTTCCTGTGAAGGTGGGAGAAGCAAAGCGGTGGCAGAATTCAGGCTGTCCTTGGAAGACACGGAAGGAACTCGGTGTTGGCGGGAGGGGAGGGAGAAGGCCTGTGACACAATCCTAATTAGAGGCAACTGGCAACAGAACTAAACTCCAATCCATCACTGTTTGGCTTTATTTGAAGACAAAAGCAAAGAGATGCGTGTAAATCCTGTCCCTTTTAATTAGCACTATCTTCTGTGCTTCTGAGTAGCTGGAGTACTTAACTGAAATATAAAAGCGCCTTTGAACTCGCGCTGCATTATGTAATAATAAGCTGCACGTGCCGTGGCATGCTAGAAAGAAAGGTGTCGGCCAAACGTTAGCGTGGGCTTCAGCTACCAGCAAAACTGGGTGTGCTTTCTGCAATAAACTCCACCTAGCGCACCCACCCCGTGAAGAACTAAACCGGGAATAAACCAGCAGGTGCAGCTCAGTTTTGATGGTTCCAAAGTTTTATGACTTCCTCGTGTGGAAGCCTTTCAAACAGGAAACGTTGTCAGCCACGTGACAGAGGTTTATTTAGGAGCTCAGATGGTCAAGGTTGTGGGATGACCTGTTGGCTGGAAAAAAAAAAATGCCTCGGATCTGATCCTTGCTTTGCAAAAAATAAGGCCTATAGTGCAGAGACACCTAGACCGGCTTTAGAGGAGAGCATCCTGCACTAGGAAAACTCTCGACCAGCTTAAGTGAATATAATTCCCTGGTGGAGCTGCACCTTTCTGAGCCAAGCAGGCTGCATTGCAGTTTTGGGGGATATTCTGATTGTAACACCTTAATTCATTAGTAAACAAAATGTTGTAGGTATGTTGAACAGAAATCGCAGAACGTAAATTCCAATTTCATTTCATCTGTTACCATTTCACATGTTTCTGTTCATGCATTTATTTAATCCAGTTTATTTCCCATGACGATGCATGTTGCACTCAGGGCAAACTAACCTTAAATAAAATCCAAATAAGCAACACAAAAAATGTGTACTGTTTAAATAAACATTTTAGAAATTTTTCCATCTCCGTAAGATGATTAGAGATGGTCACTTAGAGCTGAAGTCTGGGCTCTCCCTTTCTCCCCCAGCTAGGCTTTCACCACCTCTTGTTTGTAATCTGTTTTTATTGTCAAACAAGTATACAATGCAATATGCAAAACTGCTGGAGAGGTAAATGGTAGGCCGCAACCAGGTTAAATCAGCAATATCGGTAACATAAGATCTTAATAATGCAGTAACGGTAGTAATCAAGAAAAGGCAGCTGTGTATAAGTTACATGGCAAAATAATATCAAAATAAATTATAACCTACAACAAAACTGAACAGCCATATCATTCAGCATGTTGACATATGAAACACCTCCGCCCACCCCCACCTTCCATCCCTGCCCTGCTGGAGACTTGGTCTAAGTAGGCAAGTGTAGAGTACATTATATGTAAGCGAGAACAATGACATGTTAGGTGTTTGATTCCCCAGGAATGAGAGCCCAGGCCAAAAGCCTGAAAAAGAAGTTACATCATTGAGGCTTCTAGAGTGGGTTTATAAAGAGACATCCTGCCTGTAATATGGCTTCCTCCACCACACGCTCTCTCCCCATTCATACTGCCATAAATCTCTCTCTTCCTTTCCCCCGTTCGACCATATGTTTCTCGCTCCGTCTCCTATCATTTCACCTTTCTCCCTTCATCCTGCAGCTGCACCCTCTCTTCCACTTATCCATGCCACCGCCATTCTCTCTCTTCTTCCCCCCCCCCATGCTTTCATCCACTGCACGCTCTCGTCCTCGGCCGTGCCACTGTCGCCGTCTTTCTCTCTCCCGCCGTCCCACTCGTGCTGCTGCCTTATTCTCCCTTCCACAGCACCGCATTGGCTCAGCTGAGCACATCTGATCTCCACAGTGCTGGTGGGTTCTGCACTGTTCTCTTGGTGATTTGGGAAGATGGCTTGTATCACAAGAATAGCATCGACAACTGGAGCTGGGAGCGGCAGGCTGCAGGGGGGAAGAACAGAAAGGAAGGGATGCAGAGGGTGCGAGGAGAGGAGCAGAAGGCATAAGGGGAGGGAGAGAGATGAGAAGAAAAATGGAGAAGAGAATGCAAGGGAAAAGGCAATCAGCAGGCCAGGGGGCTGAAAGGAAAGACATAGTGCGGTGAGGAAGGGGTGGGAAAGACAGACCAAACTTGGGGAGAAGGCTGACTGTGCTGGAACGGTCTGAGCTTGGGAGAGAGGAAGGAAGGTAAAGGGGATGGGCTGGGCTGCAGGAGAGGAGAAAGGTATGGGAGCCAGGAACAGAGCTGCTGGACGTGCAGAATTCTCCCAGGTTGCCACTGGCTTTTCTATCCGCAAGAATTAATAGCACAGGGCATGGTACACGTGTATCGGTGAAGAGAACTGGAGGGCAAGGAGGGCCAGTGACAGCAGCACTCACCCTGCCACTTAGTGGTGCCTGGCATAGGTGCAGCCCATGCTGGCTTAATGAAGGGGGAAGAACCACGTGCAAAAGAGCAGGTGCGCCCAAGGCGTCAGAAGTGCAACCCAGGCAATCGGTAAATTCGCATGTGCTTACATTTAATAGAGAGGCCTGTCGATTTAATATTTTTTGTTTAATTTTATATTTATAAGTATCAAAAGGATGTAATACAAAACATTGAATCCTTACAGGACACACAGACTGGTACACGGGAGAATTGAAATAGAGGATAAGGAAAAAATTGAAAAGCCAGCCTCTCCAAAGCCCCACCACACCCCGGGAGACTGACCCAAACTAAAATAATACAAAAGAAATCCATGAAAGGGAAACTGGCATGTAACTAAATAAAGACGTTTATTTATGTGAGCAGAATTACCTAACACTTTGTACCAAAACCTCCTAATATTCCTGGTTTTAAGAAGATGTCTAATAATGCCACTCGGGAAATCCAATGAAGTAGGGCAGAGGCCTAGTGTTTAGTCCAGAGTCCTCCCTTCACGATTCTCTGGTCAAGAACAAGAGGCGGCCAGTGGAGCAGAATTAGCTGCAAGAAGCAACCAAACTTTGTGGATCTAAAAGTACAAATAACTTCACAAGATGTTTGAAGGAAATTGTAACAGGAATTGGCCTCCAAGGGAAATAATATGCAGGTGCTAGAGTAAAATCATTTGGCGCCTTTTTTGAGTGACCCTGCAAATAATGGGGAAAATACGTATTTTAAGCCCCAGAAATAAGCTATCTTTCTTTCTGGGGGGGACGGACGGACGGACTTAGAGGGATTCAAAAGCAGCACAGATTATTAGGGTACCTTTCCCTAAAGTTTCCAGGAATTAGAAGAGGTCCAAGCTATCCCGTCCCCATCCTGTCTCTGCTGATTTTTTTTCATCTTTCTTTTTATGTATTAAAAAAAAAAGTTACAAATAAGAGGGCAATTTTCTGACCGTCTCACAGACTTTATACCAATTATCAAAGCAAAAGTCTGCACATTGGTCCACAGACAGTCAATTAACCCAGGTAAAATGCTTTGAAAATTGTCCTCAAACAATTTTAAGTGTAATTATTAAATGCCTGTGTGCAGGTATGCAGTGTTCATCGGCGTAACTAAACAGTCGCATCCTGATTGCGAAAAATATCCCGGCTCAGGCGGGATGAAGGGATCAATCAAGGAGAAGCAAAATTAGCAGCTGCTTTGCACTCTTAATTACATGTGCAGACGGGAGAAGAGCGAGTCTGGCTGACTGGCTGGGCTAGGTGTTCCCTCAGCAAGAAATGCCCTGGAACAGCACTCTCTTCAAGAAGGTGAATTCAGACACTTCCACTTCAAAGCCGCTGCCAATCTGGCAGCCAGCAAATAATTTAATAGATGTGAAATCAAAGCTTAAGACTGGAAGCGAATGTTCTAGAGAGAGCTTTAAATCCTGTGATATTGAACATGAAGGGCACCCCCTCTTCCAGCCCTGGATTTGTTAATAGGCACATTAGGCAAAAATATCTAGGGGACAGAAGGCCCTGCTGAACGTTTGCCGCCTCCCAGCTGATCTGAATCTGGTGGAGCCTGATGGAAAGGCTCCTCTCTCTCTTTCCTATTCCAGGCCCGAGGGTAATGTGCATGCCTGGGAGCTCTCCTGATCCGACCCGGAAACTCTGGAATTATAACAGAATTGCTGGGTCTCCAGGCCAACAACCGAAATCCACAGGTGTCTCGCTGTTGCTGCTAGCGAAGCGGCTTGTGCAGACTAGAATTATTTTAACGGCGGACCCTGGGAAGGGAGGCCGCCTCAGCAAAAAAAAAAAATAAATAAATAGTGAAAATCGGGTAGCGCGATGGCCCCGCATCCCTCGGATATCCAGTGTTGTCAACAAATGCTTTGCAGTCTTCTGCAGTGGTATTACGAGATCAAGAAAGTATCTTGGGCGTCAGTGTAAATAAAAAGTGAAATCTAGAAATGACGGCAGAAAAGGACCAAACGATCCACCCAGTCTGCCCAGCAAGCCTATGCCAGCATCTGCTGCACTGTGCAGGTTACCTTCAGGCTCACGGGCGGCTCAAGGCAATCCCTGAGGCGAGGGATGAGATGGCGTGCCCCCCCCCCCCAATCGTTCTGTCCCCTCCCTCCTCCAGCTGCCGCTGGTCTCTCTCCTCCCTTCAGCCGCCGCCGGCCCTCTCTTCAGCTGCTGCCAGCCCGCAGCACTGACCCTTCTCTCTTTTGCCACCGCCGGCCTGGGTCGGCAGCCGCAGCAGGGGCAAGCAGGGTGAGGCAGACACCACAGCGGTGTTCTGAGAGGGGCAATTTTTTTTTTTGCCTCCTCAAAATTCTGCCGCCTGAAGCGGCCGCTTCACCCTGCCTTATTATAAAACTGCCCCTGCTCAAGCTTGATCAGTTTCCCAGACCGTAAAAGTCAGGGCCCTCGAATGCTGTTTGAATCCAATGTCCCTTAACCCTTGCCGTGGAATCAGAGAGCATTGTTGGAGCTGCGTCAAAAGTATCAGGCTTAGTGATTAAGGGCAGTAAAAGCCGCATCAGCAAGTTACCCCCATGTTTGTTCCCCAAACCGCAAAAGTCGGGGCCCTCGGTTGCTGTCCTAATCCAGGTCCCCTTTTCCCACTGCCGTTGAAGCAGAGAGCAATGATGGAGTTGCATTAACAGTATCAAGGTTTATTTGTTAAGGGTAGTAACTGCCACACCAGCAAGTTACCTTCGTGCACTCTTTTCTTTATTTCCATCTTCTAGCCTTTAGGGATCCACAGTATTTATCCCTTGCCCCTTTGAATTCCTTAACTGTTTTCGTCTTCTCCTTCTCCGAAAGGGCATTTTAGGCATTCACCACCTTCTCCGTGAAGAAATATTTCCTGACATTGATTCTGAGTTGTCCTCCCTGGAGTTTCATTTTGTGACCCCTAGTTCTCTTGATTTCTTTCCAAAGGAAAAGGTTTGACGATTGTGCATCATTAAAACCTTTCAGGTACCTGAAGGTCTGTATAATGTTTCCCCTGCACCTCCTTTCTTCCAGGGTACACACATTCTGATCTTTTAGCCTCTCCTCTTAAGTCTTCCAATGCTGACTCCTCACCATTTTGGTCACTTTTCTTTGGACCGCCTCTGTCCTGTCTTTATCCTTTTTGAGATATGGGCGCCAGTATTGAACGCAGTCCTCCAAGTGAGGCCTCACCAATGACCTGCACAAGGGGATTATCACCTCTTTTTTTCTTACTGGTTATTCCTCTCTCTATGCAGCCCAGCATTCTTCTGGTTTTAGCTATCGCCTGATCTCATTGCTTTGCAGCCTTCAGATCATCAGACACTATTACCCTTCTCACAGTCCATGCGCATTAGTCTTTCTCTGCATATCACATACAGCTCTTTTGAACTCAGCAGCCCAGATGCAGGACTCTGCACTTCTTAGTATCGAATCTCAGCTCCAAATCTTCAACCACTCTTCAAGCTTTCTTAAATCACTTTTCATTCTCGCTACTCCTTCAAGCATGTCCACTCTGTTTCAGATCGTAGTATCATCCACAAAGAAACTTTACCTTCTATATATTCCACCAAGTCGCTCACAAAGATATTGAACAGAACCTGTCCCAAACCAATCCCTGTGGCACTCCACTTAACACCATTCTTTCTTCAGAATAGGTTCCATTTACCATTAACGCTGTCTCCTGTGAGTCAACCAGTTTGCTATCCACGTTACTACCTTGGCACCTACTCCCAAGCTTCTCATTTTGTTCGAGTCTCCTATGTGGGACCATATCAAAAGCTTTACTAAAATCCAAGTAAATCACATCGAGCTTTCTTTCCTGATCCAGTTCTCTGGTCACCCAATCAAAAACAATCAATCAGATTTGTCTGACAAGACCTTCCCCTGATGAATATATGCTGCCTCGAGTTGAGTAACTCCACCAGATTGTAGATGGCTCACTATCCTTTCCTTCAGCAGAGTCTCCATTAATTTTTCCACCACCGAGGTGAGGCTAACCGGCCTGAAGTTTCCAGCCTCCTCTCTGCTCCCACTCTTGTGATGTGGGACCACCACAGCTCTTCTCCAATCACTCGGCACCACTCTGTTTCCAGGGATCTATTGAACAGTCCTTCAGCGGACCTGCCAACACATCTCAGTATCCTGGGATGTACCTCATCCAGCCCCCATCTTCCCGTACATTCTCTTCTGTAAACAAAGTTTCATCTACTCCACCCCATCCACAGTCTTGTCAACTAGTGACAGTCCTTCTCCAGGGTCTTTAGTGAACCCTGAACTGAAGAATTAGTTTAATATTTCGGCCATTTCTTCGTCTCTCTCCACACATTGATCTTTTCACCTTTCAATTTCACTATACCACGTTCGACTTTCTCTGACGTATCTGAAAAATGTTTTGTCACCTCGCTTTACCTCTTTGGCAAACCTTTCTTACGCCTGACTTTTTGCTTTCTTGATTTCTTTGCCTCCCTCAGTTTTACCAAATATTCTTCCCTGTGTTCCTCTTTTTTGGGATGCTTTATATTTCCTGAACACTGTTCTTTTTGCCTTTATTTTATCAGCCACCTCCTTTGAGAACCAGATTGGTTTCTTATTTCTCTTACTTTAGTTTACTTTTCTAACATATAAATTTGTTGCCTTTGTAATTGCTCCTTTTAGTTTATCCCACTGTTGTTCCACCTCTCTCATTTTCTCCCAGTCTTCTAGTTCTATCTCCAGATATGTCCCCATTTTGACAAAGTCTGTTTATGTGACCTCTCTGTATTGTATTTGCGATATCAAACCATACCGTTTGATGGGCACCCACCCGGATATTGGGGACATTATCCCCTTTAGTGAGCACTAGGTTGAGTATAACTCCCTCCCTCGTGGTTTCCATTACCATTGGTTAGAACAGAGCAGTGAACTTTGTGTATTGGTTTCTGGTGATTATTTTTGTCAAACAAAGGCATCCGGTGGAAATATTGGCCTTAATATAACCATAAGATAATATGCAACAAATAAAGTAAATGGCAATTCAGCTGTTGATTAACAGTTGTACATTTAGAGTTCTGTCAGCTCTAGGAAATATTTCAAAACCTGCCGATCTCTTCTCTTCAGGTATTTTCTGTGTGAGAAAAGGAGCCACTGGAATGCTAACCCCCTTTACCCACACGTTGGCGTCTTGGTAAGCCTTCTTTAGGTGCAGCAGCCTGGCGAAGCGGTTGTGCTTCTGGGGCCGATGGTGAAGCCCATGTGATTTGTTACATGCTCTCCTCGGGTGATTTTGCTTTAGTTGAAATTCCATTGTGTGAAAATAACAGTCCGAACGGATGCAGCCGGCGGTATTTTATAACTTTCTTTCCCCAGAAAGAGTTTCATCTCTTTCAGATCTTGACTGTTTCTGAGCTGCCACAGGAAAATGTGGGGGCTGAGTCTCAGACCACCTACGCTCTGTTGTCTGACCTTATTTGAGGGGTACTGGGCAAGCTCCCAATAGTGCTTGATAAGGAAGCCTGGTTCCGGACTTTTAAAAGCCTTTCCTGTTTAGGAACGTTTTCAGTCTGCTCTCTGAGTAATCTTTTTTTTTTGGCATAGATTATGAATTCACCATCTCTTACACATTTTGCAGTACTGCAGACTCTGCTCATCTATTGTGTCAGTTTGTCTCAAGTTTGTTCTTAGAGACAAACTGTTTTAACTGTGTGGTTTTTATGAATGTCTGACTATTAAAATTAAGTTATCCTTTGAAAATTTGGTCTGGCAAGTGTAGGTGCAAAATCTGTGTCCTTTATCTGCCCATTCTCTCCCCCCCCCCCTCAAACCTAACCCTGCCCACTTTTACCCTCAGAAAGAAGGGGGGGCAGTAGTGCCTTCAGAAATGCTATGTGCGTTATTCCAGATTGCAGCCCATTGTGATTCTATGATAGGAATCTGCAAGCCTAATTCCCATTTTCATTGGGAAAGGAATTTCCTCTTGCTATTGTTAATTGCAAATGGAAGCTTGAAATGAGATCCTGCGCTTTAGTAAAGCAAAGTTCTAACTCGCTTCAGGGTTTGAGAAATTCGGCCCAATTTGTGAGCAGGAAGTGCTCCACTTAAAAGCAAAGAGAATGCTGGGAAGATGGAGGTCCACACCCTGTTTATTAAAGCCTCTCTGGAAATAAAAAAAATCCTTCGTCAATTAAGTTCGTAACTTGGTCAGCCCAGCCTTCGCTAGCCAATGGCGTCTTTTTGGAATCTTTGTCCCAGGTTCAAATAAAGAATTTTAACAAGCCCGAGATGAGGGAGAAACAGGCGGGGAAAAACTGATTAATCTCGCAATTTTGTTTCAGATATGGAACGCTGCACCAAATTTTTTTTTTTAACCCGATTCAAGGGAGAGAAAGGCAAACGAACCTACGTTACATGAAGCCATATAATGATTTTCAATATCTATCCAGCGCTGATTTGCACTCGGAGCAAACAAAAAACTGCCACCTGCATTTGGGCTGCTCAGAAGTATTGTTTTGAAATTTAGCAAAGAAAGTTCACCCTTAGTTTTAGAAGCTTAAATGGGACTCGAGGATGCTTGACATTCCAAATGTAATGTGATATCGTTCTTATAAATTCTTCAAAGAAGAATAAATGTGGGACTATACCAGGCACCACTGTAAAGAAAAGAAAATCCTAGGATCAGTATTCATTTTATGACATTCATCCTAGTTAGAAGGGAAGCTGCTTTACATTTCCACTGACCTATGTCTTTTCTGAATTTATCTACAAGAGTTGGGGAATTAAATCTGTACAGACCTTTTATACGGCCCAGTATAGCCCCCCTCCCCCCAGATACAATATTGAATTCCATTTTCACCGTGTTTTAAAGCAAGAGATTCAAACAAGCAGATGCATCCCAGAGACACACACAATGCAAGGTCAGGCTAATCACAGAGGAAGTACTGCTGGGCTGCTAGGAATCAGAGTGCAAGGAAGTTATGTTAAAAGAAAGGAAATAGCTGCTGATGTGGCTTTAAGAGAGGGATATCTGAGAACCGCAGTCACGCTTGTATTTGAAGGCCAGATGTGATCTGAGCAGGGAAGAAAAGTCTTCTGCAGAGACAGCCAGGGCAGACCAGTTTGAGAGCCAGGAAACTGCAAGAGGAAAGCCGGGGCTAATGTATATTAAAAACAAACATAAATAAATAAATATAGGGCTGCGTAACGCCCCTCACCTCTAGTCTGAAGTGCTTCCGGCATCGTGCTGCGTCCCAGGAACGTGGCGGAACTTCCTGCACTTCCTGAGCCCCTTTCAATAGGGCCTGCTGGCTGGAATTCCTGTGACGCGCACAGGTGACATCACATCCTGCCTCGTGTAAAAAGAAGTTCAGAGCCGCCTTCCTGTGCCTTCACGATGGGTCTCCTGCTTGTTCTGCAGTGCTGGTTGCCACAGCACGGTCCTGCCTTATTCCTGGCTTGTGTTCCTGCGCGCTCGTGCCTTGTTCTTTGTTCCTGGCATGTCCTTAGTTTGTTTCTGTGTGTTTCTGCCCTGCCCTCTCCTGTCTGTCCTATTGTGTTCCCCTGGCCGGATTTCTCCTTACCTTGATCTCAGCCTGGGCCTAGGCTTTGTTTCGCTCTCTGCCTGCCTTGACCTCAGCTCGGCCACTGATGTTGCTTCACCCACCCAACTCTGGAAAGCCATGCTGGCCGCCCAGAACCTGTGGGTGACTCAGAATCACCTAAAATAAAGGAAACCTGAATTCGGCTTCACCTGTCAGCCCCATATTAATTTATGCACAGAATGGCTTTTCTTTTGTTCTCCGTAGAGAAGACCCCCATGAGGAGGGTCTCCACTGGAATCTGGCCCTAATGGTAGGGCCTGTAAGGCTGTTGCAGAGGTAGGCTCCTGCCTGCTGGAGAGCGTGTGACGCATGAGAACGATGCGGGATTTTTGTTTTGAAGAGAGAGAATCATTTTCTTTGTTCCCTTATTCCTGTGTTGGCTGGGGCACACACTCCTGGCTACGCAGGATAGGAAGTGAGAGAGCCTATTAGTGGTCCACTCACCCTGCGCTGGCGGAATGTGACTCCGTGTTTGTGGTTTTTAAGAATGGTTTGGGATTTATCCTGGTTTTTCTCCTAGTTCTGCTTTGAGAGGGAACCCCCCCCCCCTCCTTCTCTGGGAATAACCAGGAAGAGAAACAACTAAGTTTTCCGATGCATAATCCAGTGGCTGGAATGTGGTATCTCTGCCTTTTGTGAAGTATTTGGAGATTTATTTTTTTTTAATTTCCTGTGCCCCCCGCCCTTCCTGCCCAGGAAGAGGGGAAAAGAAAGGAGGTTGTCTTTCCTTGCTGTGTTAGATTTTTTGAGGAATTTCTTTCAGTCTGAAAGATCCAGTGTAACATCTGAGAGGACGATTGAGTGCAAAGATTTCATTTGAAGAAACACTGGAGACCCCCTCACAGGAGAATTATGAAGATGGACAATACGTTATCCCTGATGTCAAAATCCGGCAAGGAATATTGCATGGAGACTCCCTTTCACCACTCTGGTTTTGCCTGGCACTCAACCTAATGAGTAACTCTTTGAACTATGGATTTTGCCTTAATTCCAGAGACACTAATGATCCACAGATATCACACCTACTGGCTTGAAGATTTATAGCTCCCATGATGATCACTTAGCAGAACAGCTCAGAGTAGGGAAGAGTTTCTCAGATGATATCAGGATGACGTATGGCCTGGATAAATGTACTAAGGCGACGTTCCACAAAGGAAAACTAAGTAAAACCGAAAATGTCTGACTGTGGGCTGAAGCATAAAATAACTTGAGCAGGAAGGCGGGTGCAAGTATGTAGGGGGTGGAGAGTGGATGAAGGAGAACAAATTCAGCACAGGCTACTGAGAGAAAAGACCAGTAGAGAATGCTAGAGGAGACTGATTTTCAACAGCATAAAATAAGATACAAGCTATTATTCAACTTGCAATTCCTTCACTCTTCTATTATTTTGGAAGAGTAGAGTGGCCTGATAGAGAACTTAAACAAGTGTATGTAAGAACAAGAAAACGTCTTCATGCACATCAGGCAATCTATAGGAATCTGTCTATGCCACGATTGTATATTTCAAGAGTTGAAGGAAGTGTGGGCTTTATAGAAATAAAACACATTATACATATAAATCTGTACTTAACTGCATTAACAGTGCTGAAGTATGAAAGGGAGGCAGACAAAATCGGTCTCCATCCCTTAAGCTCAGATGATCGTTTCAGCAAATGGAAGAACTGAGTGAGAATTTACCAGCACATGATAGGAAAGAGGCAAAGGACTTTTCAAAACAAGAGCAAAAACTTTTTAAAGAATCTGAACAGCAGACAAGGAAAGTCAATTGGCAAAAGCATAAATATAGTGGGGAATAGAGAGAGTTGCTTCAGAAACCTCATCTGAATCAAGATTGGACTCGGGAATGGTTAAGGAGAAGTGAGTTTAGACCTCAAGAGGAGAACTTGATCATTGCAGCACAGGATAGTTATGGATTACCGACAAAGATGGTTCATTGCCAGCATAGAAAAAAACGGTAAAACAGAGAAATGCAGATTCTGTAAAACAGAAGTGGAAATGAACATAAGTTGCTATACTGGGTCAGACCGAGCATCCAACAAAAGCCCAGCATCCTGATTCCAATAGTGGCCAATCCAGGTTACAAGTACCTGGCAAGTACCCAAACATTAAGTAGATCCCATGCTACTGATGCCAGTAGTAGCAGTGGCTATTCTCTATAACAACTTGATAGCAGTATATTGACTTCTCCTCCAAGAATTTATCCAAACCTTTTTTAAACCCAGCTACACTAAATGCACTAACTGCATCCTCTGGCAACAAATTCCAGAGGTTCCACACATTGTTGCTGGATGTTGTGTTGATGTCAGAAGGCCTGCATACAGAAAAGTATAATAAAATAGCAGGGCTCTTGCCCTGGAAATTGTGTAAACGTTATATTGTCGCTGCCCCAGAAAAGTGCTGGGATCACGACCCTTAGAGAACTGTAGAGAATGAAGAAGTTATGATCACCTGAGACATATCCATCCCAACAAATGCAAGAAAACCAGACATGTAATGGAGAAAAGCACAAGAACAGCATTGCTGATAGAAGTGCCAGTAACAAGTGACTATTCTGTGCATCGTATGGAGAGAGAGATCTTCAAGTATCAGACGATGTAATCAGAGACCAAAAAATGTGGCAGAAAGGTGCAGAAATTGTACTGGGTGGCACTGGAATGATTAGAAAGAGCTTTGAGGCGCATCTAGACATGTGGCCTGTGTATATAACACCTTATGAACTTCAGGAGGAGGCTCTCTTTGGCATAATGCAAGCACTGAGAAGGGCATTGACAGAGAATTTGAGAGATTGAGATCATACTCAACAATACCCGGAGGTTCGCTCCTGCCACAGTATGCACAAACCTCACCCAGTTTGGAGACGTTACCCAGAATCTCTGTCTTGGGAGAGCAAGGAGTTTTTGGAGACCAGCAGTGGGCCACAACTATTTTGGAAAATGGAGAACCACTTAAACTAGAAGACCTCATTACACTCTTGGGCGCCTTATTTTCTGTCCCCTGGGAGTAAGAATACCCTGGGGCCAAATACTCAAGGACACTTCGATCAAGCTGAAGTGGATTTTTCCATTGAACATGGATGTTACAGTGAGGGAAATGTATTTGGTGCCTTACTACTGACGAACTTTACAGTTAACCTTTTTTCCCCTTTGGAACACCCACCTAAGTGTTATATCTGATTTGCTGGCTCTTACATTTTCCCCGACTAGCACCGTAGAAAGGCTCACATCCTGCGCCTTGGACCCTGAAGGTATTACCTCCCCCACCCCCACTCAGAGAATCCATACTAGAGTTTGGTGAGACTTGGTAGGGATTCAGCCCCGGGACTGAATGTGTCATCTACCTTCCTATCAACCATTAGGAAAGGGACTGTGTTCTCTCTTGAGAGAGTAGCTCTGCCTGTGAGATGGACCCTTCCATAGTTTTTTTTTTCTTTCTTTTTAGCACACTATTCAATGGTTCGCTTCCGTGTCTCAGCCTTCATGGCATCTCAGATGATACCAAGACGGAATTTGGAATTGTCATTAATGTCCATGAGGAGGGTAATTTAAAAAATGATTTATACAGGTTAAAAAAAAGATTCATTTGTGTTGACTGGTTGGCTGAAAAATGCCCACACTCAATGTGGCTTGAATGTTCAGGTGTAGTTTTCCACGACGCATGGACTTCTTTAGTTGCATTGAGAAGAACTGTTCCCCGGTGGGGGTTGGGGGGGTACGTTTAGGTTGTGGCAAATTTGCAAAATCTGTTTGCACTTTCCCAGCAAAATTCTACCTGCAGAAAAAGCAAATGCAAGTGACCGCACGCTCTTCGTTGCCATGGTTAAGTTTTTCAAAACAAAAGTACACACAGGCTTTCACTTTGAGGACTGGAGCAAAGCCTGCAGGAGAGACGTACACGGGGAAATTGTCAAACTGTCCATGCACTGGGACTGTTCCCCCCCCCCCCCCCCCCCCCCCCCAAATCTTGTAATACCTGGCCTATTTCCTTGCAGAAACTGGGTTCCTTTAAAGGAGAGTTATTCAGAGATCGGTTTCTGAGGCCCAAAAGTAACCAGTGGCACAGAGCATAATCGGATCTATAACACACTGTAGTACTTTCAGGCAAATTCCCCAGCTGATTGAAAAAGCCTCTTTGAGAGTAGGAGTTATGAAGCTGAGAATAATGTGTAATTCCTCTCCTTTGGATGCTGGAACCTACTACTGAAAAATGAGAGATCCACTCTCATAGCTGCCCCCTGAATAGCAATGCTCACTCTGACCATAGGAAGGGGTAATCTTCAGACAGCGTTCATAAAGGAGGCCAATTTAAGAGCGCAAGTCCCACCAAAACTACCTCACAAAAGCTATTTGGTGCGCACACATTTTTTCCTGGATTGTTACGTGCATACTGCTCCAAATCCCTCCCCAACTCTACCCCCCAAGAATGCCCCCGCTCAGAGCAGGTAAACGTAGCACGTGAACGTGACTTACGCATGTAGGGTTCCTCGCATATCAATTGGGCAATTTTACGAAAGGCCCCTTCTGCTCATAAAACAGTTTGACACACAGAAATCCCTTTGAACGTTAGGCCCTCAATCGTTATACGGAGGATTCAAGCTGCTCCCTATAATGACTGGGAAGTTGGAACATTTCCCCACCCGCTTGGCAATTTTTAAATTCATGCAGGGCTTTTGCAGGGCCTGCAAACGAATTGTCAAAGGGGAAATTCCTCCCTCTTTTCTTTTGAAAATTCAGTGGTTGGTCGGCACCGTGGGTGCTTCACTATGCCCCACTTTGGTGCCACAAAGCACGCTTTAAGGACTGAAATCCTTGCATGTTTCTTGCTAGCTCCCAGCCCATCACAGCAGGGGTAGGTTTGCCTGCAGAAGAGGGGCACGGTTTTCAGCCCCTCGTTTCACCAGGGCCACCACTTAATTACCAGGATATAATCATTTCAAAATTGCCATCCTCATCCACAAACTATATTTGACTCTTGTTAGGAATATGCAAGTTAACAAAGCAGAAGGTTTCTCTTCTTATTTCCGGTTCAGAAAAATAGTTCTGCCCTGCTTATCTCGCCAGCTCTTTATCACTTCGCCTGGGAAATATTTTCTATTATGACAACCCCAGAGCAATAGGAGAGGCCCAGAAAGCGGAGCACCTCTCCAAGACACAGATTTCAGTTTATTCTGATGATTGGCTCCCAAATGTCTGTCTTGAATGAAGGAAATGTCTAACCCCGGCTTTCTTCTTTGTTACCTGTCATTATATATTCACGTAAAACTACAATCCACTGAAGTTAACTCCTGCAAATAAAGTTGAACTAACTCTGGACAGCTTAGCTCTTTCCTTGAGTTCAGATGTTTAGGTGTGAATGTGTATGCACCTTTAACTTGGATAAATCATATTGTGGCTGTGGCCAAACTGCTTTCTGGAAATTCGTCTCAGTGCATCAAATTCATCTTACATTGTTTGTGCTAATTTGAAAAGAGTAATGCGCACCTTGGTATTGTCCAAAATAGATTGCTGCAATGCGTTATTGGTTGAATTTCCTGGCAAGAGTTTACTCATAAGTTGAAACTGGTCAAAAGCTCTGCGGTCAGAGTTTTAACTGGTGCTAGGTGCAGAGAAATAATAGCATGGAGGAAAGGAATGGAAGTGTAGCCGGGCCAGCAGGAGACTGGGCAGCACGTGACACGCCTGCCGGTGCTCGGCCACACACTGGTCGAGAATCACTGCTCTAGGGCAAACTTTACTAGATCCCTGCTCTACCCTGTTTGCAGGTTTTCGAATTATTTGCAAAATGGAAAACCTTTCCTGATCGTACTTTCACAATATCGCTTATGAAAATGTTGGATGTTGGAAGTCCCGCAGTGGTCAGTGCTGCAGGGATTCTTTACCCCATGTGCTGTACTCAGCAGGTGTAAGTGCATGGGGTAAATCATGTGCGGGGGATTTCAAAATGAAATCCCCAAGCATAAGTCACCTGGGCTGCTCTTACCCCATTCCCAGTGTTGCCTCTTTTGCCCCAAGGGGAAAAGTACATGCTCTGTGGACAGTGAAAACACACTTTTCTGCACGGTGTGGTGTTTTTTTTTCCCATGGGTAAAACACCTGTTTATTTATGGAGCTTCCTTAGTAACCAGTCTGGAACAAGGTTAGTGACCAAACATGTTCTCTTTCATTTTTCTCTAATTGCATTATAAATAATAGTTTGTGAAGTTTCTGGAAGCCTTTTTACAGAGGCAATATGATCTATGATGAAGATCACAACAGTTAAAACAGCATACCATATAAGGGAACGAGCGATCATCTTTATGATTAATCCAGCATAGTTTTATAATCACGAAAGAATGCCTTGTTTCCTACAATACACTGTAAAGCATAGGTGGAGTCAATTTGTTGACCTTATGGAAAAAATGCATTCATATTTCTGAGTCTGAATCACAATATAGGTAATTTTGTGTCTTGTAAAACATGAAGACACTTGTCTTCCCTTGCATGTCCCAATTCATGTGGCTCTTGGTTTACAAGGACAAGGAAAAGTACTGTACATCATGGTCTCTGTTTTCTCTTAGGTCTTTTGTTACTGAAACCTGTGGGTTACTTCAAAGAAAGTTAGGAAATCAATGCTTACAGTTGGCAGCCTTCTTTCCTTATGAGTTGCAGTTTTATTTTTGGATGTTTTTCACGCCTGTTTTTGATGGCCATAGTGGGTGATACCTGCTGATAACTGAGGATGGGAAGGGAAATGAAGGGAACAAAAGAAGATGGTGTTTCCATTTTTACTGGTGTGATCTACAGGCCGCCTCCAACTCAAAGGGAAGAACTGGACAGAGCCCTGATCAAGGACATCCAAAAGGTGGGAAAGAAAGGAGACGTTTTGCTCTTTGGAGATTTTAATCTGCCGGATGTGGATTGGAGCATCCCTTCTGCACAATCTGTGAGAAGTAGAGAGGTAGTGGATGCTCAAACAAATGGTGCTGGAACCCACGAGAGGGTGTGATCCTTGATCTAGTGCTCACAAGTGGGGAGAAGGTCTCCGATGTGCAGGTAGGGGCTCACCTGAGCACCCGTGATCATCAGACGGTATGGTTCAATATCGCGAATAGGATACAGAGAAGTCACACAAAGACCCGAGTTTTGAATTTCACATATAGGGACTTTATCAAAATGGGAATGTACCTGGAGGACGAACTGGAAGACGGGGAGATAATGGGCGAGGTGGACAACAGTGGGCCAAATGAAAAGGAGCTACTACAAAGGCAACAACCTTTGAGAACAACCTTTGAGAACCAGAAACTGATCTGGTTCTCAAAGGAGGTGGTTAAAAAAATAAAAAGCATAAAGAACAGTATTCAAGAAGTACAAAGGATCCCAAAAAAACAAAGGAGCACAAGGAAGAATATCTGTTAAAACTGAGACAGACAAAGAAAGAAATCAGGAAAGCAAAGGGGCAAGAGGAAGAAAGGATTGCCAAACAAGTAAAGCGAAGTGACAATACATTTTTCAGATACAGCAGAGAAAGAAAGGCCAAAGTAGTAAGTGAAATTGAAAGGTGATGAGCACTGTGTGAAGAGAGATGATGAAATGGTGGAAATATTAAACAAAGACTGGAGTAGGGCCGTTGCTGTTTCACAAAACCATAGATGAGGGATGGATTAGGCGAAACTCAGTTTTCAGAAGAGAATGTATGGGAAGAGCTAGGAAAACTAAGTGGACAAGGCCATGGGGCCGGATGAGGTTCATCCCAGGATACTGAGGGAGCTCAGATGTGCTGGTGTATCTGCCAAATGACTTATTCAATAGATCCCTGGAAACGGGAGTGGTGCCGCATGATTGGAGAAGAGCGGGGTGGTCCTGCTTCACAAGAGCGGGAGCAGAGAGGATGCTGGAAACTACAGGCTGGTTAGCCTTACATCAGTGGTGGGAAAATGAATAGAGATGCTGCTGAAGGAAAGGATAATGAACTATCTACAATCAGGAGGATTGCTGGAACCCAGGCAGCATGGAATCACCAGGGGAAGGTCCTGTCAGATACATCTGATTTTTTTTTAATGGGTGACTAAAGAATTGGATCGAGGAAGAGCACTCGATGTGATCTACTTGGATTTTATCGAACTTTTGATATGGTCCCCCATAGGAGGCTTGTGAATAAAATGAGAAGCTTGGGAGTGAGCACAAAGGTACTGGCGTGGATTATAAACTGGTTGATGGATAGAAGACAGCGTGTGATGGTAAATGGAACCTACTCTGAAGAGAGAGCAGTGTTGCCACAAGGATCATTTAGGACCAGTTCTGTTCAATATCTTTGTTGTGGAAGGGGATAGAAGGTAAAGTTTATCTGTTTGTGGATGATACTACGATCTGCAATCAAATGGACACAACAGAAGGAGTAGAAAGAATGAAACATGATTTAAGAAAGCTTGAATAGTAGTCAAAGATATAGCAGCTGGGAACATAAGAACATAAGAAAATGCCATACTGGGTCAGACCAAGGGTCCATCAAGCCCAGCATCCTGTTTCCAACAGTGGCCAATCCAGGCCATTAGAACCTGGCAAGTACCCAAAAACTAAGTCTATTCCATGTTACCGTTGCTAGTAATAGTCCCATCCACTCTCTCTCCCTACTCCTCTGGCCACTTTTCCCTCTCAGGCCCCAACTCCTCCACCTGCCGTTATCTCCCCCCTCCACCTCTAAGCTCAACCCCTTCCACTCTATTGCCAGTCCCAGAGTTTGACCCCGTTCTCAGTACTGCCCCTCACACAGGCTCCCTCTGTCCCTCCCACTCTCACACACATGCTCCCTCTAGTGCACATACACACACCCTCATACAGGCTCCCTCACACTCTCGTGCACACACATCCCCTCATACAGGGCCCTCTCTCTTGCATACACACCCACACAAGCTCCCTTTCTCTCTCACACATACATCCTCACACAGGCTCCCTATGTCTCTCTCCCATGCACTCCTTCACACAGGCTCTGTCTCACACATACACAATCCCTTCACACAGGCTAGCACCCTCACAAACACAGGATTCCTTTTTCATACAACTCGAGCTCCCAATCTCACACACACACACACACACCTTCACAATCTCCTCATATAGGCTCCCTCTCTCTGAAACCCACACTCAAGTACTCCCCCTGCTCTCTCACCCCCCTCCCGTCTCTCTCACGCAGACTCTGCTCTCACACTCTCCTGATCACACCCCTGCTCCCTCTCTCACACCACCTCCCCCCTCCTCCCCTCTCTCACACTACCTCCCTCCCCCTTCCCCACACACTCACTCTCACCGGGGCCTTCATCTTCAATGCCAAGAAGTACAGAGACATGCATTTGGGGTGGGGTAATCCAAAAGAGCTGAATGTGACAGGGGGTGAAAAAATGTTGTGCACGGACCAAGAGAGAGACCTTGGGATGATAGTATCTAGCGATCTGAAGAAGGCAAAGCAATATGAGAAGGTGATAGCTAAAGCCAGAAGAATGCTGAACTGCATAGAGAGAGTAATAACCAGTAAGAAAAAGGTGATAATTCCCTTATACAGGTCCTTGGTGAGGCTTCACCTGCAGTATTGTGTTCAGTTCTGGAGACCCTATCTTAAACGGGATAGAGACAGGATGGAGGTGGTCCAGAGAAGGGTGACCAAAATGATGGAGAGCCTCCATCAAATGATATGAGGAGAGGCTGAAGGACCTAAATATGTATACCCTAGAAGAGAGGAGGTGCAGAGGATATACGATACCTCAGATATCTGAAAGGTTTTAATGATGCACAAACTTCAAACCTTTTCCATTGGAAAGGAAAATGTAGAAATAGGGGTAACGAAATGAAACTCCAGGAAGGATGACTCAGAACCAACATAAGGAAATATTTCTTCATGCAAAGAGTGGTGATACATGGGATGCCTTTCTGGAGGAGGTGGTGAAGACAAAAACAGTCAAAGAATTAAAAGGGGTATGAGAATAAATATTGTGGATCCCTAAAGGCTAGAGAATATAAATGAAGAAAAGAATGCACGGGTGAAAACCACTCAATGCAACCATTATTACCCTTATCAGAAGCATGGGGATTACTACCCTCAACAAATAAGCTTTGATACTTTTGACACAACTTTATCATCATTCTCCACTTGGACAGCTTGTGGGGGGGGGGGGGGGAATTGGATTCAGATGGCAACCAACACTGGCCCCGACTTTTACAGTATGGAGGTACTGATATGCATACATAAGAGAAAAATCACAGGACTGCTTCTATGGCCAAGTCCAAAAGCAAAGCAAGTCAGCATTGCTGGAATTTTCAGAAAGGCACCTCACCCAGTAATGTTGCTAGCAGTAATTTTTTATGGGTTTCACAGTTGCTTGTTTTTTGATTGTAAATATTACTACCCTTATCATAAGGATTGGGGGTAACTACTTGGGCAACCCTTAAGAGAAACCTAGGGGTAACCTACACGGCACAGTAGATATTATCATAAGAAGCTTGCTGGGCAGACTGGATGAACCATTTGGTCCTTTTCTGCAATCATTACTATACGTTACTATACCCTCCAAGACTGATCCCTTCATTGCCACTTTTGATCAATATGAGTTGTCTACCAATGATTAGCATCTCTTCCTTGGGATCTACCCACACTATGATCATGATGAGCCCTGGCTACACTGGTCCCATCAAATAAGAAAACTGACTAAATAGGCTGGGGTAGGCAACTCTGGTACTCGAATGCCACCAACAAGTCTGGTTTTCAGGAAATCCATCCTGAATATGCATGAGATATATTTGCATGCAACAACTTTACAGTAGGCAAATATGTCTCATGCATATTCATTGTGTATATCCGGAAAACCAGATCTGTATCTGACACTCCAGGAAAAGAATTGCCTATCCTTGTACAAGACTCTTGCTACACAGCACTGCCACTAAGATATGAGCTAGTTTGTCATTCAATATTTCCAGAGTAAGTTTCTGTTCTCTGAGTTTGTATTCTGTTTAGTTTCTTGACACCTGAATAATTGAAATGCATATGTGCTACTAATATTACATATCCAGACTTTACTCTCAAGAAAAGTATGACAACCACAGATGGAAACATTTTGAGGAAAAATCCTCCCTCAGTAAAACTATTACCAAACAGATAAGTTTAAAATTGCATACTCATAAAACTGTGTAATCAAAGTAAAAAGAAAAGTGTAATCAATCATTAAAAGAATTGAATTAGATCAGCTAAAATGTTCTTCTAAATCTAGTCCATAGGGACCATCTGATCAATCCGATTTTCAAGATATCCACAATGAATATGTATGAGATACTTGCAAGCACTTGCCACATTGTATGCAAATATCTTTCACACACATTCATTGTGGTTATCCTGAAAATCAGATTGACCAGCTGCTCCCTGAGAATCACTGAGCTTTACCAGTGATGGCAAACTTCAGGCCTCAAATGTCACAAACAGGTCTTGTTTCTCTTCAGAATAGCCAAACTATGTACATTAAATTCATTCGTAGATCAAATGTGTGCAGATATATATCATTAATGTTCATTGTTGCAAGTCTGAAAGTGAGACCTGTTTGTGGCACTTGAGGAACAGAGTTCACCATTCCTGAGTTAGAGCAAACCTAAAGGGGAATTACTAGGAATTCGTTTGCAGAGAATCCTAAGAAAAATAAAAAGTCACGGGATAGGACACAATGTCTTTCTCTCTCTCACGGGAGTATGTGCATCAGTCCTGGCCCAGTCTCTGCAGTGCCCATGCCCTGCCCCTTTTCTGCCTAGTTTTTCTGGGTACGTACACCTCAAGCGCACCCTTCTCATCTATTTAAAATTTGCATAGCTCCCACTCGGGCCACTGACGTGGGAGTGTGGCCGGTTTTGAGCATGCAAGCTTTTAAAAATCTACCTTTATAGTCTCTTATCAGCCAAAATGTAAACTCTAAACACACTGCTGGGTTATATAAACAGACCCCTAAAAATCACAAAATTGTTGCATTAGGGGGTAATTTTCAGAAAGAATTACAAGCTAAAATCTGGGTTTTATGTGCGTCGGTGGGTTTTTCAAAATTGCTATAATGTTGTTTTCCCACACATGTAAATCTTTTTGAAAATTACCCCATTACTTCCCCACTCTCAAATCATCTGTAACATATGCATTGAAATGAGCTATATCGCATGCAAAGTAGCTCATTACCAGGCCAGAGAGTAGAGTAGTTTGCAGAAATGCGTAACGAAAAGTGTATTGCTCCTCCTCCCCTCTCTTCACACAATAATATTGAAAAAGATGCTTGCGTTAACTAAATGACGTTCATAATAGGCATCATCGATCTGTGTTGCCACTTATTCCTCTGCCTTATGTATAATCATCTGTCATTTTTATATTCTCTATTGTCTAAATTTTTTGAACTGCAGAAGCAAATTTTTAAATACTTTTTCTTTCAAATAAAATACACAGTCTATTACTAGACCTTCTCTTTCATTGCATTATGCAAAGACTTATCTTAATCACGTGCAACTGCTGATTTGTCACGCATCACGCCGTAGGATGTACAATAAGGTGCCCGCTGCTGGTAAATCATCAAGCCCAATATCGGTTCCAAATCATGATCTTCTAGCCCGACATGGGATCACATTTCAAACTTCACGAGTTCTTCTTCAAGGGGGCTGATAAAGTGTACGTAAGTGCTCGTTCTCTGTACTTAACGGAGTTCTTTTCGTGAAGTTCGAAATGTTTCCCCTGCCAAAGAATGTTACAGCTAGAACTGTTGGTATAGTACCAACATATAATTATATTCATTAAATATGGATAAACAGTTAGTACAGTAGATTACTTGTGGTTAAATAACATTGCCCAAATAAGGTACATTGTATAATTAGTGCAATACATTTAAGGAGACATGTAGTCTTTAGTAGGGTTTGTGTCATTGATCGACATAGTGAATGTTCTGGAGAAAATAACAGGGGATCCAAGATAGCCAATGCATCCAGACACTGAAGGACCATGCTCCTGGAGTGGGCTTTTTCATTTATTTCTAAATCATTTCATCTTTTTCCCTGTGAAATGAAGATGAGGAAGAGTAGGTCTGTGCCTTACAGTGGAGTTCCTTTTTTTAATTTTAAATTTTCAAATTTTTAATGCTTTACAGACATCAAATGCCTTGGCAATATAGGTCTATATCAATAAACATCAATACGAAATCTTAATTTTAAACTTCTTATAAAAGAAAATATCACTCATTTGGATTCTTTTAACATTGTCAAAACAAACATATTCTCTACCTATATCTTTACTCATATACAAATAAGGAGATCCAAGATTCATTTAGAGCAATATCACATAAACACATTTCTACAAAAAAGGAAAAGGAGAGTAGGCAGATATTCATTTGAACCGCTGTTTTGTTGATCTTGTCCTGTGTCAGGAGTCCACTGATGTGACTGAACAAAATTTTCCAACTGTTCAGGAACAAAAAAAAGATGTATCTGTTTCCTCTGGTTCTCAACACGCATTTACACGGAAATCTCAATGTTATCTGTGCTCCATGTTGTCTGACTTGGGGTATCAGACTAAGAAATCTCTTCCTTTTTCTTTGCGTTTCTTTTGAGACATCCGGATATATCCAGACTTTCTGATTTAAATAGGGAGATGAACGTTTTTGAAGAAACTTTTTAATGAAGCGTTCCTCTCCCCTCCACCTGTTCTTCTTGTGGGGTTTCTAGAAAGTCTGTGATATTCAGGGTGCTTTCAAGATGGCGCCGATGTGAGAGGACATAGCGTTTGGAGCTCCTGCATCGAGATTTAAAACTTTTTTTTTCCTCGCTGCGAAAGCAAGTTAATCAGACGTGCCTCATACAAAAGAAAAGGCAGGGTAAGAGAACCTACCTCGGGAACCTCTACCCCTGCCCTGGTGCAGACCACGATAGCAGAGTTCTCTCCGCTGGCAGGGAGACCTCCTGAGAGTCCCGTGCATGTGGTGGCCGGAGAGCAGACGGCATCATCACCAACGGGCGAAACAACTCTAAGCCCTGGAGCGCCGCTAACATCCTCCCTCCCCCCAGCAAAGGCAATTGCTGCAGGAAGCCTGGAGCTAACTCTTCAACGGATGTCGGATGGAAGGGGGATTGAGAGCTTCTACCCCGGTGGGGGGGGGGGTGCCCTCAGAGAGTGTTGGAGCCGAAGGAGGGGGAAGGTCTGATCTCGGTACTGTGCCAGTGATTCCACAAATCTCTGAGGAATGAAATATAGAAGTTCAACCGATTTCTTATTCTGTATTGAAGCCTCTGGGAAAAAACCTAACAATATAACACTTGAATCTTTATGGTGTGCCATTTCTACATTGCAAAATTCGGTAATGACTATAACAGATATTCTAAAAAAAAATACACAAGGCTCCTTTGAAAATTTAAATTCAGTAATGAATGGTCAGAAGGATAAAATGATAGAAATGGAAGGAAAGTTGGCAAATTTGAATTCTGTTCAGAATGTGATTATAAAAGGTGAAACAGCGATGAACAGAAGAGTTGAAATATTGGAAAACGAACTTAGAAGCAAGAACATTAGAATATTGAATTTTCCAAAAAGAACAGTTTGAATGTTATTTAAAGGATGTCTTGATGATACCAGAAGAGGAACAGCCAAAGATCATTAAAGCCTACTTTGTGTCAGGATTAAAAGAGGGAAATGGTAACCAGAAGAGAAACGGTGGAGTTTCTGGTGCTGACCCAAATATTTATGGATGAGTTTGTTCCTTTATATGCAGCAGTAGTCCAGAACCGGAGTGGAAGTTCAGCAAGAGGGCTCAACACTGAACACCAGTGAGTGTAATATCGCCTTCAGCTCTGGCAACAGGTCGCCCCCTCTACAGCCTAACACTCCCCCACCTCTTTGGCCAGGGTTACTTACATTTAGCCTGGCACTGATCAATGGGCGACGTGGCATAGAGTTGGATGCCACGGGAGGTGGGATGACAGGCCAGTGTCTGTGTTGCTGCCTTGTTCAGTCGTTAATCCTAGGAGTGCTCCAGAGGATGCCCTGCAAGTCAGCAATTGAATAGCCCCTAGAGTTTGGGGTGTTTCCGGGCCAGCACTCGTTGTCCAGCTTCTTGAAGTGTCACCAGAAGCACGTAAGGGACACTTCAGAATGTCACCTTAGAGCAGATTTGGTGAATAGTGAGAGAGGCAGAAGGTGTGCGTTCTAATTTCATTTCTCAGTTGTGTGTATTTGAAATAAAACAGCACACACATTTGAAAATCAGTATCAGATGGCTTGGCTGAGCATGAGAACTTATTGGTAGCGTTTCGAAACCAAATCTCTGTCTTACAATTTACTAATGTGGCTGTTATAAAGGACGATTTGACACTCCATAATGAAAGCTTTGGCTTACGAACCTGACACAAACTTGATATTTGAAATAGAGATTTGACTTCCTTGGACAAAAAGTAAGAATTTCCCCTGCTTTGTGTGAGGTTACACATTTTAACAGGAGGGTTTTTCTTTAGATGAAACATCGAGTCTGACATCACTACAGATTTCTTTTTTAAATTTCCATGTAAATGTTTGATAAAATGTAAGGAAAGCATGTTCTGTATGTTGGTTTTTTAATCTAGTTCAGTTGGGAACTTTTTATAAGATATTTAAGGGAATAAGTAAATGGCTGGCATACTCACTGATATGAATGAGGTTTTTGACTCATCAGTATATAGAGCTTGCATATATATTTATATTTCGTTATTTTAGGATAATTTTTCAAAAGCTTTATGTGCATAAAATCAGCATATACAGATGTAACTAGTGCGTACCACATGTATATGCTATTTTGGAAACATTGGGGTAGATTTAAAAAAAAAAAAAAAAAAAGCACGTGCGCACGGTCCCCAGCATGCACCCATGGACGCGGCTATTTTATAACTTGTGCATGTTGGCGCGTGCATGTTATAAAATAGGATTCCCACACACACGTGTTAGATTTTAATATCCGCGTGCTCATGTGCAGGTGGGTGGCCTCTTACGCACGCGCGGGGGTATTTTTTAATTTACGCTTGGCAACGCGATTTCCGTTTTTCTCCAGTTTCCTCCAAGTCCGCACCAATAAAAGTGCGGACTGGGAGGGAAATTCCCCAACCCTATCCTTCCTCCCTCTTCCCCTACCTAACCCCAAGTTTTTAATTTTTCTAATTACTGCTCCTCCGAAGCAGAAGTATCTTCTGTGCGCCGGCCAGCTGCCGGTGCGCGCTGTCCCAGCTTTTCCCCCCCCCCTGCCCAGACCATGCCCCCAGTCCGCCCCTTTCCGAGGGCGTGGCCCTTTGGCACATATTGGGGGTTACACGCATGGCTGGGCCCTTTAGAAAATGTGCACAGGGCCCGGCCCTGCGCATAACCACCGAATTTTACACGCACAGGCCTTTTAAAACTGGCTCGAATGTGAGTATACATGTACTTGTGTCCCGTGCATAAATGTTAACAGGAAAAAGGGGTGGTATTTATTTATTTATTTATTTAAGGATTTTTATATACCGGGGTCCGTAAGAAACATCACCTCGGTTTACATTCAAACATTAATTCAGCAAAGAGCTTTACAATATAACATAATAACTGTATGAATATAAGACTAATTATAACTTTGTAAAAAAAAATAAATAAATAAATAAAGAAAATTAATATAAGAGTGTCTGTAGAAATATTCTGAAAGGTATATACTAGATATAGGGGTATTCTATTATGGGGGAGGGGGAAAGAAGTACATGCACAGACTGTTATTTTGTAAGAGATAGTGGCGCATATGTTCTTTTATATCCCTTGTTAACAATCCCCATATTTAAATGTTTAATGTATTTGACAAAGGTAACGCATAAGTTCCTGCAAATTTTGTTTAAATGTAAACCGATGAGATATGTAAAATCGAACACCGGTATATAAAAATAAATAAATATGTTACCAAACATGTTTGTATCTTTTACACTTGCTAATTAAGGCACGCAAGTGAAATTGCACTTGTCTTTGCAGTTTTTGGGTGGTGGGGGGGTCAGGAGGATGAAGTGCTAAAGGGTCAGGTTAAACTGGTGGAGGTGTCAGCAAACTGATGACTCCAAGTACACGCACAAGTAATTTAAGTGGAGTGTACACAATTTTCTATAAAATACCTGCCACCATGTTTAACTTTGAGTCATTACACACACACGTTACAGCTATTGGAGGAGCTAAACTACAACAGGTAAGTTTTTCTGGCTGAATTCAATTGCAGAGACCTTACTTTGAAGGGGGATCACTTTTAACTTTTTGTTCTTTTAATTTTTGGAAAAAGGATTTTTTGCATTATTGTTTTTGTTTCTTAGGCATTTTTTCTATTTAGTTTTAGAAAGGAAGAGTGGAAGGAAGGAGCACCCCCCCACCACCACAACACACACACACACACCTTCACTTCTAACTTTATAGACTAACCCACTAGTTAGGGGGGTGGACGTGGTTTGGCAGAGAATCACAGGGAAGTCATTTAGATATTGTGGAGTCAAGTAAAGTTTCAGGAGGAGATTAATTAGTAACACCATAGTAGATATTTCAGGTAATTAATTTTCAGGATAAGAGAAAAATACTGGTTGGAACCAGAAAAAGGAGTGAGAGCAAGTGAATTAGCTCATTTTGTGTATTCTGCAAATAGAACAAATTAAGTACATTTCTTGAGAGCTGATTGGTACCATCATATTAGATCTTGTGGAGCACTGAGTGGAGAGGTTCACCTTGCTGGTGGCTGAAGAAAATCAGTAAGTACTGCTATGGGAAATTTTAGAACTTAAAAAGTTTTGGAGAGAACTAAACTAATGGGGCATATTCTTTAGTGTATTTGTGTGTATTAAATAGCTAGTCAGAAGGCAGGCAGAAGCCAGGAGTTTGTGTTACGGTCCCGGGCCGTGCCCCGGGACCTGCACTCACCAGGCGGCCCGGCTGCAAGTACATCTTCCCTTCGGCCTCCTAGGCCTGAGATGTGGCCCTCCGTGGCGTTCTCCCTGTGAGGGAGACACTGAAGCAGATCTGCGGCTGGCCCCGCCCCCTAGGCATGCGTTCTTGCGCTGGGGCTGCTTATTTAAAAGGGCCAGCGCGGGAAACGGTGGACAGCTCCTTGCTGACGTCAGACGCTGCCGGGTTATTTAAACCTGGCAGCTGCACCAATACATATGCAAAAACATATTTTGGTTTTGTCTGCATGTTTCTGTTTCCAATTTGTAGTCCCTTATTTCTATATTAGGTAAGGGTCGGTCTCTGTTTTGACTGAGTGTGACTGAGGTGCAGTATTTTTGCTAGTTTGTAGTTTCTCCTTAGGAATTTGTAGTAGTCCAGTGTGTTTTGTTACCCCAGTAGGGGGCATATTAATGTTCTAGGACCTTGTTTAGTAATTGCATTGCTACTTTTTCTTAAAGTTGCTGCTGTGTGCTTTTTGAGTCCTGAGAGTCAGTGCTGTGACTATATGGCATGGTTCTAGATGTCTTTTTTTTTTTTTTTGCAGCATTTTGTTACTATACAAAATGTTTATCAGTGGAGGGATATTTTTTGTTGAGGTGACACTAGAAATTGAATATTTTTTTCATGTTAGTTACAATGTGAATTGTCCTAGCTCTGCACCTGTTCTGATGATTGTTATTTTATTGTAGGTATGATGAATTCTGGCTTTCTGCAAAGAGGATTCATGAAAGAATACATTGATTTTTGTTTTACTACATGATTGTTTTCTTCGCTTTTTACATGATATACCTGTGCATTTAGAAAACCGCACTAAATATAAATTAATACAGATTAATAAGGAATTTTTAAGGCTGGTAAGTTGCTGAAATAAATTGAGGTAAAAAAATTTAAAGTTTCATGCATGATGCATTATTGCTGTTGCAAACTATTTAGAAAGCCATTCTAAGGTGCAGTATATGGTATTATCAATCACTAAGAATACAACTACCAGGTCTCAAGCCTGCATACCTACAGCCTGCTTGTGTTAACCTTGTACTCGCCCGAAAAATCAGTTCTGGCTACACTACTGCCTGTGCTGCTGCTGATGATGGTGGGGGAGGAAGCAGTGTGCAGCCTTGGGAAAAGTAGTTCTTTGGCTGCTGGTAGGTTGAGTTCTGCTGGTGGCCTGTAGCCTCTCTCCTTCTTCAGCCATGGGTGGGGTGGACTGTGCTGGCAGTCCCACTGTCTCTCCTGTTGCCGGCCACCTCAGGTGTGCCTCTCACTGCAAATGCACCCTAAGCACAACTGCTTGCACCAGGTCTTTATGAAAACCTACATAGGCTGGGGACAGTGCCAAATTTAAGAGTTTTGTGCTCAAAGGCAGGGTTGAAGAATGAAGGGTGGGAGATTCTGGAGATTGGAAAGGTAGGGGGCAGTCTGTTCTCTCCCCCCCCCCAAAGACCACATTTTTTAGTCCTAGCGTGCTATAACAGCACCCTTTTGCTGTAGATTACTGGTGCAGGTTCTTCTTTGGCACAAGTGTATTCCTTTTTGGCCTGGGTATTTGGTGTCTTCAACAATTTGGTGCCCTAGGCAATTGCCTATTCCTAAATCCAGCGTGGGGTAGGGTGAGGTTTTGGCAGTATTCCCCCCTGTTAACGGTGTGTATCACTACCCCTACAGTTTGGGGTGGATCCCTGTCATGTAAGATGCAACCTCAATCCCCTTTTTTTTAAAATAATCTATTTTAACATTCACAAAAGTTTATCTTTGAAGGGCACTGGTGCACTTTGCTAACTTGATCCTATTGTTCTTTGAAACAAATTATCATTCACTCTCCCAAAGCCTTATATAAGAGCACGACAATTTTAAAGGTGTGTTGGAATCCTGTTTCGATGACAGGTGCAACAATCCCTTAACATTGGTTTAGAAAGAAAACAGGAAGCACATGCTCTCTCGACGCAGGGAGGGTTGGCATGCGGTGGTAGCTGCCTGCACGTTACAGGAGCCTTTAATTATCCAGTACGCAAACGGATGCCAAGACCGCAGGATGCACATGTAGTGCAGCCATGGTCTATGTCCCAGAAGGAACGGGCAAGACTCGCTGCGTGGAAGACACGCCCCTCGCTCTTCCCTCCGCCTATCAGAACGTGTTAACCCTCCCTCGCCCTTCCAGTGAGCGCGAGGGAGGTGGTCCCGGCCCTGGCTGAGGGACTGGAAGCCTGGGCGCGTTGACACCCTCCTGCCAGCCTGGGGCGATGGAGCCGCCCCTAGCGCGCCTGCAGAGGGCTGGCCCCCCGCATCCAAGCCAGTGTTTCCGAGAAGGCGGGTCCGCCTGGAGGGGCGGGCCTTGAAGAAAGCCCTTTCCCGGCCGCCGGGCGGCTGCGGCTGTAGGAATTTTGAGGCGTGAGGTGAATGGTGCGTCGCATAAGCAGCCGTTATACAGCGCCGCAGCAGCAGCACTAGCGGCAGAGGACAAACAAGAGGGAAATGATAAAGGCCGACAGCTTGGCCCGGTAAACGAGTCTCTTGCCTTCGAGTTCTGTGCGCGCGCGCGCTCTCTTGTTCGCTCGCGACGGCCTCTCCTGTTCCATCCGGCCGCTGCCAGGATGATGAATTCGCTGCTCTTCGGGGAGATGGCGCGCGCCTTCACGCTGCCGCCGGGCCCCGGCGCGAGCTCCGCCGCGGGCGCCGGCTCGGCCGTCACCCTGGCGCTGCGCAACGACCTGGGCTCCAACATTAACCTGCTGAAGACGCTGAACGTGCGCTTCCGCTGCTTCCTGGCCAAGGTGCACGAGCTGGAGCGCCGCAACCGGCTGCTGGAGAAGCAGCTGCAGCAGCAGTACTCGCAGCAGAACCGCCGCAGCCGCTTCAAGACCTATTACCGCGAGCAGGCGGTGCAGACCGACCTGGAGCCGCCGGCCCCCGGCGCCAACGCCAACCAGCCTTACAACAGGATGCCCGGCACCATCTGGAGCTACACCCACGTGCGGCGCACGGGGGATGGCCTGGAGACCATGCAGGGCCCCGGAGTGACCTGGACCCATCCGGACGGGGTCGGGGTGCAGATCGACACCATCACCCCGGAGATCCGCGCGCTGTACAACGTGCTGGCCAAAGTGAAGCGGGAGCGAGACGAGTACAAGAAGAAGTGAGTGTCGCCGGCGCCCGTGCCCCTTTCTTTCCTCCTCTTCACGTTTTATTTATTTATTTATTTGGGGGGTGGATGCTCAAAAGTGGTGCAGAGCTATACTGCTGAAACATCCTTAAGATCTATAATGAGCGTATTTTGCTGACTTCATCTGTACGACTGTGTTAATGTACCTTGGTTCAGGGGTAGAGAGCGAATTCACATATATATGTGTGTGTGTAAGGAGAGATGCTGTATGGAGACTATAAAACTTGGTAGTATGAAGAAGACAAGGATCTGAATGTTGAATTAAATGTTGGACTGTAAGCAAAGAACAATATGACAAAGCCTGGAATAGCCTGCTGGTAAGTTGATGGAGACAACACTTAGAACAGAATCTGGATATGCTTGCTTCTGGTATCAAAGGCAGTGACAGGAACAGTAAATTTAGTGACTCAACTGAGCATAGGGGATACTCTGTTGTTGCCAACAGGCTACATCTCCCCAGAAACTGGCAGGCTGATTGATAGTGGCTAGGTTCTAGCAAGGTCATGAAAACCTAGGAAGCTGCTGGTTCATTCAGCAGGCTTCCTAGTTTTGGTAGCTGCTTGGATTATTTCAGGGCTTGCAGGAAAGATGGTGGAAGAGGTGCATGGGGTTGATGAGTGTTTGGTTGTAGGAACTTGTATATTTATCTGCCTGGAATGGTAAAGACCTAGAAATACAACAGAAAGTGACATGGATAAGAAGCAATATTCATGAGGTTAAATGTCTATGGGTGGCATTGTGGAATTGGGCAGACTGGATGGAGCAGTAGGTCGTTTTCTGTTGTCATCAATATTGTCAGTATGCAAATACTGTAGTTGTGCTTGTTGACTATCCATCTTCTACTCTTCAACAGCCTGTCCCCAGTGATGCTACTCTCCTTTTTTTTTTTCCTTTTCCTGTAACCCTCTTACTTCATCTACCAGCCTGCTCAGGCCACCTGCCTCTACTAGTACTGAATTCCCTAACAATAATGCTTGGTGATATTTTATTTATTTTAAAACATTTGTATTCTGCACACTACATTCTTGCATGAGGTGGCTTACAAAGTTTAAACATTCATAATAAAATATCAAAAAACAATTTGACAAGGAGCATGTAAAAGACAAATTGTAAAAAAAAAAATAAAAATACACTAAGCAGGTGCAGGCCCTCCATGATGACCTCATGGACCAATAGAGGTGCACAGATCCTTATCTATGCACTGTGCTGAAAGGATGTGGCTTTTTGTAGAAATATTCATTTTATGGAATGATGTATTGTCCAAGAGCAAATGCAAATGCCAACTGAACTTGTAAACGAGTGTGCAGTATTTTTGATTATTCTTAATTTTGGTCCAGTATAAGATATTGCCAACAAAAAAAACCTAACTTTCTCTAAGAATTTACTAGAATTATATACTTTTAGGGTTACAGAAAAACATTCAGGTCTTAGGTGTTTCTGTACACTGGTTGATGATGATTCTTCTCAACTAGTAAAAAGCCTTTGAGATTCACAGAAACACAATTGTGTGGATTTCTTGATGTATTCTCAGTATGTGTACATTTAGTATTAAGTATTTGTCCTTTACATATACATTTCATCACTTTTTTGTTTTGACTTGATTCTCAGTGTTACTACCCTTAACAGAAGGCTTGGGGTATCCTGCATAGAGCAGCAGTTACAACCATAAGCAGCTTGCCGGGCAGAGTGTATGGACCATTTGGTCATTACTATGTTGTTATGTTTTGTTTTGTTTTTTTACAGATAGTCTAGAGAATTAATGACTAAAGAGACCATTTTATGCATGAATGAAAAGCTATGATCTGAATATGCATAAAAAGGTCTCTTTAGTCATTAATTCTCTAGACTATCTGTAAAAAAACAAAACAAAACATAACAACATAGTAATGACCAAATGGTCCATACACTCTGCCCGGCAAGCTGCTTATGGTTGTAACTGCTGCGCTATGCAGGATACCCCAAGCCTTCTGTTAAGGGTAGTAACACTGAGAATCAAGTCAAAACAAAAAAGTGATGAAATTTATATGTAAAGGTCAAATACTAAATGTAGACATACTGAGAATACATCAAGAATACATCAGTTGTGTTTCTGTGAATCTTGGTTATAAAGTATTTGCTGTCACATATACTAATGTGTATGTACATATACACTAGCAGACCATGCAAAATGTTTGTGGAGGGCCCAGTATTCATGTCCCGAGCCCAACATTACTGGTGCCAAAGTGTCCTATGCATCCTGTGCTGCTGTCTCCCTCTCCTGACCTGTGCGGGCCAATGGAATTATCTTAACCATTTGCTCCATCAAGTGGTCTCTGTCCTATGTTAATGGAATCCATCTTAGTGAGGTGAGCTAATGTGTGCATATGCACCCTGCTTGTCACTAACATACTCCACTGTACTGGTTTAAATACATTTTATTTGTTTTTTTAAGAGAAATATAATTTCAGCCCTAAATATGATTAGATTTAAATATTTTGAGACAGCATGGCAACAGGAAGGAAACTGAGTAGACTAGATAGACTTTTCCAGTCTTTGCTGTAATATACTGTTAAATGGTGTTTTCTTGGGTGGGGAAAAATGAAGACCAGTAATATGCCTTGTGCATCAAATAATTTTCCAGTTTTATGTATATGAAAACCTGCTTGGTATGTATAGTTGTGCGACTCATAAAGCTCTTTATTAATTAGTGCATCCCTTGTATGCAGTGACCTGCACTTTACATTTTATTTTGATTTCGCTGCCAAGGGAAACTATTTAAAAAAAACAAACAACCCCCCCCCCCCCCAAAAAAAACATTCTAACTAAAACGCGAGGCATAAAATTAAGCTTTTTTTCCTTTTTGAATTGCTCAGCTTTCATACGTGTTAAGAGGCTTATTATGTCCCTTATTTAAATTCCTGTGCGGGCAGAGAGCATTAAAAATAGCATTAATATTGCAGTATACTTCAACATGAATTATGTTTGCCAGTTTTAATTTGATTGAAAATATTTCTTCCTTCAGACAAAATGTAAAAGGCTTAATGCATTGGACTTGACTTACTCAGAGAATACTGCTCAATACCTGTCTGTCTGTAAATAGTATATGGTCGGATAATTTTTATGTTGTATAATTTTTTTCTGCCAAGAATGTATGCAGCAGTCTTTTATTATGATATTCCAATGTGGATGTGAGCCCGCAAAAGTGTTTTTTCTCCAGAAACAACACAATTCAATATTCAAATGGCTTCAAAAGTTTTGACTTTCCCACCTCCCTCAGTGGTTAAATTTTAGCCAGGTAAAAATCACAGGCCTAAAATTAGCCTGTCTTGTTGAATATTGTCTTCAGTTTTAAAAATATTAACACGGGGAGGCTTGAGAGCTACAGCAGAAATCTCCCCCTCCTTTCTGCCCACCTTGCTAATGTTAGAGAAAAACCTTTTGCCCCAGTTCTTCCTCTCTCCCCTTAATCCCTGTGTAAGTAATAGACCCTGTGGCTCTGGGGCCTCTCCCCACTCACCTGAAATTCCCCAAAATTCCCAAGGCTGGGAGTTGGATGAGACTTACCGTGCATCCAACATTGCTTTGATAGCAACAGTGGTAGTGCAAGCTTCTAGGGTTCCTGTCAGAGAAAAATCTGATGCTGGGAGCACAATAAAGGGCCTGGCGTCAGTCTGTATATATGTCTGGGCAGAGTGGGGTCAAGGACAGATAATTTTTGTTTTAACATTTGTGGGGTGATTGTGTAGGGGTGTGGTCAGAGTAGTACCCTATGTATTCATATATCTTTTGGCTGAAAAGGAAGAGGGGTTGCTACTGGGAACAGTTGGGGACTCTTCCACGTTACTTACATTAAGTAATATTGAGTAAGCGGGTGAGCAGCAGGAACCCAAATAACTTTAACCGGATATTCAGCAGAACTTAGCTGGGTAACTTTGCTGTTCACCAGCTTACTCTGAAATAGGATCTGTCAGTTATTAAAACTCTGTACTTCTAAAAGAAGAAATAGCTTTCCTTCATGTTTTTGCATATGTGGACAGTCGTTTCAGTCTTTACAGTCTGTCATCTGTGGGAAGAAATTACTGTATCTATCTGTAGGCTTCTTTTGTAAGTAATGTGCATGTCTGAATTGTGGTTTTGGGGTTTGATAAAGTATTTCAGATTTTAAAAGTAGTTGTTCAGCAAGTTGCTGGATGCTTACTGGTATTTGAATCAGTTAATTTCAAAGCCTTTTTTTTCGCAGATTGAGGTTTGAGAGAGAGATACTTTATCGCACAGTAATTCACATCAACAGGAAATCTTAGAGATTCTTTTTAAGTGACACTTGGACATTTACTTCATTTCATTCTGTGATGCATTTAGTTTTAAAAAAAAATTTTTTTGCTGGAAAGGCACACAGTTCACTGATTCCCAAACTACATATTTAAGCATCACTCGTATAAGTAAAGCTTGGATGTAGCTAATGAAAAATCCTCCACTGTGAAGAAGCACATAGATTAAAAAAGAAGAGCTACTTGTTTTTTTTATTTTTTTCCTTAGATTGTCTGATTACATTGCATTCAACCAATACTTTCATTCCAACTTCTCAGTCCATAATTAGCAGCATTATGTCAGAAATGTGCAGCATACGAGTTATTTTAGTGGTGTATTGATTGTACTTATTGTGTTCTGACCCGGGGGTGGGAGGAGATTCTCACAGTTGTGCACACTTTCTTCAGAGCTGAGGCATTTCCTTTCATTGCAGCTCTGACCACAAGAAGCAGTGCTGTACCAAAACATCTGAGATGTCTCTCTCTGTCAATAAGCAGGCTGAATTAGCCACTGCATGTGGGTGACTTCATCCGGTGGCACCAAATGGACTTCTCTCTCCTAGCTAGTTGATCTTTGAGCTCTACTAAGCATGTGTGGGAGTTCCTGTGCATGAGCCACTTCCGTCCTGTTTTTGTCCAAGCACAGCATGATGTGTACTCAGCATCTCCAGATATTTTATTTTCACAATCCTTTTAACATTTTATTTTTTTCATTATTCTCTTCAGTTTTCCTACTTCTAGTTGCCTTGCTGCACTGCAGCACCATGGAACATTTTTGTGTGATTTAAAAAAAAAAAAAATCTTTTGACTTCTCAAAATGGCCTGCAACAAAATCCATGGTGAGCGGGTTCAGAACTTCATCTATGGTAAAATGATTCTGAAAAATCACATTGTTGCCTGAGTCTGGACCATGCAAACGTTCTACCTGTGGACCAATGCCTCATCTTCTCAAATCTCCAGGGTGCACCACATAGATGAACTGTGTAATTCTTTCAGAAGCCACAGTAGATCCTCCTCCTGCAGTGCAGTGTTGCCTGTCTAGCCAGGACATGAGTTGAGCAGGAGCTCCTCAGAGATCCCCACATCAGTCCAGATCAAAGGCGTGGGATGATACAATTCGCCTTGCATCAAAGGAGAAAGTGACATAATTTACTGGCGTCAGAACCTGGGTGCAAAAATTATCAGCTCTTGATGCTTTGAGGCACTCAATCTGCCATTTTAAAGGCCCATCAGTGCTCAGTGCAAAAGAAGTGTGGTTACCCATTTGAAGCTGATTATTTTGATGCAACTGTGATGCATGCATTGGCAAAACATCTTCTCAATGCACCATTGAAGCACTGAGCCCCAAACCAGAATCATCAAGCTGTAAGCAAGCCACTCTAGGGCAGTTGCTGAAGGGATCTTCTTACCTCGTCCCTCTCCTATTGCCACAGTCCTCATTCCTATAGCAGAGGGCTTTTGATTAGAAATTCCAGTTTCAGAATGCATCATACTGTTGCCTTCTAAAAAAATAAATAAAAGAAACCACCTATTGCCTTGCAGGAACCTATCCTTGTCCCTGAAGAGGATGTTCCACTGCCACCAGGTCAGAGGACATATCAGTTGCTCGACCAGATTGCAGATTTAATGAAAAATTTCTTTACCATTTTATCTAAAGAGACAGAAGGAATAATCCAGCTGCTGCTCGCCAGTTTTGCTGCAGTGATACCTTGGACCAGAGCCCTAATATCGCCCATTGGGGTGAACACTTCATCTGAAACTTTGATACAGGGCTCTTCCTCTTTCCAGTCAATGGCAGCAGAGTTGGGTCACTTGGAAGTGGTTGACCGGAGGGGAAAAGCTCCGAGGGAACCGGAGGAACCCTTCTCACTCTGTTCACTTTTATTGTCATTGGGGTCCTGGGTTCAAAAGAAGAGTCTACAGATATACCTTCTAACCCATTTCCAGATACGTCTGACCATATATTGCCCCGGGACACGTGTCGTATTCAAAGTTTGTGGAAAAGATGGGGACTACGCTTAGTGTCAAACACCCCCACTTGTAAGCCTTTGGGCCCCTCCATATATTGGACATCCCATCAGATTCAACAGCTCTCCTAATCCACAAAATTCTAAACTGGTTGCAGATGAAAAAGGTGGCTATGCCTATATCTGACTAGGCTATGGCTAGGAAGCTGGCTCTCCAATACAGTCCAAAAATCCTCCGGGATTCGGTGTTGTGCTGCATCAGTCAGTCGTCATTGAGTCCGACCTGAAAATCTGCTAGACAATTTTGGCAAGAGTCTTTCAAAGCTCCATGTTTATTGCCCATTTCACTATGCACCAGTTCTATATGGTGCAATATCCTCATGACTGTGCAACAAATCTGTAGGCTTTTTAACTACTTTTGGAAGGAGGGTTTTATTACCCACACCCGCTTTTAAAGGCAGAAGACTTCATTTGCCACCTTCTCTATTCTAAGAATTTTTTTACTCCATTTCACGCAGCGCCTCTAGCTTCAGTTAAAGCTCGGAGTGTGGCGTGGCACAGGGCACTAGTTTCTCAGATAATGTCCATGATGATTCACAAGACTGACCTGGTCTGTGACACAAATTAAGAACATAAGAATATGATAATTTGCCATGCTGTGTCAGACTGAAGGTCCATCAAGCCTGGTGTCCTGTTTCCAACAATGACCAATCCAGGTCACAAATACCAGGCAAGATCCCTTGCTACTAATGTGTAGTGATAAGTAATGGCTATTCCTTAAGCCTACTTGGTTAATAAGTTTGTGGACTTCTCCTTCTGGAACTTGTCCAAAGCTTTTTTAAACCTGACTATGCCAACTGCCTTAACTATATCCTTTGGCAATGAATTCCAGAGCTTAATTGTGCATAGAGTGAGAGGTTTTTGTACGATTTGTTTTGAATGTGCTACTTACTAACTTCATGACGTGTCTCCTAGTCTTTGTATTTTTTTTTTTGAAAGCATAAATAACTGATTGACATTTACCTGCTCTGTTCCACTCATGATTATAAACTTCTATCATATCCTCCCTCAGCAATCTCTTCTCCAAGCTGAACAGCCCTAATCTCTTTAGCCTTTCCTCATAAAGGAACCATTCCTTTCCCTTTATCATTTGTCTCCCTTCTCTGTACCTTTTCTGATGTAACTATATCTTCTTTTTTTAATTTTTTTGAGGTGCAACATCCAGAACTGCACATAGTACTGTAGGAGCGATGCAGAGGCATTATAACATTTGCCATTCCATTCTCCCTTCCTTTCGTAATAATTCTAAACATTGATTTTTTGACAGTCTCCACCCATTGAATCGAAGATGTTATCCAGGCCTTTCTCCTGGGTGGTAACTCCTAAAATAGAACCTAACATCATGGATTACGTTTCCCCATGTGCATCACTTTGCACTTGTCTTCTTTACATTTAATCTGCTATTTAAATGCCCAGTCCTCCAGTCTCGCAAGGTCCTCCTGCAATTTTTCACAATCTGCTTGCGATTTAACAACTTGGAATAATTTTGTGTTTGGAAATTTGATCACCTCATTTGTATCCAGATCTTTTATAAATATTTTAAAAAGCACTGGTCCCAGTACAGATCCTTGAGGATCCTTGAGATCTTCTCCACTGAGAAAACTGACCATGTAGTCTTAGCCTGTTTGTTTTCTTTTAACCAGTTTTCAATCCACAATAGGACATCGCCTCCTATCCCACAACTTTTTTAATTTTCTCAGGAGTCTCTCATGGGACACTTTATCAAACACCTTCTGAAAATCCAAATACCGTATTTTTCGCTCCATAAGACGCACCTGACCATAAGACGTCTAGGATTCAGAGCGGGAAAATAAAAAAAGAAAAACAATTGTGTGCTAAACCGGCTCTGTTCCCCGGGCGTCTGTGCATCTTATGGAGCAAATTAGGGTAGGGCATAAAATGTTTTTATTTTTGTTCCCATTCCCCATTCCAACCCTTTAAATTTAATTAACTACAACCCCTACCATTCTGCCCCCCCCCCCCAGGACTTGCCAAAAGTCCCTGGTGTTCCAGCAGGGGTCTGGAGCCATCTCCTGCACTTGGGCTGTCGGCTGCCAGTATTCAAAATGGCGCCGATAGCCTTTGCCCTTACTATGTCACAGGGGCTACCGGCGCCATCTTGTGCTTCTACCATGTGACAGGGGCCAACCAATGGCACCAGTAGCCCCTGTGACATAGTAAGGGCAAAGGCTATCGGCGCCATTTTGAATAGCATCTGACGGCCCAAGTGCAGGCAAGTCTTGAGGGGGGGGGTGGTCAGGAGGGTGGGGGTTGTAGTTAAATTTAAAGGGTTACAATGGGGACAAAAAAAAAACATTGGTTGTAGTTAGTTTTTTGTTTTTTTAATATTCGCTCCATAAGACGCACAGACATTTCCCCTGCACTTTTGGGGAAAAAAGTGCGTCTTATGGAGCAAAAAATACGGTACATTACATCCACTGGCTTACCATTATCCACAAGATTATTAACCCCTTCAAAAAATGTTGCAGATCGGTGAGGTAAGATTTCCCTTGTGTAAATACACGCTAGCTGGGTCCCATAAACCATGTCTTTCTATATGTTCTGTGATTTTGTTCTTTAGAATAGTTTCCACAAATTGAGAGAATCTAGTGTGCTAACCCTCTCAAATGGTCCCTGAGCACTACTTTCACTTACAAATGGTCATACTATCATAGGCATCAATTCCAGACTTTTCAGCAGAATTTCCTACTGCCTCTTCTGGCCTAATGTCAGCAACCCAGTCAGACCCAGGCAGTTTGAGCACCATTAGCTTAAGACTACACAGTAGGCCCAGCATAAACCGTTCCAGTAGAGAACAAGATCCAACTCTTGGAAGCATGGCGTCAGGTAACAAAGGACCTTTAGGACCTCCGAATTGTGGAGTTGAATGCTGTTTGTGTTTCTCAAAGCTACCATCCCTTCCATGCTGCTCGAATCTTGATCCGCATCCATCTCACTTGATGCACCTTCACTAGGAAGTGCAATCACTTCTTCACCAGTGAATAATAGAACCAGTCCTTGCATCCTGGCATGGACAGGGTTTCTACTCCCAGTATTTCCTCATTCCCACTCATTCAGAATTTCTACCAAAGATTCTCTGCTTTCCATATCAATCAATCCATCGTGTTATCTGCCTTTTTTGTGACACCACATGGCCACGAAGAAGGAAGAGACCTTCATACCTTAAATTATAAATAGCCTTTCTCTAGCATGAGAAAAGAACTCAACTGGATCGCCAGGCTTTGTAATTATTCATCGTATATGAATTTAACAGAGTTGGAATTAGTCGCTAAAACATACATTGTCTACCTGGATAGTGGAATGCATTTCGGCTCTCCTACACTTTACCAGGCTTGCAGATCACAGACTCTGCTGAAGCTCATCAAGTTAGAGATATAGCTTCTGCTGTTGCTCATCTTAGAAAAATGCCCCTCGAAGATATTTGCAAAGCCGTATCTTGGTCTCATTACTATCTGGACAACCTTTCAAGCACTGACAGTAAATTTGGACAAGCAGTTTTGCATAACCTGTTCTTGCAGTAGTCTACTCTCCACAATGGGGTCTGGGTTGCTTGTTCAGTAATCACTTAGCTGCACCCCTCACCTTTAGGACTCCTTACATGTAATGGCTATTAAGTTTGCTCACCATAAATAATTTCCATAAATAGCAGGATGAATTAGTTATGGAATATCTGTCTGCCTCTCAGGAATGGTCAACTCCGGTTCTCAAGAACCACAAACAGGCCAGATTTTCATTATATTGACAATGAATATGGGAGATTTGCATGCACTGCCTCCATTGTTTGCAAATCTGTTGCATGCATATTCATTGAGGATATCTTAAAAATATGGTGTATTTGTGGCTTATGAGGACTGGAATTGACTACTCCTGAAGAGGCTCATGAGGCAACACTTGCATGAGAACTCCTCGCACATGCTGAGTAGAGCTCAAAGTGCTATTAGGAGAGACTATCTGGTGCTGCCAGATAACGCCACCTGCATATAAGGCTTACTCATCCTGCTCTCTATGGAAAACACTGTTTATGGTGAGCAAACTTGCTTTATCCACCTTGGAAGAAATTGTTTACATTTTTTTTTGAGTGGTTTTATTTTCTTTTTAGTTCTGATTTGGGATTGAGGCTGCCTTGCTAAATTCTGGGGTCTTTTCTTTTGTATTATATTGAATTGGATAAGAACATAAATGTCATGCTGGGTGAGATCAATGCCCTGAGCCAGCATCCTGTCTCCAGCAGCGTCAGTCTGGATTGCCTGAAAGTACCCAGCAGATCCAAATGGGGAGATCAGTTTTCTGTTGCTATCTCTAACTGGCTAATAATCGTTAATAGGCTTGTTCTCCAGACTCTTGTTCAAGCCATTTTTAGACTTTGATATGTTTCTAGGTTTAGCCATATTCTCTGACAAATTCCACGGTTTATGTTGAACGGAAAAAAAAAAACAATTTAAGAACACGTTTTCATGGAGTGTCCCCCTAATTCTAATAGTATTGGAAAGATTAAGTAACCATTTCCTATTTATTTGTGATTTTATAAGTTTTTTGGTCATTTCTTTCTCGAGCTCTAACTTGTTTAACCTTTCTTCCTAAGGGAGCCATTTTATCCCCTTTATCATTTTTAATGCGCTTTTCTTATATTTCTTCTGTCATATTTTTGAGATATGGTGAGCAGTACAGCACATATTACACAAGGTGTAGTTGCACTTTGGATTGATTCTGAAGCATTATGATATTTCCAGTTTTTTTTTCTATTCCTTTCCTAATGCCTAACATATTGTTTGCTTTTTTTTGGCTGCAGGAACACACTGGCTGAGGATTTCTATGTATTATTCATAATGATTCCAAGATCCTTTTCCTGAATGGTAATTCCTAATATGAAACTCAGCATTGCATATGTATGATTAAGATTATTTTCATCTGCCGTTATATCCCCAGCTCCCTAATCTTACAGGATACTGCAGCAGTTTCTCATAGTCAGCTTGTTTTAAATATTTGAATAACTGTCATCCTGTAAATTTGATGACCTTGCCCATTGCTCTTTTGTCTAGTTCATTAATGGGATACGTTAAATTATAGTGGTCTCAGTGAGGTACTCACTGTTCACCGTTCTCCATTGGGGAAATCTGACCATTTAGTACTGCTTTGTTTCTTATCTTCTAATCAATTAGCAATCTACAGTAAACCGCAGCTTTCTATTCCATGACTTGTTAATTTCCCGAGGAGCCTCTCATGAATGACTTTAGCACACGCCTACCGAAAATCCAGATACACTAGATCGATAGTCTTGCCCTTATCCACATGTTTATGTATACCTTTAAATAATTCTAACAGATTAGAAAGGCATGATGCCCCTTTGCTAAATCCACATTAGCTCGACCTCATTAAACCACATCTGTCTGTGTTCTGGAGTTCTGTCCTTAACAATAGCTTCCATCATTTTGCCTGGCACGGACATCAGGCTCATTAGTTTGTACTCTTCTAGGTCTCTCCTGGAACCCTTTTTTTTTAAAAAATGGCATTACACTTGCCATCCTTCAGCGGTGTTTCCTGTAAGCTGTTGATACATGTGCGTGCAAGAAAAGGAACATATGGTGCTTCAAAGAACATTGCACACACATTTGTTCACTGTGTTGCACATGAAAACGTTTGGGCACGTAGCCCACAAAAAATGAGGTAACATTGCCCTCCAATCCCCGAGTACAGTGGCAGACTCTAAGGGTAGGTTACATGTAACCATCAGCAGGTCTGTAGTTTCATATTTAAGGTCTTTCAGAAGTCTGGGATAAATATTTGGGTTCTGGTATCTTGCTACTATTTAACTTGTCAGTTTGGTCTAGGGGAAAACCTTTAAAGGTAAATTTTAAAAGCCCGGCGAATGCTTTAATTAGGGGATGCACAAATAAGTCGAGCTAGTGTTCCCGGATATGCGCCTGAGTGCTGCGGTGCGCTCATCTCAGAACTATTCAAAAAGGGGCGTGGTCTGAGCAGGACCAAGAGATGTGTGCGTCAGTACTCACACGCCCCGGTGCGTGCAGAGGTCCCTTCTACCGGGTAACTTTACTACTTCTATGTGTCATTGTAAGTTATAAAAGAAAAAGATCAAGCCATTTTGGAGGGGTTTAAAGGGTCTGGGGTAACTGGGGGGGACGTACAGGCTATCAAGTGAGGGGGTCCGGAGCTTGCCCACTTAAAATTTGGTGCACGTTTGTGCATTGCCAAGCTATATTATAACACACGTGCAAATTATGAAATAGCTGTGTCCCTGGGTGCGGGCTGATGCCTGTGTGCAAATGTGTGCCCATGCTCCGGTTTGAAAGTTTCCATCCTTGTAAATAACCTCATTAGATTGAAAGCTACTTGGGGGGGGGGGAATGAAATACCTACAGTACCTAAATGTAGTCCACTTTGAAGTGCCTGGAACAGCAGAATATATTCAAATAATAAAATACTTTTACTTTCGTTCATTTTATCTTAGTCTGTTTTAAGTGTCCTTTTGACCATACCTTATGCTGCACCATGTGATCCCGAGCGACCGCTTTTCCCAAAGATCCAGTTTAAAAGCTGCTCTGTCTTTTTTTTTTTTTTTTTTGTAATTTCCGTTATTCGTGACGGCCGTGGGGCTCCATTCTGGTTAAGGCTGAGATCATTGTATTGGAATAGGCTTGCTCCTTCTCAGCTTCTAACAAATTTGAAGCCCTCCTTCCTGCACCACCGTCTCCTCCACATGTTGCGATGCTGGAGTGCAACCTGTTTCTGGGGGTCTGTTGTAACTATTTTCAAGTTCACGGCAGCTCTAAAGAATGCCCCTCTTAATCTCTGGATGCTCCTGGGAGTAGATCACCTCTTTATAACCAACATTCGTGAGCTATTTTCTGTTTCCTTTAGTTTATTAGCTACTTTCTGCTGTTTACCTTTTTGTTCTCTGAATTTTCACCATGAGGAGAGCAGAAGATGACGACGAGACTTGAAAATCTCCCCTGTGATAAGAGGCTGTGCACTTTATGGCTATTCAGCTTGAAAGAGATGGCTGAGAAGGGGACATGATAGACGTTGATAAAATTGAGTGGGATAGAATGGATAAATAGGGGGCAGTTTTTTTCCCCTTTCAAAAATACTAAAACCAGGGGACGTTCTATGAAGCTAACAGACAGATTTAAAGCAAATCGCAGAAAGTACTGTTTCACTCTGTGCGCAATCAAGCTGTGGAGTCTGTTGCCAGAGGATGTGATCAAAGCAAGTAACATAAGGTTTAAAAGAAGTTTGCAGAAGTTCCACGAGGAAAAGTCCATCAAACATTATTAGCCAGGTAGAATAAAGAAAGCTATTGCTATCCATGGGAGTGAGTAACAGATCTGCTTTATGGGACCTGTCAGGTACCTGCAACCCAGACTGGTCACTGTCTGAGACAGATGGACCTTGGTCTGACACATGTTCTAGGGGACCACCTTGTTGGCTAGGTGTAAGCACAAGGAAGATCAGTACACATGGAAGAAATAGTAGATTATTCTAAGAATTAAGTCAGACCTGTGAATTGTCTCTTGTTACATGTCACCCCTGATGTGTGCTGTGAGGACTCTCGTTACTTTATGTTCAAGACCAATTTATAAATTGTTCTTACCTGAAAATGTGCAAGTTCATACGAACTTGTTATAGTTTCGGTTTAGATAAAATTGTAACAATGTGCATAAACTATACATGAACGGTATACCCTGTACTGGTATCAAATCTTTCCCCCTGCCCAAAGAATTTTCTTTTCCCAGAATTACACAAAATAATGTGGAATAGTTTAGGTAGAGAAAGTAGTAACATTTGTTAGTGTTAGGAAAATGTTGCAGTAATATTATGATAAAAGTTCAATGTATGCCGTTATAACTCCCATTCTAATATTATGAAATCTTTTCTAGGTCTCCTAAAATGTCATGTCAGACACACACAGACACAAATATACTGATCCATAAGGGAAACAGCGCTACAAAAAATTGTTGTAAAAACAAAACTTTATTGAATAAATATTTAGAATCGTGTATGACTGAGACTGTAGTATTAACAGTATATATTTTTTATACAAAATTTGAATTTAATACATACAATCAAAACTTCTTAGAAACATTAAAAAAAATTTGAAAATACAAAAATACACAAAACGTTTATATAAAATATGCATACATACTGCACTCATACTCCAACAATATTGGAATTAATATATGTTCATTGAACAAGTTAACTGAAGCTCTAAGAAAGCCAAGTAAACTTGATTACATTTCGGTGGTTTTAATCATAAAACCCAATGTTGAAATTCAAACTTGAAGAACCCTGACAGGGATCTTCATTTCACTTGAAAGGCTTCCTCAAGGGGAATTTTAACATGGACCAATATAAACAAATCAGTAGAACTTGGAAAAATATTATGTGTGGAAAAACGACACTGACTTGAAATTCCTTGAAGCTATGAATGGTGAGAGTCTTTCTTCCAATGATGTGCAATATATGTGCTTGTTCTGAAAAGAAATCTTCATCTGCCAAAAGCAGCTTCAATATGTATGACTCAAAGACAAATAGATCTTAATATCTACCCGAACAACACTAAGTTTGATGTGACAAGAGCTCAGCTAATAGTTGTCTCAGCTTGTATATAGTCATCCCGCCATTTTAGCAAATCCTTCTCAGTATGTCAGTTTCTTATGTTCTTATGACTTCCTGGAATGTGAGGGCGAGAGTGAATTCTGGCAGTTTTCACGTGCTTCCTCCAGTGTTTGTTGGTAGGCAGAATTAAGCAAGCGGACACATTGATTCCTGCAGTAGTTTGAGGAATCCAGCCCTTTTCAAACAAGGTTTCGTTAAAATATTCCAGTTGCTAATTTGGGGTCCTGTCTAGTAAGCATTTTCTCCATAAAACGCAAAATGGGGGGGAAAAATTAGTACATCAAGGCCCTACCTAAAGAAACTGTTTCTCCTTCTTAAATTGCCCTTATTCATTTTGACAAGTTATTCACACTGCTTTATGTGTAGTGTAAGATCATTCTTGGAAAGTGATAACCCATGGTGTTTGGGAATTATTCAATATGACTGGGAACATTTCAAGGAATTGTTAATAAAAAAAAAAATGTAAATTATAACACCCCCCCCCAAAAAAAACCAAAAAAAACAAATCCATATTCTGGATCTGTGTTAATGTGAAACAAACATAAGAGGAGGGTAGGGTAGTGATTCTTAGACTTATTGATCCCACAGTGAATTGGGATCTCAGCAGTGAATGTGCATGAAATAAACTTGCATACACTGAATCTCTAATATAAAATTTTGCTGTGGGGTGGTCAGTAGGACAGGTTTGAGAGGTGCTGAATTAGGGCCCTCTGTCACTTCCGCATCCTGCTGGTTAAGCAGACGGTTCAGTTCCGAGAGCCTAGCATCCTTGCTTTAAAAACGGTGCTTCATCCATGCATGGATTCTGGTGAGTTTGGCGTATTTCCTGCCCTGCTGCAACAAGAACCTTTTTTTTTTAATTTATCGGAAAAACTCCACAAAGGATATATTTCAAAAGTGTGTGAAATTCTAAGGTTCCAAAGTGATATGTTGTGATTTAGGATAAGAAAGTATGGAATCTTCAGTAGTGAGAAAAAGTATTTATATACCACATGCATAAATGTGTTGTATGGGGATGACTTCCACACACTTCTAGGGACAGATTCTCTGTGGCCATTGTAGAGCTGTTCATAAATAAACTCTCCAGTTGTATTGGAAGACGATAGTTATATGGAGGTCCAAGATGATGTTTCCTTGTGTGCCTAGTTTGCGCTTTCTGTGCTTGCCTTGCTGGATTACAACTGCAGTGAAACACTTGCACGCTTCTTTTAAAATGCACCAGGAACCTTTTTTCTTTTTATTTCCATGAATTTGTAACAGTGTTCAGCTCAGATGAAATGTTCGTCATACGTCTTTTCCCATTCATAAGGGATTGTCTAAGTTTCCCTTTACTGTGCTGTGTGGCTTTTCCTGTTTTGAAGCCTTTTGTCCAACTAAGCTTGGATTGAAAAGACTGACTCAGTCCTTGCTGATGTTGTAATTGTCTATGCTTCTAAAGAAAAAGGAATGAGATCACTGTCTCAGCTACTACTTCTCCTCCATAAAATCTGTGTGCCAAAAATACATGGATCACAGGCCCCTACTGTCTGTGCCTCTCCTGGCTCAACAGTAAAGAAGCCTGTCTGTTAGAGAACACAACTACAATCCAGCAAAAGCTTGCCCTTTGATAATTATACAGTAGTGACTACAGTACTTTTGGGGCCCATTTCTTTAAAGTCTTTCAAAGTAAATTTACATTTTATTATAGATTTGGCATAGTCCAATTGACTTGCTTATATTACTCTGTTGGGAAGGTATCCTGAGAGCAGAAACTGAAGTCATGACTGTAATGAGTCATTACTGTTCTATCATGAATTCATAAAGACTAATATTTGGAAATAAAGCCTTTATTTTGTGTTTGAAATTTATATATGGGGACAATTTTCAGACTGTCTACATTGAGACAAAATATCTGCAGACTTTTATACTTCTTGGTGCAAGTAATTTTTTTTTCATGAAAATTGTATACGTACAGTTGAAAATGACCTAAACATTCCTTCAGGGTATGCTGCCCCTAAATACAACTAAAAATATATATAGTGGAACTTGCATAATTTTAGCTGCATTGAAGGAGGGCAATTTATCCATATAAATGGCTTTGGAAACTACCCTCATAGAAGATGAGTTATAAACATTTTCTTAGAGCACAAGTATAATCAGAGTATATCGCTATTACAAAGAAAATCTGTTAGATCTAAGAAAATAAGACCCCCAAACGCATTCCCATCATCAGTCTAAAAGTTAAATGTAAAAAGACACTATACCCTATAGAGAAAACCCTATAAATAGAATCCCATACAGTTTGCAGACAGTCACAAAATGCCTATCGTAAAGCAATGGAGGATAGCGACTATTTCTTCATGTGTAAGAATCCATAGCAGCCTGGCCTGTTCTGTTGAGATGGTTCAGTATTAGCACTCAAGAAAGTGAGGATCCTAGACGTCAGGAAAACTAACTTTCTCAAAGTGTGAGAGTATGTCAGAGTCATTAGGTGGATAAGAAAATCCAGGGGAAATAGAAGGGCAGTGGGCAAAACTGAAAAGATATAAGGGCAGCAAATCTTTTTTGTGAGGAAAGTAAATAAAGTGTTATATTTTTCTAAAGTTGCTGGAAAGGTTAGCATTCATAAACTACACGAGATCACCAAAGGATAGGAGACAATATATGGAAAAATTAAGAAGCTGGGATTGTAATCAGGAATGCAAAAATTCAAATAGAAGAAAAAATAGCAAATACTGTAAAATGGGCAGGAACAACTTTTTTTTGTTGTTTTTTAAAGATAAATTAGTGATAGAAGTGCATAAGTGGCATTGTGAGATTCAGAGGTGAAGGGGAGGAGCATGTAGAGGCTGAGGAGGAAAAAACAATTACTTAAATATTTCTGTTCCATGGCCTGGAGCAGGAGCGCTTAAAACAAACACAAATAAGATTGTGAGGTAAACCTCAATCAATTTTCAGAACAGTTTGTTAAAGAGGAGTTAACTAAACTTAAAGTAGATAAGGCGATGGAGCCGGATAGGATACATCAGAGGGTACTAAGGGAACTTATAGATGTTCTGGCAGCTCAGCTGGCTGACCTTTTCAGTGCTTTTTTTAGAGTCTGGGGTAGTCCCGGATGACTGGAAAAGGGTGGATGTGGTTTCTGTGCATAAAAGTGGGAAGTAAGGAGGAGGCTGGGAATTACAGGCCAGTTAGTCTGACCTCTGTGCTGAGCAAAGTTATGGAATTGCTGCTAAAACAGAGGTTAGTGCAATTTTTGGATTGCAAGATTTGAGGCAGCACTGGTTTACCAGAGGTAAATCTTGTCAGACAAATCTGATCAATTTCTTTCATTGGATGATGGTTGTAGTGCATTTGGAGTTCAGCAAGGCCTTTGACAGTGTTCCACACAGAAGACTTATAAATAAATCGGGCGCCCTTGGTATGGATCCGAGAGTGACTGGCTGAGTGGGAGGCGACAAAAGGTAATGTTAAATGTTTTCTCTGAGGAGGGGGGTGTTCCTAGTGGTGTGCTTTAGGGGAATGATCCTTAGACCAGTTCTTTTCAACATTTTTGTGATATAACAGATGGATTGCTGGGAAAGGTTTGTCTTTTTGCCAATGATACCAAAATCTGAAACAGGGCGGACAGCCAGGAAGGTGTGGAAAACATGAGGCATCTAGTGAAGCTCTAGGAATGGTCTAAAGTCTGGAAGCTAAGATTTAATGCTAAAAAAAAATGCAGAGAATACAAAAACCCTAGAGAAAGGTACAGTATTGGAGGTGACATTCTTTTAAGTACAAAGGAAGAGCGGGATCTGGGGGTAATTGTATCTGATGATTTTAAGATGGCCAAATAAGTGGATAAAGCAACTGTAAAATCCAGAAAGATGCTTGGCTGCATAAGAAGAGGAATGGTTAGCAGATAAAGGGAGGTGATATTGCCCCTGTATAGGTCCCTGGTGAGACTGTGCATTGAATGCAGTGTGCAATTTTGGAGATCGCACCTTCAAAAAGATCTAAACAGGATGGAGTCGGTCCAGAGGGCGGCTACTATAAAATGGTCAGGGGTCTTGGTTCTAAAGCATATGGGGATAGAGTTAAAGATCTAAACATGTATACCTTAGCTTAGAGGAAAGTTAAGATAGGGGGAGCTATGATAGAGACACTCAAATATCCCAAAGGTTTCCATGCCCAGGAGTTGATCCTTTTTCAGTGGAAAGGAGGCTCTAGAATGAGGAGTCATGCGATGAGGCTGAAATCGGGGTAGACTCAGGAAATATTTCTTTACAGAGAGGGTGGAGGATGCATGTAACAGTCTCCCAGTAGAAGTGATGAAGTCAAAGTCAGTATCTGAATTCAAGAAAGCCTGGGACAATTACAGCAGGTTTCTAAGGAAGTGATAATTATAATGCTAAATTAATTGGATAGCTGGGCAGACTGGATGGGGCCGTAAGTTCTTTTTCTGCCATCATTTTTCTGTGTTTCTGGGGGGGGGCGGGGGCAAGGTAGTGAGAAACATTTTCCTCTGCTCCCGTAAATTTTTTTTCATGATGAAACCTTAACATTTTCAGTTATATTTGTACATATCTTCTGAAATATTAAAATTAATGTTGTGAGAGAATAGTCTTGCATTACAGAGTGCTGACCAGCTTGTGACACTCAAGGACCAGAGTTACCTACCCCCGATTTAAACCTTGGCACATCACTTCAAAATGCTTGCCTACCCCCGCTCTAGCAGGTACTGTTCCAGTGTTAATCACCAAGTTTTAATTATCTAAAGAGCTACCATAGTGCGGCTGTTGCTCAATCATCTGGCTGCCAGCCCCGTAGCACTGCTGGGACAGTACCTTGAACCTGCCAGCATCAACCCAGCTGATTTCGTGACATTGTGAGAAGGGTAACTGCATCTTAAACTACTATCTCTGTATTGTCTGTATGTTGACAGCTTTGTGAAACCCCAGAAAACTATATGCTAGCTAGCAGAATACGTCACCTCTGTTACACTTGCAGAACCTCACCAAATACATAATAAAGTGACCATAAAAAAGTAACATGCAGACAAAGGCTGAACTGGAAACTGCAACAAGCCAATACATCTGTGTAAAAAACAGAAACATCACCATGCCTCAGAATATATTAAACAACAAAATTAAGAAATATAAAACATTCATCAAAGTAAAATATTTCAAAACAGCTGATGAATAGAATAGCATCTGATAATTAGAAGCTCACCAATTTTTACAAATTTTCCAACATATATATAAATTCAAAACAGCAGCCACATCAAATAACGCTCAGAACTTAAGGAAAAAAAATCTGCTCTCCATACCTGGGAGCTTTTGGTTTCCAGTCACCCTGAGATTGTCATAACTTAGTTGTGGTGGGGAAGGGTACACACACTTTTTCCTCTCTCACATGCACACACTCTCCAACATACACACACGCTCTCCCAATCATGCAGTCGCGCACACATGTAATCACATGCATTCTTGCTGCCATGCATGCAATCACACACACGTGCTCTTCCCGTACACATAATCATGCGCACGTACTCTCTCCCACTTGCAGTCACACGCACATGCTTTCTCCCCCCATGTGCAGTCGCATACTCTCCCAGAAATGCAGTCACTCACACATGCTCTGTCCTCACATTGTCATGCACCCATGCTCTTTCTGTCTTGGATGCAGTCACACACATGCGGTCATACACACGTGTTCTCTACCTGCAGGCAGACTGGTATGGTGGCAGTAATTGGCTGTTGGCTGAACTGGTCACATGTTAGTGCAGGTTGGACTTTAGATTGAGATGCCAAGGGACCCTCCCTTTCCTCCCTCCCCCATGGCAATCTCCAGTTCATTTGCTCCCCCCATGTCCTCCTTTCCACAGTGATCCCCAGTTCATACACTCCCTTTTCTCCCTCCCTGCCCCCATATGAACATAAGAAATTGCCATGCTGGGTCAGACCAAGCCCAGCATCCTAGCTTCATTTATTCCTCTCACTTCCCCCTTCCCCACAGTGATCTCCAGTTTCTCTCCCTTCCTGCCTACATCTATTTTGATCCCCGGTCCATTTCCTCCTCCTCCTTCCCCCTGCATCCATGGTAATGTCTAGTTCATTTTCTCCCTCTTTCTATGCCCCCCACCCCCTTCCACAGAGGTCTCCAGTTTAACGCCTTCCTCCCCTCTCCTGTGACGATCCACCCCCCCTCCAATGGAGATATCCAGTTCATTAACTGCGCCAGCAAATTCCAGTTTAACATCCTCCCACCATGGTGATCGCTGGTTGATTAATTCACCACCTCTCTGGTCCAAATCTCCTCAACTGTGCCCTATCCTTAAAACAGGAGGAGGATAATATCAGCCTTGCAGCACCTGGGATGCTTCCTCTTCCTCCCCGGCAGGAGACCCTGTGTTGTGGTTTTAAACAGCACAAAAGGTGTGGAGAAAATGCAAAACACACCAAATGATATAAAAAATGTGTTGCAAGTAATTTAATGGTCTGAGTCATATAGTGACCAAAAAAACGTGATTATAATGTCAAAAATTTTATCAGTAAGAATTGTAAGTAAATCAAAACAAAATCTCTGGCCTCTTACAATTGTGGTTTTAAGCATGCCATTCAGGCCCAGCTAGAGGAAGAGGAAGGAAGCGCCTGAGGAGCTGTAAGGCTGCCGTCCTCCTCCTGTTTTGGGATAGTCGTGGAATTAAGGGACCCTGAGGGGAGCAGAGGGGAGAGAATTTTGCTGTCCCACCACTACCAGTATTTTTCCGTGAAGGAAAAGGGATTGTGGGCAAAAATAATTCTTATGTTGTGTAGGTCCCGGATCTGTGTTGCTTCACTGCAATTGTTTCTTCAGCCCAGCTACAGCATGCCAGTAAAAACGACCCCTGTGCTAGATGTTTAAGTACAGGAACTTACCGTTTATGCTTATGTACCCAGGATGGTAGCAAACAAACCAAAACTGACTTGGGTAAGGCACAGTGTCCTAAAAATAGTCAAAACGTTTTCTACAGCTGGAATATAACCTTAGCAGTGTAGACTAGAACTGGGCAGACTGGATGGACCAAATGGGCTTTTTCTTCCATCATCAACTGTTATGTAATTGCTTGATTGAAAATACTATTTTACTGAGGGTGGTAAATACATGGATTAATCTACCAACATACTGTGACAGAATTCAGTCTTGCTTGGGGCAGATGCAGAGGATATCTATGGGAACAGGGTTGGGAGATTGCAGTATTGTAAACAGCCAACCTGTTCAAATAGTGTACCTGCTATAGATTTTTATATCATCTGCAAACAAGCCTGTTATAGTTGTGGCATTGCTTGGTATTTGATCTGACTGACCAATCTGACTGATCAATAACTGAACATTTTCATGTTGAAGTAATACCAGTTGGTGTATTGTGGCTGCTGAAATATTAGCGTTTGTATTCAATTAGTGGGTCCTGATCATCCACACTGGTTTCTCTTATATCTTTACTTTGAATATGAAATTATAACTAGTTTGAGGAAATTACTCATTTTCCCCCTCCCTCTCCCCATATGGAAAACTATGTCAGTATTGTTTGGGTATGTTTATTTTGTTTCCCTAAAACCTTTTCCTTTGTGCTGGACTGGACTAACTAATGGTTTAGAAAGATCAAAGCAACCCTGGGAGCTTTCATTGGAAGGTATTTAGTTATATCTGTATGGCATGCTGTACTTTCTCAGAAAGTCAGCATTTTTCTTCAGGATTCTGCTTGTTTCTGCCATTTGCAGTGCTTCAAAAATGAAGTATGTAGTAGCCAGCAAGTTGTTCTAGTTGCCAGCTATATTAGGGTGCCAAATGTCATTTAATCTGCAGGGTAAGGCACTAGTCAGCAATTACACATACAATTTTTAAACAAAAACTGTAAAAATATGTAATAACACAATTTTTATGCATTTAAATATTTTCATTTTAAGTTTTTGGTTCAAACTGATTTATAATAGTAAAAAGCATTTTATCCATGTTCATTGCCTGCCTGAAAATTGCCCTAACATGGCTAAAAGTTTTTTCATTGTTCCACATAGAGGTAGAGCTTTAAAAAGTACGCACGCGCGTACTTTTGTTCGCACAACTGACGCAAACAAAAGTACGCCGGATTTTATAAGATATGTGCATAGCCGCGCATATCTTATAAAATCCGGGGTCGGTGTGCGCAAGGCTGCGCCTGGCAGTCTACGCACGCCGAGCCGCGCAGCCTGCCTCCGTTCCCTCCGCATCCCCCCCCCCTACCTTTGCTGTACAAGTTACTCCTGCTTGAGGCAGGCGTAACTTGCGCACGACGCCTCGGCATCCCCCGGCACAGGCCGCAGTGCCGGGGGACTCGGGACCGCACCCCCGGACCCGCCCCGGACACACCCCCAGCCAGCCGACACGCCCCCCCTCCCTCCCCTTTTACGAAGCCCCGGGACTTACGCGCGTCCTGGGTCTTTGCGCGCGCCGGCGCAGAACTTTTAAGATCTACCCCATTGTGTACTTTTTTTTTAGCTGCATTGAAAGGAAGTGTGCTTGGGAGCATATTTTAGGTAAAAGAGGAGAAGTTTGCATGTAAATTATATGCAAAAATTTGAAAATGCACTTTCTAGCAAAGTGGTACCTGCAGAAAAGCAGGTGTAAGAGACCATACTTTGCATCTGCTATAATTTTCAAAGGAAAAGCATTTTAATTTTTTTATTTACAAAATTTCTATACCACAACCTTAGCACTCTAGTGTTTGCAGTGGTTTATATCATTTTATGTAATTTTTCTTAGAGAACATAATAGCGTAACACATTTAAAAATAATGTACAGTTAAAACTTTAAGAATATTTTTATATGAAATGTTCAGACTCTTTCTAAAATATTTATAATCCAACGGAAGCTTATTCCATAAAATAGGAGTAAATTGTGAAAAAAGCATGGTTTGAAATAACTTTTAGTTGATTCTTTTGCACCTGCAATCTTTAACTGTTGATAAGATGAACAAAGATTCCGGGCCGGACGGTATTTACACTAAATCTAGCAAATATGGAGGACACTTGCCGATGTACCAACATCAACATTTTAAATTGGACCAGAAACCAATGCAGATGCTTCAGTACCAGAATGATGTGGGCTGCAGGTAACACTTGGGGAGGCTCACATAAAGCCCATTGCAATAGTCTAGGCATGATAACACAAACGTCTGAATTACTGTTCTAAAATCACTCTTGTTCAATATGTAGCTCAATCTGATTTTCCTTAATTTGAAAAATCCTTTCCAGTTTGTACTTGTAAGGGAAATTCTGAATGTAACAGACTCTTAAATCATGGACAGAATCTGATGCCTTCACGCTATCCCTACCTACCTGCAATGACAGTTGCGTTATTTTTATTCCTCATGCGGATATTTCTTTTTTTACATTTACTACCAGATTATTCTGATCCATCCGCATAATTTTATTAATAGCCTTCTTATATCTCGCATAGCTTCATCCACATCTCCGGAGATCGCAAACAGATGAAATATTGTTCGTAGTCTGTAAATAGCGAACACAATGGAAGCAGATACGTTTTAAAAAGTGTAGCTGGCAGACATGGCTACTGGGGATCGCCCCACCGAAATGGTTTCCTGTCGGACAAATCTTGATCTTTTCTTACTGGAAAGAGAACCATTTGCTTTAAGAGTTAATGGAAAGCCTGAAGTAAAAATGAGATGCGGTCTTTGTTTCCCAGCTGTGGACGGTTTGAAAATGTCTCCCTAAAACTATGCTTTATGCATATCTCTTTAGCATATTCATTAAAGATATCCTGAAAACTGCCCACCCATGATTTAACGAATCTTTGGGCCTAATGTACATTTCTGTATATCTTAACCTGGAAAAGGAGGTAAAAGGTATCTATACCCACATCCTTAAGTTGTTTTTTCTCTTTTGTGAGGTCTTAAGGATTATAGCAGTTTAACAAAAGAGCTTACATAGAGAGAAATATCAGATACTGAAGAATTGTGCAGTGCTCAGGTATTGCAGAGATTGCACAGAGCAGGTCGAGAGCTTTGAACGGGGTTTTGGCAAACAGTGGAAGAGCATAGAAAAGTCTCTGCTTAATAAAACTGATGGCCTTACTGTTTTAAGGGAAGATGGAAGACATTCACTGCCTACTTCATCTCTTGAATTTCTGTAATTCGATTTTTTTAAAATTTATTATAACTGACTCTGGCTCTTCCTTGCGTTTGCTTTATCCTCAGTTGCTCAAAGGAAGAGGAAGGCCTAGAACAAAAAAAAACCCAGCATCTCTTCAAACACATTAGTAATCCAGTCAGGCATCTTTTGCCAAGAGCTTGCTGTTGACTCAGGAGGTAGGTAGTTAAGACAAAAGCGTCTTTTAGTTCCCAGTCCTTCAGTTGTTTGAAGCTGTGTTTGCCTTCTAGACGAGGGCCTCTGTTGGGGATGCTATCGGGAATCCAAATGGAATTGCCAGTCCAGAGCCATTGACTGTTAAATACCATTTGATATTTAGTGCAGAAAACTCCTCAGTACTCAATAGCACTTTAAAATAACATTACTGTCAAAACAATTATATTTAGATAATGCAGTCCAACAGAACTAAATCAGTACCTCCATTTGATTTTAAGTTTCTCAAGATGAAATAAATGTTCAGTGTTTTAAAAATCTCCTCCTACCATTGGCATCCTAAATAAATCTTTGTGCTGCTGCTCATTTTCATTAGTACTGCTTTCTTGTCTAGATTATTTCCGTACCATAAACAACTAAAGTTTAACTTCTTGAGAAAAGATCATAAGTGACTGAGTAAGTGATTGCAGATAAAGACCAAAATAGTCCATCGGGTCAGCACATATGGAACCAGAGGCCCACTCTTCCCCATGTCCCTTATCCAGACAGTTGTGACGCTTCATTTTAGGATTGTAACTGCTGTTCTGTGCGGGTTACCATAATTCTTTTTTGTGGCATCGTAAACATAGTAACATAGTAATAATGATAGCAGAAAAAGATCAAATGGTCTATCCAGTCTGCCCAGCAAGTTTCTTATGGTAGTAACTGCTGCTTCATGCGGGTTACTCCTCGTATTTCTATAAAGGGTAGTAACTGCCTGTCCGTGCAGGTTACCCCCAAGTCTTATGTTAAAGGTAAGACATGTTTAACATTCATAGTATGTTGCTTCAAATATTATCTAGTTTTATACATTAGTTCATATATTCTCTAGTTTTAACCCCTCCCACAGTTACCTTGTAATCCGCAGGCCCGTTCTTATAAACCTATGTTTTCTAATTGGTTTTCGGAGTGAAGGCCTGCGCCACCTCCCACATTTATGAATGTAAACCGTTGGTCTTTTATGTAAACTGTTATACCTGTAAACCGGAGTGAAGGCCATCGCTAAACTTCGGTATATAAAAACATACAAGCAAAAAAAAATATTCATATTCAGAACCAAGCAGCTGTGAAATAGATAACAAAATTACTGGTAGCAACGTTTTTTATGGGGGTGAGCCGCCTTGATAATTCAGACAATGCTGCATGAACATGCTTTGCTTTTGGGCTTGACTGTAGAAGCAGTCCTGCACTTTTTCCCTAATGTCTGCATATCAGGACGAAGAAAAAAAGAGACCCTCCTATTTGCAATTTATGTTAAGGTAAAAAGCACCATATCTCAAAATAGTACAGAGAGATGGCAAATCACAATACATAGTGCATCTTTTTATAGAAAATTGTGTAAAATCATTTCATTGGGAGAATAGCAAGGAACTAGAAATAAGACTATCAAAGGGAAGACTAGTCTAAAATAGTCTAATTTATATTTTGAGAATATAGAAGGTACAGCTTTTAAATATAATCCCAAATAGGTTAAAACATTTAAATTGTCTAGCTGTGCCACTGTTGTGGGTCAGGCTAGCTGTTAAAACACACTATTTGATTGTGAAACATAGCATTTATGCAAGTTTAGTTTGACTTATCACAATTCATTGAAACATGAATGCGATTAGCATAAAAATATAAACTACAACTAATGTAGTGTAATCAAAACATTCATAAAACAATAGCAAGAATAATTAAACAGTGAATAAACCACAAAACAAAGTAACAAATGCAATTACTTGGAAATTCATAATCAGAGAGGTCATAGATTGAAAACTGGTTAAAAGACAACAGGATTAAAATGGTTAGTTTTATCAGTGGAAAAAGATACAGTGGAGTGCTTCAGGATCTGTACTTGAACCGGTGCTTTTTAACATATGTATATAAATAATCTGGAAAGGAATACCATGAGTGAGGTGATCAAATTTGCAGATGACACACAGTTATTCAGAGAAGTTAAATCACAAGCGGATAGTGATAAATTGCAGGAGGACCTTGTGAGACTGGAAGATAGGGTGTCCAGATGACAAATAAAATGTAATGTGGACAAGTGCAAGGTGATGCATATAGGGAAAAATAACCCATGATGTTAGGTTCCATATTAGGAGATACCACCCAGGAAAAAGAACTAGGCATCATAGTGAACAATTCATTAAAATTGGCTCAGTGTACTGTGTTGGTCAAAAAAAGCAAACAATGTTAGGAATTATTAGGAAGGGAATGGTGAATAAAACGGAGAATGTCTTAATGCCTCTGTACCACTCCATGGTGAAACTGTACCTTGATTACTGTGTGCAGTTCTGGTCGCTGCATTTAAACAAAAAAAAAAGTATAGTACTGGAGAAGGTACAGAGAAGGGCGACCAAAATGATAAATGGGATGGAAAGGCTAAAGAGGATAGGGTTGTTCAGCTTGGAGAAGATGGCTGAGGAGGGATATGATAGAAGTCTATAAAATCATGAAAGGACTTGAATGGATAAATATGAATCTGTTATTTATTCTTTAAGATAATACAAGGATTAGGGAGCACTTCATGAAGTTAGCAAGTAGCACATTTAAAACAAATCAGAGAAATTCTTTCACTCAGAGGATGTGGTTAAGGCAGTTAGTGCTGCTGGATTTTAAAAAGGTTTGGATAAGTTCCTGGAGAAGAAGTCCATAAATTACAATTAAGTAGACTTAAGGAATAGCCAGTTAATTACTGGCTTTTAGTAGCATGGGATCTATTTAATGATTGGGTACTTGGCAGTTATGGAAACAGGGTGCTGGTCTGATCCAGTAAGGCAGCATCTTATGGTCAATATTAACAGAGATCATAGTTAAATAATTATTTGAAAATCAATATGAGAAACCAATAAAATACTCTTAACACCCCCTGCTAAGACTGATAGAAAATATAAAAAAGATTGGCATATAACAGAATTGTAGGGATGCACAAGCTAAGATACAATTAATTCATAATAGTCCTCATCCTGATGAGTGATGAAAGTCAGTAAAATCAATGTAGAATAAGATCATAAAATATATAAGCTAAAATCAAACATCCTCCCCCCCCCCCCCCCCAACCACAGTGGTGCATGATAAAAGCATAAATAGGAATCTGCCAGCGATCAGCAAAAATCATAAAATGCATGTATTAAGGTCCAAAATAAACATAAATATTCACAACCCCCTATGCTGCCAAAAAGAAATGCAAAATCAAGGGCTCCACCCCCCCCCCCCCCATGCTAGCAAACAATAAGACGGAAACTTTCAAACCTGCGCGTGGGCGTCCATGTGCGCGGCAATTTTATAACATGCGCTACCTGCGTGAAGGAGATTATATCTGTGTGTGCGCCAGTGCCGAATCAAACGCGTAAGTGGGGGGATTTTACAACCTGCGCACGGCGACGCGAGCGAACTTCCTAACCTGCCTCCCTTTTCCTCACTTGCCCTAACCCCTACCCTGCTGCCTACCTAAGTCTTTTTTTTTTTTTTCTTTCTTTTAATGGTTCTGTCCCGGCCTGCCCCTTTCTTCTGCGCGTAAGGGCAGATACGCACGTGGCTTCAGGCGTTTTAAAATCCCCGCGGCGCGCACGCATCCCATCCACACGCGTATCTGCCTGTTTTGGCGCACATAGGTCTTTTAAAATTCCTCCTTAAGAGCATAAATAAGGATCAGCATAAAACAAGAGGCATAAAAATGCATCTGTGAAGATCCAGAAATAAAATATGCTCCCCCTCCTTTGCATACCGTTGAAAGAGAAAGAAAACAGATTTTTAAATTCACCAGTGTTGTAAATACCAGATCAGAGGCTCTTGATCTTGAGACATAGGAAGGGCAGATGTTGTGCAGTTGTGCCTTCTCTTTTTTTTGTAACTATACAAAGTGTGTGAAATCTGGGTGGCAGTTATAACTTCAGTTATGAAATGTTTGGTATTGGAAGTACTGTTTGCATAGGTTTGATAATATTGTGCCTTTTACCATAAAACAAACTGAAAACATGGTGTCTCTTATTCCTGGTTTTTTTTCCTTTTTATAAAGTTATTTTGTCTAGCTGTAGGATCAACCTGCTTGCATTCTCTCCGATGGTGCCAAGGTATCTCCCATCCTGATACAGGGCCATTTTTTTTTTCTGCAGCCTGAAAGTTGCAGTGTTCATCAGTGTTACCACAACTTTCATATGCTGCCTTTGTTCTTCATACCCTCCCAGATTCAACTGCCTCTGCTCCTCAGTGGCCCTTCCTATCTTCAGTCTACACCTCCCCGCCAGCTCCGCTCCATAGAAGACATACTAAAATGTTGCTGCTGAATTATTCCTCTGAATTGGCCTTGGCTGCCCAGTGCATGCGTACCCTGGTCCCCTTTTTCCTGTAGGGGATTTTCCCCCAATAGAACCAAAGCATGTGTGTGTGTGTGTGTCTGTGTCTGAAATCTCACATCATTGAATTTGTTTTTGCTCAGTTAAAGGAAACGCAAAGAAAAAAAAAGGCAGTTAACAGGAAAAACAGGAAATTACTCCAAATGCATATTTCCTGGCTAGACACCAGTAAATAAAAAATAAAATCCTTATTTTTTTTTAAAAAGGAAGATTTTCAGGTAAGCCAACAAGGTACTTAAATCTTGAAATTTTTTTGTAATTGTACTTCCTGTTTTAGTTGGATCCAGACTTTGAACGTGCATATGTGTCATTCTTCAAATGCCACTATAAGGGTTGAATCATTAATGGTGATGTATTGTCATTCATTACATATTTGTGTGACTATAAATAAGCTTAAATATTTACACCAATACCATTTGTAATGGTTTCTCATTGCTGTAATAATTCTATCTAAGAAATACACAGAACGCAGAGGATAGACTTTTTTTTTTTTATTCCAAGCTCTGCAACCCTTGGACAGTTCTGTGTGGAGTTCCTCAGGCTTCACCACTCTTCTCATAACTTTTCAGTGTCTTTATTCAGCTGCTTGGAGCAATTAGTTATAATCTTGACCTGAAGACATATATATGCAGACATTTGGATCCTGCTGCCTGTTGGAATCTCACTTGATATTCATACATTTGGGAAAATGTTTCCTATGGCAAAGAATGGCTGATGCAAAAAAAAAATTGAAACTCAACCTTGGCAAAAGGCTGCTGCTGTAAATAAGCAACTCTGCCATGCTCACATTTGTCAGAAATTGACCTGTGGATGGATCCCTTTGGTCCCTGCCAACAAGTTAAACTTTTTAAACCATTTTCTTGCTTTATGAAATACCAAAAGTTCTTTCTTTGTGTTTGTCTTTGTGTATCGTCAAAAAATCGTAAATCGGGGGAGGGTGGGAAAACCGGCACACCAAAACAGCCCTAAAACCCACCCTGACCCTTTAAAACAAATCCCCCACCCTCCCGACCCCCCCCCCCCAAAATGTTTTAAATTACCTGGGGTCCAGTGGGGGGGGGGGGGGTCCCGGCGCAATCTCCCGCTCTCGGGCCAGGGCTGCATTAATAGAAATGGCGCCGGTGGCCCTTTGCCCTTACCATGTGACAGGGCAAAGGTAGCGCCGGCTCCATTTTGGTTCCTGGCACCCAACGTCACGAGTGCAGGAGATCGCTCCCGGACCCCCAGGGACTTTTGGCCAGCTTGCGGGGGCCTCCTGACCCCCCACAAGACTTGCCAAAAGTCCAGCGGGGGTCCGGGAGCGACCTCCTGCATGCGGGCCGTATTGCCAATATTCAAAATGGCGCCGGCGCTACCTTTGCCCTCACTATTTCATACGGGCGACGATTATTGCTTGCAGAACTGTTCTGTAATCATGAAAGTGAAAGAGTGGTTTTATTCTTTTTAGGACATGTAGTTTATGAAAACAGTCCTTAGTTGTTTGGTTAATAAATGATTTTAGGTTTAGCCAATTATCAATAATAACTCCGAAGTCTCTTGCTTGGGAAATGTGAAGGTTGGCTGGTGGATTCGTAGTGACATTACTGTTTTCCGGGGATATGAGAAGGAGTTCGCTTTTTGAAGAATTTAGTATTAAGTTTAAGCTGGTGAGGAGGCAGTTGATTTTAAACACCTCTATCATATACCCCCTCAGCCGTCTCTTCTCCAAGCTGAAAAGTCCTAACCTCTTTAGCCTTTCCTCATAGGGGAGCTATTCCATTCCCCTTATCATTTTGGTTGCCCTTCTCTGTACCTTCTCCATCGCAATTATATCTTTTTTGAGATGCGGTGACCAGAATTGTACACAGTACTCAAGGTGCGGTCTCACCATGGAGTGATACAGAGGCATTATGACGTTTTCCATTTTATTCACCATTCCCTTTCTAATAATTCCCAACATTCTGTTTGCTTTTTTGACTGCTGCAGCACACTGAACCGCAATTTCAATGTGTTATCCACTATGACGCCTAGATCTCTTTCTTGGGTGGTAACACCTAATATGGAACCTAACATTGTGTAACTATAGCATGGGTTATTTTTCCCTTTATGCATCACCTTGCACTTATCCACATTAAATTTCATCTGCCATTTGGATGCCCAATTTTCCAGACTCACAAGGTCTTCCTGCAGTTCATTACAATCTGCTTGTGATTTAACTACTCTGAACAATTTTGTATCATCTGCAAATTTGATTACCTCACTCGTCGTATTTCTTTCCAGATCATTCATAAATATATTGAAAAGTAAGGGTCCCAATACAGATCCCTGAGGCACTCCACTGCCCCACTCCCTTCCACTGAGAAAATTGTCCATTTAATCCTACTCTTTGTCGATCTGGTGACCTGCAAGGTGATCTCTTTGTTGCAGGAGCTTGGCTGGGTAGTGAACCTAGCCAAGAACAGTCTTCAGCCTTCTCAGTCATTGGAGTACCTGGGTGTTTGGTTTGACACGAGGCAGGGCAACGTTTTCCTGCCAGAAGCTCGGATTCAAAAGATGTCGCAGGTGCGCCTTTTGGTGAACACTATAAGCCCGACAGTGTGGTCCTATCTTCAGGTACTCTGTTTGATGGTACCCTGGAAGTGGTACCGTGAGCAAGAGTGCATGTGCATCCTCTACAGTGCTCCCTGCTGTCTAGCTGGAACACAGTCGCAGGACTATTTGGTTTGTCTCCACTTGCCGATGGAAATCTGCTCTCACCTACAGTGGTGGTTACAGAAGGGATTATCTGAGAAAGGGAGTTTTCCTGACGTCGCCAGCCTGGTTGATACGACAGATGCGAGTCTCCAGGGTTGGGGAGCCCACTGTCAGGAACTAACGGCACAAGGGCGTGGGAACACAGACGAATATCTGTGGAACATCAGTCGCCAGGAAATCCAAGTGGTCTGGTTGGTGTGCTTGCAGTTCAGTGACAGACTGCAGGGTCAAGCAATCCGAATAATGTCTGACAATACAGTGACAGTGGCTTACATCAGTTGGCAGGGAGGAACCAAGAGCCCACAAGAGTCGCTAGAAATAAACCAACTTATGGAATGGTTAGAAGGGCATTTCCAGGGGATCTTGGCCTCTCGCATTGCAGGAAAAGACAATGCAAGAGCAGACTTTCTCAGCCAGGAGAGTCTGGACCCTGGAAAATTGGTGTTGTCAGACGAAGCGTTTCAGTTGATAATGGATCGCTGGTGCCTTCCGTCCCTAGACCTGTTGGTGACTTCTTGCAGTGTGAAGGTTCCTCACTTTTTCAGTTGTAGGAGAGATTTGAAGTCTTTGGGTATCGATGCTCTCGTATACGTGTGGCTGGAAGACAAGCTGCTGTATGTCTTTCCCCTATGTTCCCTGTTGGGCACAATAGTTTGGATCGAAGGCCACAGTGGGGATGGTGCTCCTGGTGGTACCAGATTGGCCCAAAGACCATGGTATGCGTATCTGTGAAGACTCATGGTAGAGTCTCCCCTTCGTCTTCCACTGCACAAGAATCTGTTGCAGTAGGAGCCTATCCTTCACGAAGATCCGACTCAATTTTGTCTTACGATATGGCCCTTGAAAGGGCTAACTTGTTGAAGCATGGTTATTCTTCTGCAGTGATTGCCGCCTTGCTACGAACTCTAAAGTTCTCCACTTCCTTAACCTATGTGTGGGTTTGGCGAGTGTTTGAGGTTCAGTGTGAGGATCAAGTAATTAGGATCCTGCTCGTTTTGGATTTTTTGCAGGATGGGTTAAATAAGGGGTTGGCCCTTAATTCCTTGAAGATGCAGGTTGTGGCTGATGTCTGTTTCAGAGGCCAGGTCAATTGTAAATCCTGATGTGGCCTGTTTCTTGAAAGGAGTAGTAAATCTTCATCCTCCCTTGCGGTTACCGGTTCCCTTGTGGAGTCTTAATCTGATGTTGGATTTCTTGGCGGGTCCTGTGTTTCGACTGCTGCACAGCCTTTCCTTGTGACTATTGACCTTGAAAACAGTGTTTCTGGTGGTGATATGTTGTGTGCACTGAATTTCCGAGCTGCAGGCCGTTTCTCCAGGAGCGATAAAGCTGCATACTCTTCCCTATTTCTTGCCTAAAGTAGTCTCAGATTTTCACTTGAATCAGTCCATTTCCTTGCTGTCATTGGCTAAGGGAAAAGATGTGGCAGAGTATCACTTGTTGCGACCTTTGGATGTCAAGAGACATGTTGTGCAGTATCTGGAGGTTTCTAAACCTTTCCAAAAAACACATCGCTTGTTATCCTTCATGGTGGAACGAAGCAGGGCGAACCAGGTTCGCGGGCTACAATAGCTTGTGGAAGGTAGTCACGGCTGCATATGTGAAGGCTGAAAAGCTGTTGCCTGCTCAATGTAGGCCTCATTCCACTAGGGTTCAGGCAGTGTCATGAGTGGAGGTTAGATTGTCTCCTCTCTACATTTGTCAGACTGTGTCGTAGTCCTCCTTATACACTTTTTTTCTAGGTAGTATCATCTGGATGTGCAGGCCCGGGAGGATACAACCTTTGCACATGCGGTGTTGACTGGGACCACAGGCAGCCTCCCACCCCAGTCAGGAGTAGCTTTAGTACATCCCACTTGACTTGAGTCCATCTGTCTACATGCTAGCAAAAGAGAAATTACTACTTACCTGATAATTTGTTTTCCTTGGTGTACACAGATGGACTCAGCTTCCCGCCTTTGGCTGCTGCATGGTTTTAATGGTTCTCCTGTGGGGCTATGTGTTCCAGGGGTTGACTGGTAAGTGTTCATCCAGTCCCTAGATGGGAGTACATACATTCATTACCTGAGTTCAGTGTTTCCTGTTGATTGAGTACAGTAATGGTTGATTGTTTTTAATCAAGTTTTTGCTAGTCTGTTCACAGTTGCTTTTGAAGAGAATACTGGCGGGCTAATGTCGCTGCAGGAGTATATATACTGTGATGTCAGCTTGCTCCATCTCCATCTGCTGGCAGAGGTGTATAATCCACGGGTTCATAGTTCATCAGGTAAGTAGTAATTTCTCCTTTTTTTCATGAAGGTGACTAATATGTGGTAATGCCAATAAGGTATTGCACTATTGATGTATTGTGGGCACTGGATGACTCGAGGGAATTGTTATAGAACATTTCGCCAGTAGGTCACCATTTCAAATACAACTTAGGTTGATAGGGCCTTACAAGGTGATCTATTTTAAATAAGTCATTAAGTGCTATAACCAGGTCGGGTTCCTATGAATCTGAATTGTGCTACACACATTGTTACTGATTCGTGCCAAGGGCATAAAAGGGGAGATTGATTATGGATATATGAGGAGTGATTCAAATCTAAGATCTTCAGCTTGGAAGAGACTGAGGAAATGTTAATAAGGCTGTAAAAGAGGTATAAAAAATGTGACACAATTGAATACAACTATCAATCATTGTCTCATAATAGAAGAACTAGGGGCCATCCAATGAAACGTACTAGGTTGCAGGTTTAAAACCGGGCATACATTACATCCAAAAGCAGTTAATTTGTGGAACACACTTTCCCAGGACGTGGTGGAGGTAAAAAGTAAGTAGACAGATGGAAGCTAGATCAGTAACAGGCTATTTAACATTACTGTCGGGGTTGTCAGTCTTGTCCGTGCAGCCGTAAGCCGTGACTGTTAGGAAACAGAAAGGTGTAACATGGTTAGTGCCACGAGTACCTTACTTGAAATATACTTGTTCTCTAAGAATACGTCACCAAACCCACAGTACTGGATAGTCTTTGACATTCAGATTTACATATTTCTTGGTGCCCCTTCTTTTAGGACTACTTCCTAAACTACCTTTTTTTTTTTACTCTAAATTCACACTTTTAAAAATCATACACAGTATGTTCCTTGTTGCTGTGACTCTGCCTCCTGTTTAATCCGGCCCTCCACCCCCCAAAGAGCACCTTCACTAAATGTACTATTGCATGTTAAAGGTTGATATTTTCTCTCTAAGTAGCTTGTTACTGGCTTATCTAGAAGTTTCCTTATTTGGTTTTGAATATTTGGTTTTGCTCGTGTTTGACAAGGACACGTGCACTTGGAGTCATTTCCTATTTTCAATGTGCTGTGCTGTCTTGGTTTCTTTGTGTTTCCTGTTGGGTAAAAGTGATGTTACAAAGTAAACAAAAACCAAATTATTCTAACAACAAAAATCAATATTATTATAGAATGGTGCAGGTATCTCAAAAGAATTTTACAAAACAAAAGTTACAGGTGCCTCATAAATACTCAATGCACTGCATCACTTGGACCTGTTAGGGAAATGATTTGTAGTTTTCAGGAATAATAACCTAATCATTTTAATACCGAATGGTCCTTTTTTTTTTTCATTTTATAATTTGCCACAGTGAATTACTTACCAAAACATTTTTTGTAGCTAAACCTCCAATTTAAAAAAATGTAAATCAATATACCATAAAAAAAAAATCTTGTATGTTTATAAACGTAAAAAATAATTATATTATATTTTTCTTAACTTCCAGTACAGTCCTATAAAGCAAAAACTCAAGGTGTATATCCAAATTTTAGTTTCACTTTCTGAAAAATATAAGCAATCACCTTTTGCAATCTTTCTTGTATCTCCATCATAAAACTGACCTGCGGATTCCAACATAGCTGGCAACAAAGGAACAAAATGAATTGAGCCTTTTTGGACCATCCTGAAAAGAATCACATGCTCTGAGCCAGTCGCAAATAACCACAAAATTATGGAGTAAAAAGATTTAATTCACAAAACCAAAATCATACGTCCTTAGTAGGCCAATGGGAATAGCATCTTCAATCCTAAAGTAGTCATTCAAAAACACACATGCAAGAGTTCCCTAGAGCAGTGTTTGGGGTGACAATCTCGGGGGCACCCCTAGCAGGTCAAGTTTTCAGGAAATCCCCAGTGAACATGCTTGAGAGAGATTATCATACAGCAGAGGCAGCGCTTACAAATCTCTCATGCATATTCACTGTGGATATCCTGAAAACTGGACCTGCTAGGTGCGCCCCAGGACTGGGGTGAGAAGTACTGTCCTAGAGCATTGTCTGTTGGCTTCTTTTTGGGGAAGCTACCTGCAGGAAGAAGAGACGGTTTGTAAGAGAAGCAGCAGGATCTGACTCGAGGAAAAGATGTGCACTTTGTGAGGATGCCTGCCTGCATGGTTATGTAGGGTTGCGAGGAAGAAAAAGCTTACCACATGCCATTTTTGCTTTCTAGCCTTGTTTCTTCACTCTCCCCAGCATTCGCTGCCACCTTCCCCCCCACCTGTCTTTTTTTGTGCAGTGTGGAGTCCTGTCCTTGGAGCACAGAAGAGCTGCTGCTGCATTGCTTGTAGCCCCTCGTATCCCTGCAGTACCCGTGGAGGCGGTGAGGGAAGGAGAGGGCACTGGCACTGGCCTTTGTTGCCTCTGATCTTGGCTGCTGCAGTCCAGCTCCCTGTCCACATGTATGATCTTTAATATGCAGCCAATAATTACAGAGAGACAGTCCAAAACTGGCTTTTATGTTGCTGGTTTTGAACTTGTCAGCAGTCAGCCTGACCAGAAAAATGTGAGTTGGCAACCCTAGTGCCCTGTCTCATTTCCTCAGTGGCAGGAGAATAGGGGGAAAGAAGCATGGGCTTGAGGACGAGCAACTAGAATTGGGTAGGTGGCGCAAAGAGCCCCATGAAGGTGTCTCTGATGGCTGGGTCTCGGGTGGAGCAGAGGTGTGGGACTGAGTAGATAGCAGTAGCAACTTGGTGTTTAGAAGAAGAGGCCCGGAACAGCATCAGAGATGCACGAGGAGTGATGTAATGAACTTTTTTTTTTTTTTAATTCAAAAGATTTATAGCTCTTGCCTGCCTTCATTTGGGGATGATATCCTTTGACTGGCAGAGAAAAGGCGAGATTTCTTCCAAGCATATTGATTCTGAAGCTTAAATGGCTTTTTTTTTTTTTACTGGGCAGCTTTTTTTTTTATTTGCATCTTCTGCTATGATACACTCCCTGGCTGGTGGAATAGCATGTCTGACATAAACAACTATGCTGATACTAAGGTGAGGAGCACAATATGTAAAATCGGTAGCCAGTACATCCCCTTGAAGTTGTTTGTGCATATTTAAACTTTAAATGCGTTGGAGAGATAACTAAATGGAGTCTAAGGATCTGCCCAGCAATGCTATGTTTTAATTTACTAATACTGAAGATTTAAAATCATCCGAGGTAAAATAAAAATCTGAAAACAATTAAAGGGAGTTTAATGATTATTTTAGCTGTTTTATGAGGATCCTTAGTTGTGAAGGTAAAGTCAGAGATGAGCTAGGTGCTATGGCCTTTTACCAGGAAATAAATTGTGCAGGTTAGATGTCTTGTTTCATATCTGCTATCATATCCTGTAATTTCAAACCTATTTGTTAATTCTCTTTTCTCTCTAAAGATTGGTTTCATCCCTTAGATCATACGGTTTAATTTAAATATTTGTATGGATAAGGAGTCACCCTACCTAATGAACAAAAAACCAGTTAAGTGTTTTAACTAGATTTGGGTTGGGTTGCTTTTCTTATGTGCATTAACAGATCTGAGCTTGTTTTCTGTGTATATTAGAGCAAATGGAATTTCTGAAAATCATTCTGACAGCTCTGTGCAGGCCTAATCTGCTGTATAGCAGAGAAAACAAGCGTTCTATAAAGACAAAGAGAACGAGAAAAACAGATGAGGAATAAAGGCACACCAAAGTCAGAAGCTGTTATCTTAAACTAACAATGCATTGTAATGGTAAAACCAAACCGCCTAAATGTTCCCAATAATCAAGCTTAACATTCACACTTAGTTTATAATTATGAATTGTTACCGTACAATGATGGCACTTAACCAAGTTGTAATCTATACCACCCGTATGTTCATTGTTGTGCCCTTATGTAACCCGTTGTGATGGTTAGCCAACTTAACGACGGTACAGAAAAGTTTTTAAATAAATAAATAAAATATGCAAATGATGCAGAACTTTTAATAATTTGCATTCTAAACCATAGGCCTATCAAGTTTTCCAGGCTACTAAGTTCTGGCTATGCCAGTTTTATTATACAAAGCTAGTCTGAAGTACCAGGCACCATTAAAAGGGAGAATGCTATTGGTACAAGCTACTTTTATGTTATGGGAACCAGTAGCCTGTTCCAGATAAGCTAAAATGATTAATTTGATTGCTTTGGTTTTTTTCATATTTTATCTAAAGTTGGTTTTAAAGTCTGTCTTTATTTTATTTTTTTTTAATTTATATTTTATTAAATTTCTTAAACATTTTACAATGAATAAAGAAAAAGTCTGTCTTTTTAGGTGCATTAAATATTCAGCTTTGAAGAAAGGAGGAAAAGCTTTCTCTTAATGGATGTGCATCCACCCCACTTCCTGCTTTTCTTATATGTCCCTGATGTAATAGTGTGCTAGGCTGTGCATACAAGTGCATAGTTCTGCATATTTTTTTGTGAGTAGAATTGTACTTCAATGTAGCAAAGAGTTTTACGCATAAAATGTGAACACAGTCCTGAGTAAAAATCTGTGCGCAGTTTAGAATTTTCATGCAAGTCCCATGTTAAGTTATTGGCTATTACTTCCCAATGTAGAGAGCTGCATAGGCTTTACTCATGTTTTCTTATTGTTGGAAATTTAACTCTAGATCAGAGGTGGAGTTATTCTGAGACTGAACCTAAAGCTTCTGGTGTTGGCAACTTGTACTCTGCATTTATGCTTGGAAAACATGTTTTGTGTTCACAACTTAATAATAATGTACCTAACTCAAGTTGTGTGTTCACAACTTATAGATTTAACATGAGTTAGAAGTACACCTTTTCAGGCCGATGCAATGTAATGTGCTTGGCCGAACCCACAGCTTGATGCGTATTTTGCGTCCAAAACCCCTCATGCAATAAGGGGATTAGTGCATCTGAAATGCGCATCCAGACCAGTGCGTAGCTAACAGCCCTCATCAGGTAAATTCATGCTGGTGAGGCTATTAGCTATTACCCCCAATCCAAAAAATCGCCACGGCACCCGTTTTAATGCTGCAAATTTAACGCCTGCTCAGGAACAGGCGTTAAAGTATGCAGCACTCGAGCTGACAAAATACTGCTTTCTGTGATTCCTCCTATTATTATCCTAGCGATACTAAATAGGGGGAACCACAGAAAGCAACATCCACAAGGTCTGACCCAATTGAAACCTCTGCTGGCAGTGAGTGAAGGAACGAATACTTTAATATTAATATTGAGCACTTGATATTAAATTATTCACTCCTTTACTTCCTGCCAATTGGTTCATTCACTGTCCTATGTCTGTGAAAAGACCAATCCCCTTTCAGAAGGCTGTCCTGAAAGGGGATTGGCCCTTTCACTGACAGATGTCCTTGAATAGGACCAATCAGGAACAGTCTTGCTGGTGGTGGGGAGGGAACTCTGGCTAGGCTATTCTGGACACACAGCCACTTCTCCTGAGCACCTGATGCAGAGCAATAGGGACTCACAAATTACCCATTGCGCATCCCTTTTAGTGTGGTTGCTCGTTTGCCTATTGCATCAAGCACCCAGTACAAGTGGATTTGTACGCATTCAAAAAACGTGCGCCCAGTTTGGACGCACGTTTTCCATACGCTGATATTACATTGGCCTGATTATGCTCCTAGCTCATGCTCCGTATACATAATTTTTATATGCAGAAATCATGATTTTTGCTTCTAAATCGTTTTCTGCACAGTAACACTGATCTATTAATCATTTGAGAAGCCCTGTGCACGCTAAAACTGGAAGATAGGCTCACAAGTCGGGCCAGCGCACGCTGAATGATTTTTTTTATAAGCTGTCCATGTACGTACGTATCTCCCAGTAGACGCACATGTCAAAGTTTAGAAAAAGGGGACAGGGCATGGGCGGGTCTGGGCATGTCAAAGGAAGACCAAGAGAGATGCTTGTAAATACTTTATGCACACAAGCACGCACTGGGCTTCCATGTTGCATAACTTTACTTCTCCTATGGAAGGCATGTAAGTAATACAATTAATTAAAAAAAACAACCCAACAAAACTAGGCATGTCAGCAGGGTTTTAGGGGTCGGTGCTAATGGGAAAAGAGAAATTATTTAACTACTGGGGTCAAGAAGTCCTATCCCTTACCTGGGTGAACTGGAAAATGGCCAATTGCATTGGCGGGTGTGGCTTTTAAAATCTCCCCACTTATGCAGTAGAAGTGGCTTTTGCATGTATATGCGCGGATCCACTTAATTGCACACATGTGCATGCGCTCAGCCCTTTTTATACCTTGCGCGCGTATACATGGGGTTGTCGTAAAATGACTGTGTCCCTGGGTGCAAGCCGGAAAACGCATGTACATGTGCGCTGACATGGCTATTTAAGTTACCATCCCTGCGCATAAAATATACTTTCAGATCATGCTTTGTGCGCACACAATGCTTTCTGTGCATAAATTATATTTTATGCATACAAAGTGTGTCTGCACACATTTTTTGGGTTAGTGCACTTTTTAACTCCCGATGTTAGTTTGCTGCATCCAGAGTTAAATTATTTTTTAGCACAAACGTGAAGAAACTTTGCACTGAAATTCAGTGCACAGTTTTAACGTACAGTTTTATTATATTCTCCCCATAGTTTTTTAGGGGGCAGAGGCCTGATTTCTTGCTTCTTTACCCAGTTAGACAAGTGATTTATAGAGACCAGCTTTAAATCTCTACCCTGTCTTTTACCAAACACTCTAATTTGTCTTGTCTTGATTAGATTGAGAGCTTTATGCAAAAGGTAAGCTCTTATGTGTATCTGTACAATGCTGTGCATCAGTAGTGCTATAGAAATGACTAGTTTTTAACTATTGGCTTTTTGCTCAAATACCTTAATGCAAGTGAACCTGTTTCAGTTGTGAATTCAACTGTAGCACATTAGAAAGCACTGACATAACTTGTTTGTCAGACTAGCTGGATGTGTTGATTACTAACTAGACTATTCTACTTCTGTGCTCTGTTTAACATTTAATGGTTACTCGAAAAGTAAGCGTGAACATGAATTGCCTGTAATCGTATTCCGTAATGAAGGTTACACGTCTCCTGATGCTTTTTTTTTTTTAACCTGAAAATAACCTCGTCCTCTTCAGAGTTAGTTCTTCTTTGTTGACCAGTTTAGTTTTCAGCATGCTTATGCTTACGACCAACAGTGAGGTTGTTTATTCTAATGGGAATTAATTGGAACATGGGCATTGTAGGGCGATTCTGCACAGGCATTCAAAATAAAAACTACTTTATGATGCTGTGGAGCCAGCTCTTCTCCACGTATGACACTCTTAACTGAACGTGAAGAGATCTAACATGGATAAACAGAGCAGTAACTTAGAATAAAACCAACTTAAAATTGCTCAGTTGAATTTTTCTCTTATTTTTCTTTAAAAAGAAAACATTTTGGTATACTTTGGAGAGAGTTTGAAAGTTTGTTGTGTGTGTAGCATGCAGTGGCGTAATGCTAGAACTTGAATGGTGTAATGGAGAATAATCATTTTGCACCCTCAAGCTGCAGTCAATACCTTAATCTCCTGTTCAAATAAGAGATTACTTAATATCCATCTGTTTCAAAGTAAGCCAAAAGAAATGTACATTCATGCTTCAGCTATGATTATAGGGTTACTGCCTTTTGTAGAGCTAAGTAGAGTCAGGAATCACAAATTGACAGGCACATCATACTGGGTATAATTATTTGTGCAAAGTGTCTGGTGTAAACTTGTAATTGTTTATTCTACATCTTAATTACAGTAATCTTTTCTGACGAGTAGAGTCGATCACTGAAATGTTGCTTTTTTTTTTCTGAAGATGAACAGATCAGCAGTCAAACACGTAGATATGTAACCATATGTGCTCAGCAGATCTTTCCTGTTAATTCTGAAATGTTTTTCTGGGCATGTGGGATTTCCCATATATCCTTACCCCCCTGCAACTGCCTCAATATACAAATAGTTTTGTTTTTTTTGTTAAATTTCCATAGTATAGTTCTACAGCTGACCCCAAACTTTCTCCTTTTTACAACTTTTTTTTGCCTCAGTTCTTTAATTCTTTAGTTTCTCTGGTCAAAATCTTGGCACTTAAACCTGACTATTTTGCCTTTCCTACTTATTGCTGGCAAAGTGCAGGTTTTTCTTTTTTATTCTTGACAGTGGCACATACTTGGTTATTTTTTTTTTCTCCTCGATACATCTTGATCTTTAAGAAGAATGTCTTCCTCTTTTCATTTTACACTGTTGATTTTCCTGACAGTGGCATAGAAACTGGCTAGAGCGGTGGCCAAGATGTGCATTAAGATGCCTTTATGGACTACCTTGGAGTTCTTAAGTGTTTGCGACCCACGTCGTCTTTGGCTCAGGATATGCTCAGTGATGTTGGCAAAAGCAGTTTGGGCCTGGCAGGAGAGGCTCCTGACATATCTGTCCAGTAAGAATAAGCTCAGATGTACTGATGACCAAGTCTCCCTGTAGAAATTCTTTTCTTTTTCAGTACCTCACCATGAGAATAGATCAAAGAATTGAGCCAAGTTTGTCTCATTGCTAAAGTATCAAAAAGGGCTTAAAATACTTAAGCCAAAAAAAAGTGAAAACTGAGCCTTCAGTGCAGGTGTTGCTGCGGCTTCGTGTTGCTTTGCTCTGAGAACTGGAACTACATTAATTGTGTACTCCACGTTTGAGCCTTGTCAGTTGTCAAAGGGACTCGAGACATCTTTGAAAAAACCATAGTGTCTGGTCACCTAGGTTCTCAGTCGCCAAGAAGGGCTGAATTAGCCATGACGCATGGTGGTGTTATCCGACCAGCACTAAACAGTCCCTTCCATCTTAGCTCATAGAGCTTTTGCTTTACTGAGAATGTGTGGGAGTTCCCATGCAGGCACTGCCTTGTGAGCCCCTCTTTTTTTTTTTTTAATTATCTGAGTTCCTATTTGGACATATGTACCCTCTCTCCCTCTGTTGTGTGTTTTTTAATATTTCTAGATTTTTTATCTCACCTCTTATTGGGTTGCCTTGCTGCCTTGGCAGCCCCTCAACAGCACTTTTCAGTGCTACCAAAAAAAAATAATATATATATATATATATATATAGTTGTAATGTCCGGCTCTAAGAAAGCTGCACTCAGTGGCTTCAAAGACTGCGTTCGTAGTTGGAAAATGTCCATAACTGACGACCACGAAATTTGTTACCTGTGTCTAAGGCCGGATCACAATACAGCTAATTATGATTGTGGCCAGATATCACTGAGTACTGAAAGGAACCAAGGCCTAGAATATGAAAAAACTTCACAAGTCGCTAAAAAGCTGGAGGAATTCCTCTTGGAGTGGGGCCTCTTTAAACTCCCTTTTTGCTGCATTGAGCAGGAGCTTCTTGAGAAAAGAATCCGCCTCTGCCTCAGGTACCTGGATCTATTGCTCCATTGGGGTCCAGCAAAGCAAGGACACACTCTAAGCAAGGGTCTGTAGGCCTTGTAGGCTTGATGCCTAAGAAGTGCCATGCATTGGAGCCAGTGGTGCAATTTGTACCGCCAAAACTGGTCTGGTTTCATTCCATTGACACACCTGGTCTCATTCATCCACTTGGTGCCATCGGCGCACCAGTTCTCAGTGCACATACCCTCAGCACCATCAGTGCAGTTCGTGCAGCTGTTTGCTCCCCATTGGATACTTTCAGATTCCGAGTCCAGGTGCAATTGGAGCATTAATCCTTGGCTCTGTCAGTGCACTCTACATATTCGAGATTGGAACAATCAAGAGGCCCTGATGGAATTGACTGCACATACCTCCTGCCATCTTGAAAACCATATTTCCATCTAGTCTTCTTGAGCAAGGACTTAGCTTGGAGATGCCAGATCCAATATGCTTCATGTGTCTTTGGTCTTCTTGTATTCAATAGTTATTCTTAGCCAAGAGAGGGGGCTCCCTCTGGAGTCCAGTAGGAGCTTCTCAAGAAGATGAACCTATACTGGCCACAGAAAACGATGTCTCTCCTCCAACTTTGGTGAAAAGGCACAGCAACCCATAAACCATGTATTGGAATTGGTGAAGATTTTCTTTGCCTAGCTGGCAGCTAGTGACAAGGGCACTTTTCAATGTCACCTGCGCAAAGTGTTGAATTTGTTCCCTCAAGGGGAAGTCCCTCTTGCCTCCACCTAACAGGAGCTGCCATCAGAAATCCCAGGGCCGAGATATAGTTCTTGACTGATCCTTACTGCAGAGAATCTAGCCAGTCTGAGGCGGGAGCTTGGGACACCACCGTCTGGAGCATGTCCTAGGAATATTCCTGTCCTCCATTGAGGCTCTTGATTAATATTCCTTTATCTTTTGGATCCGAAGAAAGGTCTCTGGGGTTTCCCTCCAGCCCCCCCCTACTTGCTCCACCAGAGCCATTCATTGCCACCTGAAGACCTCTTGGATGTTGGAAAAGGTATTGGGAGCCAAAGTCTAGTCACTGGGGTTCATTATAAACTTTGTGATATCGAACCTTGTCCCTAGACAAAGAATGAGGTTCATAACACGGATAGACTGTGGACGAGCATGTTCCTTCCGTCGGAGCAAGCATGCTGCCTTCAAGCCTTGATCTGGAGCCTTCTACTGCAAGATAAAGTTGGGTCACATAGCGGTAGTATATGTGGTCCTCATGACATACCTCAATATGCAGGTTCTTCAGTTGAGTCTCCATTCCTGGTGAGGGTCACAGCTGAAATGAAGGGATCTCTCCAGTGGTGGCTAGACACAGACGTGCTGAAGATGGGAGCTCCCCTTTGGCATGTATCTCATCAGGTAACACTAGCAACGGAGCGTCCACCAGAGGATGGGGCATTCAAATGGGTCCTTTTTGAACCCAAGGAACTTTCAAGAATTCTCCTTGGACATATCCTGGATTGAGGGTTGGCAGATGCTCCCTTGTGTAATAGTCCAGGGCAGAGGGTTTCCAGTCTTCTGCTGCAATAGGAAATCAGAAAATGGGCTTTCAGCAGACACCTCCATTCATTGGGTTTTCAAATGGAGGATATTTGCCATCTGGTATGAGGGGAAAGGCCTTAGAGCTTTGCTTCTGTCCCACATATCTGTTTTAAATACCTTCTACAACTTTGCCTTGTCTCATAACCATCTTGGGGTTTAATTAGTGTTTGCAGCTGCTTTGTAGATAGGGACCCTTTTCCTGTACAGTGTCTAGAGTTGTTCAGTCGATGCAGGGCATGATCCAGTTCACTATCCTCTGTTTTTGCAACGATTCCATTAATTTACTTACCAAACTAGCTGATGTGTTCTCAGCCTCCTCCTTAATTCCACTTTCATGAAGTGGAACCACATCTGCCTTTCTCCAGTCCTCTGGAACTATTCCCGACCCTAAAGCATTGAAATTGTTAGCCAGGGGAGCTGCCAGAATTTCTGAAGTGTGGTATTTATTTAGTATTCATTAAAATTTATTGTCTGCACATTTCATAAATAGTTTATGGCGGATAACAAAATATTAAATATGTACACAATAATAGTAGACAAAAAACCAGGATAAATATAAAACAACTAAAAACTAACCAAGATAAACACCTATAAAATTTATATCAAGAGAGCCTGAGCATATCAGGACAATAAGCCTGCTTGAATAAAAAAGTTTTCAATGCTTTCTTAAAGGAAGCGTGCAAGTCTGCCAGCCTAATTTGGATAGTCATGGAGTTGCACAACAGCAAATACTGCCCAGACACAGGCAATAAAACCCTGTCTTCAAGGGAATATGCCTTTCCTTTAAAACCCTCTGATGATTACCATCTTGCTCCATTGCTTTATCTAATTTTAGTTTTAGCTACCTCCTCGCAAACATACTTTTCTGAAAATTATTTGAGATTTACCTTACCTTGAATTTTTTTGTCCATTTTCTGCAGTCTTATTCCTGGTGATGAACATTAAATAGAAAAATTTAAGCAATTCTGCTTTTTCCTTGTCGGCCTCTACATATTCCTCCCTTTCTCAGTCTCCCAATGCCACTTTTGCACTTCCTTCTAACATATCTAACATATCTTCTAACCTGATTTATGGTTCACAGTTACATTTAATTGAGTTTATGAAAGTTCTCTTTTAATAGTTTTCCTGTATACTTGTGTTAATGTATTCTGCCTTGAGGCGACTGTTTTAATGTATTTCCGCCCTGGAGGCGTCTGTTCAGTTCCTTGTAAACCGGTGCGATATGTATTCTTTACAGGAACATCGGTATATAAAAATTAAAAATAAATAAATAAATAAATATCTAAAGTCTTGTCCCCTCTTTTACCTATTTGCTGGTTTTTCTTTCATTTGCATCTTTGCTTTCCTGACTTCTTTCCCAGCTTTTCTTCGCTTTTCCAGATATTGTTGCCTGTCTTCCTTTTCTGCGATCTTTAGTAATTTATGAGCACTAAACCTTTTTTCCTTACCCTTTTCAGCTACTTTAGAAAACCAAAATGGCTCTCTCCCTTATTTACCTTTCTAACAGATTAGTTTCCTTTACAGTATCTGCTTTTAGTTTTGCCCTTAGCTCATCTACTTTTAGATTTTCCCAATCAGCTAATGACTGCTTCTCCATTTTGTTTTCCTGAAGTCTAGGACCTTTGCCTTTAAACTATCACCACCTGTGCTCTAAAACTGAACCACACCATCTGCTGATTATCTACCTTGACATCAGAAACATTTCAAGTGGCGTACAAAACATAGGGGTCGATTTTAAGACCCATGTGCACATGGACACATCAATTTTATAACATGCACGCTCACATGTTATAAAATCCAATGGCCGCACTCACACGGATTTTAAAATTTGTGCGGGCAGCCCACGACTCACGCGCTTAGGGGGCGAGATTTACAAAGCAGTGGCAGCAATGCAAGTAGGGCTTCCCCAGTTCTCTCCCACTCCGCTCCAATTAAGGAGGGGACTGGGAGGTAACTTCCCTATACCCCTATCTAACCTTCCTACCTTTTCCCCTCTCCTCCCCAATCCCTACCCCCTATCTGTCTATTAGGTTGTTTTTTGTTTTTTTTCCTACTTCCTTCAACTTCGGAGTTGAAGTGACCTCCGCGTGCCAGCACACTTACCCTGCACAGCGGCTAATGGCGCTGTCCCGCCCCGCCCCTTTGGAGAAGTCCAGCACTTCAGCGTGTTACAGGCATTTTCGCGCGTGGCCAGGACCATTGTAAAATGCACGCAAGGCCTGGCCACACAGGTAAATCCCAAAATAAGTGTAAAAAGCCTAAAAGCACTATTATATGACCCACTATAAATTCTATAGGATAACTTGCATACATTCACATCCTGTTACTTTCTGCAAACAAGTTTCTTTTGCGAGTTACACTTGAACTGCCTGAGTTCAACACTTTTATGAGAGGGCCCACTTTTATGATTTTAGGTTGTCTTCCCTGTTTATAAAAGGACAAAACAGAATTCATATAGTTATAGTTCGGATACAAATACATGTATATGCATAAAACCTTTAAAAAATAAATGATGACAGTAGAATTAATATTTTTTTAAATCCACATTATAGGTTTCTCTAATAGATCAGAGTACTATGGCATTTTGAGGCAAAGTCCCTGTAGACATCCACATTACTGTTGCTAAGACATTCATGAAGCAGACTGGTTTCTACATTACTTTATCTCTGCTAGCACATAAGTAATGTTGGGTCTAATGTAACACTATTTGTATTTTTTCCTTTGAATTGAGTATAAATGTACAATATTTGGATGATGGAGTATTGGAAGCAAGTTTTGCTGGTATTTTTTTGGTTTTTTTGTGAAACATGAAAGAGAAGAAAAACTGAGAAGGCCCTGTAGGTTCCCCATGGGGTTTCTTTTCTCTTCAATGGTAATAATGTGGTTGCTGTGTGACTCCACTTAGGTACATAGAAATTGTATGTATTTGATCAGTAATGGATTGTAATCGTTGTTCTTTGCCATTGTAAAATTTTATTTTCCTGTTTGTTCATTGCTTGGGGCTTATGGATAGGCAATTCAATGTCTAAATAAAAAGAAATGAAGGTTAACAAAAAAAATTGCTGGCGATACTTTACTTTATTGGACCAGCTAGGCTTGAATGTATAATGTTCAGGGAAAAGGTATTGTCTACAGCTTCTTTGTTGACCTTTTATCTGTACTTAAATGTAAATGGGTCTCATTTAAAACAGCTTTACTCAAGTCTACCTAGTTAATAACAATTTATGAACTTTCCTCCAAGAACATACTTGAACCTTTTTTAAACCCAGCTATGTTAACTGCCTTTACCACCACCTCTGGCAATGAATTCCAGAGCTTAATTGTGCATTGCATGAAAGTGTGTTCTTAGATTTGTTTTAAATATGCTACTTTGTAACTTCATGGAATTTTCCCTGAAGTCTCCAAGCTGAAGAGCCTTAATCTCTTTAGCTTTTTCTCATAGGGGAACTGCTCTATTCTCTTTATTTTTGGTCTCCCTTATTTATTTATTTATTTATTTATTTTTGGTTTTTATATACCGGAAGTTCCTGTATACAATACATATCACTCCGGTTCACAATTAACAGAGATAACTATCGCCGGGAAGGCGGTTTACATGGAACGAACATGGAACATATCGAATAAAGTGAACGGATAATCTATAATAAAGTACAATCTAATTTCTCTGAACCTTTTCAATTCCACTATAATTTTATTTATTTATTTTTTTTTATTTATTTTATTCTCTGAACCTTTTCAATTCCACTATAATTTTATTTATTTATTTTTTTTAGATATGTTAGCAGAATTGCACACAGTATTCTAGATGTTGTCCCACCCTGGAGTAATACTATTCCTTTCCTAATAATTTCTAACATCATTTGTTTTTTTGACTGCACACTGAGCTGAGAATTTCAGTGTATTGTTCACATTGACGCCTAGATCCTTTTCCTGGATGGTGACTTCTATTATAGAACTTAACATTATGTAATTATACTATTTAGATTACTTTTCCCAGTGTGTATCACTTTGCATTTGTCTAGATTAAATTTCATTTGCCCTTTGAATGCCCAGTCTCGAAAAATTGCCCTGCAATTTCTCGCAATTCGCTTGTGATTTAACAACTTAGAATAATTTTGTGTCTGCAAATTTGATCATCTCACTATGCTTTCCCTTTTCCAGATCATGTATAAATATATTAAAAAGCACCAGTCCCAGTGCAGATCCTGGGGGTGCACTCCACTATGTATCTTCCTCCATTGAGAAAACTGACCATTTAGTCCTACTCTCCATTTCCTGTCTTATGTAGTTCGCAATCCACAATAGGACATTGCCAGGCTTTAAGTAAGTGTATGAAAATAGTGAGCTGCTTTTGTGCTTGCTAAAAAGTGCTGATGAAATTTTAATCAAAATGTTTGCATTGCTTGCATCACCTTTACAAGTTTTTAAATAATTTATGTTCGTATTGATGAAGCAAAGAAATTAGTAATAGAATTGGCTGGTTTGGCTGATCTTGTAGCTTAGTTTTCTTAAGATCTGCCACTTGCACAGTTCAAAAAGGCAGTACAGAATTCTTCAGAGTATTTGCTCATGTTTTTTTCAGATATGTTTGTTTTACTTGTCAGGGAAGGACGTTCTTGTTTTACATACTTTGGAAAGGAGTATCTGGTATGTATGGCAACATTCCTGCTTGCAAAATACATAGAAATGGCAGCATCTTATGTTCTCAAGCCAAGTGTTTAAATACGTAAATGGATTATACCTTGCTTAGGCTGCAGACTTCAGTGAGTGGAAATCTATTGCTGAATTACTAAACATTTTCTCTGTCAACAAACAGGATTAACTTGGCCATAATCAGTGGGTGACATCATGGACCCTGTTCTCAAGTATTTCTGAGTGTGTGGGTAAGTTCCCACGCTCAGTCCCTGCCATGTGAGCCCTCTGTCTTTCTTTGTCTGACCTCCTGCATGGATAATTTCCCAGTCTCTCTCCAATTTTTACTACTTTTTTATTTTTGGTGAACTTGGTAATTGTAAATATCTGTGTTTGTTTTTTTGGGGGTTTTTTTAATTGCTGCCTCAGCAGCCCCTCTAAATTTCTTTAAAAAAAAAGTTTATACATTTCTATGGAGAAGTCCAAGGTAAGAAAATCAGTGGTTAGTAAGTTCAAGACCTGTGGATGTAAGTGCTGTTTGTCCATCATGGTCACCCACCTAGACTATTGCTGCTTAGGCCCACACAGAGATGCTCCAAATTGTCCCTTTAGTGCTAGGATGTATATGTGAACTCTTCAGACTTGCACCTAGAAGCTAGATCTGTAGAAGGTGGTTCTGGGTAAGACCTTGAAGTCTTGGAAGGGCTAACAGTGCGGTTTCTCTACTTACTGAAGTGAGGCTACTTCAGGTTTTTGGTGCTATAAGAAGCATTGGTCATGCAGGGAGTTGGCATCCCCCTTCTTCCTGCAAATCTAAGAAGACTCCCCTCATATTGGCACAATTTTTGAATCCTGTCAAACGTCAGTCTGAGTATGGCGCAGAAGTCCAAGGTGTTAGAAGAGGTATCAAGAAAAGCATCTACTTTGTGTAAAGGAATCCCCTCCGTGGCCATCTCCCTCTATGCTGAAGAAGATAGTGCCTGCGCAGAGTTCTGCTGGGATGGGCCACAACTTGATCAGAGTGCCTTTGGTCTCCTCGATGAGGGAGTTTCCATGGTGCCGGACAGCCTTTACTTCCTAGATATTTTGGCTTCCATGCCATCAGTAGTGCCTTAGTTGCAGCAAATGTGTTGGTGACAGCAAAGAAGCAGTTCCCTCCGTGTGGGCCAAGGTGCCATCAGTTGTAGCAGATAACCATCAATGATGGAAGATAGAGCACTGGCATGAAAAAATTAGTACCGGTTCAGAGCATGTTGGCACAGTGTCTCCTAGACCCCGGTGCCTGCTCCTCTTCCACCTGTTATGGCGCCCAGCGATGACGAACCCTTCTGAGTATCAGGATGTGTCCCCGCCTCCTCCAGCAGAGAGTATCCCTCTGCAGACTGCGTCCCAGCTATTTGAGCTAGTAAGGAATTTCTTTGCCTTCTTGCTCTCTGAAGACCAGATAGGAAGAGACGCAAGTGTATTGGATACCTTTTGGAAAGAAGGTCTTCCAAGATTCGATGCTTAGTGCTTCTTTTAGTTCCATAAAACCTTGGTTCACTATATTACGAGAGGATTCTGAAACAGTGATCTCATTGTGAATCATTTTGTGAAGGAGAGGTTGTGCAGATGATTTCGTCGCTGAATGCCTTTTTGTCCTCTGAAACCATGTGGTAATAAGGTTTTGAATTCTTTGACATCCTTTCACCATTCTTGACATCTTGAATTAAATTGTCATTTGAACAAGGTAATGTTCCTGATGTGTTAAAACAGGCCTCTGTGAGACCTGGTCTTGATTCATTCGCTTTCAATAATTATCAACCCATTTCTTCACTTTGATTTGTTGCAAAAATTCTTGAAACTTTATCCTTGAAAAACGGAATAATTATGTGCAGGATTTTCAGGTACTGGATCAATTTTAATTCAGTTTTTGAAAGCCACTCAGCACCAAGTCATTGCTAGTTTCTAGTCTGCTTGTCGTCAGGTGAGGACTTGATGGGGGGGCAGAGATTTATTTTGGTTATGTTGGATATATCAGCTGCCTAGGACACTGACCATCAGGTCCTCCTTTATCAACTCAGATAATGTGTTATTTCAGGCTTGGTGCTGAACTGATTTCGGTCTTATCTTTCTGGCTGATCACAACAGGTTTGCATTGGTGATAACTGTTCTTCATTGCATATGGTTCATGCTTGCGCCCCACAGGGTTCAGCCCTGTCAGCCGTTCTTTTCAATATCTGTTACCCTTATGTAAGCTGCTGGCTGGGCTCTCTGTGGGATACTGGCTATATGCTAATTCAAGCACTTATAGTCCACTGCCTCCAGTCAACAGACTGTTCGGTCTGGATTACAACAATCCTAAAAAAAACAAAACAAAAAAACATCAATCATATTTTAATTTACAATCACACACAATAAAACAAATCATTGATTAAAAGCTTCCCTGAACAAAATTGATTTTAACTGCTTTCTGAACTCCTTTACATCAGTCCATGTTTGCTTTGTTCTATTAAACTATGCCTATATATATATATATATATATATATATATATATATATATATGTTCAGCCATTTTGTTCTTTATGATAGTGCCTACCGTTTTGCCTGGCACAGACATCCGATTCACCGGTCTATAGTCTTCTGGATCAACCCCTTTAAAAAAAATTTGTTACACTGACAACCCTCCAGCCTTCAGGTACCATAGATGATTTTATATCAGTAATTTTTAAACTAATAGCAGGTCCGCAGTTTCAAATTTCTGTTCTCTCAACACTCTGGAATATATACTATCTGGTCCAGGTGATTTGCTATTCTTTGGTTTGTCAATTTGCCTAGTACATTTTCCAAGTTCACTGAGATTTGTTTCAGTTATGCAGAATATTTCAATATTTCTGGCATGGGTATCTCTTACATCTTCCTCAGTAAAGACCGAAGCAAAGAATTAATTTAGTCTCTCTGCTATGGTTTTGTCATCAGGAAGTGCTCCTTTTACCACTTGATCATCTAATGGTCCAGCCCACTCCCTCATAGGCTTTTTACTTCAAATGTATCTGAAAGAATTTGAGTTTTTGCTTCCACAGCAAGCTTTTCAAATTCTTTCTTTGCCTTTCTTATCAATGCTTTGCATCTGAGTTCTCAGTGCTTATACTATTTCTTGTTTTCTTCATTCAGATCCCTTTTCCATTTCTTGAAAGATGTTCTTTTAGCTATTATAGCTTCTCGCACCTCACCTTTTAATCTTGCCGGTAGTCATTTAGCTTTCCTTCCACTTTTTTTTAATGCGTGGAATACATTTGTTCTGGGCTTCCAAGATGGTATTTTTAAACAAAGTCCATGCCTGATGTAAACCCTTAACCTTTGCAGCTACTACTTTTAGGTTTTTCCTATTTTCTTCATTTTATCAGTCATCTTTTTGAAAGTTAAATGCTGTTGCAGTAGATTTCTTTAGTGTCCGCCCTCCAGTTAAGTCAAATTTGATCATGTAATCACCATTGCTAAATGGCTGCAACACTGTTACCTCTTGCGCCAAATCCTGTGTTCCACTAAGTACTAAATCTAAAATATTTTCCCCTCTTTGTGTACCAACTGCTCCATGAAGCAGTCATTTATTTCATCTAGGAACTTTCCCTCTCTAGCATGTCCTGATGTAACATTCACCCAGTCAATACTAATTGAAATCATCCATTATTACTGTACTTTGATTTTGTTAGCTTCTCTAATTTCTTTTAGCAATTCACTGTCTGTTTATTCTGGCCAGGTAGACAGTAGTATACCCTCACTATTTTATTCCCCTTTTCACCTGGAATTTCTATCCATAAAGATTCAACATTGCATTTTGATTCCTGCAGAATGTTTATCCTGTTTTGACTCAATACCCTAGTTAATATATAGAACCACCCCTCCACCAATTTGATCTATCCTATCATTTTCATATAATTTGTATCCTGGTATCTCATATGCTAATGATATTGCTTTTTTAATCCCTGTTTACCTTTCATGGGCTAGACTACTAGCTGCTTTGCTGTCATCCTATCAGCAGTGTGACAGTTTCTCGGTCATAACAAATTGTCTCAAAACTTTCAAAAACAGAATTGTTGTTCAGGGTTCCTCTGGGGAATTTATTCCATCTTCCCTAAATGTAGAAAATATCAATCTACCAAGTGTCACCCAAGTAAAGATGTTTGGGTGTATTAGTTGATGGTAATTTGTCCTTTTTATCATAGATCAAAGCAGTGGTGAAGAATTTTTTTTTTTTTAATTCTGCTTGTTGTGCAGCCTGAAGCAGTTACTGACCAGCTCTGATTTTTGAATGGTAATGCAGACTCTTGTAATTCTGTTTACTGAGGGTTGCCAGTTTGCTCAATGTGAGGCCTTCAGATCCGCTGCAGCTTGGCTAATTTCTGAATGATTCATGAAAGATCACATAACTCCTGTGTTTGAATTGCACTGGCTGCCAATTCAACAGCCTTATTATATTTAAAGTTGCAATGCTGATGCACAAATGCTTGGCTATGTTCTTTGCCCTGGGCTAATGCCATTTTACATGTATGCAATCCTTCAAGAACACTTCGTTCTTCTCGGCATGGTTTGCTTGAGGTCCCTTCATTATGCTTTGCACTTCTCGCAGAGATGAGGAAGAGAGCTTTTTCTGTGGTCTCTTCGACATTTAGAGCTCACTGGTGGAGAATCTGTACCTTACCTCATGCACAAAGATCTTGAAGTCACTCTTGAAGATATATATATTTTGTAAGTTAATGCAATGGTATTAATGTGAGCAAATCTATTTTGATTGGATGCTTGAAGTGTTTTTATTTGTTCTTTCTGTGATTTTTTTTTTGAGTGTATATTGCCTAGGGCTTGTTTATAGGGCTACTAATACTCCCAAGAAGTTAAAGAAATATTGGCTAAATCTAGAAAACACTGACTCACCTAGATATGATATAACAAGAATCAGGGAAAGTGTCCATAAAACATGGGGATATCAAAACTCAAACTAAAAATATAAAACCCACAATAAAGAAATGATACAAATATTTCAGGAATTTTTTTTTTAATTTTTCAAATAATAAACCTACAATATTGCAGTGTGTTCTTTGAAGTTTGCATGCAGGCAATTCTAAACTCCTCTTTGGGGGGTTTTCCTTAAGGTACAGGCACGCTGGAGATAGTCCATTATCCTGGGGTCTTTGTGCTTGGAAGGGACAGTACACGAAAGAACCAATTTGGTGTCATTTTTCTGGGTTAGTGCGACCTGACCCTCTGCTGTGTCAAAATGTGCTCCTAAAACCTCCATGGATTGGGAGGGATTGAGACTGCTATTCATGAAGTTGCTGCGGGAGCTGAGCCATTGTTTGCTGCTTCCTGGCTTTTCTGGAGCTACCACCATTACCTTGGTAAAAGTCCTTTTGTACTGTTTGGTACCTGAATGGAAGAGCCCTGAACTGGAAATGCTTTCCTGACACGGAAAAATAGGGAAGAGACTGTTGGTTCTGAATTAGGGATTTAGAAATAGACTTCAGCTAGATCCGGGGATAAGAGAAATTCCCCTTTTTCTTACTGCCATCGTGACTAGTCGAAGGGTTTTTATCCTGAAATGGGGAACCTGGGGATAATTATTTACTACCTTTGGGTCTAAAACTGGGTAGCAGGATCCACCCTTTATTGGGACTGCAAAGTAGAGTATATCCCTCAGCCCTGAGCCTGGTACAGGAGCTACTGCCTCTGAAGCCTTTCCAAGGTGACCTCTGTGGCTTTCTGGCAGGGGATGTGCAAGAGGAAGCCATAAAGGCCTCGGGAATAGGGACTGCTAGCTCCAGGGCATATCCTTTTGTGCACTTTAAGACCCACTGGTCCGATATCTGTCCACTCCCTAAAGAATAGCAAAAGTCTCAGTTTCTCTGAGGTGAATTCTATGAAAAATTCTATGTAAAGGGTAAATCTGCAGCAAAATGTACAATGTGAATTTACTAATATTGAAAACGTATATTGCTGCAGTTGCTTTGACATTTTTTAAGTAAAATAATTAAACATGCTATCCCTGTTTTAGTTGGGGGCACTGAAGAGGAGAAACATTACTTAATATGCTGACTAAATGCAAATAGCCTGGAAGAGCAGACTGTCTTGACTTGTTCACATTCATTTGGTGTTAAATCATAAATAGTACTTAAGAACACATTAAGTAATGTGCCATTTTAAATCCTGTAAAGTTTGTATTTATGTTATGCCTGAAGCATAAAATGGTAAGGAGATTAATAAGTTTGAGAACCAAGCTACTGTACATTGTCCTCTCCCTCCTTAATCTGCTTAGTGCTACGAATGGCACTCAAGTAGGGTCCCAGGTATAGAAGGGGCAGAAGGGCTGAAGCCAATATTTTCTCTTATATTCTGGTTATAGCTTACATAATATAATTTTATTGAATACACATCCTTCCACTCAAGTGCTCAGTAACATGCCAGTAAACTTCCAGAATCCAACCAGGTTGATTGAGACCGGCTGCTGCCCAGTAAGGCCACAGAAACCCAGGTGGCTAGATGGTAGGACTACAGCCTAGCTAGTTCTAATAGCGGTCTAGATTATTACAAAGGTTGATGGTGGAACATGGGAAGTGAAAAGGCCCGAGTGATGGATTTAGCATGAACACTTGATTATGTATGCTAAATGGTAGACAACTAAATTGGAAAATAACTGATATGGATAAAAAGCAATACCTTACAAGCAGTCAAACCTCTGCAGCTGGCACAATTCCCTTCATGAGCGATGGAACCTTGTACCTCTAATTTAATTAAGCACTAGCCCGCTTACCCTATTGTATTATATTACTAGTTTTCTGTCATCTTAGGCCTCTCTTTCCAGCTGATTAAGCCTCCAAGTTCACCCTCCTTGTTGAATGTAACTTTGCCGCCTCCGTTCATATGTTTATTTCTGTTTCAGTTTTTTACCCTGTTCGATGTAAACCGATCTGATATGGTTATTACCATGAAGGTCGGTATAGAAAAGTGTTAAATAAATCTCTGATAATAGATGGATTGCTGAGAACTGGGCAGGGTGAATAGGCCAATTTATAACTCAATCACTGTTTTCCTTTACCTTTGGTAGTGCCAGAAATCATACTTTCCTTCAGGTTGGTGCCACCAATAATATGGCTCTCTTTTTGCTTAATTAGTGGCATCTACTTGCTGGAAGGGTACTTATGTACACAGTAGCTATTTCTAGCAGCACAGAGAAGTGAAAGGTAAGGAAGTTGAGAAACCCTGATAGGCACTCTTGGGTGTGTAGCCAACACCTGTCTGTACTCGGCTCCCTAAATAAAGCGCCTGAGCCAAGGGTGGGGCATGCACTCAGAATGTAGATACGCTGGAAAAAAATGCATGTCCAGGGCCAAACCCTATTCATTGGGTGTGAACCCCAAAAGAGATTTGTTTTGTAGTCCTTGGTTACGAACACGTTTTTACACTCCTGTTCCCTGTGGCACTTTTGTAGTTTAAGATCTCCTGACAGCCTTAAGCTGTCTTTCTGAACTGTGAATGCAAGGGCACACCCAAAATTTGTCACTACTAGTATGAGTTTCAGGATAATGTTTAGTATGTTCGTGCAAATATGTTATACATGGTAATATTTCAAATGCTACTTTTCATTGTAGTTTTGTTTTATAGGGCCATTAATATACCAAGCAGCTTGACAGTTTAATCAATTTTAAAGCTGCCGGCACTAACAGGTAAGAGAGGAAGCATGCAGCATTACATAATTGTGGCAACTGCTTCCCTTGCCCAGCTGTTTATTATTAAAATAAATTCTTTGCACATTTTCTTGCAATAAAATCCTGCAAAGCAACATCTAAAGATTAGTTTTTATCGCAGCATTGCACTGGAAACATTTTAGAACAGGAGTTCTAAAATGTTTCCAGTGTAATGCTGTGATACTACAGCACTGGCTCTCAATCCAATTCAGAATTACGTTCAAAGTCTTATCTATCATCCACAAAGCCATACACAACATCACCCCTCTGGACCTCTTGATCCCGTTTCAGCCTCGTACTTCCTCCAAACCGGTGAGACAAGCATCTGGAGGCACTCTACAGGCCCACCCTATCAAAACGGCATTAAGAAAAAGAGCTCTCTCTACCGCCGGACCAAAGCAATGGAACTCGCTCCCTCCTGACCTCAGGCTCATACAATGTCCAATCACCTTTAAAAAAAAGACTCAAGACCTGGTGGTTCAACCAAGCCTTCTCTTAACTCTTCTACCTCATCATATTTCCCACTAGTAGACTTTGTCCTAGGCATCTCCTTAATGGTACTCTCGCTTTAATAAACCCGAGGTAGATGCACTTAATACCTTTGCCCTTTACCTAGTCAGCGAACATTACACCAGCAAACATTAGGCTTGTCGGTTAATCCACCTTGCTTATATACTGTGTTAAACCCAGTTCTTTTGCATCCAAGTTTGATAACCCTGGTTTAATGTAAGACATCCTCATGTCATGGTTATTGTTGGAATGTAAACCGACGTGATTGGTAACTATGTTACTTGAATATCGGTATATAAAAATGCTAAATAAATAAGGAGTCTTTGAACTGAAAAAGCGACTTCTAAACAAATAATCTCTCACCACCATGGAGCCTGCAAAGGAGCACCATTTCATTTCTACATGTGGGAACTTTATGGTGCTCTCCTTTACCCTTTGGAGCAGGGAATTGCATAGTAAAACAGACAGGTGCCATTTTATCCCAGCTATAACCCTGTCAGAGAGGCTACATTCTGTAAGTAGGTGCTGTTTGCCCTCCGGATTGTGGCAGAATTCATACTTCATTTTCTGTTTCCTGTGGGCCCTATTAGAATTGTTTTTCTCCTTGTGAACATGGGAGTTCCATGAGCCATGGGACCTTTCAGTGGATTGCATCCATATCACAGAGCTGGACTATTCAAGGTGAATTCTTCTGTAGAGGACTGGGGTTGAGTTGGTGTTTCTGGTAAGTGCCATCACAAAGGAAAATGTGTGTACTGCAGAACTAGTCATGCCCTATTTTAATCCTGATGAAGTTCAACACATCTTGTGTGACATTTCAATATATCTCAGCTTTCTGATTCAGGCAATCATATGCTCTGTACCTGTGATGCGGCTACCTGCACTTTCTTCTAGCAAAGAACTCAGGTGTGTAATATTGGCTTTGGAGGAGCAGTATTTCCTGTACAGGGTGCTTCCATTAAGCTTTGCAGCAGTTCCAAGAATACAGTACAAAACCGTACTGACTCATTGCAAGGCTCAAAACACAAGGAGGCCAATATTCAGCTGCTGAATGGCTCAGCTAGTTACCAGATAAATATATCCAGATAACTAGCAGGGTATATTAAGCGGCGTGGTTGTGCCACTGAATATACTTAGCTATCTTAAAGTTAGCCGTGTATGTTTATGTGGCTAACTTTAGGATAGCCCTATGATGTGACCAAAGTTAATTGCATAAGTTAAGCAGCTAACTCAGACTATTGGTTAGCCATTTAGATGGATAACTTTTCGGTTATCTCTCTAAATGGCTTTTGAATATCGACCTCAGGGTCTGTGTTCTGATATGCAAATGTAATTCTCATCAGGATGGAGTGTTATTGGGACTTGCCTCACAAATCTGCTTCATTTTTTTTTGAAGGGGTTAATAAATGTGAACCGGTAGATGTAGTGTATTTGATTTTCAGAAAGCATTTGACAAAGTCCCACTTGAGAGGCTTACAACTGGTCAAAAGACAGGAAACTGAGGATTACAAACTGGTTAAAAGAGAGGAAACTGAGAGTAGGATTAGTCAATTTTCTCAGTGGAAAAGGGTAAACAGTGGAGTGCCTCAGGGATCTGTACTTGGACTGGTGTTTTTCAATATATTTATAAATGATCTGGAAAGGAGTATGAGTGAGGTAATCAAATTTGCAGATCATACAAAATTATTTAGAGTAGTTAAATCACAAGTGGATTGTGATAAATTGCAGGAGGATCTTGCGAGTCTGGAAGATTGGACATCCAAATGGCAGATGTAGTTTAATGTGGACAAGTGCAAGGTGTTGCATATAGGGAAAAATAACCCTTGCTGTAGTTACACAATGTTAGGTTCCATATTAGGAGCTACCATCCAGGAAAAAGATCTAGGCATCATAGTGGATAATACATTGAAATTGTCTGCTCAGTGTGCTGTGGCAGTCCAAAAAAAAAAAAGCAAACAATGTTAGGAATTATTAGGAAGAGAATGGTAAATAAAACGGAAAATGTCATGCCTATCGCTCCATAGTGAGACCGTACCTTGAGTACTGTGTACAGTTCTGGTCGCCGCATCTGAAAAAGATATAGTTGCATTGGAGAAGGTACAGAGAAGGGCAACCAAAATGGTAAAGGGAGTAGAATGGCTTCCCTATGAGGAAAGGCTGAAGAGGTTAGGGCTGTTCAGCTTGGAGAAGAGACAGGTGAGGGGGGATATGATAGAGGTCTTTAAGATCATGAGAGGTCTTGAACGAGTAGATGTGAATCTGTTATTTACACTTTCGGTAATCAGACTAGGGGGCACTCCATGAAGTTAGCATGTGGCACATTTAAAACTAATCAGAGAAAATTCTTTATCACTCAGTGCACAATTAAGCTCTGGAATTTGTTGCCAGAGGATGTGGTTGTTGCAGTTAGTGTAGCTGGGTTTAAAAAAGTTTGGATACATTTTTGGAGGATAAGTCCATTGACTGCTATTAATCAAGTTGACCTAGAGAATAGCCACTGCTATTACTGGCATCAGAAGCATGGGATCTACTTAGTTTTTGGGTACTTGCCTGGATTGGCCACTGTCGGAAACAGGATGCTGGGCTTGATGGACCCTTGGTCTTGACCCAGTATAGTAATTTCTTATACTTTTTTTGTGTTATCTGTTTTTGGCATGTTTTACTTATGTGAAATGTATTATATTTAGTGTAATATGCATATTGTAGTTTAATGTGATAATTTGTGACCTGTTAGGAGCAAACTTGTTAGGACTAGTGGGATACAAATGTTTGCTGAATAAAATAAATAGCAACCGTAACTGTCGTTCTGTGTTGTGGATCTGCAACATAATAGGGCAGTTTACATGTGAGAGACTAAACGTTTGTGGTTCAGTGATTTTTGTATAGTGTTTTTTATTAGTGCAAGCACTCTCGATTGATCCTAAATGAGCACATGAGAAAGTTTGTGAGCTTCCTTTTGTTGAAGTTTTTTAAACAAAAAACCCCCGTACCTTCTATTACCTTCACCAATCTGTTCTTATGTTAAGCACAGTAGTACATCATAAAGTGACCACAGTTTAGAGAACATCTCCCTAACCTGCAGTGTGTTTCTCACAAGGATGCAGAGTATGAAATGACACTAAGACTTTACAAACCAAGCATCAGTAATGAAGTTCCACCAATAAGCATAATAGGAATTCAGCTTGCATACAGTTTTGTTTGTATTAATTCTTACAACAGTCAGGACCATCTCACCCATAATCTTTCCTAGTCACTGATTTTGTTTGATATAAGAGAGAATGTCAAGTATATGCTTACTTAAATGATTTGGTGAAAATCTCAATGCTATCTGACTGATTTATCCCATCCTTTCAGAAATGACCAGGTTGGGTTATAGTCTGTGTCCAGATTGCTGGGGAAGGACCCTGGGCAGCAGAAGGTGTTGAATTTACAGGAAGTCAAGTTTTAGACTTTTGTAGGTGCTGGTCTATTACGTTCCCTGAAATGTGTAGTACCTTTGGTTCCTGACGATTGGAATTAATGGAAAGAAAATTCAGTAGGTTAAAAGGCCTATTTTCCTGTGATCTGAAGATGATTATTCATAGGGGAATTCTGTGCACAAAAATTGAAAATTCTGCATATTTTTTTATTGTTCAGAGTAATACATCATAGACTCTGAGTAATTAATTTAAAATGTAATACTGGAAAGTTATTACTGCAAAGATGCAGAGTTTCAAATATTTTGAGCAGAATTCCCCTAGAACAGGGGTGGCCAACCTTTCACACATTGAGATCCACAAAACCACAAAACTCCCCCCCTCTTCTTTTGAGCAAGAGAGCTGTCCTATATCCCCCCCCCCCTCCAAAACAAGGTTTTGGAGGGGGGGGGGGAGAAGGACAGCTCTCTTGCTCAAAAGAAGAGGCCAACTTTTCTTTCTCTCTATATCCCTCACCACTCTCTCTCTTTCAGGCACAAAGATAGGCATGCACAAACACACTTTCTCTCTGGTGCCAGCAGAATACCACACACATGCAAAGCACAGACAGACCCTCACCAAATAGAATAAAAAACCACAAAGTATAAATAAAAATGGGCAGACAAAATCTGAAGTGGAAATCACAAGTAGCCAAACTATTATGCAGTGCAAAATGAAAAGACAGAAGCATTACTGTTCCTCATAAAACAAAATCAAGAAATATAAAACCTCACTCATAATAGTAAAACCATACTAATAAAAAGAATAAATATTTCAGAATAGCTGACTAATATAAACATCTAATAATTAAAAACTCAGATACATTTTTTTAAATATTTCCCAAACACCAATATTTCAAAACACCAGAGACATCAAATACCACCAAGTAATTAAAACTAATAATAATTTTAAAAATTCCTCACTGTCTATACCTGGGAACTTTTGACTTCCAGTCTCACCCTGAGATTGTCTGAATTAGTGGAGGGATGGGCATACAAATTTTCTCCTCTCTCATATACATACATTTAAAATACATATATTCATTTTCACATACACTCACATATTCACACAATTGCACACTGATTTTTATGCTCACACTCTCTCATGCTCATGTCATCACTGGCACTCACAATTTCACCTGTTGACTTAGAAGAAACTGTCATAACATATACGGACTCCTGTTCTTACAAAGACATTTCTGAAGATGTTCTTAGAATATGAAAGAATAAATGAAGGAGCAAGATAGGGTGCTGAGAGAAGAAAAACAAAAGCAGAGATAGAATCAGCATTTTAATTTCTCTAAGCCTATCTGAGATCGCCATATCTTTCCACTTGTTTAGGCCTATCTTTATTTGCTTCAGCAACTTACCATAATTCTCATGCTCGCATGCATGCTCTCACTTACCTCCACTCTGCCACTTGTATGGACTCGCACACTCACATTCATATACATACGGACTTGCACACACTCGCACACTCTCTCACACATGCTCATTGACTCACACACTGAACTCTTCCCTCCCTCTAAAATACACAAGTGGCAGCAGCCTGCAATGAATAAGTAAAAGAATTTTTTTTTACTTATGTTGGTGGTCAAGACCCAATGCGAGCGTCCCAATGAGAGTCCAGTCAGGACCCCATGAGAGCAGGGTTTGGGTGGGCTGTTGAGGCTACAGGAGGCAGGAGCAGGTATATCTAGTTTTGGGAAAAGATGGGTTGAAAAGACCAATGTTTTTGTTTAATGTACTTTTTGCTGTGGCTAAGCATGGGGGGAGGGGATTGGGACTAGAAGAAAGCAGTAAGAGGCATTCAGCTGGCAGTTGTGGAGTAGTAGTAGTGCCCGCAGTGTCTCCCAAGTCTGATGGCTTCCTTTGTATCCCTCTTTTGACCGCACATTGGGTGGGGAGGCAAGATGGCCTTCCAGATCAGCTCACTTTGCTGCTCGAGGGTTGAGATTTCAGGGTAGCCCCTCTTCAGTCAGGCTCAGTTGTCCTGGTCTCCCCTTACACCAATCAGGACTCTCTCTTTCCTCCTCCCTGTGCATGTCCCAGTGTTGCTTTTTCTTTCTCTCCCTTGCCCTCCCCATTTCCCCAGATTTTCTCCATTTCCCTCTTTTCACCCCCTTCCCTCCTCCCCAGCTGGCTGAATTTGCTCGTCTACCTAAGGAACTCCAGTGGAGTAGCAGATGAGTCCGAGCATAGGCAGTTCCTCCTTCGCTTGCACTGGAAACAACAAGATTAAGACAGCTGCAGGAGCACAGGAAACAAGTACAAGACAGCTGTGAGAGTGCAGAAAAGGCACGGCTAAGACAGCTGCAACATCGAGAGACTGGTGCTGCAAAAACAAAAAAAAAATCGGAGCAGCAGCAGTGGAGGAATTGGCCATCAAGGCAGCTCCTGCTTCTGCACAGGGCAATCCTCTCCCTTCACAGCAGCCAACTTGCAGGGCAGAAGTTGCAAGTCCTAACTTCTGCTGTGGACAGGCTTCTGAGAAGGGGGAGGATCTTTGCGCAGACACACAAGCTCTGTAAGAATCCTATGCCAGCCACTATCAGTGGTGAAGGATTGAAAAGGCGGTTTTGGTCCAGCTGCAAGAGCCACACAGTCCTTAAAACAGCCGTATGCAGCTCGCAAGACGCCAGATGGCCATCCCTGCCCTAGAAGTCAGTATAAATGTCTGTTCCGTCTTCTCAGGCCCAACTCCTTTGCTCACCACTCTATCTCCTCCCCCTTTAGGCTCAACCCCTTCCACTCTGACTCAACTCTTCAGCTGTCACTCTTAGAGTTTGACCCCTCTCTCATACAGACTCCTACACATTCTCTCTCTCGCATTCCCCCCACAAAGGCTCCTTCTTGTGCACACCCTCCTCACACACCTCTCCCTCCCATCCCTTCACAGTCTCCCTATTTTATACACATACACACTCCCTCACACAGGCTCCTTCTCTCTCTCTCTCTCTCTCTCTCTCACACACACCCTCACACACTTCCTCTCATGTGCTCTCATTCTGGGGTCTCCATCTTCAGCTGCAGACAGGATGGACTCTGCCTGTAGTTATCTGGGTCTGTTGACCATGAGTGAGATGGGTTCCATTCGCGGCTCACCACTTGCGACCTACAAGGCCTGTCCAAATTCTGCATAAATTATAAGGATTCTGAACAGGTGAGTAATCTAAATGCCTTTTGGAATTTAGCATTGTCACATCTGGAAGAAGAAAAGAAAAGTTTCTTCGTTGTGCAGGCTGTTGCTTCATTTTAATTTTAACTGGAGTGCAAGAATTGGACAAGTTGCTGGAGCTTGTATAGATACCACTGATTCAGAGCAAAGGCACGGTTGGAACTGTCCCAGAAGCTTCTCGAGTGTAGTGCTTAGTTTAGCAGTCTGTTGTACGTAGGATTAATGCAGACTATCAGGCAGCAGCATTTTTCTTTCCTGCCTACCAAACTTGCTGGTGCCTTGGCTAGAAACAATAATCGTAGGAACTGATGCTGAGCCAAGAAATAGCTGAACCCACATCAGCAGAGCAGCAGCTGTCTGAATATCCTAAATTAGAAATGTGAGGAATGGTTCTATCCCAGAATGTACATCTAGGCCATTTCCTACGAATGCCTTCTGAGCCAAGGAATTCTTGGAATCGGTTTCTCTTCTGTGTCCTTATTACTAATGGTGAAAGACTGACCAAAATGATGCTTTAGTTAAAACCTCAATTTGCCAGTTTTTAAGAAGAAATACTGGAGAAAACATTCATCTGCAAGTTTTTAAATATAAAAATCCCCTAGAAAAAATGGATGTAAATGATAGAATGCATGTTTGAAAACAAGCATAACACATAGAAGATAGAAAAAGACTAGCTAGCCCAGTTACAACAAGACTCCTAAACTTAACAGTAGAGGCAGGTTTTCAGTCTGTCTGAACTTTTTACTATGGAGAAATGTACTTCCTAGGCAGTTGGAATAAATACCCTGATTAAGCATCTGTCTGGTGGTCTCTTCTGCTGTACTCAAAGGGCCACATGAGAAAGTTGTGTGTAAACCAAGGGCCTTGAGTACGTTTGTCATTTAAAAGAAGATTCTCTCTAGTGCAGGAGTTTTCAACCCAGTCTGTGGGACCTACCTAGCCAGTTCGGTTTTCAAGATATCCACAATGACTGTGCATGAGAGATTTACATGCATTGCCTCATTTTTATGTAAATCTGAGACACTGCATGCAGATCTATCTCATGCACATTCATTGTGAATATCCTGAAAACTTGATGTGTCAAGACTGGGTTGAGAGCACCTAGAGATTTGTGTGTGTGTATATATATATGTATATGTGTGTGTATATATATATATATATATCAAAAAAAACCCCAACGTGATACCGTTGGAGACAACTAGCACTTTTTACATATACTCAACCAACTTATAAAACCCCACAATATTTTTTTAAAAAATTATTAATTTTTTATTAGTGTATTAACACTCACTTTACATATATATTAATGCAAGATTACAAAATTATATCAAATACATTATTATTACACACATTAAAAAATCCTATGAGTCCAACAATTATTAACCCTCAATTTTCTCCTAACTACTAAACTCAATCTCACCCTCAGTGGACTTACATATACTCTGTGATGTTGTACTTGGTCTTCTGTAACAAATCAACCACTAAACTATTGCACATTTTATCTGCGTAGCTCAATTGCTATGCCCATCAATCTTAACACAATTTAGTGGTATGTTCTATTTTGAAGATTCCATCTTCCATCCCGACAAGGGCCTTGTTTCGCCAATGTTGGCTTCTTCAGGGGACTACTTGTATAGAAACCAAACATCAACAAAACCAATGTCTTCTATTTCATATATCTGAAAATCACACAACTATGTTAAAACAAATCTATTACCCACAATAATCCTCCCACCCCTCCATAATCATATAATTACCCAATCCTCAACAATATTCAAACATCTTCTTTACCCCTATTTTGTCAACAATATTCAAAAATACTTCGTGATGTTTCATTAATAATTACAATAGAAACCATGATATTTGAAAATTCTAACCTGATACCCACTCCTGCCTAAACTGAAAGGAGTGGATTCAGACCAACACATCCAATTCACTCCGGCTGAATAGCTCCAGAATTTAATTATAAAACTCCCGAATATGAATGTGATCCTACAAAGTATTTTCAAAGGAATATTCTTTTATTCAATTAGATCCTCATCTTTAAAACCATCTTCTGGAGCTATTCAGCCGGAGTGAATTGGATGTGTTGGTCTGAATCCACTCCTTTCAGTTTAGGCAGGAGTGGGTATCAGGTTAGAATTTTCAAATATCATGGTTTCTATTGTAATTATTAATGAAACATCACGAAGTATTTTTGAATATTGTTGACAAAATAGGGGTAAAGAAGATGTTTGAATATTGTTGAGGATTGGGTAATTATATGATTATGGAGGGGTGGATTATTGTGGGTAATAGATTTGTTTTAACATAGTTGTGTGATTTTCAGATATATGAAATAGAAGACATTGGTTTTGTTGATGTTTGGTTTCTATACAAGTAGTCCCCTGAAGAAGCCAACATTGGCGAAACAAGGCCCTTGTCGGGATGGAAGATGGAATCTTCAAAATAGAACATACCACTAAATTGTGTTAAGATTGATGGGCATAGCAATTGAGCTACGCAGATAAAATGTGCAATAGTTTAGTGGTTGATTTGTTACAGAAGACCAAGTACAACATCACAGAGTATATGTAAGTCCACTGAGGGTGAGATTGAGTTTAGTAGTTAGGAGAAAATTGAGGGTTAATAATTGTTGGACTCATAGGATTTTTTAATGTGTGTAATAATAATGTATTTGATATAATTTTGTAATCTTGCATTAATATATATGTAAAGTGAGTGTTAATACACTAATAAAAAATTAATAATTTTTTAAAAAAATATTGTGGGGTTTTATAAGTTGGTTGAGTATATGTAAAAAGTGCTAGTTGTCTCCAACGGTATCACGTTGGGGTTTTTTTTGATAAATAGATAAGCAGATAGCACTGGAGGAGACGATAGTGCCAAAAATTTTTTTGTTTGCTATATATATATATATATATATATATATATGTGTGTATATGTATGTATATGTATGTATATTCCTGAGCAAATAAGTGTACTACATGAGCTATTGTATTTTTAAAAATGCAGTTTTCTGTCTGTTTATAATGTGTGCAATTTCTTCTTCATGAAAAACTAATCAAAATGGGGAGCAGAAGAAAAGAATATAACAAGCTCGTGGAAGCAAGTATTTTGGTTCCTGTGTGCAAATTATTTACATTCAAATAGCCAAAAGAAGGAAACAGAGTGCAGAAATTGCTGGTGCAAATAAGCACATAAATAACCATAAACCAGTATCTTAGATCACTGTCAGTTACTGGGTGCTGAAATACATATGAATTGCAGTATCTGAGAGATTCAGACATGTTAAAGTGCTTGGCCCCAGAAAAGTTACTACTGGCATTGCTGCTTCCTTTTTGAAGGAGAAGGCATAAATATACCTGAATGCAATACCACAGGGAGGGATTTTCATGGCTGCACAAATCCGTGCACTTACTGAGTTGTGCCACCATTGTGGTACTGTTGCTCCCTCGGAAGATCAGATTATAATAACTGAGGTGTGTGTTAGTCACTAGAACATATTGCTGTTTTAAACAGACAAGCCAGACTGGCCAGCTATAAAGAAATTGCTTTCCTTTGGAGGAATCGCTAGCATTATTTAAAAAGTAATTTGCCTGGAACTGTGCTTTTTTTTTGTAATAATAAAAGCTCACAGAAACCTGACTTAATGAGTCTATACATTTAGTATTAAACATTTTGGTAACTTCTTCTCAGCTCTAGCAAGGGTGATATTTTGGATTGTCTTCACTGATTAAAAAAAAGGTTTTTCCCTAACAAATATTTCCACCCATTGGCATTTCTAGTTGTGTCTTTTGTTGAAGACACTTAGCTGGAGTCCCATAAGTGCAACTCAGTGAAAGTGAAGTTGGCTGCCTATAAAAAGGTGCTCTCTGAAGACTTCATTTTGGCTACATGGATTTTTTTTTTTTTTTTCAGTGTGGCCAGGGTTGGTTGGTAGCTTGCTCTAATTGGAAACCAAGAATTTGTTTGTTTTTGTTTTCAGAACAAAAGAAACAAATGTTGTTGAGATTTAATTGCTTGCAGATAAAAGCACATCCCTAGTTATTACTGCGTTTGTAGGAACTGCAGGAAGCCATGCTTTCTTCAGAACAGTGAAAACATGTCTTGGGAGATTTCAGTATTAAGACTCTTAGGAAAATGAAAAAGTCTGATTAAGAAATGTCTGCACTGTGATTAATCACTGCCGAGACCACATGAGTGCAACCAGTCTGTCCTGAATTCTGCTACCTGGAGAGGACAGTGATCAGTGATGTATTGGAGCAGGGCAGTTATCAATTTAATACAACATCTGATCTGGATCCAGGAATCAATACTGATCAAAATTATAGTGACGTGTGGCAAGACTTGCATATTACTTTTCAAGGCTCAGTATTTTACTGGATAATAAATGTATTTAAAATACCCTATGTATGAGAATAATGGAAATGTTCATTTTCTAAGCTTTGTTAATTGGGTGGCAGAGTTAATTTTGTGTTTTGTGTGGATACATTTTGCGGCATGCTCCCTCCCTATTTATAACGGACAGTTTTCATTGCCATAGGATTAAAACTACAAAAACAAAAAAGCTTTTGTAGGAGTCAAAGTGGGAGAACTAGAGCTACTCAGGCAGTTCATAGAATTGAATTTTTTTTTTCAGTTCAAAATAGTTTCTGGGAACACTGTATGCCCCTCCTAGAGTTCAAAAATTAAAAAAAATGGTGGAGCTGTGCCAAAGTAAAATTACTGGCAGTTTTATAACGGAAGAGTCTGGAGGCTGTGCCAGTTTTTCTACAGGCCCTGTGAAATACATTAGGAATGAACTGGTATTGAACAGGGAACATTTCCTATCCCTGTGGCTGTCTTGACTGGTGCATATTTCCAGCATTGTCCTAAGATGGATATAATTCTAGCATCGCACCTCAGAGTATTTATATTAGAGATGTCAAAGGAATAAACAGTCGGAGGATTGTCTGTCTGCAAATAGACAACTACTGGAACATTTTTCAGAATAGTGTTCAAATAAAAATAAACACACACCATGGTAGGATTGGACAGCTGCTTTGAAAATTTCTGTTCTGATTGGCTAAATATTTGATATTTTATGCTAACTGAAAGCCATTTTAATTTACTGCAGTACTAACTAAACAGGCTACAATTTTTAAAACTTTCATTAGCTAATAACTGCATTCAATGTAAATAGATTCCATTTTGTGTATATTTATATGTGCATATATCTAGTGCAAACGTTCAAAGGGGTAGCCATTTTCTTTTTTTTTTAGCATACCTATAAGTTGTAACTAGAGATATTACTGGGAGGAGGGGAGGGTGTAAAATAAAATAGATCAGTGAGTATGTTGTATTGGCATTTCCTACCAGTACTTTTTGTGATAATATCCATGGTGCAGGATATATTTGATTATATGTTGTAGACCAGCTATTTGGTGGACTTATGTTCTGTAACTGAAATTTTGGATAATAAAAAATTACTAATTCAAAAAGAAATATGCACAGACTAAACTAGTACTGATTTCACCGCAGGTCTTATCACATCGGCCTCACTTTCTGGCACATACTATACACTTGTTCTCATGCAGGTTCAAAAGTACTTGTGTTCACGCTGGATTTTTTTCAAAAGTAAACTCAAGAGTTTTTTTTGTAAATTTGCTTGCAGTCCACAGTTTCAGAATTATTCTCATAACATACTATAAGCTAATTGTGACTAACATAAGAGGAAAATATGTGGTGAATCAAATGAATCTCACAATCCCTTCTGGGTTTTTTTTTTCTTAATTTGTTTGCAAAACACACCATCCCAGTGTCCTTTAACTCACCATCCCCCTTTAAGATTTTAAGATATTTCTTATTCATTCGGGATATCCTTAAGACCTGTCTGGCTGGAGGGGCCGGAAGGACTGGATTGAGCACTCCTGGTCTAGTTAGATGTAAAAGTAGGAGTAGGATTCACATATCTTTATATCAGTTGATGTGTATCTATTCTTTTTTTTTCTACAAAATTTTTCCCTTTTGCTTACTGAAGTTTAGTTAGAATTTCGTTTTTCTCTAGAAGTATTAGAACATCTGGGGATATTGACAGAATGGAACTTGGATGGATATTTTGCTCTTCATGCAGGAAAGCACCAGCTTATTTTCCTTCAGAAAGTACTTAAGGGATTTGTGTGTGTGTGTGTGTGTTTGTCAGGGCTGTAGCTAGGCCTTTAAATTCCCAGTCTCTGCCAAAGCAGCTTGGAGCTGTGATTGAATGCTTGCCAAAGATTTACTTAAATGAAACTGTCGGATGGTTTACTTTACTTCAGCAAACCTTCCTGCTTTAAGGAAATTACCCACTTTAATTAAACTGAGAGTAAATGTTTGAAAATCCCCACTGGAAGAATGTTTCAGTATTTTAGTAAGCTGATTTTGATAAGCATTTTTTTTTTTCAGTACTGTGGTCTGATTGCCCTGTGGCCTATTTCCATCCCTGTGCCGCTGTCCTCGTCCTCTTTCTGCTGTTTCAGCAGTAAGAAGCTCCTTGCCATCTGCTCGTAATTACATTTCCATGTGTGTGTTTAAGCTAAGCCAAATGTGATGTGTGGTCAGTCACTGAGCGCCAGTCCAGCATATGTAATATGGAACTGTAGAACTGAATTAAAGATAGCAAGCTGGACTGCTAAAAATATTATGAACCACATCTATCTAAAGCGTTCTGAGGCGATACTTATTCTGTATTGGTTTCAAGCTATTCCAGTTGTATCTGCTACCACCATTATGAATTTAGTGTGATATTGTGCATTTTTTTTTAATGTGTGAATTGCTAACAGAATGAGCAGTTGAAGCATAACATCAAGAACATTCCAGCAAAGTATAAAGACGAACTATTTTAAAGGAAGCCTAGGAAGGAAGAGCAGAAGAAGTAGGGAAGTTGCAATATAAGTAATTCTAGATATTACTGCTGCTTGAAGTATCATAGCTAATCCCCCACAAAGACTTTTCATGAGGAAAAAGCCTTTTACAGAGCTATACGGTTTGTTTGCAATCTGTAGTGCAGCAGGGTCAGGTATAGCTCAGAATTGAGGCGCACAGTCTCTGTGACTGGCAGAAATGGGTGCAGGGAGAGAAGACTGTTGTAAACTAATGGAAGCATAATTTGCTGAATCTTTTATTGCTTTTGCATTTTTGACTCTGGTTTTGTGGTTCTGTATATTGCCTTCTTGAGTGGGTTACTGGGAGACCAAATACCATATTTGGTAAAGTACTTTGCGTGCATAGTGATTTAAGAGTTTAAAGCTGCTATATTTTCTTTTTCCTGGATCAGTTCTCCTCTAAGCATTCTGCAAATGTCTTTTCCAGATGGGACGAAGAGCTAGCAAAGAGAATCAAGATGGAATCCATGGTGGAAACGCTACAGGAGGTAAGAAAACAGAACAAAAAATTACCATTCTTTGATTTTATATTCTGCTTTTCAGCCACTTTCTGCGTTGGATGAAGTTTGACAGTGGCTGAAGAATAGGCCTGTGTGTGGCAGGGGTGAGAGACTGTGAGCCTCCCTGTGCGTGTTTCTGGGCGGTGGAAGGAGGGAACCTGCCTGTGTGTGCATGGGAGCCTGCATGTTTGTTTGGGGGAGCCTGTGAGTGTGTGTGTTGGTGTGGGAAGGGAGCCTGAATGCATGTGTGTATGCATGTGTGTGGGAGGGGGTGTGTGTGTGTGTAGGGGGAAACCTGTATGTGTGTCTGTATAAGTTTTTAAAACACCAATAAGCCCTATCTACTTTTCTATCCCCATGCTAGACCACAACCCATCCAAAACAAACCAATTCAGTTTCATCTACATTTTTTATTATCCTGTCCTCACACTAGACCACAAACTGTCTAGGACTAAACCTTTTAATATAGCTTCTAAGACGATAGCCTCACTAATGGTATCTAATGCACTAAACCCCTAAGGGAACTATCTCAACAGATCAAATATAATCCTAGAACTACTCACTGTGCAACTGACTGAATAGCCAGGTTTTTATGTTATGGCAAAACTGCGTGTAATTTTCATTTTTTTTCCAATTCACTAGGGAGTATATTCCAAATACTAGGAGCCTTTCCTGAAAAATCCTTTATCCTGGACTTTCGTAGGTGAAAAGTTTAGACAGGACAGCAAGATTTACAGTTAGGATAGAGCTATGCCAATCAATTCAATCTGAATTGGCAGAGACCATGTCATTGAGGTTAAGGTAGGGGTCACAGGACTGCTTCTATGGCCAAATCCATAAGCAAACCATATCAAGCAAAACAGACCTTCATATCAGGCAGACAGTTGTCTGTCTCCCCCATTGAAAGTGTTTTCCTCTCATCCCTTCTGACTGCTCCTTTCATTCAGCATAACTTTATATAATTATTTAAACATATTTATAGTCCACTGATCTCAAGATCTTATTCTCAGCAGAGTATAGCAGATATATAAAAAACAGCAACATCAAATCACCAGTAATCATAAGTAGAAGCATAATTCATATATAAGTAATAGCAGAAAATACTTCTGTGGAAAGGAAGACTTTAACTTTCTTACGAAAGGGCGGGTAGCATTCTAATGGAAGTTGATTCCATAATCTGAAGGCAACTATTCTAAATGATGGTGATCGTTTCCATGACACCGGCATTTTAATTTGTGGCAACCTTCAATAACATCGTCCTTTGATACCTCAAAGCTCTACTAGAAGTATATAAAGACAGGAAGTACAGTATGATAACAGGAATCTTAAAATGAGTGCACCAGGTAATTGGAAACCAATAGAAATTGATTAACTTAAGAGTAATATGCTCATATTAATATGCTCTGGTAACTCACAATTACATCTAAACATACACGATGAAGAATTAAAAAAAAAAATCATCATGACATTAATAAAATACAGTTGATCTCTTTTGCATTTTTTTTGGTTCTGTGAAGGAGGCACAAGAGGCTGATGCTTTACAGGATGAGCTGAATGAGACAATAGAAAGACTGAAAGCAGAGCTGGTCGTGTTTAAAGGCCTTATGAGTGATGTAAGTAGTTTGAAGAGCGATTCGTCTGCTCCTAGTCATGTTCTCAGAAATGTATGTGCTGTCTAAATTAATCCATGCTACAGAGGTTTAGATTACTAAGCATTGCTTTGTAATGTTACTACTGCTGCACTGATAAGCATCCTCTGTGTGATAATGCATCAGACAGATTGCTCTTCCTTTGCTTGCTCTGAAGCCTGGTTAAAATTAATTTGCTGCTTACATAATACCCAGACCCTCTGCCACTATTCCCAAAATTCACATGCCTTGGCAGCTTTAGGGAGAATGCATCTGAACTCAACAGGCCTTTAATTGCTTCTCTTATCATGTAAGCCTTCCATTTTTGTTTTACCTTTGTAAAGTAATAAAAAGTACCTATAGCGCCTGAATGGAATCCGCTTTGAAGTGCGGAAAAGCGGAAAATAAGTAAATTAATAATAATAATAATAATGTACGCGTTAAGTGTTAAGTGTAGAGAAGAAATCATTCTGAGGTACTTTTGTAGCTCATAAGTAAGGAACCTTGCAGGATCCTGTAAAAGCCAACAATGGTTTATGGTGCATTCTGAACCAGATAAATTTTCTGTATAGTCAGAATAAGGGTATGTGAAAAGAGAGATTCTGTGATTATTCTGCAGAAATAACTATTTTGGGAAAATCTGAACATACTCTGTATATTCAGGCCTCAGTCTCTTTCTGGACAGTCAAATTAAGAATGCTCTGGTGTCTGCTGGTAATACCTAAACAGTCTGGGAATAGGCCAGCTGCACGCGTACAGAGCCTGGGCCAGGCTACCATCTCTATTGTAGAGACCACAAGCCCTAGTACCCTCAAGCAGGATCTTGCAGACACCATTGCCTGCCTGCTGGACTTATCTCTGCTAATAAGGGAGATTTGGTCCAGATGTAAATCGGTAAAGAATCGCACACCCAGGAAAAACCCATCAGATAAGACTAAGTTTTTTTTAAGTCCATGGCCTTTCTGTGTGCCTCCCACCCCCATTTCAAGTTTTGCAGCAGTTGCAATAACCCTCTGGCCTGGCAAGAATACCATCTGTATATGGGACACAGAGCCTTGCAATGAGCCAGTGCAGTTTTGTACAATATTCTTGGAATTGCTGCAAGGCTGAATGAAAGCACCCTGTACTGGAAATACTGCTCCTCCAGAGCAAATATTGCAGACCTTGATAGTACTTTGCTATGTGAAAGCGCAGGTAGCCACACCACGGGTACAGAGCATACGATTGCCTGAATCAGAAAGCTGAGAGATACTGAAATTCACATCAAGGTTTGTTGAACTTCCTCAGGGGATGTTGGATACAGCTTTGGTGAAATGAGGGGTATTATGTGTCAGGCCTCGATGATTGGTGCATGAGAGCCAAATCATTTCAGGAAACTTCCCTAGGGAAGAATACATGCTAGACTGGGCATAGAGCAGCCTGATCCCTCCCAGCCCTTGGAATATTCTGAGGTGTTTTGTGATACTAAAGCAGTTCACGTACATCTGATGCAGCCATCAGCCAGGGGCAGCCTTTCTCTCTCACGGAGTTTCCAGAGGGTGGACTCCTGTAGCTTCCGGTTTCCATATAGCGGCCGTCTAGTATTGTTTCCATGAACCCAGGCTCATTTTGCACCCCTACAAAATGAATGTATCCAACACACATTGAATATAGAATAGCTACTAAAGTGCACGCCCTTATTATTTAATTGTAGGGAAAGATTGGTTTCTAACTTACAGATGGTGAGCTAAATTCAGGGCGTTTTAGTCCTTTTTTTTTCTGTACAGTACCCTTAGAATCTGTAACAGTGCAGAAAAAATCAGGGCAGTTGGCAACCCTACGGATCATATAATAGGAAGACTAATAGCTCCACCTGGAAACAGGGTGCCCCAGCACTCATGGGAATGTGATTTAAGGTTGGCCTGTGTCTGGCATGGAGCAAGAAGCCTCATGGTCCATCAGGATAGCGCACAGGGCTGTCAGGCTAGCTCTGCTCTTTTTTGCCTGTAGCCTTGCTCGTTTTGCCCTTAGTGAAGGGGGTGGTGGCTGTGCTAGTGCTCAGATATTACTATAGAAGTATGTGATCAAGCAAAGAGTACCCCCAATTGCCTTACAGGTAAATGTTAAAAGGAACACGCGTATTGCAGTGCGAGCAAAAATGCGCCTCATCTTATAAAGTACCTGCTTAGCATTTAAAATACTGTTTCTGCATATGCTCATACAGCCTTTACCCTTATATCTTGCGCGCAGAGAGAGCGCACCTCTATATAGAGTCAGACACTCTATATGTAGGAAACTCTCTAGGGGAGCACTTTGAATCGAGGTGGGTTTTCGGGAGGTGGGTTGGAGTTAGGGGGCTGTTACAGGCATTCAGAGGTATTCATAGTAAAATTGACATCAGTAAAGAATTATAGCCCTTATGAGTGATGAAAAGGAGTAGATTTGTACAATGCAGCTAGCACTGCAGTGAACAGATTAACTCCTTGTTAGACTTTTCATCCACCGTTTTATTCACCATTCCCTTCCTAAATTCCTAACTTCGTGTTTTTTGATTGCTGCAGTACACTGAGCTGACAATTTCAATGTGTTATCCACTATGATGCCTAGATCTCTTTCCTGGGTGGTAGCTCCTAAGATAGAACCTAACATCGTGTAACTACAGCAAGGGTTATTTTTCCCTATATTTCATCTGCCATTTGGATGTGTGGAGGGTTAATTTTTCAAATTGTTGTTCCTGCACTCCAAAACTTCGGTTTGCCTGGTTCAGGGCTTTATTTTACTCCTAGTTAAATGATTTTCAGACTTCTGTTCCAAACACATTGTAAGAGAGTCCGAAGACTTACCTCAAAAGAAATGAACTTGAGGCAATTTTTATACTCCCCATGGACTTTTCTTTTGAAAATTGGGCTGGCAAGGGAATGCGGGGTACCTTGTACCCAGGTACTTCGCACTCCTTTGAAGTAGGTGCAGTGTTTGTGGGGATTTCCAAATGAAGTCCCTGTGTGCACCTCACTCTCAACTTAACCCTGTACCTTTTTTTTCCTGTGGTTAAAAGTTTGTAACACTGGGGTAGATTTTAATAGGTGCACACATGTTATAAAATCATTGGGCCGCGCACACCAATTAAGGAGCGGACTGGGTGGGAACTTCCCTACCCCTTACTCTGAACTCCCTTCCCCTCTCCTCCCAAACCCCTAAAGCCAATTTTTTTTTTTAATTTACAATTATTGAGCAACCCAGCCACGCACATAACCCCCGGATTTTATGCACAGGGTGTGTGTGTGTGTGTGTGTGTGTTTAAAATCGACCTGACTGAGAACAGCATGTGCGCTTCTTACCAGCACTGAGGGTTTGCGGTGAGGAGGCAGTTTTCAAACAGGCTTTTTGCACTGGTAAACTATTTCCCCATGCAAAAAGTCCTAAAAACTTACCTTCCCAATTATCAAAATGTTTCACAATTGTGAAAAAAAACCCGAAACAAAACTCAACGAATTGCTGTTCTGTTTGTTCAGATTATTCTGCAAGAGTGATACAACGTACCTTCCTGTCTTATAACCCAAGTTTTGGAGCATCTGCTCATAGTTAATCAGCTGACAGGATGAAACCACTTGTGGTGGAAAGCAGAAGCACAGGTTACAAAGTGGATCTTCGTAGAGCATCTGTATTTCTGCCTGTTCTACAGTCCTTGTCCTCTGATGTTACTCTCATAATACCTGAAGCTGGGGGTAGTGTAAAACTTATAAATGAGATGTTCAGAGATACTACGCTGGATCTCTCTTCTGAGTTTTGTCATAACAAGAAGATAATCCCATACTGTCGTCCCCCCCAACCCCTCCCTGCAGCCAATGACAGACCTCGACACAAAGATCCAGGAAAAAGCCATGAAGGTGGATATGGATATCTGCAGGCGAATCGATATCACGGCTAAGCTGTGTGATGTGGCACAGCAGCGCAACTCTGAAGACGTTTCCAAGATATTCCAGGTGACTGGGCTCAGTCTTTGTACTAATGCAGTGTAGCGTAACAGTAGCAAGAGAGAATGTGTGAGGGAGAGAAAAATGTATCCCCCATCTGTTTAACTTCCTCCTCTTCTCCCTTTCAAAAACAACACTTGAATTTCCTGTTCTGTGATTTTTGAATGATGTCCGAATCACTCAGCATCCATATGCTTTTATAAAGGGAAGGTACTGCAGGTTTAGAGAGGGAAATGCAGCAATGGGTAGTGAGGACTTGAGCATCTTTGAGAATTAATATTATTCTTACATGGGTGGAGGTAGATTCCTTGGCATGCTACTAAATCAGGGGATGTACATTCAGTGTTCTCTCTTATGACTGTGAAAAAGCAAACTTCTATTAAAGTCCACTTTGCCATCTGTCAAGGAACTCGTTTCTGTGATTGCCTGTGAGTTAGAGATCTTAGGGAAGCAGGAAAGGGTGAGACAGTATAAATCTGGGTGTCCAGTTTCAATTAGATTGAACAGTCCCTTCTGCATTTGTTTAAAGTATCTTTTCTCTTCAGATGCTGATCAGTTCTTGTTCATTCAAACTAGTGGCTAGCATTTTTTGTCTGATTCATTTCCGAATGAGAAAAGTTAAGGACTTAATGGCTTTCTGAATACTTTGCTCTTGTAAAGGGCACAAGCGAGAAGAAAACATCAGATACATTACTGACATAACCCTGGCTGCGACCCTTTCCTCCGTGTGTGCTGCTTTATCTTGCATCATCATATGCATGCTCTTCTATCACTGTCAATGAGCATACCTTGTAGATAATGACTGGGTTGTGTATGGCTTGTTTTGCTCTGTGCCAGCTTAGCATGCTTATGCTCTACATTTGCCTTCAGTGGTCATGGAAAGCTTTGTCTCTGCGCTTCTCTTAAATTCTAACATCTGGTGACTGGTTTGCTGTTCATTAAGGTGGGACCTGTCTCTAGAAAAAGAGAGCGAAAGCTGGCATCTGAAGAAGATAACTCTGAGCACGATGGCGAGACTGGCAAGTTCTCGGACGACGAGGTCAACTGTTCACTGAATATCACCGATGAGATGAAGCGTATGTTTAATCAGCTGTGAGTAAAGGTTCCTTGGTTTCCCCCTACCCCTTTGATTATTCCCCCATGTGATAAAGGCTGCTATGCTTTGTTGCCATCCTCATGTAGTTTCACCTTCACGTACCTAAACCAGCATGTATTTCACACTGGCTACTGTCTCACTGAGAATACCTGCTCCTGGAGTGACATTAGCTTTTGTTCCATAACGTACTGCTATATACCCAAGGCACACTCTGTACGTCAGCATCTATCATGCCTGTTATGTAATTGGTCCCAAGTAAGGTGCAGTCTTGTTTGGAACAGAGCTGCAGCCAAGCTATGAAAATGATCATTTCTTCTAAATCACAAAACAAGTTTAACTTGCATTCCAGTTTGCAGTATTCAGTATTTTAACTTTTTAACAGTCAGTTTGACTAAGATTGGTTGTATTTCTATGATTCACAGATTATATATGGTCATTTACTTAGGTAGGATCATTAATTTCATATTCTGGTATTGTGCAGTGAGAGTGAATCTAGAGAGAGACATGGAGTAAAGGAGGAGTGGGGTAAGAGTGATGGCCAAAAAGTTAAACAAGGGAAAGGGAAAAGAATGTAAAGACAATATAATGCTGTTCGCAGTTCAAATGACAAAGACCAAAAACAATTTCACTTTAGATGAGCAAGAAATTACAAAACAGGAGACACGAAAATATCTCTGAAGGGCAAATGTTAAGAAAATACTGCAGTAACATTTAATTTAACTATAAAAAGATTGACTATGGTAAAATGATGAAATTTGTTAGGGGAAAAACTGAAAGGAGCACGTGTGGGGACAGTTTAAAATGACTAATTTTTGAGGCCCAGGGAAAAAGTATTCCATGCATTAAAAAAGGTAGAAGGAAAACCAAATGCATTTGCTGAGGAGGATGTTGGGCTCATATTCACATCAGAAACATTTTTTGATGGTGATGACTGAGCAACTAAACAAAATCACTGAGAAACTGGAGAATATAATAAATCAGCTTGACAGACTGAAGAATAACAAATCACAGGGAGCAGATGATATTCACTTCAGAGTTCCGAAGAGACTCAAACATGAAATTGCAGACCTGTTTCTGGTGATCTGCAACTTCTTATTTAAAACAGCCACACCACCTAAAGAGAGGAGGGTGGCCAATCTGACACCAGTTTTTAGAAAGAGATCCAAGGGTGATCTGGGAAACGATAGATCAGTGAACCTAATGTCTGTGCTGGGCAAAATGATAGAAGCTATCCTTAAAAATCCACATAGACATGGTTTAATGGGGGAGAGTCAACATGAGTTTTGCAAAGGGAAGTCTTGCCTTACTAGTTTACTAGATTTTTTTGAAGGTGTAAGTAAGACATGGAGATAAAAGTGAGCTGGTTGATATAGTGTATTTGGATTTTCAGAGGGTATTTTCAGAGGAAATTGAGAGGTCATGGTATAGGAGGCAGTGTCCTGTTGTGGTTTGGTAACTGGATAAAATACAGGACAGAGAGGGTAGGACTAAATGGTCAGTTTTACAAATGGAGAAAAATCATTAATGGAGTGCCCCCAGGGTATATGTGCTGGTTCTTGTGCTATTTAGCATATTCATAAATCATCTGGAAAAGGGAACAGCAAGTGAGGGACCACATTTTGTAGATGACACACAAATGTTTCAAGTTGTTAAAACAGCAGCAGCTTGTGAGGAACTGCAAAAAGCACCTTGTGAGACTAGGAGACGGAGCATCTAAATGACCTCAAACTATTTTTTTATTTTTTTACTATATTCTGCTTTTCGGCACTTCAAAGCAGATTTATATTCAAATGTGAATGGCAGATGCAATTTAATGTGGAAAAGTGCAAAATAATTCAAGAAGAGAAAAATAAGCCCAACTCCAGGTACACGATACTGGGTTCTGTGTTAGGTGTCAGCACCCAGGAAAAGGACCTCTGAGTCCTTGTGGACAATATCTTGACACCGTTGACTCAATGTGCGGAGGTGGTCAAGAAGGAAAATAGACTATTAGGAATTATTTGAAAAGGAATAGAGAACAACATTGAGAATATATCATAATGCCTTTGTATAAGTTCATGGTGAACCACACCTTGCGTATTGTGTGTGGTTCTGGTCGCCCCATCTCAAAAAAGATACAGTGATCATTGAAACGGTAAAGAGCAGCGACAAAAATGATAAAGAGAATGGAGAGAGGATAAACAGATTAGGCTCTTTAGGTTGGAAAAGAGGTGACTAAGAAGGAGATATGATTGAAATTTGTAAAATCATGAGTGGAGTGCCATGGGTGATTAGGGAATGGTTATTTAGCTTTTCAAACACTAGGACTAGAGAAAACTTATGAAGCGAGCACCTGGCAGATTTAAAACTGGAAGTATTTTTCATTCAGCACAAGATTAAGCCCATGGAATGTGTTGCCAGTGTCATAGTCAAGGCAACTAGCATAGTGGGATTCAAAAAGAGGGTTGGACAAGTTGTTGAAAGAAAAGTCCATAAATAGTTATTAGCCAAGGAGGCTTGGGAAAAATATTTATTCCTGGAAGTAAAATAGATCAAATGTTTGGGATCTTCTAGGTACATGTGACCAGGACTGGCCACTGCCAGAGACAGGATGCTGGGCTGATGAACCCTGGTTTAACGCAATATGGCTGTGCTTATATTTTGTACCTTCACCATTTAAAATTTGCTGGACAGTTTTCAATTAATGCTACACAACTTCATAATGTGATCTAATTGGCTTTGAGATCTATGCTGAGAAGTCAATCAGAACAGTCCAGGCCTGGAAGGATAGCCTATGAGCCTTACTTGCCTCTGAGCTTGTCTAGTTCCTTGAAGCAGGCTTTGAAGGCCCAATATATGGTCCATATAGCAGAACACTGCCTTGGCCAGGTGTCATCAAAGAGTTAGTCAACCTCTTTGGCTCCTTGGCCTGAGGATTGGCCCAAAAATCAAAGTCCATTTTGATTCATCTTGTTGTGTAATTGTAGCTGGCATTGGCCTTCACCTAAACTTGCCTCAGGGACCCACTGGTATGCTTATTGTTCATACCTGCCTCACTACTGCTACTGTTTCAGTTCACATACTTCAGATTCTTGTCACCACTCTTCAGGTCTCTGTCAGTTTCCTTCCTGCCACTACTATAGCTTATCCCACAGCAGCTGCTGCTTTCTTCTGGCAGCATCCAGCAATTGGCATGGCTTAGTTGACAGTAAACAGAGCCACACAGCACCAACAACAGATTAGAAGCAGCAGTGGGTAGCCGTGGCAGGTTTAGGCAGTTCCAGTCCTAGAGTGTCTCAAACAGGTTTTGCTTTTCAGGATATCCACAATGAATATGCATGAGGTATATTTGCATGCACTGCCTCCATTATATACAAATATATTTTGTGCATATTTATTGTGGATGTCCTGAAAACCAGACCTATTTGTAGAACTCCAGGACTATAGAATACCTTACCCCTGGAGTGGGGAGTACATAGAGGGAAATGGTAATACTGACGTAGGCAGAAGATGTGGGGTGGAACACTGGAGAGGAGGGATTGAAGAAGGGCGAGACTTAGATGGAAGGGGAAGATGGGGGAACATTGCAGAAAGAAAGGAAAAGAGAATACAATGGGAAGCATAGGGACCTTTTTGGAGTGGAGGAATATAGGAATGAAAAATTGTAGCAGTGGTGCCAGGGGGTAAGGGAGGCAGAATATAGAAAGTGGAAAGGAATTGAATGAACGGTAATCAGATAGAAGGAACTGAAATAGAGAGGAAATAAAGCAATAATGAAGAAAAATGTTTAGACATCCAAATTGGAAAAATGTTCTTTTTATTGAAGCCTGGAAAAGTGCCACAGAATTTTCAATCCTTGCTGCAGAAAAATGAGACTTTGATTATAAGCATGTTAAAAAAAAATATGCCATAATGTCAAGGAATACAAAGATTTGCAAGTTTGCAGTTTGGGGGCAAAGGCTCATTCAAACTGTCTCAGTATCACTTGTGTGAGAACGGAGAAATCTGGGATGGGTTTTGGAGCAATGGATGTCTGCCACAGGTTTCTCTTGCCTCTTTACTGACATTTTTGGCCACTGACTGAAATCAGTGATACGTTTACAGGGGAAAATGAGATCGTGTCCCTCCAAATTCAAACAGAACACATTTCTGAAGATGGCTAACGAAGAAGAAGAATAATAAAAAGGGTTTTGTGATCTTTTGTGTACTTCACCATCTGCTGCCAATATAGTGGTGAGCCACTGCATGCAGATGCTAGCATTCCTGGGAGCACAAAGTTAGCCTTTGACTCCCCGTGCACGTTTTCTTCACATATTTAACTTCAAGTAGTTTTTTTTTAATACCGTAGAGAGGACAAACTATCAGTCACATACTGAATCTGCCACCCTCTGTGCAAAAAAGCAAGACAGTCTTAAAGCAGAGTGCCATCATGAGTTTAGAGAGCCATCGTGAGGTTAAGATTGGAATTACGTATGTTATGTGACACACTGGCATGGAAAAATGCTCAGTCAAATCTTATACATAGCCAAAGACTTCATGTGAGTCACATATTTTTTTTTATGTACACAAAATACTTTTAAGGGAGACTGTGTCCATCCATCTGGACTTATGTGTGCAAGCCTCAGCACAGTGGACTTGTATGCCTGAGTTAGTCTATCCGAATGTTTTTGTTGTGCACATAAGTCCTTCACAGTACCAACAAAGAGAGAGGAACTGTGCATACAGATGAACAGTGCCACAAATGACCAGCTTTCACCAGGGGAAATACAGCACCCCCAAAAAATGGGGTTGGAACTCCATTGTACTCCTAAAAGGTTCTGTGCACCTGTCCAGACTCTCTTCCTTCTTCATAGTATTAACATTTGCTCATGGCAGCTCCATCCCCAAAGTTGTTTACGCTTTCTAGCAGGACTGATCACTTTCTTGCTCTTTTGACAGGCGAGAAACAATTGATTTTGATGATGATTGTGACAGTTTAACATGGGAAGAGAATGAGGACACTTTATTACTTTGGGAAGATTTCACCAATTGCAATCCATCTGTTGATAATCAGGGCGAGGTATGTGACATTTTTTTTTCCTCCTGATTCTGTGTTTCACTCAGTGTGAATTGTGCTAAATTTTCCTTGGATGATGCTGGTCCTTGACGTATTGCTGGGAGACGTTTGGAAGGTTCTGCTTGTCATCCGCCCCAGCTCAAAAACATTTCTGACATGGGGGAGAGATTTAGGGAAGCCTTTATTTAGTAGAAAATCACAATAAATGGAATAAATTGAGAGAGCCGAGAATAAAATATTTTCATGTGCAGATAAGCAACTGGTAAAGTATATTTAAAAACCTCTGTCCCCCAAACCTGTTTCCCTCTTCCACCTAGTTATCCCTAATCACTATGCTAATATATACTTCTCGGATAAATGTTTACCATTTGGAACTGCCGTATATACTTGTGTATAAGTCGATCTCGTGTATAAGTTGAGGGTATTTTTTGGGCCCCAAAATCAAGATTTATCTGTTACCTGTGGGTAAAACCTAGGGGGCTCAATCAATTTAGACTGGGTCTGAAAATCTTGCCACTTAAAATCCCTCCTACCTACCTACCTGACTGCTTTCCTTAAATATTCTTCCTAGGCAAAGAACCAATATTATTTTTAAGTGTCAAAAGTATTTTTAAATCAAAGCCCCCCCACCCCCCCCCCCCCCCATGGCTGGCCTTTCTGTTAAATCACTCCCCCCCCCCCCCCCAATGGCTGCCCTCCCTGTTCAATCACTCTCTCCCTGTTCAGTCACTGCCCCCCTCCTTCCCTGTTCAATCACTCACACTCCCTCCCTCCATGGTTCCCCTCCCAGGCTCACCGATCCCTGCTTTCCAGCAGGGGCCCAGACATGATCTCCTGCGCCCAGGCCTTCAGCTGCCAGTATTCAAAATGGTGCCAGCAGCCCTTTGCCCTTACCATGTGACAGGGGCTACCGGTGCCTTTGGCTGGCCCCTGTCACATGGTAGGAGCAATGGACGGCCCCTACCATGTGACAAGGGCCAGCCAACAGCCCTGGGTCCCCCACTGGACCACCAAGGACTTCGGTGAGCCTGGGGAAGTCAGGAGGGGGGGGGGGAGGATTGAACATGGAGGGCAGCCATTGGAGGGGAGAAGGATTTATGGGCAGCCAACGGCCTGGGAACAGGAGATCACTCCCAGCCTTGTGTGACAGTAAACAAACTACCTGGGGGCTTGGCATCTTCTCCGGTAGTGTTTACCAGAAGCATTGCAGTAGTTACATATTTGTGCAGGCTGGGAATGTGTGTTTCTCTGCGTGGATGATTGACTGATCAAGGTCATAAAGGTCATTTCTTGGGCAGGGAAGTCACTAGGGTTTATCTGTTTGTTAAAAGTGGTATAGAAGAAATTTAAAAATAATCAAAGCAGTTCACAAAATAACATTCATAAAATAATGGCAAATTTCATAAACATAAATCAGTATTGGTGTTCTTTTGCTAAAATCCTTTGATTTGAATTTGTTGGTTCTGTGCTAGATATGACTTGGGCACAGATTTGTCCATCAGCTACAGGTTCCACAACAGCATGACCTCAATGGGAGAGATATTGGTGTGCTCCATGTTGAGAATACTAGGCCTAATGGGAGCAAAAACATGTTATCAAGATTTGTTTTGCATGAAGCAGGTCCAACAGAAATCCTGGAGGTTCCGGTCCACATAGAAACTACAAGACTATGAGGTCAATATTCACAATGTATTCAGCACTATTTAGCCGCATAAGTATAGCTTATGTGATTAAGTCGTGGCCGCTGAATATGTGCTTATGTTCAGCAGCTGCTGCTTAGACACAAGTTGTGGACGTGTAGTGGGCATATCAGGGCAGAGCGAGTTAGCCAAATAAGTTATGTGGCTAACTAGCAATATTCAGTCTTGGCCGTTTAAATTATATGCTGTAGAACAGGTCTAGTTTAGCCGGTTATAACTTGTACAGCTAAACGCAGATATATATATGCATATATTCAGTGGCTTAGCCATGCCGCTGAAGATCGCATCTGTTAGCCACATATGTCTGTCTGGCTAATGTAATGAGATCTCTGACCTGGTGTGTTTGGTTGCTGTTTGAATCTAATTCCCCATTACGCCTTGCAGTTGAAGTAGAGAGCAATGTTGGAGTTGCATCAAAGTATCAGGCTTATTGGTTAAGGGTAGTAACCGCTGCATCAGCAAGTCACCCCCATGCTTATTAGTTTCTCTACCCAGACCATAAAAGTCGGGGGCCTCGTTGGTTGCTGTTTGAATCCAGTTCCCCTCTTCCCCCTGCCGTTAGAGAGCCATGATGGAGTTGCATCAATAGTATGAAAGCTTATTGGTTAAGAATAGTAACTGCCGCATCTGCAAATTACCCCCATGCATTCTTTTCTTGGAACAACAGTATATAAAATGGCTAAATAAATAAATTCTCTAGCCTTTAGGGATCCACAGTGTTCATCCCATGCCCCTTTGAATTCTTTCACTGTTTTCGTCTTCACCAACTCCTCCGGAAGGGCATTCCAGGCCTCCACCACACTCTCCATGAAGAAATATTTCCTGATGTTGGTTCTGAGTCGTCCCCCCTGGAGTTTCATTTTGTGACCCCTGGTTCTACTGATTTCTTTCCAGTGAAAGAGTTTTTGAATATGCATCATTAAAACCTTTCAGGTATCTGAAGATCTGTATCATATTTCCCCTGCGCCTCCTCTCTTCATCTTCAGATCCTTCAGCCTCTCCTCGTAGGTCTTCTCATACAGACCCCACACCATTTTTGTTGCTCTTCTCTGGACCACTTCCATCCTGTCTTTGTCCCTTTTGAGGTATGGACTCCAGACCTGAATACAGTTCTCTAGGTGATCCCTCACCAAGGACTTGTACAAGGGCATTATCACCTCCTTTTTCTTACTGGCTATTCCTCTCTCTATGCAGCCCAGCATTCTTCTGGCTTTAGTTATCACCTTGTCATATTGCTTTGCCATCTTCTGATCTCCAAACACTTATTACTCCAAAATCCCTCTCTTGGTCTGTGCACATCAGTCTTTATCCCCCCATTACATTCAGCTGTTTTGGATTACCACATCCCAGATGCATGACCCTGTATTTTGCTGGCATTGAATCCCAGCTGCCAAATCTTCAACCACTCTACCAGGATTCTTAAATATCTTTTCATTCTCTCTACTCTTTCAGGCACGCCCACTCTATTGCAGATCTTAGTATCTTCTGCAAATAGACAAATTTTATCTTCTATCCCTTCCACAACGTCGCTCACAAAAATGTTGAACAGAACTGGTCCCAAAACCGAACCTTGTGACACACCACTTAACACAGTTTTCTCTTCAGAGTAGGTTCCGTATACCATTACACTCTCTTCTATCAGTCAGCCAGTTTGTAATCCACGCCACCACCTTGGCGCTCACTTCAAAGCTTCTCATTTTATTCACAAGCCTCCTATGCGGGACCGTATCAAAAGCTTTGCTGAAATCTAAGTAGATCACATTGAGTGCTTTTCCTTGATCCAGTTCTCGAGTCACCCAATCAAAGAAAATCAAGTAGATGTCTGAATCCATGATGCCTCGGGTCCATCAACCCACCAGATTGTAGATAGTTCATATCCTTTCCTTCAGCAGAGTCTCCATTAATTTTACCACCTCCAAGATGAGGCTAACCGGCCTGTAGTTTCCGGCCTCCTCTCTGCTACCACTCTTATGAAGCAGGCCCACCATCGCTCTTCTCCAGTCCCACGGCACCACTCCCGTTTCCAGGGATCTATTGAACAGGTGCTTCAGCGAACCCACCAGCACATCTCTGAGCTCTCTCAGTATCCTGTGGTGTATCTCATCTGGCCCCATGGCCTTGTCCACTTTGTTTGCCTAGTTCCTCCCATATATTATCTTTTGTAAATGGAGTTTCGTCTACTCCATCCCCATCTACAGTCTTGTTAACCAGCAACAGTCCTTCTCCATGGTCGTCTTTAGTGAATACCGAACTGAAGTATTTATTTCTGCAATTTTTGTTCCTTTCTATATATTGCTGTTTGTCACCTTTCAATTTCACTATGCCACTTCTGACGCCTCTGCGCCACACTAAACGAGGCATTTCCTGGGGGTGTTTAGGATAAGGGGGGAAATAAGAAGTATGCACATAGATGGCATTTTCAAATCTTTGCATGAACTCTTCAGGAAAAATCTACCTGCAGAAAAAAAGCAGGTTCAAGTATATGCATATATTTGCTTTGAAAATAGGTGCAAAACCTGCAGGGAAAAGTACACACTGTCTTTATCCCAATGTAGAAAGTTGCACCCCGAATGAATTTATCCTCCACAGTTCAATGCCCAAATCCCACAGTAAAGTCTTGGTAGACATTACTGAAAATGAAATCTCCATTTAAAGTGTTTTAGCCCCCTCTCTCCCTCTCTAGACAAACTGCCTTGTGTGCATCTTGGCCAGGTGGATGGTAGTCTACTCCTATCACTATAGTCTTCCCCAACACACAAGGGATTTATACCCACAAAGATTTGATTGTGCATTTAGTCTCATGCAAGATGTTTATCCTGTTGGAGTCTTTGCCATCTCAGACATAAAGCGCCACACCGCCTCCTGGGTGCTCCTCTGTCATTGCGATATAATTTGTACCCCGGTATAGCACTGTCCCATTGGTTATCCTCCTTCCACCATGTCTCTGGTCTATGTTATCATTCACTGCTATACATTCTAATTCTCCCATCTTACTTCTTAGACTTCTGGCATTAGCATACAAACATTTCACAAGAGCGTATGTTCTCTACAGCTGGCCCTACACTTGGGAACTCTCTGCCTGAGTCTCTGCGTCTGACCACTGAAACAAAGAAATTCAGACGTGACCTCAAAACGTGGTATTTCCAAAATGCCTACAATCAAACTTAACCTTCTGAAATCATTACTTGCTCCCTCTTGGACAAACTCAATATGAACCTATAACTAAAGAACTCATCACCTCTTTCTTTCCAACCCAGCCCAAATACATCCCTCCAGCACCTTTTGTTATAATTGCTCCCTCACCCCTGCTACCCCCATCCCTTTATATCTCTCCTTCACCTGGCTGCCTAAAATGTATGCAATATGAATACATCAAGTGAATGTAATTGGTACCTATAATATTCATGTCATGATGTAAACCATTGTGATCTTCACTTGGAATGGCTAAATAAATACTTCCTTCTTGATGGTGGTGGCTGCTTATCTGAAGTTTCTGTGACCTGTTTTCTTATCTTATACCTTTTCGGCAGCATGTTTAACAGTTGAGTATGATGTCATCCATGTCAATCATGGGTTGTATTGCATGCACTCTGGACAGAATCACACTAATTTGCCACCCAGAATGTGTTTTGACCTCACGAAGAGAGTTCTCCCATTGTGTTTTTTGGGACGACAAGTGTGTGGACTTGCAATGTCTATACGCACATACAGTAGTTTATAGAGAATTCTCAGCAGTATCAGCAAATATGTTAATCGACATTTTTCACTAGCATCAGCATTTTTGTAGTATTCTAGCTTAGTTAATGGAAATTGAGTTGTCTTCAGCCTATAGACCTGGTTCTGAAACCATTTCTTGTATTACATGCAAAACCATTATTAATGAACCAAGCTAACTGTAACAGCAAGAATGAACTAAAGCTCACCCAGCTTTTTTTCTTCTAATACCAACAGAGCTGCAGTTCCTGTGGGAAAACATGCCATCTCTAATTGACTAGCAGATTGCATTTCTCATTGTTACTTCTTTGGTGTGTATCAGATTACAAAATAATATTGCAGAAATTGAGAGTGCTGACTACGGAGTACAGCATTTTTACAAGCTCTTTTTTTTTTTTTTTTTATTGAGCCAGAGTTGCAGCTGGATATAGTGAAACAGGAGGTGGAATACCTGTGCACATACAGAAGCAGACTGCACACAAGGCAGTTTGTCTAGAGAGGGAGAGAAGGGCCTAAACACTTTAAATGGAGACTTCATTTTCAGTAATGTCTACCAAGACTTTACTTAGGGACATTGGACTGTGGAGGATAAATTCATTCGGGGTGCAACTTTCAAACTGTCTACATTGGGATAAAGACAGTGTGTACTTTTCCCCGCAGGTTTTGCACCTATTTTCAAAGCAAAAATATGCATATACTTGAACCTGCTTTTTTTCTGCAGGTAGATTTTTCCTGGAAGAGTTCATGCAAAGATTTGAAAATGCCATCTATGTGCATTCTTCTTATTTCCCCCCCCCCCCCCCTTAACCTAAACACCCCCAGAAAATGCCTCTTTCAGTGTGGCGCAGAGGCTAGCATTGGGGAAAAATGTGCAGATTTTTTGCTGCATTGAGGGAGGGAAATTTTCATCTAACCAGTTAACACAAGTAGAATGCTTTTTACTCTCATAATGGCTTTGAAAATTATCCTCTCATTGTTTTGAGGGGGGTTAAGAAATTAAGAGTATTCTTATTTTTTAATGGGTGTCTTGTGGGGAGCAGTATTAATTTCATTATCCTCTGCATTGTGCAATGTAATCTTTTTGTGGGCACACAACTTTCAGATCTGTTGTACTTGGCCTTGTGGGCCTCAATCAGAGCCAACATTTTTGGATGCCATGTTAGCTTCATCTTAAATCGGCTGTATTAGCTTTACATTTTTAAATCGTTTTGTTTTTCAAAATTATTTTCTAACCTTTAGTTTTGTATTTCTTCTTTCTTTTACTAGTAGTTTGTCCCTATTTACGCCTGTCACATGTCCAAGTTTCTGGCATTTTGCTGTAGTCTGCTTTTAGTATATTCAGTCCTATTCTTTCCTTTAACTTTTTTCTATTTTTCTTTGCTTTGTACTCTTTCATGGGATGTTATGTTCCTTTAGGATTACATAATTTCAGTGTATTGTATATTTGTGTGTTACAATTTAATATTTATCCTGCATGAATCATTGTCCTTGTGTCCTTTTAATGAAGGTAAGCACAAGGTCTTGACCAGTTGATAAGTACCCCTCTTCCTCTGCCTATCCCCCCAGGTTGGCATCCTTTCTCCTATTTTTCCCTCACCTCTTCCTCCATTTTGCTTCATTGCTTATCTGAGATCCCTTCTTTTGCTCTTCCATCCCCACCGAAAGGAAATCTTGGCTCCACTTCTCCTTTTCTTTTCCTCTCAACCTCGTCCCTCTCCTTCAGCTTCTTCTTTCTCTGAAATTCTTTCTCTCTCTCCTGCACTAATTCCTAAGATCTCGTTCTTTTCCCGAGACCTCCCCATTCCCCACAAAAAAAACACTAGAAGAAAATAACCACATGAGGTCAGAAAGAACTTTATTTTTATTAAAATCGATTTGATATGCAAATAGATGCAAATATGCTGCAGTTTACTCCTGAGTTGCTACAGAAAAATGGGAGCTGCTCTATCTATTGTTTGGATATTACTAGAGTCTTGACACTTAATTATCCTTCCATAGATTAGTGTATAAGAAAAAGCCTTCCTGGATGTAGTTTAGTAATATTTTATTTATTTAAAATCTTTTATATACCGCCTATACAATTTAGGTAGTCTACGTTGGTTTACATAAGCAACATACATAGTGAAAATGTAAATGAGGAACATAAGTAAAGACAAAACAAAGCGGCACATCAGATAAATCTAAAATATGTAATAAAGGATTTGTAGAAATACACAATAAAAGAAGATTAAAGAAATAAGCGAGTGATAGATCAGACTGCCTGGAGCTTGTTAAATGCAGCAAAGCATAAATATGTTTTTAACGCCTTTTTCAACACCTTTGAGTTTGATAGGAGTCAAAGTGAGGCTGGAATCGAATTCCATAAAGTTGGTCTCCCACAGAAAAAGCACTTTGTCTTATTAAATCTAGCCTTGCTGTGTTAATAGTAGGAACTTGTAGATAGTTTTTGTCAATGGATTGTAGATGATATGGGGGCTGGTATAATTGTACTGAAGAGCAAACCAACTACTTCAAGATACTGCAGCCAGAATACTGACGGGAAAAAAGAGGAGGGACCAGATAACTGAAACTCTAGCAAACTTACATTGGTTGCCCATCGAATACAGGATAAAATTCAAGGCCTTGTACCATACACAAACTAATATATGATAAGGAAGCAGACTGGCTAAATACAGCCTTACGAGTACACGTTCCACAAAGAAACCTCCGCTCAGCAAAGAAAGCACTACTAACAATCCCTTCAGTAAAGTCAGCAAAATTAACCCAAGTGAGAGAAAGGGCTTTATTATTGGCTGGGCCCATACTATGGAACAGGATGCCCCCTGAACTCAGATTACAGAGTGATCTCAAATCTTTTAAGAAAAATCTAAAAACGTGGCTCTTTAAAAAAAAAAAAAAAAAAGCCTTCACTAAAGAGTCTGGAGGGTAGAGAATGAAAGTACAGGGAAACGCAGATGAGAATGAATTTATTCAATCCTACATATAATAAGTAATACCTCAAAGAGATAGTAACTCAATAATACACCTGGACTAGACCAACATTACTCAAATATTGATTTTATTGATGAAACTGTAACCGAACTTTATTGGCACCTGTTAGAATGTACGATAACCTACATTTACATACCTTAGTCTATGTGCCTATTTGTAAACCGTTGCGATGGTATATAACTTAGCGACGGTATAGAAAAGTTTTTAAATAAAATAAATTATGAATTAGATTGTGAATGATTGAAAGAACTTTATTTTGGATGTGTTGACATATCGGGAGCCAGTGAAGTGACTGAAGGACTGGAATGATGTGATGTCTATGGTTTGTATTAGTAACAAGATGGGTGGCAGCATTGTGAACAGCATTCTGTTTTTCTTTAGCAGGAGGAAAGCTTAGGAAATTTAATCCATCAAACAGAATCTTTCTTCAAAACAAGAGACAAAGAATACCAGGAAACAATAGATCAGATTGAGGTAAGAAATGGGAATGTATCAGATAAAGAATTTTAAATAGTCCTCTGGAGAGAGAAATTGTTTTGTGTAAAAAAAAAAATAAAAATAAAGTCATGTTGCCTATGCAAAGCTGTTACGAGATATATCTTCTCAACTTACTGGTTAAAACTTATAAGAGTCAAATGTAAGTTGATATTCTGGGCAATGTGAAAAACATTACTGTATTAAGAATAACATTCTTACATAATATCTGTACCATGAATTTTTTGTTCTGATTTGTTGTGCCCATTGATATGGTATAAACAGGGAAACAAACCTGTCAAGTGGCAGAGTAGCATTCACAAACAATGCAATGACTAACCAGCACACATGGTGAACAGAATTCTGCTTCATATGTTGTCCTGTCAAGCACATACCATGCAACAAGTGAACTCATTAATGCAGAATGATGTACATTTCAGTGGTAAATATGCTTTAGATGAATAGCATGGTTTCCAGTATCATTATTTGTTTTTGTTTGTAATTATGTATTGATTTATGATTGTTTTAATTGGTGTATTTTAGATTACGGTACCTATGCAATTATTGTATTTTTATGTATTTGATTAATTTGTAAATTGCCTTGGGTTGAATTTTATTTTAAGGAAGTAGTATATAAATAACATATTTTCAAAAGACAAGCAAAGATATTCAGCTTTCAGATAGGTGACATCATAGGACGGAGCCCAGATTGGAGTATTGACTCTAAAGCATCCACAGCTTTCTGATGGGCTGTGCTGTCTATGTGGAGAATATTGCATATCACAGCAGTTGCATCGGTTCCCATTAGTCTTTTTCCTCATGGCCAGCGGTCACATTTTCGTTTTATGTTGCTGCTTTCAATAGAAGTATGTGTTTAAAAAAAAAAATTGTCTGCTGTGGCCTCTGTTCTCTTAAAGTTTTCTTTTTATTTCACTTAGGTTTTTCATAAAGAGTTTTAAGTTTTTTTACATTTTTCGTAGCTGCATATTTGCATTAGTATCTTGCATCTGTCGCATCAGTCAGCCTGGTTTTTCCAAAACGTACGTATTGATTTCACTTTGGCCATATTTTCGGCACTGTCCCAGTGAGAAAAGACCAATAGCTTTAATAATTGCACCCGATATAGTTGCGTAATGTCTGTGTCAGACCCCCCACAATTTATTATTGCTGTGCACAATATCGCTAGGCATAATATATCTGGTTACAGCACCTGTCAGAAACTGTTTCCCGGAAATCTTAGTAACAGACAAAAGTGAATGGAGAAGCCCTTTTGTTTGAAGAAATCGGATGCACCCTTGAGTTGCACCAGATGCTGGTGGTGCATTAATATTGAAGAAGCATCACGTCTCTTTGAAGTCAAGCACTAATAGAGACCAGGGAGAGAGTCCATCTTCTAGCTCCTCCCATCCGATGAAAGCAAAGGATTCTGTTTTATTAGCATTGGGGGACATGGATGCGGAGCATTCATGAGGAAGCATAGGCATCTGACCCATCAGTGTAGAGAGATTCTGGTAGCAGTCATACCACCCTTTAAGCATCTCTGCAGAGTGGACTGCTCACACTTCAAGGAATATGGTAGAATGTGCCAGTCTCCATGGAACCCAATCTCTGTCACAGATATTCCTTGAGTGACTCGGGAGGAGGATTTCTCCTTCTACATTCCATGCTCCTTTAGCAATGGCGCTATTTGAAGAAGAGTTGGAGAGAAGGATCCAGAAGATCCAGAGCATCCCCTCCTCACAAGCATTGGCAGGGGCACTGATATCAACAGTATTGAAAGCAATGCAGGTAAAGTACATCCAATTCTGGAAACTCTGCAATGCCAGGTGATATCGTATTAATTTTGAAGCCCAGAAGTGCATAGGTATTTCTTACCAGCCTCACTTGTGTGAATTTCCTTTACATCAGAGGAGGAAGCTTCACTGAGGCATCAACTTACATCTGTGTCTAGATTCCAACGTCTAAGAACTCCTCTCCCTAAGGTCTTGGCTGCTAGACAGGTTTTTTATTACGAATCAGTTTGCGCGCTCCTGGGGTTAGGTTTATGGATCTGAAGATTACGCTGATCAGGAGTTGTTGTCATCTCCCCTCAGAACCCATTCTTCCACACAAAAGAAGGAATTCTTTGCCAGAAGACTTAACCTTTGCCAACTTTATAAAGGAAGTGATTGAAACCATTCCATTTACTTTGGAAGAGCAGGCTGAGCCTAGAGCATATTATGGGACATTCTCTACTTAATTCCTTCCCAAAAGGCTGTCATGTCCGAGCTGATCTGTGATGTCCTTCAGGAGGTGCAGATGAGATTGTGGGGAATTTTCCCTCTGCATGTATACCCTGTGACTAAGAAGGCAAACACCATATATCGTGTCCAAAAGCCTCCCAGATTCAAGAAACAGCAGCTGCTTCATCATTTTATGGTAATCAGATCAGCTCTGAAGAAGGCCAGGAAGTAAAAAAAAAAAACTCCTTGGTGCCTCCAGCAAGAGATTGGTGTATGCTTGACCTTGTTGAGTGGAAGATTTATCAAAATGCTATGCTCACTTCCAGCTTTTCATGGCCCAAAACAAGCGAGATATGTTGCAAAGGTAGCAGGTCTGTCTAGTAGAAATATGACCTAAAAAGAGAAGCTTGTGGAAAGCACTTAGGTTGACCTATAATGTTTTCAAGATAGCAGAGAGCTTCTGAAATTAGCATCCACAGACTCTCTTGATTGTGGACCACAGGATGTACAGGATAAACTCACTCTTATGCCATGCAAGGGAGATCATCTTTTCAGAGGTCAGGTCAAAGAAGCAGTAGATTCAATAAAGGACCACTTTGCCACACTTTAGACCCTCTCTGCAGCCACTGCTGATTCATTCTCCACATCTAGGAGGTATTCAGTTGGGATGCCAAGGAAGCACTTCTATCCTCAGAAGAGGAGTTATCCTCTGCCCCCTTGCTCCTACCAACAGTAATTGGGACTTTGCTCTCATCCCAGATACAGGGTCTTGAAGCCAAAGACAACTCCCCAGACAAATCCTGGAATGGGGTTTTGCCTGGATCGAGGAGGAGATGGTTAGAGTGGGTGTGTGGGAGGGAGGAAAGGAAGTTGAGGTTTTATGTAAACTGTTGATCCAGTGTAACTTCAGACAGCAGGGTTCCCAGTATAATACAGCAACGATACTAACTTCATCCATTGGAAAGCCCACCAAATTGCGCACTGAAATGTTTTGTGTTATATATATTTTTCCTGTAATCCGCACTGATCAAATGTTTATTTTTGGATGTTGTGGAAAATAAGTGCAGTAAATAAATGAATCATGGTCTGCCTATCAGCATCAGGAGCTGCTCCTCAAGGAACTCTCGTTCCCCTTAGAGACCAAAACAATCAAACCTGTTCCATCAGGGAAAAAGAGTATTTCTTGATCCCAAAAAATAATAGGATCTCGCGTCCCGTCCTAGACGTAAGGGCCTAGAACAAGTATCCATTCAGAAGAGTAGTCTAGTGGTTACAGCAGAACAAAGGATCCTGAACCAGGGAAGCCAGGGTTCACTTCCCACTTATGGACAAATCACCTCTTCCTCTAGAACAAGAAATGCAGTAATAATCTTTATCTCTGGAGAGTCTAGAGGCTGGAAATGAAGAAAAGGGTGCATGGGGTAATCTGCATGAAGCAGCAGTTATTACCCTTCATAGAAGGCATGGGAGTTACTATCCCTAATAGTAGGCATGGGATAATCTGCATGGAGCGCTAGTCACTACTCTTAATAGTAGGCTTGGGGTAACCTGCACAGAGCAACAGTTACAACCATAAGCAGCTTTCTGAGCAGATTGGATGGATCATTTGGACTTTTATCTGCCATCATTACTAAATTGATTTCCCTAGGCACCTTTATTCTTTCTCTCCATTTAAAGGAATGCTTAAACCACCTATGTGGAGATACTTTCTATGACTTGGATGTATTTCAGATTTTTAATAGGGAAACATCACTTCCAATATCACATACTGCCATTCAGCCTAGTGTCAGCACCACATGTATTCACAAAATGTCTAGTGGTTGCAGGGTATTTATGCAGATAGGGATGCATGTGCATCACCAGTCTGGACAATTGACTAGTCAAGAGCATATCTAAGGAAGATGCAAAAAGAATCAATGTACAAAACCAAGCGCCACCTAAGACTGTCATCTCAATTGGAATTTATAAGAGTTCTGCTAGATGTGACTAGCCAAAGAAAAGCCTTTTTTTTCCACAAGAAAGGATAATCACCTTGATGATCATAGTGGAAGAAACGAGTCAGCAGACATCAGCATGTTGAGAATGTTGGGCCTTTATGGCATCAACAAGTTTATTTGAGGAGAGGCTAACAAGCAGAATAGCTTTAGATGCCTTCTCCTTGGATTGGGGATTGCATATCCTCTGATTTTTCTAGTGGCACAGACTTTACCAAAGCTCAGAAAACACCAGAGGACTATGATCCCCAGAGCACCCTACTGGCCAAGACATTTGTATCCCACTCTTTTTGGAGTTATCCATCAGGGCAACAGAAATGTACTGTCCCGAAGCAGTGTTTTCTTGTTTATTCCCTTTTTTTGTTGATGGCAGCTTGTACCTACAGGTTTCCATCTGTGAAGACTGAATATCCTTATCCTTGGAGAAAGCAAAGTGGTTTATCTATAACAGGGGTTATCAGAGGACAGCCGAATATCAGTCTTTGCGAGACCCATCCACCTCCCTAAGGAGATTTTCTGTAGTTTATAGCTATATACAGAACTGGTGGGAGGGGGCATCCATGTGATAGGTGGGAAACAGGATGTCCTGCATATGCTTAGCAGAGTAAGTCAGAGTCATTACTCTGACCTGGGCTCCATCCAGTCACATTAACCATTTGTGAGGGCTGATACCCTCTGCTCCTTGGAGAACACCTGTTCAGCAATTCTGCTTATAGTGCCTGCTTTGGGGGGGATGTAAACATTGTCACATCAGTATTTCTCTAAGTATAGTTTGAGTATAGAGAGTGGCATTATCTAGCATCTCCGTGACACCTGTTAATTTTCTCATGTCTTGTTTGCACAGTTGGAATTGGCCACAGCTAAAAGTGATATGAATCGCCACTTGCACGAGTACATGGAGATGTGCAGTATGAAAAGAGGCCTTGATGTGCAAATGGAAACTTGTCGGAGATTAATCAAAGGGTCTGCTGGAAGGTAAGCAGAGATTTTGCCTCTGTAGGACACCGAGGGAGTTTGTGTTCAGTTACTAGGGGAATTTATATACTCATCTACCCAAAACGGATAGGCCCGGTTGGTCTTTACCCAGTGTCATTTTACTACATTAGATGACGAGGCCTGAGGTGGCCTGCAAGTGGGAGTGATGTAGGCCAGTACTGTGGCAGATTTTGGACATATTTGGGAAAGAGGTGGGTTGGTGATGGTTTATGGTGTGTGGGAATTTGTATACTCATCAGCCCAGGATGGTAGAAAACCAGAGTTTGAATCTCTCAAATGCTGGACGAGCCAATGATCTTTATCAGCTGTCGTTTACTATCTTTACTATGAAACAAAAGGTTAGAGTCACTCGGTCTTTAAATGCTCATGATAGTAAAAAAACAAAAATGTATTCTCCTGATACAGAGCAATACATTTGCAAGGAAGCACTTATCCCCAAAGCCTGCTCCTTGGTCTTACAGGGTAATGATATTGTATATACTGGACCATTGATCTAATTACAGGATTTAATTTTCTGTTTGGTCTGGTCAGTAATATCCTTTCCTCCCCCCAGTCTCCTATTTTGGATTTGTCCTGGAAATATTGCCTTTCAAGATTTCCTGATAAATCATTTAGTTCTGTATATTTATTTATTTATTTAGGTTTTTTATATACCGGCATTCATGAACAAATCACATCATGCCGGTTTACATTAGAACAAGGGGTGCACAGAACAATAAACTATAACTAGTGCATCAAGGTTGCAGTTACAATGAAACAAAGGTAATAGAACTGGGAGAAAGAGAAAAGAGCAGTATAGGATTAACATATATGATGTAATATTACATATTTATACTATAAATTACATATAATTTATAATAAATTATAATATAATTTATAATATTATTTAATATTACATATGTAAAATTACATATGTAATATTTCCTATAAGATTTGTCTGTTAAAAATTGCTAATAAAAAAGCAGCACAGGTAAAAGAAGGCGTGAAAAGTTTATGCTTCTTTTTAAGCTTGTAGGGCAGTGCTTCCCAATTTTTTTCAAGCCCAAGGCACATCTACATTAACAACAATGTGTGGCATACCATCCTCCACAGAATAGCCAGTTTGGAGGTGGAGAGGACTTGTATGGCTAAAAGAAGAGCTAGGAAATCTCTGAAAGCCCTACCAGTCTCTCTCAAATTTTAAAACAAAGGGGGAGAGAGGAAAGAGACGTGTGTGGACCAGCTCTCTCTACATACAAGTGCAGGAGACGGGAGAAGTCAGTGTGGTGTAGTTACCTCGGCTGCTGCACGTGACTGCCAGATCTCCTCCTCTGCTGCTGCTTCTTCCAACACTCAATCACAGGCAGTGCTCAGTAAACCCTCTCCCTGTCTGTGTATAAGACAGGAGGCTCAGAAGGGTGCTGTATGCGCTGCACAAAGTGTGCTCTGCATGCCGCCCATTAATTACCCCAAGGCTCATGCTGTAGGTAGGAAGAAGAGGCATGTATGATTACACATGTCCTTAGAAAAGAGTTCCTACGTGTTCAGGAGCCACCCCTGGTGAGAGCAGAGCCCTGCTAACTGGCCTGGATCTGAGCGTCAGGCAGTGGTGGTCTTTTCTCTGTGGCACACCTGTTCAAGACTGAAGGCACACTACTTGGGAAACACTGTTGTAGGGAATTTCTGTGGTTCATGGCAGTGTAACATGTTTACCAGTACTATGTAGTATTGGTTTTTTTGGGGGGGTTTTTTTATACAGTGCAGCCCACCAAGTGAAATGTTTTGGCTTGGTTATCTGAATACAAGCACGATTTTTTACACCCCTTAATTAACTAGAACAATGAAGTTATCCTAAGTCATTTGCTTTAGCTCTTTGATCTCTCCTGGGAGAGCTGCCACTTCCTAACACAGATTTCAGTAATGTATTTGATAAGCAACTTGAAAATGTTTGCATGATTTCTGTAAGGCTAAGGTCTTGATTTATAGTCTGCATGTTCTGAAATAAACTCTTATGCAGTATTTACTCTCTTCACTGCCATTTGTAAAAGCGGGCTGCTTTAACTGCTACCAAGGTTTATATTTAGCTGAAATTACTTGAAGTTGGGTTTTTCAGTTTACTTGCCTTTCCTAATCAGAGCTCAAGGTGAGCTACAATCAGGTACAGTACTTAGATTGAAAGTCTCCTGGGGCAGAGCTTAAGGACCTCATTTACTAAGCATTTTCCCAGCAACAGGATCAGAGAAAATCTTTAGTAAATCCAGCCCTAAGTTTGTACCCGAGGCAGTGCAAGATGAAGTGACTTGCACGAGAGAAGCGGGATTTCAACCATGACTTCACTGGTTTGCAGGCTACTCCGCTCTACTTCTAACCCGGTAATTGGGTTCCTTATTCAAAGTAACCCGGGAAATGAGATTATATCCCTGTGATCCTACTCAGATGTAAACAATCAAGAAAATATTGAAATGTTTCTCAAATTATGGAATAAGCCTCAGGTCCTTTACCAAACGGTCAATACGAGCTGTGGTCATACTGTAAAATCTTTTAGCACACCTTTGATGGGTTATTCACTGAAATTCCAAGGGTTTGAGTACTCTTCCTTTCTTTTCCCTGTAGGAATTCTCCCTCTACCAGTTCCGTAGCAAGCAGTGACTCTGGGAACACGGACGACATTCAAGATGAGTTTGAAAAGGACAGTGAGACAGAGGGTTCTGTCAGCTGATAGCCACCACCTTCTGGAGATTAGGAGGAAAAAAGAAAAAAAAAAAGTAGTAAACAAAAAAACCATGGACTTGTAAAATTCTGATACAGGGCTCAGGGGGCTTCTTCCTAAAGGATCCCCGTCACCCTAGAACTGGTGCTGTAAATTTCTATTCTTGTATAAAAAAAAAAGAAAATGCTGATTGGTGTTGAAATTGTGCCTTTGCTCCAGGCTGAAATTTTGAGTGCAGGTAACACATCACTTAACATTTCTAATGAAAACAAAACAGCAAAACACGGAAAACAGCAATGCATGGTGCTGGCATTGGGGGAGATGGGCTTCCTTTGTATTAAATTACTGACTTGATTGACGAGATGCTTTGCTTTAGGAGACCAAAAAAATAAAATGTCATAACTTGTTTTCGGGTTTGTATAGGTGACTGCAGATGGCCATCTTGTGTCATGGATTGAGGGTTATTACCAAAAAACTGTAAATAGTTTTTCACGCAGAAGTGTGGGGCACGTTTTAGGGTTTTTTTGTTTAAAGTGGGTAGATATTTTACGCTCTTCTTTTGTTCGCTGTAGTAGCTGAAGAGATATTTAGTACAAGTGAAGTCTTAGCAAAGCTTTAAAGCAGCCGGACTAGCTAGGTTCTTCCTTATGAGCTACTGCTGCACGGCTCAGTTGCTGCTTTACCTCATTCTTGGGTCTATTTTCTTTTCTGTCCAAATTTGATGTTGTATATTTATATGCTTTTGAAATGGTGTGCATCTTTTATTACAAAGACAACCTTGTTTTTAAAGATCTTCCCCGTGGAGTCCATGCACTATGATCTTATGCTTGATTTTTGTAAGTCCGTAACCTACATGGGGTTCTTATAAAGACCAGCACAGCAGTATCCTGTTCTCCTTTGCATCCCTAGTGGTGGGAGTGACTAAATAGGAGAAAAACTTCAAAACGTTCAACCCAAATTAAAAGAAGAATCTTAACTGTATCTAATGTAGATTTCCAGTATTGCTGCTTTAAATAGGTGTACTGTCTCAGGATGGTGCTGTCTCACGTCAGTGACAGGACAGAAGGCAAAGAATAAGGGCACAGCAGGGTGACCAAGCACCTTGTTAATTCACTATGCAAAAAGCTTGCCTTACTCATGCCGAATGTTGCGCCCTGCTAGCCTGTCCTTTCTGTGAAAAGAAAGCAAAAAAAGTGTAATTGGACAGACAGACCTCCGGATTACCTTACTGACATACAGAGCTTTCTTTTTGAACAGTCTCATACCTCACTAGAAGAAATTCCCATGCATGGATATTTTGAGGAAATTCACCGAAAAAGGTATATTCCTGCAGGGTTTGGTTAACATCAAATGCCTGGCAATATTGTAAACTGTGTTGCATGCCTCTTATAGAAATGGGAGTTTTATTCCCACAGCTGTCAGTGGGTAAACACTTAAGCTGAAGAAACAAAATATGTAGTCCTGTTAATTAGTCCCACCTTGGTATGTGGTTAGTGCTCCTTCATTTGTTTTGGACTTTTTTTTTTCTTTTTTAAACATGGGTGAATAATGAAATTCAAATCTAGATTTCACTCTGATCCTTGGTTTTGCTAACAAAGGGGTTTAGAGGATCCAGGAAGAGGAGGAGGTTTAAACGACAGTACGTAGAGGAGGGATTTTATGGCATGGTTGGGAGAAACCCCCATTCCCCGCTGTCCTGCTTTCTGTAGATGAGTCCAAAATATGCATCATTTCAGTCCAGAAACTGAAGTTTGTAGTAGTATTGGATCCAAGTTGGGGATGTAGTGTTTTCCTCTTTGGAATATTATTTGGTCTCACAGCTCTGAGGTGTTGCACATCGTATACCGGCTGGATGCAAGCAGAGTGGGCTGTACGGGCATGTTGCGCATTGATACTCATTTGCAAGTGCCATACTTAAGAACTTCAGACGTTTAGCAAATTCTGGCTGACTGGGTTGATTTTGTGGTCTTCATTTGTTCTGAAGTGTTTTTTTGTTTTGAAGAAAATGTTAGAAGTTCCATAAAACATTTGTATATTCATACTATTTTAATACAATTGAGTGTAACCATGTGGACTAGCTTAATAGTAGATACCTTTTATAAGACTAATGGGAGAGTGGGAGCTGGTATTGAGTTGAGAGGGGGAATTTATATGTTCATCTTCCCAAAGTGGAAGATTCTCAACTGAGCAGAATGGATGAACTAATTTTGGTCCTTTTCTGCCATCATTTACTGTGTTACTATGTAATGAATGTTTTTAAGCTACAAGCTTTTATACTTATTAGTTGGCAATGTAGAAAGAAGTCTGGAAAATGTATATCTTAAAGCATTATTTGCCTTGTAAAGATCCCTCTACATAGTTACCATTGTTGGCTTTCTTTTAACTAAATCTATTTCAGGTTTTTCTGTTAGTAAACTAGTAATTGATTATATAGCAAGTCAGGGATCATGTTTCTTTTCATCAGTGAATGTTAACACTGGTTAAAGAACGGTCAGGTTTTCTCCATTAAATAGCTGCATTGTGGGGCAGAAGAAGGGAATGCATCATTGACTTGCCCATTATAAATAAGAATTCTGGTAGCATATGCATATCACTGCTCAGATGCACACACCCACTTACACCAGAAGTATTCATGCAATTACTATAAGCTGTTTTCTCCTTGTTGAGAGACCACCCAGGTGTAGGTTGATCCACCATTTCTCTTCACTGAGAGTAACTTCTTAGACCCCAGCCTTTGCTCACCGGGTTAGGAGATGGTGGGGAAGGTCATGGATGGCAAAGTTGGACATGGAATAAACCTTCATGCTGCTGTTGGTGTATCTAAGTAGTTTTTAATCTGTTAAATTTGAAGCTCAGAGACAATGGTTTGCTTCTGGCTGACTCTAGCTGGTCTAGGTTGCTATCTGAATTATGACCTCAAACTGACTGTACTATTTCCTGATGCATGTCATGCTGTTACCAGATTAACAGTATATTCAAGTGTTTGAAAATCATTAATACCAGAGGCACACTATTCCTTTCATTATTTTCTCTAAACTCTTAAAGCCATTTGTTTATATGCATCTACTGCATATATGTATTTAACGAAAACTTATTTTTAATTTATCGTACCTTGATGGCCTTTCTAAAAACAAGTTTCTGTGAATACATAATTTTATTTGTTTAAGAAATTCCAAAGGTTTCATTCTAATTGGCTTGAGTCTGTGGTATAGCCAAAGCTCGAAATATAAAATTGTGTGAGGGGGCTAGGGACTTCAAGGGAGCAGGACTCGACATGGTCACAGAAGTGTCTCCAGTTGTAACTCATGTAGACAAGGCGGTGGAAATACACAACTAAATATTTACTTCTGTAATGTCAGACTGTACCTGCTGCCAGTCAGTAGCATTGGACTTGGAAGGGATGAAAAACGTAATTACTTATAACTTAGCAACAATTCTTTCTAATCCAGTATGGCAGTTTACAGCTGCTTAAAATGTCATTCTTATTTCCATCCCTGGTATGAGATTTAATGTGAAAGTTAAGGGGGTTTTCTGATACAAGTGGTTTATTTTTTAAACTGGGAATGGCATAGCAGTTGTAAAATACCATTCCTGCCCATTGTTCAGTTTTGATTGATCTCCATTTTAACATGTTTAAAAGGGACCCCCCCAACTCATACAGCTACAACTGAAAAGGATCCAGATCCTAGCATTAGAGAAGAAGGTGCAGTTATATATTATGATCACAGTGGAGTGAGGAAGCAGAAACAAATAGTCTGGACTTGGTACATGACTAGCCATGGTTTGAAAAAAAAGTCAATGCCTGCCTGATCTGAGGGGTGAAACTTACTTTTCTACAGGCAGAGGTGGTGTAGCCTCAGCCTGGCAGACAGAGAGGGCTGCAACAGTTTGAGGTAGAGAGGACTTGGAGAGTGGTGGGGGAGGGATGGGGGGTGTTGGGGGCATTCACTTACCAGAGAAGAAACTCATTCACTGTGTACTACTGCTGTCCACCTTCTGGGGGGAGGGCACGGCAAGCACATTTTGGCCCTGGCGAGCGAGCCCTGGAGGGAATTTTCCAATCCCTGTGAACCGGCAATTTCAAGAATATTAGAAAATCCAAGTAAATGTGACTAGAAGGGACGGCAGAACAGTGTACAGATTTTATTCTGTGACTGAGATCTCCTTACAGCTTACTGTCCTAATCCGTATATGTATGTTTTGGGTTTTTTTGAAACCATATAGGGCTTGCTGCTAGCAGGCCAGCCTGCTGTTATTTTTGTTATTAGAGACTTTATAAATTCTTGTGAACGATGCTGCTGGTATAGCTGATAATTCCATGTATTCAAGCACTTCCTCAGCAACTAGACTAAGTTACATGCTGGAAACCTTTGCATTAATGTCTTTATAGACTTGTATATACTTGATTTGTAGACTTAAGGCAGTGTCATATTGACACTTTGTTTTTACAATAATCAGAGGTCTTTTTTCTTATATATTTTTAAAATGTTGGTTAAAAGAAAAAAAATGTTTCTTTTGCTTGTTATAAATATTTACCCATAATGTTGTTTGTATAGAAATACAAGAGCAGTTGATGAATCCTTCCTTTTTTTTTTTGTGGTTTGCATGCTTTTATAAAATGTCCAAAGATTTGTGGGTTTTATGCTCTTTCCCCCTAGGATTTAGTGTTGCAAGATTAGCTCAGAAAATGGCAAATAACCGAACAAGTAAAGGCAAATGAAATTATTCTAAAGTTATTGTGAACTATTAAAAGCTAAATGTATTGTCTCTTTATATATTTGTAAGTAAAAAAAAATTTTCAAGAGCAAAAGTAAATATTCAGTGTTTTGGGGGGTTTTTTCCCCAAGTGATCCCTGCTTTGATCAGATGACCAAATTCCCACACTTTTAAGTTGATAACTAGGATGAATTGGGATAAACCTAGATGATGGAATTAGCATCAAAGCAATAACAAAATTACATTTAATTTGTCTGCTTTAGTATTATTTTAACTTTTTGCACAAATAAATGCAGTATTTAAAAGAATGTGGATTTCTAGTCTCCAAATGTATAATCTTAACTATTTTTAAATTATTTTAAATGCCATTTACTAATTAAAGCATGGCGGATTTATGGGTAACAGACAATACATCATCATGTACATTAAATGATGACGCAATACAAATTGTACTACAGTTCAAGTGAATTATTACATCCAAAAAATATTCCAAGGAGCTCAGTTTATGCTTCCTGCTCCTGAAAAAAAGGAATATATTTAAAACTCTTCAGTTAGGAGTTAGTGTATACCTTTTCATGTGCAATGTCACTAGTAGATATTGTTGCACATATGGTCATGCCATATTTTCTATTGGCTGTCATTCTTCTGAGCCATTTGTCTTATTTCAACAGACTACTGATAAATTATTGTACATTCATTTTTCCTTTTAAAAGGAATTATTTGTAGTACACACTAATTGGTCTCAGGTAGGGGAAAGCGATCTGTGGAAGAATTTGCATCAGATTTGTTCAGAATATCCAGAGTCTTGACTTTTTTTTTTTAAGGTCACAGACCAAGAATGTAGTGAAAAATCTTCCATCTGATCATCTTAGCTCATGTAAAAACAAATGTTGTATATGTTAATAGAAATGTTTTGAAAAAGTGTAATTCATTGTCTGCATAATAGATGTTTTTGTGCAAGTTTTTATTGGCATGTTGGGAGTAAGGCGCAGTTAAGACCAGCAGGATTTATATTTCTGTTGAGAATGTTAGCTTAATGATTAACTGAATTGTAATTCATTGTTTAAATTCTTGTTGTAAAATAATAATCTTTGAGGGTAATTTTCAAACAGCCCGATATAGGCTAAAGTCTGCAAGTACATTTTACTTATAGATTCTAGTCTGAATATTTAAAGCAGATCTATGCTCATAAATTTGCTTTAGAAATTCATGGGTGTGCATGGAACCTGGTTTGACATACACACACAGCTACATCTGCAGGGTCGAGAGCAGTTTAACTTTGTGCATGTGAATGTACACACATTTTAAGAAATGAAAAGCGGGCATATAAATCTCGATCCTACAGACAGTTCCATCCCCTGGAATGGCTATTCGGTGGGTACATAAAAAGGCCGTGCAAAATTCTATTCCACATGCAGTTTTACACAAACTTGCTGGGGCTATTTTCAAAGAAACATGTATATGCATAAATCTAGTTCAATGTGCATAAGTGCTTTTGAAAATCACTCTCTTTATGTTCTGTCAAGTTTTAATTTTTAAAAGAGCAAGTGGAAAGACAAGGTACTGATTAGGGTCTTCCATGTCTTCGGATACTTTCACATTTGCTGTTAAAAACACTTGATGTTGATCCATCCTGCTATAAACTTAACTATGAATATTTCATTTAAATTGTGTAGTAAAAGGCTTGTCTGTGAAATTGTTACAAAGCTTGTTAAAAGGGGTTATGGTATTTCTCTGGTTACAGGAATAAAATTCTTTAAATAAATTTTTTTGCTTAGACTTTATTTCATCACTATCCAGCATGAGATGATAGAGCTGTTTAACAGTAACAGGTTTCAGACACAAAGGTTTTTTAATTCATAACTTACCACTTGGGTTGCACTATTATACAACAGTTGTGCTTGACCTCCTATCATTGACATCCCAGTTATGTGAAATAATTGTTTATTTTCCATATAGTAATCTGTCAGGGGATTTCTTAACGAGCTCTGCCTTTAAATTAGTTGTGCTTTTTCACTCTGTTTTGCTTTTCTGTGCTGAATTTTCTATTTAGAAATTGAAGCTTGGCACTGCTGCGAGGGTTCCTTTCTGAGGGATTATCAGGCCATTACATTCAGATTGCTTTCAACCAATAGAAATGAGTTTCTAAAACTCATTTGGTCCGCTGTCTCACGCAGAAGGCACTTAGCTCTGCAGTGTATAAAATGTTTCTGGATTTTTTTTTTGAAAGTCTCTTGCTACTCTGCTCTTCCTTTAAATTTGAGCTGGGTTTTTTTCCCCACTCTGCTTGGCTTTTCTACATTGAATCTGCTGCTAGGGCTTCAGTCTAGCTACCTGGGCTCTGGGCCTGTTTTGGCTGGCAAACAAATTAATTCTGGGTCGGAAAAGCTTTTGCCTTTTTAAATACCTCCCTTCTTGCCCCTTTCCCAGCCACCCTAATACATATTTTTCTTAAGTTGTGGCCCAAGAGCACAGAAGAGAAATTAAATTAAAGTGGTAATAAAAAGGAGTTTTAGGAATCTTTAACATAATACTGGTGTTGCATATATAAAAACTGACACAATGACTGTTCAGTGTAATAACTATGGTGGTTTAGTCCTAAGGCAGACTGTCTGAAGGCTTAAAAACTGCAGGTCTCCAGCTCTCTGTAAGGAATTAGGTACAATTTAAAACAGCCTCCTCCATTGTACAGCATACAGAAAACAGCCTCCCTACTCCTACAAAGGATCCAGAAGCCCAGGAAATATATAACACAGACATTTAGCAAGAAAAAGGATTGTACTAATGGAGCCACAAAAAAAGAAAATTTAATTAAAGGGTTTACTGAATTTTATTTTTTTTTTAAACAAAATGACGTTGGGCTGGATAAAAATTCTTAAACTTACCAGGCCATGCATGTGTGTTTTGATCTGCCCTCTGAGTAGGTAAAGAAAAGGGGATTGGGTCTATTGACATATTTGATGTCAGCTTTGAGCAAGGCATCCTCTCATCTTCAAACAAAACAGATTCCAGTGATGGGAATCAGTATTGCCTTATCTCAATGGGGGGTTTTTCCTCTCTAAAGTGAACTAGAGATATACTATCAAGTTCAAGATGATTTAGTGCAAAGAGAGAGGCTTTTCACATTTGAAATTGGCATAGTACCAAAACTTATCCCTGGTCAATTAAAACAAATGGTAGCAGATCTGAATTATCCATCCCTTTCAATTACATGGACCATGAGCCCTTGAGAGAACTGGATTTTTCCGGTACAGAGTTGCAGTGGTTTGACCCTTATCAGATTGCATGTATCATGTATTTAGGGATTCAAGTTACTTATCAGGCAGACTGCCGCAATGTGGTGTTCCACAGTGATTAGTCCTCTGATCTTATTCAAAGTATACTTGGCTTCATTTGCTACTCTTATTCAGAATTTTCGAATTGGTTGTTACCCATTTGCAGATGATGTGTAACTAGTGGCAAATATAGGCTCAAACCAAGGAATAACGAAACTAGATACATGTCTAGAAGCAATGGCTGCCTGGCTTGCATTACACGGGCCTAAGCTTAACCCCTCAAAATCTCTGGTACTGTGTGAGCAGAAAAGGAAGACCACCTTCTGATGTTTTCCATTTATAGCTGGAACTCCTCTAAAACTGAAAGTGTTTGCAGTCTGGGATCTAATCTAGGTACAAACATGAATGAGAATGAAATCCCTAACCGAAAATAGGAAAGCTAACAAATTAGACAACACGATGATAATGAGAGGTTTAAATTATCCCAATACCAATCGGGATATGCCAGGGAGTTAAAATTTCGAGATGCCATAAATGACTGCTTTATGGTTCAGCTGATCCTGGAACTGACTAGATAGGGGACTAACCTAGACATCCTCACTGCAAAACAGGAGCTGTAACAAAGTTTGCATGTGGCATGTATGCTGTTAAAAAAAAAAAAAAAAAAAAAAAAAACCACCTTCTTGGAAGACGAAGACTAAAGGTATTCCACGCATTAAAGGTAGAAAAAAGACCAAACAGTGAGGTAAAACACAGGCTATTAAAACCAGAGGACATGTTTCAAAAACTGGAAGGTGGATCCAAGTGAAGAAAATAGGGAGAAGAATAAGCACTGGCAAGTTAGAGGTAAAATGTTAAGGCAGACAAAAAGTTAGAAAAAAGCAAACTTGCCACAGATACTAAAACTCAAACTTCAACCACTAGTTGGACCACTAGATGACAGAGAGGGGGAAAAGGGGCACTTGGGAGAAAGGCAAGGCCATAGCAGAAAAACTAAATTATTTGCTTTGGTCTTTTCTGAGGAGAGTGTTGGGGAGATATCTAATCCAGAGACATTTTTTATTTAAACAACCATCACAGTCGATGCATGTTGACAGAAAAACAGCTGTATCAGCAAATCTCTAAGAATAGGTGAGCATCAAAACACACATCACTACAAAAAAAAAAGTGAAGAGGCATCCAATAATACCCCACCTCAACCCAAAGTATTACAGGGTATCCTTTGTATCGCCCATAGAAGCCCAGTATTTTCCCCATATCTTATCTTATATTTATCAGCTTTCCCCCTCAAGGAATATGCTAGTTTTTCAATCAAAGCAAGTTCAAACAACTTTTTTCTATTGCTTTATACATGGAGTACTCTTCCAGCGTGGAAGAACTGTGTGACTAGCAGTATGAATGTATTGCTTAGTCAGTCCTATCTCAAACAGGGATGTCCATACAGTCTCCCTGCCATAAAACCAATGAATACAAGAGTCAGTGTGAGGGAATTAGTTCCATAAAAAAGGTTAATCTCTTCCTGTGCCTGTACCTTGGGGCAGAATCACCACATATGTTTACAGGTCCCATCCAGTCCACACCCCCTTCCAAAACTGTGCTGAACGGAAAATATTGTATAAAAGGTAGGATTATCTGTATGTGTGGCGAAGAAGTCTCGCCATCAAGTTCATTGTTTTCAAGCACATAGACTGAATGAGCCTCTCGCCCAGGGGCGGATTGGCCTATCGGGGGATCGGGCATCCCCCAGTGGGCCAATCGCGGCCACGACAGAGCCATGCTCTGTAGACCACATGATGTGTCCTGGGCCGGTCTGACATCGAGAGTCCGCCGCTGCTCTCCCCAAATACTCTAGTCATCTTTACCCCGGGAAATCTGCAGTTCTTTGTTCCACCAAGTAATAAGAGACTGAGCCCTGCAGGGCGCCTCATCTGTATTGATGAGATGTTGATACAACTGAGAGATTTTTCCCCTGAATAGAAGAATCACAGAGAAATCTTTCCACCAGATTTGGAAGATGAGGACTCCACCCTTGCTCACCAACTTCTCTAAGGCAGTTCTAACAAGGATGCAGATACAAGGAATGCCTCTTAGAGTCCAAATGGTATTTATCTCTTAACGAAAGGAGAACACCACATCACTATTCCAAAATTGTCACACACACCATAGCCCATGTTGTTTCCATAACCCCATATCCATAGAAAAGGTACAATGAGAAATCTTAGTTAAAAACCCTAAGGGTGAGATGGGATACAATACTTTCTCAAGTTTCCCTAAAGATTATCAAATTGCTTTCCACACTTGAACCGTATGCACCAAAATAAAACTACCTCGACGAATATGACATACTGTAGGGGGAGTTACCTGGTATAGTCAACAGTAAGGCTAAATCTACTTCTGCTTGTGCCCTTTCCAATCGAAGCCATGCCAAAGATTGAGTAGCAAAATCAGCCTTGAACACACACAATCTGAGCAGTCCACTAATATCTAAATAAGTCCAGAAGGTGCATAACCCTTAGATCAATATAGTGTTGCCTCACGAAACCCACCCGCCACCCCACAGAGTTGGGTTTTCCTGGTTGGTTGGTTTTATTTTCGTAACTAGGTGCACAACTGAAGAGAGATACCCTGTTGGGCTCCATCTGATGATGTCACCCACATGTGAGGACTAACATCCTGCTGTCCTAGGAGAATACCTGTTACAGGTAAGCAACTTTGCTTTACTAGCAAAGGTGTCCATAATGCCCTTGATTGCTGCACTCAGTTCATTAGAGATATTTGGATCTAAGGCAGGGCACTCCGTATCCAAGGCCTCCGATTCTTGAGCATTCTCTGGCATTCCCTTCTTCCCTCTATGATTAGCAGAGGCTCCCTTGTCTGCCCACATCTCCGGGAAGGAGCGTTTAGCAGCATCAGGGTTCATCATTCAGCCAGAAAAGTAATCAAATTAATAATAGAAAAAGGATAAATATAGCATGGCTGTGGGAGCACAAAGAAAGCACATCTATTCACTTAGAACATCTCCAGTGCCTCCTAGAGACATTTTTTGAGGAAGAGATTCAGAGGAATTGAATCAAATGGTGAATTGGAAGGCTGTAGCAGAGCAAATTGAATGAAAGAACTAAGAAATGGAATTGTACACTTATTTCTAGTAATCTTTAAAATCTCATTCAAACCAGCTTCAGTACCTGAAGATTAGAGGGTGGCCAATGTAACTCATTTTTAAAAAGGGCTTCAGGGGTGATCTTGGAAACTATAGCCCGATGAGCCTGACATCTATGCCAGGCAAAATGGTAGAAGCTATTCTGAAGAATAAAATTTGATTATTTAAATAGACACAAACTAATGGGGCAGTCTTTCTTTAAGAACATAAGAAATTGCCATGCTGGGTCAGACCAAGAGTCCATCAAGCCCAGCATCCTGTTTCCAACAGAGGCAAAACCAGGCCACAAGAACTTGGCAAATTCCCAAACACTAAGAAGATCCCATACTACTGATGCAATTAATAGCAGTGGCTATTCCCTAAGTAAACTTGATTAATAGCAGTTAATGGACTTCTCCTCCAAGAACTTATACAAACCTTTTTTGAACCCAGCTACACTAACTGCACTAACCTTAGATTTATTGAAGGGGTTTACAAATGCGGGCAAGGGTGAGTCACCTGATACTGGATGTCTGAATTTTCAGAAGGCATTTGTTAAAGGCCCTCATGAGACTCAGCAGGGAAGCAAAAAATCATATGATAGGAGGCAGTATCTTATTGTGGATTGGTAACTAGGTAAAGGATACAAAACAGAGTAGGACTGAATGGTCATTTCTCCCAATGATCAAAGATAAATAGTGGAATATCATGTTGAGGGCGCTAGTAAACACAACCAACAGCCAATAAGAGAAAAATCTTTAGACTTTTAGTATATGTTATAATAGAAGGGCAGCTTACCAAATAAAGTAGAGTAAACATGAGCTCAAGTCTTCTGAGCACTTAAACTAACCCATTGGTGTGGAAGTTTAGAGGCTGTGATGTATTTAAAAGAGTGTGTTTCATAACATTTTCCAAGTGGTTGATATTATAATTTTAACTCATATATGCAAATAAGACTGGATTATTGTAAGTCAAATTACTTTTTGTAAATCATGCCTACATGGCAGAAGCAAAACTCAGTGCTGACCTTTAACATACTAGTTAGCCTTTAACATAATTTAGCATTTTGACAGCCTTGCCTATTTTTACAAGTTTGATCAGTACAATCTCATTATGCTGCAATTATGCTGTTATCTTTCTATTTCTTCACCACCACCAAACTAGTCTGGTTTCATAGAGAATTCTTTGAAAGCATCCTTACGTAAGAACATAGGAATTGCCATGTTGGGTCAGACCAAAGGTTCATCAGGCCCAGTATTCTATTTCCAACAGTGGCCATTCCAAGTCATCAGTACCTGGCAAGATTCCAAACAGTAAATATATCCCATGTTGTTAAATATTGGCAATAAGTAGTGGCTTTCCCCAAGTTTATCTGGTCAATAACAGTTTATGGACCTTCTCCAGGAAGCGAGATGCCACTGATCAGATTGGGCAGGGTTTTGATTTATCCCTGTCCAATCTGATGTATTAAAGAGGCATGGCACTTGGCACCCCATAGTGACACCTCTGGGCTGGGGATTCACTGAATCCCTTGAAGGCCACTGTTAAAGGGTATGTGCCTGGCCTGATCTACCCTCCCAACCCCTTCCCCCCCACCTCTGAGTCCCAGTCCCTGATTCCCCTCTTGGTCCATTACTTTTATAGCCCTAATGGAGTCCGGAGCACGCCCTAAGGGAAATGTGCTGGGGAGAGGGTAATTTTTAGGGCTACAAGGGGATGGAGTTTAGGAGAAGGAGGTAGGGCCAGACACAGAGCCTTTAAACTTTTATTAATCTTACTACTTTGGCCACTCCAAGGAGCAGGCAGGAGATCTCAATAGACTGCAAGGGTTTTACCGGGGCGGGCGGTGCACTATGCAGGTTGGTCAGGCCTTTCGAAAGATGGCAGACCTGGTCTTTGGGGCTCTCGTCATGTGGTGGTCCCTAGGGGCACTTCACTGTGAGACTTGCAAAGCTCAGGTACCAGTTAACCCAGTTTAGCGAATCCTGTGGCCAAGTCAATGGACCCCTTCGATTGCAAACTCTCTGGGAACAGGTAAAGGAAGGAATTCCAGTTTGGTTAACCATTTCATTCATAAAAAGGCAGAATATAAACAAAATATTAAATTAAAACTTAAACCATCCACTTTGGGCTTGTTAATTACTGGTGCCAAAGGGAACAAGGGTTTCAGATTTGCCCACCAAAAGTCGTATAATTCATGAAACAAGCCCTTCTGTAAATACCCCTTTAAAGTTACCGTGTTGAACGCTGGCTTGGTAACATCTCTTGCAACAGCATGGTGGGTGGTGTTCACCAACTGCGTGATTTATTCACCTCAGCAGGGGCAGATTGACCTATTGGGGGGATCAGGCATCCCCTGGTGGGCCGATTCCACTGGTCACACAATAATCTCAGCTCTCGCTGAGAGGGGCTGCTGCGGAAGAAGGTCTTGGCGGGGCCGCAATATAGTGCAACTCAACATGGCTCGATGAAGGTTTCGGCAGGGTTGCGACAGCCCCCCCCCCCCCCACACACCTGCTGTGATTCAAAAAGGGGCCTAAAGGGCTGGAAGAAAGACACATCTGGCAGTTGCAGGGCCACCTGATGCATTGACCACCTCCCACCTACCCTCCGGCAGTAAATAAAAAGCAGCGCGGGCCTGGCCAAGGCCCACCAGAAAGCAGGCGGCCTCAGGTATGTATATATGAGAGAACGCAGCTGCATGATGTGTGTATGAAAGAGCCCGTGTGTGTGCATATGAGAGAGCCTACATGTGTGCATGTATGAGAGACAGGGCAGATGCAACCCATTGTGCACTTGCACAGGGTGGGGGCTCTGAGGGGGTTGGTGGACTGGATCACACGCAGCCAAAATGGAACGGAGGCTGCAAGGTTGCCTGGTGCGTTCCACCCTGCTGGCGGCTGAAGTAAAGAAAAAAAGGCTGGCAGACTGCCCGCGGCATAGGAGCCGCTGAAGAAGGCTTACCAGCTCAGATTTAGTTATCGGATTGGGCAGAGGTCACCCAAACCCCTGCCCAATCCGGTGCATAGGGAGTGGGCAGGAAGAAAGTCGGGGACGCATAGGAAGGGGTGAGAAGAGGGGAGGACAACACCTATAGAGTAAGAGAGAGGGGATGTGTTATGCGCCAAACACCCTTATGGCGCTTCTCCATGGTCACAAGAACCACTGTACTTAGAATTCTGTAGAAAGTATAATTTTTTATTGAGCAATATAAGTATTCTTGGGAGATGCTGGGTGTCATTTCTCAGACAAACTGACCAACCAGCATCTCATCTGTATACATTAACTGATCCTTCTTTTATAGGTAAAATACAATACAGTACTAGGTCAGAAATTCTTAAGTTGCGTGACCACCTGGAGTATCATTTACAGAGGTTACCCTGACCAGTTCACCAAGTTGGGGCCCATTTACCATCACTCTTTAGATAATCCTTTGTTCTGTTAAAATCTTGCTGCTCAGGGAAATATTTATATCTTAGGCTTTGTTTACAGATGCCCCTGTAACTGACATTCTAGCCTGAGGTTCTAACTGATCTTGTGACCCTATAATTAGGCATCACAAATTGTCGCCAGCTTCAACTGCTGTCCAGGTGTCCTTGGAATTCCTCCAGGTCAGGCTCAGTTGGGCATTTAAAGTTCACATAGCCAGAAAGGCTAAGAGAGAGGATTCTGGGTCAGTTGCTGTTTCCATATTGATCTGAAGCTTAGGCACACATATCAGATGAAGGGCAAAAAAAGCTGAGTGTGTGATTCACTAAGGGGGGAGAAGAATCTCTGGAAGAACAGGGTTGGGGGAAGAACTGAGGGAGTATGAGAAGAGGGGAATATCTAGAGGCAGGGAGGGAAGGGGCTGAAAAGTGGGAGAAAGAGCAAGATAATGAGGGGAAAGGGGAGGAACAGCTGAGGTAGTGGGGTCATCCGGTAGACCCCATCCCATCCACTGGTAGCCTATGCAGAGAAGAAGCTGCGGGCTGCCACGGACACCATCTCTCCAGCAGCCAAAGTGGAATGGAGGCCAACGTGAAGAGGTGGGCCCAAGGCTGCTGGGAGAGCAAGTGGAAGAAAAGAAGGTGTAAAGCACCTGTATTTGAGAGAACGTATGCATGTTTGAGAAGGAGCACATATGTGTGTATGTATGAGAAAAGGGAAGTGTGTGTGTGTGAGAGAGGTAGTATGCGTGGGAGTGTGTGAGCGAGAGAGCATCTGTCTGTGTGTGAGAACCTATGTGTGAGTGCGCGCACCCATGGGAGAGAGGAGCTGTGTTCATCTGAGAGGAAGCATGAGTATGTATGAGAGAGAAAGTGTATGTGATTATATGAGAAAGAGAGAGGAGAAAATGTGTGTGCCTTCCTTCCCTCACTAATCCACAACAATCTCAAGGTGACTGGAAACCAAAAGTTCCTAGGTATGAAAGCGGGATATTTTATTTTTATCCTTATTAGTTTTAATTATTGGGTATTATTTGATGTCTGCTCTTTTGAAATATTTTACTGGTGTTCTTGAAATATTTATTTTCAATATTAATATGGTTTTACTAAAAGGATTGTTTTATATTTCTTGATTTTAGTTTTTTATGAAAAATGGTGATGTTTCTGTGGGAGCACTGAGAGGAGAGGATCACCTTGCTGGTGGCTGAAAGGAATCAGTAAGTTTTTGCCTGGAACATTTTACATTTTCTTTTATAAAAGTATTGGAGCGAAGTTAACTATTTGGGAATATTATTTTGTGTTTTTGTGCTTTTAATAGTAAGGCAGCAAATAAACAGAAGTTAGACTGTATTTTTAAATAGTAAGGCAGCTAGTAAGCACAAGTTTGTGTTTGGATATTAAAAACAAAAAAAAAGTAGACAGAAGCTAGAAGCAGTGTATACCTAAGTAAAAAGGTTAAAAAGTTCAGTTCGGTTACTCACCTTGGAAAGGTGTTGAGGTAGTGTGATTTGCTTTGATTATGTACCAACATTTGTTAGTGAAGAGAGCAGTGAGTCACTCTGGCTGACTAACTGAAGTTAGACTGTTTGTATTTCCCAACCCTCCCACCCCTCGCCCATCCATCTAGGTGATGCATTGTTCTTTCGCACGGAGGATATCTCCCCAAGGCCTACTGCCCAGGAGGGAAGGGTTAGGTTGGCCATCATAGTTGGTGATTCGATTATTAGGAAATTGGCTAAAGACAGGAATAAAAGTAGGATTAAATGGACAATTTTCTCAGTGGAAGGGAGTGGGCAGTGGAGTGCCTCAGGGATTGTATTGGGACCCTTACTTTTCAATATATTTATAAATGATCTGGAAAGAAATATGACTAGTGAGATAATCAAATTTGCAGATGACACAAAATTGTTCAGAGTAGTTAAATCACAAGCAGATTGTGATAAATTGCAGGAAGACCTTGTGAGAATGGAAATGTGGGCATCAAAATGGCAGATGAAATTTAATGTGGACAAGTGCAAAATGATGCATATAGGGAAAAATAACCCTTTCTGTAGTTACACAATGTTAGGTTCCATATTAGATGCTACTACCCATGAAAGAGATCTAGGCGTCATAGTGGATAACACATTGAAATCGTCGGTTCAGTGTGCTGTGGCAGTCAAAAAAGCAAACAATGTTGGGAATTATTAGGGAATGGTGAATAAAATGGAAAATGTCATAATGCCTCTGTATCGCTCCATGGTGAGACCACACCTTGAATACTGTGTACAATTCTGGTCGCCGCATCTCAAAAAAGATATAATTGCGATGGAGAAGGTACAGAGAAGGGCTACCAAAATGATAAGGGGAATGGAACAGCTCCCCTATGAGGAAAGACTAAAGAGGTTAGGACTTTTCAGCTTGGAGAAGAGACAGCTGAGGGGGGGATATAATAGAGGTGTTTAAAATCATGAGAGGTCTAGAACGGGTAGATGTGAATCGGTTATTTACACTTTCGAATAATAGAAGGACTAGGGGGCACTCCATGAAGTTAGCATGTGGCAAATTTAAAACTAATCAGAGAAAGTCCTTTTTCACTCAACGCACAATTAAACTCTGGAATTTGTTGCCAGAGGATGTGGTTAGTGCAGTTAGTTTAGCTGTGTTCTTGGAGGAGAAGTCCATTACCTACTATTAATTGACTTAGAAAATAGCCACTGCTAATACTAGCAATAGTAACATGGCATAGGTTTAGTTTTTGGGTACTTGCTAGGTTCTTATGGCCTGGATTGGCCACTGTTGGAAACAGGATGCTGAGCTTGATGGACCCTTGGTCTGACCCAGTATGGCATGTTCTTATGTTCTGTTGCACTGTATACAGAGTGTGCCTTGTTGCAGTTTCCCATTAATTTTTTGCCTGAAAATTTTTATTTATAATTTATGGTCTCTTTTTATTATGTGATAGACTTTTTATTTAGTGATGGATTGTCTGTGTTAAACATAGAAACATAGAAATGACAGCAGAAAAAGACCAATCGGCCCATCCAGTCTGCCCAGCAAGCTCCCACACTTATTTTCCTATTCTTATCTGTTTCATCAACCACATGTTCAGGGCCCTTGTTGGTAACAGTTTGATTCAAATTTCCTGCCATCCCCTGTCATTGATGCAGAGAGTAATGTTGGAGTTGTATCAAAGGTGAGCATAAGGCTTATGGTTAAGGGTAGTAAACCGCCGCATCAAGCAAGTTACCCCGATGCTTGTTTACCCAGACTGCACAGATAGATACTTTGTTAGTTGTTGTCTGAATGTAAATCCTATTTTCCATATTTACCCCTGCCGTAGAAGCAGAGAGCAGCACTGTATATGTATTCAAAGTGAAGTATCAGGCTTAATTGGTTTAGGGTAGTAACCGCCGTAATAAGCAAGCTACCCCCACGCTTATTTGTTTACCCAGATTGTGAAGTTCAGTCCTTGTTGGTTGTTGTCTGAATGCAAATCCTCTTTTCTGCATGTGTGACTGAGGTGAGGTATTCTGTTAGCATTTAGCTTCTGTGTAGGGATGTATAGCAGCCTGGCTTGTTCTGTTTTCACAATGAGAGGTGTATTGGTATTTTAGGAGCTGGTTTATGTTTGGAGTGTTACTTTTTCATATTGTTTGAGTGCTGACATTTAATGCTGATTGGTATGGGAGTGCTCAAGCCTTTCTGAGGGTCAAGCCCACATCCAAAATGCTTTCCAATAGGTCTAATACCATATGAGTATTTTTGCAGGGTTTTCTGATTAGCACCACAGCAGTGCGTGTAAATATAACATACAGGTTGTTGTAAGTGATATTTTTACCTTGCAAGACTATACTCAATGTTCTTTTGCTATAAAATCTGTTGTTATAACTGCATAAGTTTTTTTTGTATAAACATTTTTATTGGTGTTTAACATATACAAAAATACAACACCATATCAAGATATTACAAGCTCATAACACCTTTTAACAACTCACCCCAACCCACCCAACCCTCCCTCCCGCCCCCCTCACGTACACAACCAATAATAACAAGGGGGTTCCCAAATATATATACAACATACTTCAAAACAAATTACTGCACATCTAGAACTGAGAGATTGGCATCCCACTACTGCCGAAGATGGAGCACGAAGTCATAAGGAGGTAAATTAGCATACTAGAGCAGGTATGAAATAGTTAATAGCCAATTTTCGAATGTTCACATATAGTGCAAACTATCAGCACAGAATAATGGAAGTCACTGGAACAAACTAGTGTCCCTAGAAGGGGAAGATGGAAATCAGCTCATAAGAGTGTTACAGTGCGCCATGCCAGCTGTCCAGGTAAAGTATGGGTCCCAGGTGGAACTAAATTTTTTAATGGTGCGATATTTCTCTGCCGTTATTTGAGCCATAGTACATATTGTATCCAATCTTGCGAGTACCGCTTTCAATGACGGGCAACAGGGCGCTTTCCACTCTTTAGCGATCACCAGCCGAGCTGCTATACACATCTGTGGTAGAAAAGGATGCCGTGAGCCCGGTTGGGTGGGGTCCGTGTTATTGAGTAAAGCAACATCCACCGTGAGGTGAATAGGTTGCTTCAAGATAATAGACAATTGGGCTTCGATTTGTCTCCATAGAGGTTGGATACAGTCCCCCGACCACCACATGTGTAGATAGGTGCCAGTCAAAGCACAGCCCCTCCAGCAAAGTCCCGAACAGGAGGGCTTCATTTTGGCTAGGCGTTCTGGGGTCAGGTACCATTGAAAGAGCTGCTTATAACCGCTCTCTACTAGAGTGGCTGAAATGGAAGCTTTACTAAGTTGGCAATAAAGTTGTGCCCAGTCATCTTCTGAGTACGCCCGCTGGAGGTCACAGTCCAAGATTTAATGTGGGCTGGAGTATAGGTAAGTTTCGCATTTAGTATTTGATACAGTTTAGCAATCAGTCCTCTGGGTGGGTTGGTGGTGTTGCAGTAGCCCTCAAAAAGTGACTTGCCTCTACCCAAGCCACCCTTCAGCTGTTGGGAAGTACAAAAGTGGCGTATTTGAGAGTATGCTAAATAGTCAGTTCGAGGAAGACTATATTTCTGGCACATAGACTCAAATGTGAGGATATCATCTCTGCTCCATAAGTGTTCAAAAGGTGCAATGCCCCGGGTTCGCCAAGCAGCAAAAGAATTGCGTTCAAGGCCAGGTGGGAAAGCTGTGGTATGGAATATATGCGAGAGATGGTAGCAGGGCTTCTTACCAACAAAGCATGATTTCCACTTTTCCCAAATGTCCAGTGTGTGCCTGGTGGTTGGAAACAAAGCAGATGAGCACCCCCAGGTTTTCTTAGACTGCCACACCAGGGCTGAGAGTGGTATGGTTGGTATTTGCGACTGTTCAATAGCTGCCCAATGTTTAGGTTCGTTTGTGTGATGCCATGTGATGAGAGGTCTGAGTTGCGCCGCTACATAGTACCAGAGCAGATTAGGGACACTTAGGCCTCCAGATAGCTTGGTTTGATATAGAACGTGACGATTGACCCGAGGAAGTCTCCTCTTCCAAATGAAGCTAAATACTTTTCTTTGCCATGATTTTACAAGAGCAGGTATGATTGGTATCGGCAGGGACTGAAACAAATATAACAGTCTGGGTAATACATTCATTTTGACTGTCGCTATACGACCCAACCAAGAGAGAGGTAAGTTGCCCCATATATCTAAATCCAGAAAAATTTGTTTTATTAACGATGGATAGTTTAAGGCAAAGAGATCTCTGGGATGAGATGATATATGACAACAATATCCACCAACCTACACCAATCGACTCTCACATCACATGTAAGCAGGTTAGAGATCTTGGGGTGATTCTAGATAACCGACTAAACCTAAGGAAAATGGTCAATACTACAACGAAAGACTGCTTTTACAGATTACAGGTTCTAAAACGACTTAAACCTCTCTTATTCTTCCACGACTTCAGGACAGTCCTCCAAGCGCTACTGTTCGCCAAAATAGACTACTGCAGCGCACTTCTACTAGGACTTCCCAAATCTGCTACTAAACCTCTGCAGATGATTCAAAATGCGGCAGCAAGATTGTTAACCAGTACCAGCCGCTACGATCACATATCACCAATTCTCAGGAAACTACACTGGTTACCAGTAAATTACAGAATTCTATACAAATCGATTACCTTAATCCACAAAACCATCCATCATCAACTTCAACTTGACCTGGAAATACCTTTCAAACTCTACTCTTCTATCAGACCAACTAGAGACATTTACAAAGGCACTCTTAATGTTCCCCCTACTAAAGCCACACGCCTCGCTATAACCAAAGACAGAGCCTTTTCGATAGCAGGCCCATCGATCTGGAACAGTATCCCATCAAACCTCAGACTGGAGCCATGCCTTTTATCTTTCGGAAAAAGTCTTAAAACCTGGCTCTTTCAACAAGCCTTCCCTGAACCACCAGACAATCACTAGTTGGCCTTCATTCCTACCCGGTCTGGCACTCCGTTTCTCAAAGAAAAAATAAATGGACTCTGAGACATTCAGGTTAAAGCACCGTCCTTAAGTTTTTAACTTGTACACTCTACGGTAAAATTTTTTACCGGCCTATCTTCTTTCCAGCTTGTTACAAGCATCCAAGTTCTCTCCCCCTGTTGATTGTAACTTTGACTTATTCCTACTTATTGTTATCTTTCGTTTACGTGAATCTGTACTCTAGTTTTTCCCTTGTTAAATTGTAAACCGATCTGATATGGTAAATTTACTATGAAGGTCGGTATAAAAAACTGATAAATAAATAAATAAATAAATATACGAATCCCCAAGTATTTGATGTGCTTGGAAGCCCAACGGAACGGATGTTGTGATTTCAATCTGGCAACGTGGGCAGGACCACAGGTTCAATTTAAAATCTCGGATTTTTCCCAATTTACCTTAAAGCCCGACACTGTGCTGAACGCCTGGATATCCCCTTCAATAGCATTCAGAGCGGTATGTGGGTTGGTCAGAGAGAACATGATATCATCGGCAAAGAGGGTGATTTTGAATTCTTGTTGTGCAAAAGAAAAGCCTGAGATTGCCGAATCAGCCCTGATAGTGACCACCAGTGGCTCTAAGAAAAGTGCAAAGAGTAGAGGTGAGAAGGGGCATCCCTGTCTAGTACCACGGCCTACTGAAAATCGGTCTGAGTACCCTCCATTGATTTTGAGACAAGCTTGGGGATTGGTATATAAACTCGTGATCCAAGTGCAAAAGCTCCGGCCGAAGCCCATCTTGCGGAGAACACTGAAAAGAAATGGCCAATGAACCAAGTCGAAAGCTTTTTCAGCATCTATAGAGAGAAAAAGAGATTCAACCTTTTGATCATGGGACCACCACATCATGTTAATCAATTTCCGTATATTGTCCCCAGCTAGCCGGCCCGGCATGAAGCCAGCCTGGTCTTGGTGAATAAGACTAGTTAGGGAAGTGTTCATTCTTCCTGCTAGGATTTTCGCTAGGAGTTTAATAACTGCATAAGTTTTAATTGTGTGTGCGTGTGTGGATGGGCCTGTGATACCCTTGACGGGTTCCAGAGAGGGAAAGGGTAGACCTGGGTAGGGAGGAATGTCAGATTTTAAAGCTTACGTTATAGAGGGAGATGGGCTGGGGAGGGGGCTAGCACAGTAATTGTTTGCACAGGGCAGCAAAAAAGCTAGCACCGGCCCCGATGAGGGGAGAGTGCCAGTGTGTGTATGAGAGAGCACCTGCATGTGTGTTTGAGAGCATGCCTGCATGAATGTATGCGTGAGTGAGCACCTGTCTGTATATGAAAGAAAGAATGCCTGTGTGTGTGTGAAGGGAAGAGACAGAGGATAAAGATTGTGTGGCTCCCCCTTCCCCCAAATCCTCAACAATCTGTGGGTGAGTGGAAATCAAAAGATCCCTGTATTTCTTTATTTTATGGTATGGAGAGCTGGAGATTTTTTTTAATCCTATTTTTAATTTTGGGGTGTTATTTCATGTGTCTGCTGTTTTGAAATATTTTAATGGTATTTGGAAAATATTAGAACAAATTTGACTTTTTTAAATTATTAGTTGTTTGTGGCCTGTTCTGACATTTATTCTTTTTATTATGGTTTTAATATTATGAATGATTTATATCTCTTGATTTTACTGCTTGATGATTTGTGAGCAGTGATGATGTTTCTCTTTTTCCACTGTTGCACTGCATAATACAGTTGACCTTGTGGTTTCCAGAGCATGTATGTGAGCAAGAATATGTGAACCAGTGCGCATGTGTGTGAGCAAGAGGACTAATTAAGTTGGTGGGCCTGTGTGTGAGTGTAAAAGAGCAAGTGAGCTAGTGAGAGCAAGAGTGAGCCAGTAAGCATGTATATAAGAAAGCACAAGTGAGCAAGAGCATGAGAGAGTATATGACACAATAAGCTTGTCTGTGAGAGTGATCGTGTGAGCCAGGGAGCATCTATATGAGAGAGCATGAGTGTTAGAGAGAATATAAGGGAGTTTGTGTGAAAATGAACATGTGTTAGAGAGAGGAGAGAGCTTGTGCGTACCTACCACCACTTGACTAATCCTCGACAATCTCAGGTTCCCAGGAATGGCGAACAGGGGATTTATTGTAGCTTAATTTTAATTAATGGATGTTTGATGTATCTGCCATTTTGAAAGATTTTATTGATGTTGGGGAAATTAAGAAAACAATGTTATATGTTGTAATCATTGGATGTTTTCATCAGCTGTTTTGAAATATTCTTTTTATGAGTTTGGTTTTACTGTTATGATTGATGCTTTATATTTCTTGATACTATTTGATGTTTAATGAGGAATGGTGATACTTCTATTTTTCCACTGTTTTACTGAAAACAGTGTCTGGCTTGTTGTGGTTTCAAGTTCAGTTTTTGTCTGCATGTTTCTATTTATACTGACAGTTCAGTGTCAATACTTTGTCATCTCTTTATTTTGTATTTGGTGAGAGTCTGTCCGTGTTCTGCATGTTTCGAGGTGAAGTATTCTTCTAATGTATAGTTTCTGTGTAGGGATCTACAACAGCTTTGCTTGTTCTGTTTTCTTAATAGGAGTGTTTTAGTGTCTGGTGTAATATTTATAATGTTGCCTTTTCATAGGTAGGGCTGTTATTGAATACTGTCAGTTAGTGCTGTTTTCATATGGGAGGTTTACTATATTGTAATTGCTTACTTAAAAGCTTTCTGATGGCTGAGCTCTCACCCAACACCCTTTACAAGACGCCTAATAAAATATGGTTGCAGATAGTATTTTTTGCAGTTTTCTGGTTGGTACCATAGCAGTGCATGTAAATAATATACATATTGTAGTTAATATTTTTAGCTTAGAAGACTGTATTTTGAATGTTATTTTTCATGTAAAATCTGTTACTCCTGGCTGCATTGGCTCCACAAGAGAAAGCAGGATTCCCATCTGGAGTGGCGCTGCTTTGGGTTAGTGGCTTTCCCTAATCTTGGACAGGGCTTAATTTTTTCTTTCTATAGGCCCAAGGAAAAGTATGGATCACTTCTAGTCCCCTTTCCCTGAAGTAAGTAAGCTGAGCCGAGCCTGGGGAATCATAAAAGCAGCAGATTGTGTAGTGCCAGGTCAATGGGAATGCATTGGAGTGGTGGGAGGGTGGTGAAGTGGATGCAAGCTACAGGCACAGGAAGGGGAGTGAGCCAGGAAGAAGTACCTGTGCAGTGTTGGAAAGGCTTCTGTCTGAGGTGACTGGACTGAGCTCTGTGGATAGGAAAGGGGAAAGGCTACTGAAAACTGAGAAAGGGTTGGCAGTAAACAAAACTTTAAACTATGATGTGGCTGTGCTGAAGTGGTGGCACTCATATGAGTACATATGTGGCACATAACAACAGTAGTGTTAGAATGTATGTGGGTCTGTCATACCTATACATATATTTTGTGTTTAAGAGTGTTTGTGTTTCTTTCTCTGACACAGATACACACCCACATTCTTGCTCTGTGTGGATTTATCTGTGTGTTTGTGACAAAGTTTCTGAGAAAGTGTGTGTGCCTTTGTCTATGTTAGTGTATATGTGCCAATAAAATTTCTGCAATCAATAAATCTGTGTGACTGAGCATCTGTGTCTCTCTGATGTTGGCAGTACCGTTGCCTCCTTACTTGCACTGGTTCAAGAGCTGCTTTGTTGGCCAGGCCAGGATGTGTGTTTAAGAATGTATGTATGTATGTATGTTTGTGTATATATACAAGATAGCAGACTTGGGGGGCGCCCAATCGATTTGCATGGATCAAATAGGGGCTACAGCTTTGCTTGCTGCTGGTTTTGAAGTATGCTCTATTTCTTAGTTCTTTAGGGAAAAATGTGAAATTTATTTTGGAGATATTTGGGCTTAATTCTGCCAGGTTCCGGAGTCGACTTGGCATGCTTTTGGAAGCTGTTGATGCATGCGCTGTAGAGCAAGTGCATGAGGAAGTCAGTTATCCGGTGGGCCGGTTTAAAAAAAAAATTCCCCGGGCTGATATTTTCCTGCAATCCCCCCCTGACCCTCAGTGAGGGGAAGTGTAGACCTTTATAGTATGATTTGCATCCTAATGGCATCCTGCAAAACTCTCAAAGTAAGAGCTCGGTTCTTAAGATCTGTAATGAAACCTGTGCTAACTTGTGGGGCCAGTAAGACTCAACCTAAAGGGGGTTTGTTCTGCTACAGCTTCTGATTGGGCAGAAGTTTTTTCTGCTGCTTTCGGAGTGGTGCAGAGAGCTCCACCCCAGAAACAGCACAAACAGGAACACTGGAGGGGGAGGGTCGGGAGAGACTGTGCCGCATGGGTTAGTGTCTGCACCCTGGGCTCCAGTCACTCTGCAGCGTCTCCTAATCTGCCAAAAAAAAACAACCCCTCCCCTGTCAAGGTTGCACAAACAGACCCAAGGGCAGCCGAGCAAGCCTGCACGATCTCACCGGGTCAGACAAGGCTAAAATGTAAGGTTAAGACGGGTCAGCCTCTGGTGACAGCTTGCTTGCCTTACCAGTCATTTTGCACACACTGCTTTGAAATGGTGCAGATAAAGATGAGCAGCAGCCTCCCTCTCACCCTCCAATCCTCATCACACAGCTAGGCAAAAATACATTTACATAAATAATTCTTGAATTCTTCAAATGTCTTCCTGTAAGTGTCCAGCTTTTTCATACCTGCCTAGTCTTTTTCTGTTTGATCAGAATGGATTTCAGATATCGATGCCGCTCTGAATTTCGGCAACGTGAGGGGAAGAGAGGCTGCGTGAAATCGCAGAACTAGGGCGATAGAAATTAGGATCTGGGAGGATATTTCAAGTGGAGCAATTTCTCTAGCACCTTTTCTCCCTTGTAGTTTGCCAGATGTTGTAAATCATGTCGTCTAACTTGTTTGTTTTTTTTTTTTTCTATTTCCTACTAAGAAGTTGCAGACCTTCCATCCCCTCTCTAGGATCCCCGTCACTACCCGAGGCAGGGGGCCTAAAGGCTGGCATCTTCAAACGCGTACCAGCACGATAAATGTATTCCTAGCTTTTTCTAGACATTAATATTGGTTAATAAAAAAAAAAATAGGATGATCCTCGGGTTTCTTCCAGAGCTACGCAGGCTAAATTTCCAGGATCAAGTTTACCGAAATTTGAGCTGAAAAAAAACGCAGCTCGGGCGGGGAAGCAAACAGAGGCAGCCAATCGGAAGAGCGCGTTCTCAAGGGCTGCTCGGCAGCCCCGAAGGGCGACCAATCGGGTGCAGGCTTACTTGTGACGCTGGGAAGCTGCGGGGAAGCCGCGATATTTTAGGTGGTGTGGGCAGCCGGCGGCGGGGGAAGGATACAGGGGCGGCGCGGCAGTGATCTTACCGAGGAAGGGGCGGCCGGCGGCAGGAAATGCTGCTGCTCAGGAAGGTCCTGGTCCGCTCGTGGACGGGGTGAGTTTTGCGGCTCCTCGGCCGTGGATTTGTAGTCTCGCTTTTCTGCGTCCCTGGGCTCTGCCTCGGGGCTATCGCCCGCCGCCACTATTCAGGAGCGAACGGCCACTTTGCGGGGCTGGAGAGATCCATGTTTTCGATACGTGGCTTGTAGTACCGTATTCGCATCCCAGGTTTTGTTCTTGGCAGTGTCTGTGCTGATTTTTCCTTCTCTGCATATTGGAGTAGATAGAAAACATTTAGACGGATAATTTCAGTTATCCGTCTAAATGGCAAGCTTTAGGGCATTGACTGTTACCCAGCTAAGTTATAGCCGAATAAAAAAGGGAGTGTTCTGGGGATGTTCGGGGCATCACAAAGAGATCTGGCTAACTTTGCCAATTTTCCACTGTAACTGTTAGTCGGCTAACTTTAGACCTGCTTCAGAGCAGGTCTAAATATATTTGGCCTTATTTTTATCTTCGAATTTATAAATTGTCTAAAGCAGTACTGTAGGCAATGGACAAATAAAACAAACATAAAAAATACAAATAATCACAAAAACAGATCAATTCAAATCATGAAATTCATAGGAGTACCATAGCAGTCCTTAGGAGCATGAATAAGTATGTCAATTATTCAGAATCCCAAGAAGGCTAGTGATATGGCTGTTTAAATAACCAAGGTTTTAACAAAGTTTGGAAAGTTGGTTAAGTTGCGCTTAAGCTATTAAAACAAAACAAAACAAAACCATCCTCATATCATGGGCCTACAGCCCCAAACCTGGCCCCAACCTACCTCCCAATCAAACTCCAAAGGCCCTGCAGGGCTGAACCTACCGCTCCTCCCCAGAGTGCACCATTGTCAAGTTCAAAAAAATTTTTTTTTCAGGGCCAGGAATCATTGCCACTCAATTCCGCCCCCCCCCCCCCCAACACCTGGTTCCTGACAGTGCCCTGTTGGGGCAAAAATAGCCAGACAGCCATCGTCTGGCAGGGGTTGTCTGGTTGGATCCAAGATGAGCCAGCTGGTCGTGACCTTCTGCACTAATTGCCTTGACTATCCGGGTAGACCTGCGATTTCAAGAGCGAATGCAGGAATGTAAGGTCTCCCAGCGGCCCATCCTCCTGGCTTCTCGCTTCCAGCATCCCTTGGCATCTTCCCCTGATCCCTCAGAGGAACTCATGCAATTGGGTCATTCGAGGCTCTCTTAAGAAGAGAAGCGGAGGCCAGGGGCACCTCGCCCATCATTGTCCTGAGAGGTCGTGAAACTTCCATGCCTAAGGTTGATAGGAAAGGGAACCCTAGTCCAGATCCCACCATTTCCACAGATGCTGGGATCTGTTTGTCTGACCTTAGGCCAGTCCTCAATCCACACTCTGAGCAGGCGGAAACGTATTTGAGAAGGCGTTGGTCCGCCAGTATGGTAAGCCCATCACTAATTTGGAGAATGCTCTCACCGTTTCTTTACTCTATGGGGAGCCTCTTCCAGGCCGAGTCCCCGAAGGGACACTGTCCGTTACAATGCGGATGGGTCTTCTCCACAACGAGATCCTCACCACCTTCGTGCTCCCCAGGACAGTCATCCCCGTTATCTTAGGGCTTCCCTGGCTTCAGCAACACCAGCCCTCCATCGGCTGGGGCACCTTGCATCTGGCTTGGTGGGGTCCTACCTGTGCCAGAAACCATGCTTAGCATTGGCTCAGCCATCCGTTACCATGTCTATGGCCACTGTCATGCTTGGCCTACCATCCTAATATGCCACCTAAGCCGACGTCTTTAATAAGCAATGGGTGGAAATCTATGATCCTATGATTGTGCCAGCAATTTCCTACCAGGGAAGATGCCCCCTCAAGGTCGGGATGCTGAATACAAGTACCCTCTACAAGAAGTGTCCTGAGGGAAGGAGAAGAGTGGAATTAAAGCTCAAATTGACTTTTGTGATGGTTATTCTGAATTAGTTTGTTGTTTTTTGTCCTAAGAAATGTCAAGTTTTCCTTGGCTTATGAGGGGAACTTGTGCATCAGCTTGGAAAACAGACTGTTGCACCACATTATATAGGGGGGCAGTATCAAGTCCAAAAATTTGCCCTCTGCCTCCATCTGCTGGTAGGAGGGACAAACCCACTTGTCTGGACTGGTCTGTCAGGATTCAAGGAAAAACAGCAGGTGAGAACCTAATTGTAGCCTTTCCTCGGTTGTACAAGTCAGTACTTTGGGGAGAAAGGATCCGCATGTAGGAGAAGAGTTATTGCTATACAGATCAATTTTTTTGAGATGTTTAATTGTTTTCTACTTTGTGACTGCTTGAAAAAGTTCAATATTTTCCTCACTGATCCATGAACTTTAAAGAGAAAGGTTGATAGATAAAAATTAAATCTTGTTAACAAGAGGGTCATAAATACTAAGCATTATGTTTTATATATAATCACAAATAGACACAAAGTGGGAGAATTATTATTAGTATTTCTGGCCCCTGCCCTGCAAAGATAATTGGACAGATCTTGATTTTTTTATGAAGTACTTTTGATTCTTTAAAACATGTGGCAATCCCTGATGCTGTTTGACCTGTTGGAACTTGTTCACAATTGAGGCATCTCACGTTAACTGAGTTGATTTTTAACCAGTGTGTTTTTGGCACTAGTTAAGACTACTGGCAAATGTCTGTAAGAGAAAAAAAAATGTTGACTTTATTTGAAGCTCAAAACAAATTGATATACCATCAAAGCACCTGCAGATTTTAAGTGAAATGGCATTTTTGACCGTACTTCAGAGGTAGTAAAAATGCTAGGTAATGTGCCTTCATTCTGCTTTGGACTTTTTCCTGCTTTCCAGATTGAGATGGCACCATTGTTTGACAGCAGAAGTAACAAATGAACCTGTTTTAGAGTTTAAACGTGACAGTCCAGAACGAGAAGCACTTATAAAGGTAGGTGCATCCATGTTTCTGAAGCAAAATTCTATACGTTGCACAGACAAGGCCCCCATGTATTTATTTAAAGTGACTTTTGTTTTGGACTCTGCTTTAAAATAGAAATAAGCCTGGTCATATTCTGCAAGCCTCCATTCAGAATTTATTTTTTTTTTTGACCGCTGCTGGATTCATCCTTAAATAATCTACAGAAGCACTTCAATGAGGTTGACTGGAAAGCAATCCTTACCATCCTGCTGGAGCGGTCACTATGGATGGGAATTTCCGTCTCCACAGCTGCCGGGGGTGTGTGTGTGTGTGTGTGGAGAACACACCCTTTCTTTCTTTCTCCCTTCTGACGTCAGATCACGTATACGACAGGTGCGGCCTTTGGCAGTTGCCAGTATTCCCAACTGCTCCCAGAGTCTTGGCTGGGCCTTGGCCTGGCTGAGCTTGCTGGCTCCTGGGCCGGCAGTCTCCCGGGGGCCGTTTTCCCCCAGGGGATAGCTTGCTCCCGGAGAGTAGATTGATTTGTATTTCTCTCCTGGTTGAGCTCCCCTCGGGCACACTCCCATTTCCCTTAGGGATTTGCTGAGTAGCCCCCCCTCCCTTTTATGGTTTGTGCGACCTCTCTGCCTCTCCTCCCCACCCCCCCCCCCCCCACCAATGCTGGCGTTGTTTGCCACAAAACGTAAAAAGGGGGGGGGAGGGGAGCGAGCAGGAGGCGCTAGATGAAGAGAGGATAAAGCAGGGTTGCGGAGGTGGGGAGTATATGCCCCCCATGGCGGGTCTCAGGCAGGAGACAGGATCCACAGGAGCCCTCCCCCACCCACCCCCCTCGGGCCGCGGAGGCAAAGAGAGCTTATCAGGGCTGCGAGGGTACACCTGTCTGTGGTGGGGGGAGGCAGCCAAGGCTGTCTTCAAAGGGCCCGCGGCAGAATGAATCTTTAACCGTGGCAGGGTGGAAGAGCCGCATGGGTGCAGGGAGAACCGTGGCAGCGTGTGGGGGATAGTGCAGGATCTCTTGCATAGTGTGTGTGAGTAACTATTCCACCCAGGCTAGAGCCTCCTGCAGGCACAGCAGCAGAAGCAGCACACGCGTGAAACCCGGGTGCCGGCATGTCTGACACGGAGACCCTCCCCTCCTTCAGAAGTGTTCCAGTAAACACGAGTGGCGTGCTCGGTCTGCAGTGGGTGCAGGGAAGCCCTCTCAGTGGGGGAGGGGGGGGGCCTTAAAAAGCTTTTGGTTTGTGTAATGAACACATCAGGCATGTTTCGCCACGCAGAAGCCTGGAACAAGTAGGGTTTTTCTTGGGTCCGTCGAGCCTCCTGAGGGCAGGGAACGGCCCTTCAAGAGGTGCAGTAGCTACTCGGGCGGTACATGCTGTCCCCCCGGAATCTATGGAAGGTTCCTGGTCAGGCCCGTGCATGCCGGGGGGAGAAAAGGTTCCTTCGGTGATGAGTCCTTGGTGGGGCAACTGCCCCCAAGAGGTAATTTCCACATTTTCCTGACAGGGGAGCTGTTCTGTAATTCAGAAGGTAGCGCTCCCTGCACCTGGACCAGGCAGACCTCTGTGATTGGCCCACATGCAGAAAGCTCGACCTCGTGTAGCCAGGGACTGCGCTCTCGCTTTCCCCTGCCCATGGCCGCCCTCAAAGCTCTGTCCCTTAATGACAGAAAGAATCTCTCTAGCTCTTTTCACCTTAGTATTAATTAGTATTGATAATGCTTCCACCGGTCCTGATAATGAGTGGTCTAGTAGGATGATAAGGAAGGTGAAATTTAATCTTACCTGCTAAATTTCCTTTCCTTGAGTCCTGCTAGAAAAGCCCGATTGGGAACAAGATGCTGTGAGTCCTAGCATGGCATAGAGAATATTCATCTTCTCTCCTGTCCTATCCATTTCCTATCTCCTATAGGTATAGCAGTAAAGACCCAAGCTATGCCCTCCTTTTCAAAAAAGAAAAGAGGAGGAAAGGGAAAGAACTGGGTTAAATGTAAAAAAGAGGTACATGTTTTTTCATTGCACAGATATATAGATACCAGTGAAACAAATGAAGACATGGAGTGAGAATCGGGATCTCTCTCTCTTGCTCTTTTCACCTTAATATTAATTTGTGTAGAGCAGTTGTTTCTCTTGTTCTGTCAGAAAGCTGCTGGCAACTGCCTAAGGCCACACCTCCCTTATACCTGACATGATTTCCTGAGAAAGTAAAGAAGGCATGTTCTCTGTCTCTGGCAGCTGTGGAGGGGGAAATCCCCATGCGTCAAGACTGGTCTAGCAGGACTCAAGGAAAGGAAAATATACAGGTAAGATTAAATGTCACCTTATGCTGTATACCCTAAAAAATTAAAAATGACCTTTAAAATCTTGGTTGGCTATGTATTTATGGGCTAGAAGATGCCAGGAACAGTGTCAATGAGCACTTCCCTTGCTGACTGAATTGCACATCCTGACATACCATAAAGAGGGCTTGCATGCTATTGGTAAGGAAGTGGAGTGCCTGACATGCTGTCGTCACCAGAGTATGGTAAATAATGCCTAAGGATGTATAAAACTATAAAATAGCACTATGTTTGTGTGGAGGGAGTGTGTCAGGGATTGCTATAGTAATCTCAAAATTTAGAGATTCTAGTCTGCTTACAAGTTGGCATAGTGTACAGCCATTTGCGATGCTGTCCGTTGCCTGGTTTGGGTGAACACACTTAGGATCATCTTTTGAATTTCTGCTTGTGCAGCTGTGCGCAGCTTTCCGCCCCAGTTCTAAAGCAAATTTAGGGCGCCCTGGTTTTCTTGGTAGGTTAAAAGCATGGCTCCAGATGCACTGATCCCTGCGCGATTACTGGTTGCTTTCTTATTTTTCTTGTAAATCTCACCCAGGCGCTGCGGGATGTGAAGGGTAAAACTGAAGACATCCCATGTGTCGTTGGGGGAGAAGCAGTGTGGACTGGGGATGTGAGATACCAAGTCTCGGTGAGTTTTGCTTAGAGGAGAGAAAAACCCCCAGGAATAATTTGCATCTGACTGAAGGTGGGATTTTAAAGAAAAGGGCCACACAGTTTCCAAATGTGAACATGCCTATATTCTATTACAGAGGATCTGTAAGCCATTTCCTAGGGACTGTTTTTTAAATATGCGCTCTGCTAGCAGTGTTGAAGGGCAGAACTGTGACAGTACATGTTTAAGAGTTTGACTGGCTGCATGGAGTTTACTCTTAGTGTTAGATCGAATGTCGTGCGCTCTGATTCCCTTACCGGGCACGTCCTAGTCACAGATGGAACAGATACCACGGGAAGGGAGAAAAGCAGGAAATGCAGTATGCTTACTTTCAGTTCTAGAGTGCTGTGGCCATGAATCTGTGCGTTTTAGAAGGCAGAGGGAAAAGCAGTTTTGAAATCGGGTAAGTATGGAGGCAATATTCATCTGCTGGGTGGCCCGCAAAGTTAGCTGGATAAACCTATCTGTCTAACCTTGTCAGGATTTCAGTGGGGTGGAGGGACCTCTGAATATGCTTGGCAGTCTTAAAGAGAGCCAGATAACTTTATGGCACAACCAGAGGTAGCCAGCTGACTTACCTGGCTAACTCTGAATATCGGAGTAAGCTGGATAACTTATCCGGCTAATTTAACGCTGCCCCAGAATTGCCCCTGTGTTATCTGGCGAAACCTTATCCAGATAAGTATCGGAAATAATTATGTCTGCATTCAGCCAGAGAAGTTATTCAGCTAAATGCAGTTCATTGTGGATCCCTTTTGCTTTCAGCTGAAAAAGAATGAAGTGGGCAAGTCTCAAAATACCGCTCAGTGGCCGCTGAGCTTGGCTAACTTTAATCTGATTCCCAAAGAGAGCCTGGCTGGCTAGGATGTCTCTCTGAGAATCTGACTATCTGCTGAAGCTTCGCCGCCTGTGATTCGCGCGGCTTCAGTTGCCCAGCTGTGTTCGAAAACTGAAAACATCCTAACTTTCAGCAGCTGAAACAGAACCGCTTTAGTGCAGGGCTCCCCAAACTTTCAAGAGAGGGGGCCACATGGGACACTTTGTGTCACTGGTGGGGGAAGGGTGGCGCCCCTGGGAGTTTTGGAGCCGCTCGGAGCGGGTAACGTTTTCAGATAGGTGGATCGAAGTGCCTAACTCCTTAAATTAGACGGCTGGGTTGTTTGTTTGAAAGGTGAACTCCTAACTGTACATCTTCTTCTGATGGTTTCTGTTTGAGTTGTTTTAGGGGAAACGAGTGTTTGAAACTTCTCCTCCTGTTCAGTGGCTTTCGCTGTTGTAGAGCAAAGGCCGTAGAGGTTCTGATCAGAGATTTCGGGAGCCGTTTTCATTCTAGCTCAGCGCGCATGCTTTTAGCTGCATTAAAATGGGACATTCCTTGGTCTTTAGGTCGGGGGGTGGTGGTGGTGGTAAAATGGCGGAGGTGCTGAAGCTTTTCCGAAATTCCACGCCCTCGCTCCTCCCTGCCACCCACCTAAATAGCAGGCGCGAAGAGCGCAGGTGCTTCTAGCGCATGCATTTTACGTTGGCTTCTTTGGAAAAGGAAACTGTGTCCTTTGCAATTACATGGGCTACTCAAAATGATCCCCTCTGCCCTACAGTACGTGGAAAGTAAAAAAAAAATAGCACAGACTTTAGAGAAAGATATTGGACTCCATGCGTTCTGTCCCCCGCCTCCCAAAAAAAAAAAAAATCTACGTAGCAGCTATTGTAGAAACAGATATTCGGGAGATAATTTAAAAAAAAAAAAAAAGATATTCTTCATGGCCCCCCCAAAAATATTCACTCCACTCGTTTACAAAGGATTCTCTGAAATTCATAGGTGCCGTTTATTTGGCTTTGCTTCTGTCCAAGGCCGGATGAATTCTGGCCGGAGCTCGACATCACCTGTGGCCATCATTTTAATTCTTTAAAGTCATTCTCAGAAATAGAGCGATTCATTTCTCTCCCATGTGTCAGTAATGTTGATCGTTTTGAGGGTAAGCATCAAACATATACCACACGTGGTGCTACACACCGGGCGTTACCAGGTATTTCCAAAACGAACTTCACACGCATCAGTTCGCTTTGAAAATCCTCCGGTACCCGGCCCCAGTGACCCCTCACGAAGTCAGGGTGTCGCTTGCTCACGCGCAATCAAAAACGTCAGTCTGTTAGTCCTCACTCTGCCTCTCCTCAGTGGGCGCGAGAGCACCTTGCGTGTGGTTTTACACGCACTGAGCTTTCTTGAATTTCTCAGGAGCCATTTATGCGCATTAAACCGTGGCTTGTGCGCATAAATAGCTCTGAAAATGACCCCCCCCTTGGCGAGGTCAGATTGTTCGCTCTGGGACAAAGTCCGTGGACTCTTTTTATCCACAGGCTCGCGACGTTTGCGCCTGCTCTCCGTACGATTAATTTTTCCCCGTGAAGAGTGAAGCGCGCACAGTTGACAACGCGGCCTGCGCGTTATTTTCCTCCCAGACCCGAACGCGTCCCCTGGAACGCCGCCTCTGACGGTGGCTGAAATACGGTGTGCGGTGAGACACTGTACTCATGCGGCGCAACTTTCAGACCCCAGTTTACGAAAATGCCCGTCTCATTTCGGTTTGCTGAGCCTGGTAGGGGGGAGTTTGATCTCGCTGCAGTGCAAAACTTTCTGCCTTTGCACAGAGGGAATATTTTTATCTTTTGTGTGGTTTTTTTTTTGGACTTGTGTTTGCATTTGAAAGCTTTTGATGTTTGTCTCTGGACCTCCCTGTGTGGGTGGGGGGATGCGTGCTCTTCTCCTGTCCGTTTCTTTGTGGGGGAAAAAATGGAGGGGGAGGGAAGGAGCGTGGGGGGGGGGCTGAAACAGGTTCGTCTGTGCTTTATTAAAAAGGGGCTGGTGGAGGGAGCTCACCGTCCCTGTAAGCGTGAAACCTGAGGAATTTTATCTGTGAAAGTGCAGTGACTCGGTTTGCCTGTGGTGAGATATCCTTAGGGGTCACTGGGCCTCTTGGACACAGAGCTCCCTTGTCCTCTGAGGGTGAAGGGTTTGAGGTAAGAGGTTTGTTTTTTTTACATGGAAATTCAGTATATTTTGTGGGGCGGTTCCCAAAGGAATTGAAAAACTACAGCGGAGAAGACTGAAAGCCGCCTTCTTCCATTACCTGTGCTCTTGGGCCTTTCCTCTGTTTAAGAATCCGGTGTAGTCACCTACTTATTAACAACTTAGCTTAAGAATTTATTTTCTGTTCTCCTTTTAATGCTCGTGTGCGTTTACCTGCTTTTGAACTCTGTATAGATTACTCGTGTGCATTTCTGTGTAAACCTTTGCTGCCATACGTGGGATGGGATTCAATCATTAATGGGTTTTGTCTCCGCTCTATCCCATTTAAAGGCTTACTGTCTCTAAAGCTAACCTGCGGTAGGCTTGCATACCAAATATTTAATAATTAGCTACATCTAAGTTATACTGAACTTAACAGGGACAGACCTTCCTAGAAGAACTCACAAATAGTACAGGGTTATTGAGTTTGCTTAGGATTGGTTTAATTTAATGGGCCCTGTGGAGAATCGTAAGGATCAATTAAATACTGCATCTGGGTGAGGTTCAGGGTAGATTTTGTAGGTTTCTGCAACAGAGGCGCCTTCCCTGCCGTAAAGCAAGGAGGAGGATCTCTGCTGTTTTGGGGGTGTGAGCTACAGCGGCACAGGGAATGTAGTCAGAATTATTAGCAAGATGAATGCAGCATCTTACCAGAAAATATAGGAGGAGAATTTGCATTCATCAGCCAGGAAGCTGCGCATGGGGCGCATGTGGACTTTCCAACACGACAAGGATCTGAAACATAAGGCCAAGCTGACCCTTCAGTGGCTGCAGCAGAAGAAAGTGAAGGTTCTGAAGTGGCCATCAGAGTGTCCTGACCTCAACATCACTGAGCCACTTTGGGGAGAACTCAGACCTGCAGTTCATGCTGGACAGACAAAGAATGTACAAGATCTGGAGGCTTTTTGCCAAGAGGAATGGGCAGCTTTACCCCATGAGAAAATACAGGGCCTCATTCACAACTATCACAACAGACTGCAAGCCGTCATTGATCTTGTTCTCTATGTTAAATTCCTAGCCCCTTTTTCTCTGTTCCAAGTTGGGTAATTCCCTTGTTTTATTGTAACTGCAATCGTTTTATCAGCACCTGTTAATGTTTATTATTATCATTTAAATATTATTATTTTGTGTTCCTGCACCTCTTGTTAATTGTAAACTGGCATGATGCGATACTCATCGCGAATGCCGGTATAGAAAAACTTAAAATAAATAAATAAATTGATGCAAAAATGAGGCAATACACGATATTAAAAACTAGGGGTATGCAAACTTTTGAACAGGACCATTTTATTAATTCCCTTATTGCTATGGTTTGTTTATTGCTTGTGCTATTCTGTGTTGCATATTAGTTCAATTTGAAAGATTTTAAAAATAACAGATGTATTGTGTCTGATCACTCATGTTTTCTTAAAATGCTATGCATCTTACAAATTCTGCCAGGGGGATATAAATTTAGAAATAGATTTTTTCGTTTTGCTATAAATTGGGCTTTTTTTGTAAGATGTAAATAGCATAACTCAAAGCTTAGAATTCCAAATACTGTAGCTGTTGTCAGTTCAACTCCATAGAAAATGAATGCACCGAAAATCACATGATTGGTGACTGAGCAAATCCAGAAGCAAGAATTAAAAAAGAAATGAATGAATAAACCCACAAATAAATGAATCAAAAACCCCAAAAGGCACTAATCTGTTGTTAAACACACCAACCCGTCGATTGGAGCAGTCAGCGATGATGAATAGAAGGAACGGAATCAGCTGAGATTTTACCTAGTAATTTATGATCATGCGATGATCGATATGTATAGTAAATCAAAGAGAGTTTGCTTATGCTATCTTCCACAGAGCTCAATGTGCGTAAAAAAAAAAAAGATCCATTGGTCATGAAAGATGGCTTAAAGCGCCTGGAAAAAGCATCTTGTTTACTGCCTTGACCACAGCCCTGGACAATGGGTAAAACATGCTGAGGTCACGGTTCGAAGGCATTTATATCCTGATAACTTCTCAGTTAATCCGGATAAATTCCGATGTTCGCATATCAGCGGCGCTTATCTGGATGAATCATTATCTTAATACAATTTAGCCAGCTAAACTGGGGGCGTTTTGGGGTGGGAGAGATGACGTATGGTAGCCCGGAAAATTCATTTTTCCACAGCTTGATTCTCAAAACTGCTTTCCTTTCAATCTGTGTCTTTAACGGCCACCTTTTGAAGTGGGTGTCTGCATGATACAGCATGAAGGTAGTTTGCTGGTTTGTGCGGGCTGACCCCATTGCAAATAACGTGCTGCGATTTGATGTGTGCGGGACAGTGGGGAGGGGGCAGGTCTGATGGGATGTAGATGCTCAGGCTGAGCGACGCTTCAGAAAAGGGTGAGCTTCCCTGTGGAGGAGGGGAGGGAGTCACTTTTACTGCAGGGGAGCTGGGTGAACCCTCCTCTCTCTCACCAACCACCATATCCTTGGAGGGGAATTCCCTTTCCTAGGCTCACTGGTGAGATAAATTTGACATTGGAAATGTAACTCTTTTCTTGGAGATTCATAGCCCTGGGGTGAATATATCTGGATATTAAAATTGATATATAGGGGCAGAAAATCAGTTTCTTTTTGTTAAACAGATGCTGACCAGACAAATAGGTTTACTAGGTCATTTTAGCTGTGTGCTATGGTCTATTTTGATTTTTCTAAATATTTTCCTCTTACCTTTTGTGTACGGCATCCTGGTGGAATGTTTTGCATGGCTCCACCCTCATCTGATGTAAAGTCTTACATATTTATGACGAAATGTGCTTTGTAAAAACTGCTGTGATCATAAAACAATTTTTCCTTTTTTTTCCCCCCCTCCCAGCCTTTTAATCACTCGCACAGGGTTGCCAAGTTTTGCTATGCGGACAAGGTGAGTGAGTAAGCATCCCTGAGTAGGACTCTCTTATGCTGTCCTACACGCTGAAGGGTGAAGCCTTAATTAATGGTGCTGCTGCCGAGAAGAGCCGATTCACACTCTTTATGTGGGTGTGAAGAGTAAATGAAAGGATCTTCATTGCTTAAGAGAGAACAAAACACGGGGAACATTACAGGAAGGTGTGGGTAATACAACCGTTGAACTTTCAAGCAAATCGTTTTTATTTCTTTCCCAAACGAGGGTGACCGTAGGAAGCGAAGGCAAAGGAAGCCGTTCCCTTTGTCGTGACATAGAAGGGTTGTAAGGTATGCGCGTGATCACTGCGTACAAAATCTGCGACAGATTAGAAGGCCAAAACGAATTGGTGCAATCGAAGTTTGCAGTGAACTACACTGAACGAATGTGGCGGAATGATGAGAAGGGGTTGAAATTGATGTCCTAGTTGCTATAAATGTGAAACCAGCCATTTTTTTCATAGAAAGGAGACTTCATTTAGGCATGGATGAGGAATTTCCTTCCGTATGTGGATATTTTTTTTTCTGCTCCTGTGGGTTTTACTGTTGGGGGTTTATACACTGGAACCGTGGTGGGTGAAGTGAAAAGGCTCCCTTTTCCGCGTGCCACTTATTTTATTAGTTTTGAGAGGCAGGCAATTGCTGGGTGCTCCAGAGCTCAGAGTGTCATAGGATATTTTTTGTCAAGTAACATTAAGAGGACAACATAAAAGCTATAGGTGACAGAACAGATTTCTGATTAGCTTTCGAGAGAGACACTTACCAAAAAATGTATTTATTTTTTTTTATTTTTAAAGGACTTACTGAACAAAGCAATGAACGCAGCTTTGGCAGCGCGAAAAGAGTGGGACCTGAAGCCCATCCAAGATCGAGCTCAGATTTTCCTGAAAGCAGCCGATCTCCTTAGTGGCCCCAGAAGAGCTGAAGTGCTGGCCAAAACAATGGTTGGACAGGTAACGCGGTAGTCAGAATGGCATTCCTCAAAAGTATCTTAACCACTTGATTCCATACAATAAGGCCCCTGCTCAACCCCTGCCTCAGGCCCAGCAGGTGCTGGGAACGTTATGAAAATAGTGATCGCTGCCCAGCCCTCCGCCCCCGAGGGTGAGAGCCCCTGCTGTTGTGCAACAGAGACACCTACAGGTAGGAGTCAGGGTGCACACGTAACGGGTCGGTAAGGGAGTCCCTCACAACTGTTGCTGTGATGGTTGGGTTATAGGAGGAGAATGGGACCTACAAGGGGGGGGGGGGGGGGTTAGAAAACCTTGGTGGTTGGGAATAAAGGTCTGATTTACAGAGTTCCCTGTCACAAATGACATTGAGTTAGGGGTTGGAAGCTCGGGCATGGATGGAGAGGTTACCAGACCCAAAAGGTATGCTCCAGCAGCGGTACGATGCTCTTCTCTCTTCGTATTTTTACTAGACTACCCGTAGAACAGTTCTTCCAGTCTGCTCAGTTTCAAACCATCTACCTCGCTTGGGAGTACGCGGGAGAAGCGGTCATTAGCTTTCTTTGTACCTGCTGCTGAAGATATCACTCCTACCCAGAAAGCCAATGGTCTTTGTGCAGTAATTTCTGTCCTACACGTTATTAAAAGTAAATCCCATCCCTTTCATGCGGGTTGTCACACTTTTTCCGGTGAAGTCTATTTGCCAGCGAGAAATGTCTCTAGTTGTTTCTGACAAGCAGAGACGAGTCGGATGGTTAGGTGACAGGGCTCCGAAGCTTTCTAGTAAAATCGCACTTCCCACGTGCCCATGGGCCCAGCTGCTCTTCAGGTTACTTTTTCTTCTCTCCGCCATCCTTCAGACATCTCCGAGGTACTTCATAGCTGACCCCCTCTTCACAGAAGAAAATAGTAATTTTCTTAGTGTTGATCTTTTTTTTTTTTTAATTTACCCTATTAGTGTCCAAGTTAGCATTTGTGTGTCCAGAAGAACAAGCAAAAACTGCACCATCTCACTCTACAAAGTAGGTAGACACTTATGGCTGTTACTGCTGTAAAATGGGCTTCCACCAAGTATTGTGTCGAGCACTGTGTACAAGGCCATGACTTGGAATTCAATTCACTCGTGCCTCTCTCATTATTGTCTAGACACGGCGGCCTGTTGGGATACTAGGATGAACTGTCCATCCTCCAAGGCTTGTTTTCAGATCCCAATTTCCCCACCCCCTGTTTTTTTTAATTTTAGATAAGTCTTCCTTTTTGTTGTCTTTTTTTTCTCCCCTTCTTTATTTGACATCAGTCCTTATCTAGGGAGCCCCATCTATGTTGTTTATTGTCTCTGTCATCAGAGGAAGCAAAATTGCTTATCTATAAAAGATGTTCTCTGACAGAACAATGAATCACACCATCTACCTGCTTCCCTACTGAATGTGATCTTCTTTCCTTTCATCCTTTGAGCTGGGCTAGATGGGAAAGTGGGGGATACTGGGGCATGGGAAACCCTGCACGTGCCTGTAAAGAATTTACTAGAAAGTTCTAGAGTCCTGCACTCTGCCCGTGATAGAGATCATGTGACCCATGGGACTCGTTACGCAGTCTTCAGAGGAAAACCAGTTTCTTTGTATTTGTTCAAGGCTAGAACGCTTGTCAGCACTTTTTCAAACAAAGATATGAATCAGAATTTTATTTAGAACAAACTGTGAAATCTCCGATTTCAGGAGCTCTATAAAGTTGAGCTGGGTCTTTGTGCTGCACTGCAGAAATGCAGTGGTGATGTATGCCAAAGACCCTGATTGTTTCCAATCTCGTTTTAAGGGAAAAACTATTATCCAGGCCGAAATTGATGCTGCGGCAGAACTGATCGATTTCTTCCGATTTAACGCGAAGCATGCCTTGGATCTGGGACGTGAGCAGCTCATCAGTATACCCATCAGTACCAATAAGATGGTTTATCGGGGACTGGAGGTAAGAGCAGAGAATTAGCAAATCTATTACTGAAATTGATCACTGCACCTGGAAACTGAAGGGTAACCACTGTAAAGCCAACATTTAAGAAGGACTCCAGGGGTCACCTTAGAAACTATAGATTGGTGAGTTTGATATTGGTGCTGGCCAAAATGTTGTAAGCAATTCGTAAAAACAAAATTACTGGTCAAGTGGATAGGTGTGGCTTAATGGGGACAAGCCAATGTGGATTTAGCAAAGGGAAGTCTTGCCTTAGCAATCTACAAGATTTGTTGAAGGTGTAAATAAACTCGTAGGTAAGGGTGAACTGGTCGATAAAGTGTATCTTTCCAGAAGACATTTCCGAAAGTCCCTCATGAGAAACCCTGTCAGGAATTTAAAGTCATGGGATAGGAGGCGAGGCCCTATTGTTCATTGGTAACTGGTTAAAATGCAGGAAACAGAGTAGGACTAAATGGTCATTTTTCTTAATGGAGAAAGGTAGAGAGTGGAGTGCCCCAGGAATCTGTACTGGAACCAGTGCGGTTTAACACATTCATAAATGATCAGGAAAAGCAAGCAATGAATGAGGTGACCACATTTGTACAGGATACAAAAGTATTCATAGTTGTTAAAATACGAGTGGATTGTGAGGAACTGCAGGAGGACCTTGTGAGACCAGCAGATGAAATTTAACATGGACAAGTGGAAAGTGATGCACCCACAGGCCGATCTAGTATGGTGTGCTGGCCGCAGCGCACGGCTCAACGCGCATTTTGGACAAGCAGCCACAACCCCGGAAGCAAAATGGGGGGTAGCGCATCCAAAACACGCACCCAACCGCCCGCGTAGAAAATAGCACTCCTCACATGTAAATTCATGTTGATGAGCGCTATTATGTCTTCCCCTCAATGCAGAAAAAACAAACGTGCGCCCAATCCGCACATTTGTACTGATGAGCAGCCAAAAAAAAAAAGTGTACAGAAAAGCAGTAAATACTGCTTTTCTGTACTTACAGGGCTGTTCCTTCTAAAAGGTGCTTGGTCCCTTCGCTGACATGTAACAGTGAAGGGACCAAAATAAAGACCATCTTGCGAAAACGCAAATGATACAAAAAGTTGTTCTGGAGGAAATTTCCTCTTTTGATTTCTCTAGAAAAGCTAGACATAGAAAAAAAATGCGATGAAAGGGGAGATGAGTGGTATATGAAGGAATTATCAGTCGAACTGCAGTGTTATATGCCACCATGCAGGACTCCTTACTTGCGGTTTGTTTGTTTGTTTTTTGCCAAGGTAGCCCATAACATCATACAATATGTGTACACACCCATCAGTCCCCAGGCACATACATTTCCTGCAACATACACATGTACTCTTTGCAGCTGTCATCGTAACACAGATGCTCACTCCCTATTGCCTGCATTGACTCACGCACAAGTGCCTGTCTCCACTCACACAGCCCCTGCTGCCTGCCTATCAGGCCGATTCAGTAAAGTCCGCGGGAGAGCGGACGAACGCCCGCTCTCCCGGCCCCTCGCCAGTGTGCGCGATTCGGTATTCAAATTAGGTGGTGTGGTAGAAACGGGGAAAAGGAGGCACTAGGGACACTAGCGCGTCCCTAGTGCCTCCTTTTAGCCTGGAGCAGCGGCTGTCAGTGGGTTTGATAGCCGATGCTCAATTTTGCCAGCGTTGGTTCTCGAGCCCGCTGACAGCCACGGGCTGGGAAACCGGGTGTCGGCAAAATTGAGCATCTGGTTTTTGGCCCGACAGCCCCGGGCCGAATTCAAATTTATTTATTTATTTACTTTTTTTTTACTCTTCGGGACCTCTGACTTAATATCGCCATGATATTAAGTCGGAGGGTGCACAGAAAAGCAGTTTTTACTGCTTTTCTGTGCACTTTCCCGGTGCCGGAAGAAATTAGCGCCGACCTTTGGGTCGGCGCTAATTTCTGAAAGTGCGGCTTGGCTGCACATTTTACTTTCTGTATCCCGCGCGCATAGCTAATAGGGCCATCGACATGCATTTGCATGTCGATGGCCCTATTAGGTGCCGCGGGTTGGACGTGCGTTTTCCTCCCCTTACTGAATAAGGGGTAAGGGAAAACGCGCGTCCAAGAGCAGGCTAACAGTGCGCTCCGTCGGAGCGCACTGTACTGTATCGGCCTGCAAATAAAACTCACTCCCAGCAGCCTGCATTCACATACTGTCTGCCGATGCCTACATACATACATGCGTACACGTACAGCTCATTGGATTCTTTTCAGCTAAACTAACTGGCAGTGAGTTGTGTAATAACTGAGATAGCCAAGATGAGATGTCAGGAGAGAAGGTTGCAGTGGCTATGCTTAAAATTCAGGCTGTATTTCATAGTGCATGTCATTCTCTCTCCCTCTCTTCCTTTCCACCTCTTCAACAAGGGTTTTGTGGCAGCTATTTCACCGTTTAACTTCACTGCAATTGGTGGAAATTTAGCAGGTGCCCCGGCATTGATGGTGAGTACTTTCCCTAGTTCGCTTTGTTAACCTGAGGAGATATTTTAATTTAGATACAATGGAGTGGAGCTACCCGGTTGATAAGACATACACTTTACTCCTGAGGGAATTCTGCGCACAAATACTGAAAATTCTGCAAACTTTATATTGGTCAAAATACCACAATTTACATGACAGACTTTAAGTAATTACATTTTAAATTATTACAGAAGAAAGTTATTACTTAAAGTTGCAGAAATTTAAATATTTTGAGCAGAATTTCCCTAGAAATTCACTGTAAGAGTGTCCCTTCCACATACACACACCCTCATACAGGCTCCCTCACTCTCTCACAAACACACATCCCTTCACACAAGCTCCCTTTCTCTCTCACGCATACCCCTCACACAGGCTCTGTTTCACACATACACAATCCCTTTTTCATACACATGAATACACTCCTTCACAATCTCCTCATATAGGCTTCCCCTCTCTCTGAAACCCATACTCAAGCATCACCCCACTCCCCCTCTTACCAACCAAGCTGTCTCCCACCCTCCCCCCACATCCCCTCTCCTCTCTCACACACACATTCTCTCTCAGCGGCATCCCTCTCCCCTCATATAGGTTCCCTCTCTCTGAAACCCACACTCAAATATCCCCCCCACCCACCCTCTCTTACGTCCCATGCTCTTTTTCACCCTCCCCACCCTTCCTCTTACCAACCATGCTTACACACATTCTCTCTCACTGGCATCCCCCCCCCTTACTCTCTCTCACACCCTCCTGCTCTCTCTCTCTCACCCTCTCCTCTCTGACATACATTCTCTCTCACCGGTGTGCCGCGGGTCGTGCTCCGTTTGCGGCGAAGATGAAGGCCTGGCGTGCGCGCCGTTCGCGGTGAAAAGGGAAGGCCCCCGTGTGTTGAGAACGGCGCGCCGGGCCTTCATCTTCACCGTGAACGGAGCGCGTCCCATGGCACACGGGGGCCTTCCCTTTTCGCCGTGAACGGCGGGCCGGGCCTTCATCTTCGCCGTGAATGGAGCGTGTGCTGCGGGACGCGCTCCGTTTGCGGCATGCCGGGGGTCTCCTCTGCTATTTTCTGTGCAGAATTTGGCAAATCTGCGCAGGGGGGGGAATTCTGCGCAGAATTCCCCCAGGAGTAACACTTCCAGAACACTGTTAGCAATTAATCACCTCTTCTGATCCTGCACGGGAGAGAGAGAGAGCCTGACCTCTGTCATGAGAACAACTTGCATGATGACTTAATGAGTGGGAAATATGGGGACTTGAACCTTCTTGTTGGAAGAGCTCTTTGATTCACACTGTGTTTGCTAGATGTTGTTCACTTGTAGGCTGTGTCATGTGTGCCTTTCTCATTGTTTTCTGTCCCTTAAATGTATGATTCTATACTTTTTTGCATGGAAACTTACCTGTCAAGCACTCAATCATTTCTCAAGCTTTCTTAGATCACTGTCTGTTCCCTCAGGGATATCCACTATTTCGGATTTTAGCGTCATCCACAAAAAGGCAAATATTTCTTTCTGACCCCTCTGCAATATTGCTTTCAAAAATAATCTATCACTCAGCCCGTTTTTAATCCAGCCCACTGCATTAGGCCCATTTCCGACCTCTTATGCGGGGTAGTATCCAAGATTTTGCTGAAATCCAAGGGCTTTACGTTCTCTAGTCAACCAATCAAAGAAATCGATCCGATTTCTGTGACACAATCTGTCTCTGATAAACCACTGGATTTCCTTCCGTTGTCTCCATTCAGTTTCCAACCACTGAGGTCAGACTGGCTGACTTCCAACCGTCTCTCGGTTAATCCTTTTATGAAGAGGGACATCATGACTGCTGTTCCCTTTTCAAAAGTTTGAGATGTCTTGTGTACTCCTAGCTCTATAGCTAATGCTTTTCATACATTGGTTTTAATTCCATCTGTATCACTCCATGGTGGGAACTCAGCTTGAGAATTGTGCGCAGTTCTGGTCACCACATCTCAAGAAAGGTACAGAGAAGGGTGTCCAAGATGATAAAGGGGATGGAATGGGTCCCTTATGAGGAAAGGCTAAAGAGGTTAGGACTCTTCAGCTTGGAGAAGAGATGGCTGAGGAGGGATATGATAGAGGACTATAAAATAGTGAGTGGAATGGAACAAGTAAACATTAATCAATTGAAAAGTGCAAAGGACACGGGACACACAATGAAGTTACTAAGTAATACAGTTAAAATTAATAAGAGAAAATATTTTTTGCTCAATGCATAATTAAGCTCTGAAATTAGTTGCTAGAGGATGTGGTGAAAGCTGCGTTTGAAGAAGGTTTGGACAAGTTCCTGGAGGAAAAGCCCATTAACTATTATTAAGGTGGAGTTGCAGAAATCCACTGCTTATTCCTGGGATAAGCAGCTTGGAATCTCTCTACCCCTCGGGATCCTGCCAGGTACCTGTGACCTGCCTTGGCCACTGTTGGAAACAGGATACTGGGCTTGATGGACCTTTTTGATCTGATGCACCATGGCAAGATTTATGTTCTTATCTTTCCAGGTTTCCCACCTGAGTGGGATTATAATCCACTACTGAGAGAAATTGGAAAATAAATCCTTGTGCTATCTCAAAATCAGGCAAGAAAACTGACTTGCTGGCTTTTTTGCAGGGTTTTTTTGGCCCAAATCTAAAATTTGGCCCTACGAAAATTGTCTATAAACAGAAAAAGCTACAATCACACATTTAATAATCTCTCTAGTTGCTATGTTTGGTGTTGGCCACTATAGTTCCGCTGCCTTTTTGGAATTTGTAATGTTTAATTTTGTTTCCTTGTTCCCACCAGAAGTTGTGTCTTAATAAATTTAATTAAAGATAAAATAAAAGAACAATTTTCTCATGGGCCACAAAGGCAACACTTTTCTGCGCCTTTTCCTGGGGGCGAACGTGTGCATTTATGACTGAACATAATCTCTTCACTTTGCCTGTATAAGGTAATGCTATTTTATATAAGGAATCTGAAATTTAGGGATTCTTTTGGATTGTACTTTGCCTTTTAAACCTCAGCTCTAAAAGCTTCTTAGAGGGGAGTACTTTACATTGAGACATGTTAAACTCATCCTGGATCTGAAGGACTTTGAACCATTTTACAAGTCATTGTATTATGGGTTACCAAATTCCAGTTTAAAAGCACTGCAGATCTTACAGATTTCTGCTGCCCACCTTATTACAGATTGGCAGTGAAATGATCATATTACATCTGTATTGAAACAGATTCACTGATTACCTGTTCTGCAACAAATCCAATTTAAAGCCTTAGTTTTGCTTTTTAAAGTTTTAAAACACAATGAACCAGAATATTTAAAGTTGTTACTGATTCCCGATGTTCCTAGACGCCCCTTTCGTTCCAGTGGGGAAAATTAGAAGATTGTTCGGCTTTCATGCAGGTAAAGGCACGACTTCTGGTGGGAGACAAGGAAATGTGCTTTTACCTGCAGTAAAAAAGTCTATGTCTGCTATCCCTCCATAGCTGAGAAAAGGTGCATTCTCAGGAGTGGGGAGATGGGGGCAGTGCATCTGTTTGCATGAATGACTCCCCTCAGCTCACCCTATCAATAATGGGTCTTTATACGAGTCTGTTATAATAATACTCGTTATCAATCTGGGAAATACTGACATCTTGTGGCTATTGCTCATACTGCAGCCTCATGTTTCCTGGATAGACAAGTTAGATAAAAAATGCTGCTTATAATAATACTATCTTGAGCATGCATACAAGTGCAGAGTTGGGCAGTGAGGCACAGATGTAGTCAGGCAGAAGCTTTGGGCCACATTGGATTGCAGAGTCATAGCACTGGAGTTGCAATTTTAAAGGCAGGGGTACCAGTAATATATGGCAGGGAGAGTGAATGAGGAGGAGATGCTGGCCACTGGTACCAGCAGAGGCAGTTTGCATCAGGTGGTGCTGTGAGAGCCATGGTGTTGTCCACATTTATTAATTGTATTTTTTATTAAAATATTTATTATCCACCTATAAGAAAGCAGTTCTAAACAGAGTACAAGAACATAAACAATCTAAAAAATGTTACAGTAAGCAAAAATGAATAAAACAAAAACAATAATAAAACACAAAAACATAATTAAAACAAATTAATGAATTAAATTCTTCCTGAAAAAGAATGGTCTTGAGCTGCTTTCTAAATATAACTAAATCAGTGTGGCGGGTAAAGCATTCCAGCATACAGACCCAAAAACAAAGTAGCTCAATGACAGGTACTTTCCAAATGAGGAAGTTTAGGAGAAGGCATTAACAATATATGTTCCCCACTGGAAGGAAGGTGGCCTTTAGGAACATCGGGAATCAGTAACGACTTTAAATATTCTGGTTCATTGTGTTTTTTAAAACTTTAAAAGGCAAAAGTAAGGCTTTAAATTGGATTTGTTGCAGAACCGGTAATCAGTGAATCTGTTTCAATACGGATGTAATAATATCATTTTGCTACCTATCTGTAATAAGGCGGGCGGCAGAAATCTGTAAGATCTGCAGTGCTTTTAAACTGGAATTTGGTAACCCATAATACAATGACTTGTAAAATGGTTCAAAGTCCTTCAGATCCAGGATGAGTTTAACATGTCTCAATGTAAAGTACTCCCCTCCAAGAAGTTTTTAGAGCTGAGGTTTAAAAGGCAAAGTACAATCCAAAAGCAGTAAATAAATAACTAGGAGGAAAATAGAAACACAGGCCATTCTCAAACTGCCCTCCTAGGCGCAGAGCCCTCAGGTACTGTGTGCCTACGGCCCTCACACTTAGTCTTCAAAGGGAGCACTCATGGAAGACTGTCGGCGCGTGTAGTGTACGTACCGATTTCACATCAGCTTTTTTTGTGTAGGTGAAATGTAAAATAACACACACAGACTTGAAAATGTCATCTTTAAGAACATAAGAAAATGCCATACTGGGTCAGACCAAGGGTCCATCAAGCCCAGCATCCTGTTTCCAACAGTGGCCAATCCAGGCCACAAGAACCTGGCAAGTACCCAAAAACTAAGTCTATTCCATGTAACCATTGCTAATGGCAGTGGCTATTCTCTAGGTGAACTTAATTAATAGCAGGTAATGGACTTCTCCTCCAAGAACTTCTCCAATCCTTTTTTAAACACAGCTATACTAACTGCACTAACCACATCCTCTGGCAACAAATTCCAGAGTTTAATTGTGGTTGAGTGAAAAGAACTTTCTCCGATTAGTTTTAAATGTGCCCTATGCTAACTTCATGGAGTGCCCCCTAGTCTTTGTACTATCCGAAAGAGTAAATAACCGATTCATCTCTATCCGTTCAAGACCTCTCATGATTTTAAACACCTCTATCATATCCCCCCTCAGCCGTCTCTTCTCCAAGCTGAACAGCCCTAACCTCTTTACTCTTTCCTCATAGGGGAGCTGTTCCATCCCCTTTATCCTCTTTCCGCATTAATTTCCTCCCCTGAGCTGAGAGTGCCTCTGGGAATGCCTCCTTGCTGTCCGGCTAACAGCTTGCTTGCCATGGAAGATGGGGCGTACTCTTTGGTGCATTGAGGTTGGGCAGATTCCAGGTAGCCCGTTTACGTGGGTAAATCTCTTAGAACCAAACTTGCTAATGCTTCCCCCCCCCCCCCCCCCCCCAATCTGTGTGTATGGAGTACAAAGCATAGCAAAATAGGCCCTTAGTGTTTTGCAAGTGAAGAGAGAGAACCGTGTACCGCTGGATTTCTTACACCGACAAGCTCTAACCTGCTGAATAGGAAACCGCAGAAGCAAATCTTGCAGGTTTGGTTGACCAGTAGATGACTTCAGTCCTGGCTTAAATGTCACACACAACTCTGTCCCCTGGTCAAATTAGCAGCAGGGCTCAATGCCTTCTATTCCCGTGTGACAGATATTAACTATCGTTTTACAGGGATCTGTATTGTTTAACTGTGAATATCACGATTTCAAACCAGAACTTATTCCGTCATGCAAAAAATTTATTTTTATTTCAGTTTATCTGTATTTGTTGTACTTATGTGTTATATCCAATAAATATTAATGTCAGCTCAAAAGCATACATCAATACCCTTCCCTCACCCCCCTCCCGTTCCACCTTGGTCATTGCATGCAGAGATTTCAGATGTTATATTGGTCATAGGAAAAACTGTTGTTGGGACAATGCAGAAATAATTCAAAGATAAAAGCATATTTGCTTCACATGTCTAGCTTGTGAGACCACATAGGTTCCATCTTCAAAGTGCCACAGCAGCTTTTGATTCTGTATTTATATTACTTTTTTAATACGTTATTTTAACCAGAGGCATCTGACAAGAGCAACACATATAAGAGAGGTTTTAGCTGGATTGAATTGTCAGGAGTTTGTTTTAACAATAGGGGTACAAGAAAAGAGAGCACACAGTAGCCATAGAAGCCTGCTTAGAGCAAGTGGTGCACGGAGTATGAGACTAGAAGAGGTGAGCGTATGAAGCAGTGAGATAAGGAGGAGCCAGGTTTATAAAGAGCATGGCACGTAAAAGGGAGCTAGTGGAAGAAGCGAGAAGAGGAAGCAGCACGAGAATGCTGGAGGAAGCTGGTAAGAGATCCTAGCAGTGGAGTTGGGAAGAATGTATAAGTAATGAAGAGAAGATTCAAGAATACTAATAAGGAGACTGTTGCTGTCCAATGAGCAATTTCACAAACTGTAAAGAAAGTTTTGCACAGAATTGGATTGTGACTGCATTTTTGTGGCATCAAATCTGTTGAGAATGAAGAAAGGTGGATCTATATTCAGGCAACAATCAACAAGGACTGAATTACACAGTCTGAATAAACAGATAAGCATGGGTGTAGCTTGCTTATTTGCGGTGGTTAATATCCCTAACTAAATTAAGCTATTTCACTTAGATGCAGTTCCAAACTGCTGTCTACATTAATGGTGGGGGTGGAAGGGAAATAGAATAAAAAAAAATGAGCCAAGAGAAACATAAGTATGTGAGAGAAAAAAAAAGTGCGAAAGCTTGCTGGGCAGACTGGATGGGCTGTTTGGTCTTCTTCTGCCGTCATTTCTGTTTCTATGATTGTTCAGTGGACTTCATATATTCATTGATCCCTCCTCCTTCAGGGTAATGTTGTGCTGTGGAAACCCAGTGACACTGCCATTTTGTCCAGTTATGTTGTCTACAAAGTTTTTCTGGAAGCTGGCCTCCCTCCGAATGTTGTTCAATTTGTTCCTGCCGATGGTCCTGTTTTTGGAGACACAGTAACAAACTCTGAACATTTATGTGGGATCAATTTCACTGGTAGCGTGCCGTAAGTATTCTGGGATATTAATCTTGAATCTGTGTGTACAATGACACTGAAAATTAGTATTCTTCCCTGTACGTACCTGGATCAGTCCTTTCTGTTTTCTACGTTCTAGAACTTTCAAGCGCCTTTGGAAGCAAGTTTCTGAGAATCTGGATCGTTATCGAACTTTCCCACGGCTGGCTGGAGGTAAGGATATGTCCCCCGAAAGAAACCAATTGGACCTAATTCGTTTTGGGATACCCATTCGTTTTAAATGAGTGAATATCCCTATTAATACTTTAATAATATAAAATCATGGAATCTTCTAATCTAAAAAAGTCACATTCAGTCAGGCTCGTACCTGAAGCTGGGGATATTGGCATGGGGCAAGCATTAATCAGACTGACAGTTCTGGCTGCTGTACTCTTAATACCACACAAGACCATTTTTTAGCACTTTGGTCACGTTAACCCACTTACTTTTTCTGCTTTAGTCAGTCTAGTTTTACTGATTTAGTTCAGGGGTAGGCAACAATTTTTGAAGTGGTGTGCCAAGATTAAAATCGGGGGTAGATAATGCTGGTCCTCAAGTGCCACAAGCCGGTCGGCATCCTGTTCAGCCAGATTACTTTCACATAACTGAATAATTTAATTGACATTCATTTTCACTTAAAATGTTCGTTATGTAAAAATGATAGAAATATGTTTTTCCTCATGTAAAAACAAAATAATTAAAATAAGAAAAATGTCTCTCACTCCCTATTAGCAAAACAGAAGAGGCCAAGCTGTTATAGATCCGTATACAGAAACTGCATGCTAGTTAGCAGAATACCTCACCGCAATCAAACATGCAGAACCTCACCAAATACAGAATAAAGTGACCCTAAAAAAGAATAGATAGAAACATGCAGAGAAAAATGAACTTGAAACGGGAACAATGAAAAACAGAAACACTAGACTAGGAATAGCCTAGAAGTGAGAGCAGTGGGCCATGAACCAGAGCAGTCAGGGTTAAGGTCACACTGCAGTTCCTTGTGAACGTGGGTAAGTCCATTGCCTCAGGTATGAACTTAGATTGTGTGCCCTTTGGGGACAGGGAAATACCTACAGTACCTGAATATAATCTGCTTTGAAGTGCCTGAAAAAACGGAATGTAAACCAATAAAATAAAAAATAAAAATAAAATGTGTCAAACTTCAAACCACAAAATTAAGGAATATAAAACAATCATAATAGTAATACCATACTAATAAAAAGAATAAATATTTCAATACAGCAGATGAATAGAATAACAGTCAATAATAAAAAACTCATACAGAAGTTTGTAAACATTTTCCAAACACTGATAAATATTTTGAAACAGCAGGCAGAATATTAGAACATAAAACTTCCCACACTGGGTCAGACCAAGGGTCCATCAAGCCCATTATCCCATTTCCAACAATGGATCCCAGGGAGTAGATAGATTCCAAGATACTTATCCAAGAATAAGCAGTGGATTTCTGCAACTCACCTTAATAATGGTTTATGGACCTTTCCTCCAGGAACTTGTCCAGACCATTTTTAAACGCAGCTACACTAATAGCTTTCACGACATCCTCTGGCAACGAATTCCCGAGATAATTATGCATAGAGTAAAAAAAATATTTTCTCTTATTAGTTTTAAATGTTTTACCTTGTAACTTCATTGTGTGTCCCCTGGTCTTTGTACTTTTGAAAGAGTAAACAACTGATTGTTTACTCACTCCATTCCACTCATTATTTTATAGACCTCTATCATATCTTCCCTCAGCTGAAGTGTCCTAACATCTTTAGCCTTTCCTTATATAGGGGAATTGTTCCATCCCCTTTGTCATTTTGGTTGCCTTTCTCTTTTCTAATTCCACTACATACTTTTTGAGATGTGGTGACCAGAACTGCACACAGTACACAAGATGAGGTCGCACCATGGAGCGATACAGACTCATTATGATATTCTCTGGTTTGTTCTCCATTCCTTTCCTAATAATCCCTAGCATTCTATTTGCTTTCTTGGCTGCTGCTGCACACTGAGCAGAAGATTTGAACATAATATCAGCGATGCCGCCTAGATTTTGTTTTCCTGAATGGCGACTCTTAATGTGGAATCTTGAATTGTGTAGATATAATTTGGGTTCCCTGTACGTAACTGGATCAGCTCAAACTGCTGGGTTATGCCTCCCTTCCAGCAGATGGAGACAGAGAAAAACTTGAAGGATACCCCTGTAAGTAGGATGCGCCACCCTCAGCCCCTTCAGTGCTTCTCTGTCTCCAGCAGATGAAGGTGGCAAACCTGCAGTCCTGGCTAATAGACTCTAAACAAGAGAAAAAAAGAGAGTTGCAGTGACAGGAGTCTTTTAAATGTGCTTTGCTGAAACAAAGTTAAAAAAAAAAGAGCCGGGCCTCCTGAGGAGCAGAGTCATTTCTCATCGGTGGTTGGCCTGCCGTGTGCTTTGTCCTTCACTCCGGTGTACCAGGAGCAGCAGCTGGTAAGTGACTGGGGGGGGGGATTAACCGGTGGGCCGGTCCCTCCCTGATCCAGAGAGAACCATGGGTTGTGCTCTGGTGACGCCAGCGCGAATTAAAATAAAAAAGAAAATGAATCAGAAAGTGTTCTTGTTTGCAGCTGTGCTGCTCTTATTTGGCGTCCCGGGCTCCGGGGTTTATTTTCACGGCCTCCCCTCCTTGTCCAGCGTGGCAATGCCGCGTGCTTTGGCCTGCAAATTCTTTGGGGAGCCAGCAACATGGCTCTCTGCCTGGGGGTGAGGGCCTGTCAGCCGGGGGGGGGGGGGGGGGGGGGGAAGAGTAAGGCATATTGGTCCCGTGGTGTGGGCGTCCCGATGCTCACTCGTGGTACTTAGCCTGCCCTACTCCCGCGGAACATGGGAAAGGCGGCCATTTTAGGAGCTTTAGATGCTGATGTAGACAGGTCAGTGGGGGCAGGGGGGGGGGCTGGGGGATCTTCCTCTTCAGTTATTTCCGCAGGATTTTTGCCCCGGGTCTCCCCATGATTTATTTCCTGCTTTCTATGCTCCTTTGGGTACCCCCCCTTGGAAAAATTTAAAGGGTCAGGGTCTATATACCTTGTAAGTATATAGACCCTGTAAGTAACCCGTTTAAGCCTGTATATACAGACCTGTAAATAGCCTGTTATAGTTTTAATGCTTCTATTTCATTGTCCTCTGCTCTATGTATATTCCTCCCTGTTTCACCTCCCCGTTGATTGTAATTTCAGCCTTTCAGTTACAATGTGAACCGGTATGATGTATGCTTACTAATGCCAGTATATAAAAGTTTTAAATAAATAAATAAATAAATCATTTTTCAGCTGATTTTATTACCATTACATAAGGTTTATTTAGCTAGCTTTATGCCCATGGGAGATCCTGAGACCCTTCTGGGGTGGCCTGGGGATGGGCCCTCTTCTCCCATGCAGGTTCCTAGGCCGGATCCTCCTGAGGTCTCCTGGATTAGGATGGTTCCGGTTCCGGGAACCAGGGGGCGGTGCCGCTGGCGGATCCACTTCAGGCGGACATGGATGAGGATTTTGAGCGTGTGGCCCCGGTGGAAGGGGATGATCCTCGGGTCCTTAGGCTCTTTCGTAGAGATGAGTTGGAGCCGATGATCCCATATGTCCAGGTGGAGTTGGGCATACAGGCTGGTCAGATGGCAACGCCTCAGGATCAGGGCACGCTGGATCTGGTGCTGTCTGGTCTTTGTCCCACGGCTAGAACTTTTCCTTTTCATCCTATGTTGCTCCAGCTAATGTTTTGGGAGTGGGATACTCCAGAAGCTAGACTTCACGTAGGCAGAGCTATGGAAAAATTGTACCCGCTGCCGGATGACTCTCTTGACCTCCTTAAGGTTCCCAAGGTTGATGCGGCCGTATCCGCAGTCACCAAGCGTACGGCTATTCCTGTGGTTGGGGCGGCTGCCCTTAAGGACCCTTAGGATCATAAGCTGGAGGTGCTTCTCAAGGGTATCTTTGAAGTGTCGGCTCTGTGGGTTCGAGCAGCCGTTTGCAGTAGTTTAATGCAGGATCCGAGTCTCCGGTGGGTACGACGACTCCTGAGTGCGAGAGAGCTCTCCGTGGAGGTGTCTGTGCACGCTGATCATTTGGAGGCGGCGGTAGCGAATGGGGCAGATGCCTTGTACAATCTCCTTCATACGTCGTCGCGTTTTGTGGCATCTGTGGTGTCAGGCCGCAGGCTTTTACAGCTCCGTAATTGGTTGACTGATGTTTCCTCCAAGTGCAGCTGGGTGCTTTTCCGTTTTGGGGGAAACCTTTTGGAGATGATTTGGAGCAGCTCATTAAGTCCTTGGGGGACAATAAAGTGTACAAGCTCCTGGAGGATAGGTCAAAAACTTCCAGAGGTTTTGGCCCTTCCTGATTTGCTATTTTGGGGGCAGTGCCGTTTTTGCCAGTCTAAGCCGGCTCCGTTTGGCCAAAGACTGTCGTCTGGCAGGTCGCAGACCTGGTCTCCTTCTTTGCGTGGCCGTAGACCTGCCCGAGAATGTGGTGCCACAGGGGCGACGGGAGTCAAGTCCTCCCAATGAAATAGCGCCGGCCCACTCCCCCGTTCCTGTCGTTGGGGGGCGGCTGTCCCTGTTTTACGACGAGTGGGTCAAAATAACATCGGACCATTGGGTTCTACACATAGCTGCGTTCCCGGATTTGGATCAGAATTCTGCACATGCTCGTGAATTGAAGCGTTTGGATGTCAGGCGGGCGCTGATGCGTTACTTGGAGGTCACTAATGATTTTCGCCTGTCGGATCACCTTTTTGTCTTGTGGAGCAGTCCCAGGAGAGGGCATAAAGCTTTCAAGGCCCGGTGGTTAAAGGATGCTATTGTTTCAGCATACATATGTCATGGGTGAGTGGTTCCAGAGGGTCTTTAGGCTCATTTGCTCTGTTCTCAGGCGGTGTCCTGGGCAGACAGTCAGTTGATTTCCCCTCTGGAGATCTGTAAGGCGGCAACCAGGAAATCTTTGCATACCTTTGCTCGGCATTACCGTTTGGATGTTCGGGCTCCTGTCTTTGAGAATTTTGGCAGCGGTGTGCTTCGAGCAGGTAAGGCGGCTTGGGTACATCCCAGCAGTCTGGGCTGATCCGGGTACGTGCAGGGAAAGGAAAATTGGTTCTTACCTGCTAATTTTTGTTCCTGTAGTACCACGGATCAGCCCAGACGGCTGCCAAGTTTTTTGATTCCGCTCGATAGATTATTGGTTTTTTTCCTGTCGTACTATAGCAGGATGAAGATTTCACATTTTGTATGTAGTTGAGTCTCCTAAATTTGGTTTAACCATTAAAATGTTTTGGATTCCTGTTACCACTTTAATTCTGCTTTGATATTGTTTATACTGAAGGGGCTGCAGGTGGTGCATCCTGCTTACGGGGGTGTCCTTCAAGTTTGTCTCTGTCTCCATCTACTGGAAGGGAGGCATAAACCAGCAGCCTGAGCTGATCCGTGGTACTACAGGAACGAAAATTAGCAGGTAAGAACCAATTATCCTTTTCCTCTCTTCCACATGCAATTGCAAACACAGACATGCTTTCTCTGTCTTCTACATGAATATGCGCATACATGCTCTATTTCTTCCACATGCAATAACACACAGAGAACTGTTTCCTCCACATGCAATCTTAAACATATGCTATTTATCTCTCTTCCACATGCAGTCACACAAACTCTCTCTGCCCTACATGCAAGTGCACATAAACTTGCTTTCTGTCTCCCACATGTAATTACACATTCTCTCTTAATGCAATCGCAAACACACATTCTTTATCTCTCTTCCACATGTAGTCACTGACGCATTCTCTTTTTCACATGAATCACAAACACACACTCTTTATCTGTCTTCCACATATTGTCACTGATGCATTCTCTTTTTCACATGAATCACAAACACACACTCTTTATCTGTCTTCCACATGTAGTCACTGATGCATTCTCTCTTTTCTACATGAATCACAAACACGCACTCTTTATCTGTCTTCCACATGTAGTCACTGATGCATTCTCTCTTTTCTACATGAATCACAAACACGCACTTTTTCTTGCCCCCATGCAGTGACACACACATACACCTGCTCTCTCTCTCCCCCACATGCAAACATACACACACATGCTCTTTATTTGTGTTCCACATGCAGTCACAGACACATGCTCTCTCTCCCACATGCAAACAGAAGGAAAATTGTAGAAATGATTTATTAGTACATTTTTTGGTTTGTGATCAGAATGCTGTATTTGCGATTTGGAAAGACGATCTGCTGAGCCTTTGCTTGATCTCTCTCCCATTCTGCCCTAGGGAGAGAGGGTGGGGGGGGATCCTTGGACCTATGCTGACTCTTGCCTCTTCTCGGGCCGTGGGTCCCTAAAGAGTGGATTCCTAGGCCACTGTTTCTCCTCCTGTGACCCAAGTGGGGGGAGGGGGGGGGATTCCTGGTCTAGGGGTTGACCCAAAACCTTGAGAGCAGGTATGCACTGACTACGTATGCAATGGGCACTGTGACACACAACAAGCAGAGCTTTGTATTGTTTAATTTTCAAGCCATCTGCATTTGCTGTGTGAAAAAGGTATAAATATATATATATATATAAATATTTTTTTTGAAAGTATGCACTTTACTGTTTCCAAAGACTGCTCAACCATGTGTCTAGGGCAGGGAAAGTACTGGGATTATATGGCAGCACAAAGTAGGTACATTCCATATAAATGCATGTCAGTGTATATAAAGTTTGTCACATACACTGTGCTTGCATTGGATCTTCAGACAAACCTTCAAAGATGGAATTAGCTAACCACTCATAACATCCATCACCTAACCACAGTCAATTTCATAACCGCAATATCAAGAATATCATCATAGGACTCGTTTTAAACCATTAATGTACCGCCACGTCAATTCCATACACCTTCTCTCAAGCTCATAATAATCATTTTTTCCTAGATTCTTCTAGCTCCAACACTCGCCGCCTTACGATATATCATAATCCAGACTATAATCCATGCCTTTCTCCTCATCACTTAAAATAGTTGACATAAATTATCCAAGTTACATTTTGATGTTATTTTTAACTCACTTGATGTCTCTTATTTATTATATTTTAATTCGTTTGATGTCAGTTGTTTTTTCCTGTTTGTTGTCAGTTGCTCCCAAATGTATTAAGTTGTTATATCTGTAAACCGGAATGAAGGCAGCCTGCTAAATTCCGGTATATAAAAACTTTTAAATAAATAAATAAATAACTTTGTGGTATGAGGGGACTTTTGCTGCCCGTGCAGCTACGAGCATTCATTCGGTGCTTAACAATTGAATCTGAAATGCTTTGTTTTTTTTAACATTTAGAATGCGGGGGGAAGAATTTTCACTTCATCCACAGCTCAGCAGACGTGGGCAGCGCCGTGAACGGGACCCTGCGCTCCGCTTTTGAGTACGGCGGCCAGAAGTGCTCGGCCTGCTCGCGCCTCTACGTCCCAGACTCCCTGTGGCCCCAGATGAAGGAGAAGCTGCTGGAGGAGCACAAGAAGATGAAAGTGGGAAATGTGAGAGCAGCTCTCATAGGCTGAAGGGCTTTGGGTGGCAGGAGCCTGATAAGATTTAGTCACTGTGGGAGCTCACCGCTAAGTCTTCTTTCCAGTAATTTCTCCCATCTAGGACCAAACGATTAGATTGTAGAAAATGGCAGGAAGAAGTATTGTAAGTAGTAGTGGACTTGCTGCGTGAAATGAAAAAAAGAGGGGGAGAGTATAGTAAATGTTCATTTCCTGTGTCTTTTAATTCCTGTCTTGTGCCTAGCAGATAATGACTAGGTATTAACAAAATGAAAACGTTGCCTTCATTTCTGTTTCATTTCAGCCCATTGAGGATTTTGAGTGTTTTCTCTCTGCTGTTATTGATGAAAAGGTAAAACGCATCCCATCCAAAGACCCTTGCAAACAAATTGCTTAGTCTGGCGCAGCCCAGCAATGTTTCAAGAGAAAACATTTGCTGAAAGTCACAGATCTAGATCAGAATAATAAAAGACTATTTTGCTATGTTTATTTAGTCTTTTGCTCGTATTAAAAACTGGATCAAACATGCCGAGTCATCGCCCAGTTTGAGTATCCTGGCCGGAGGGAAATGCGACAACAGAGTTGGGTATTTTATCGAACCTTGCATCGTAGAGACCAAGGATCCGAAGGCGGACATCATGACAGAGGTGAGAAGCCCGAACCGACGTGCCCTGGATAAGTTTCTCCTTGTGCTGTCAGCCTTGACAGAGCTGTGAAAAATGATCCCAAGTCCAGTAGCTCAGGGTGGTTGAACAAATGGAATGGATGAAATGCCGGCCCAGTGGAATATAGAGCGGTGCTGTTTAAGCACAGGCAGCGTGAGGCCCAAAGGTGAGAAAGAGGGAGGTAACCAGGGTTAGGATGCGGGACATATGTTGATTATCGGGGACAGTGCAGAGATTTTCAATAGGAGTTAGAGGACAGATATGGTACATCATTACCCTACTATGCTTTGCAAAGGTTAAAAAGTTTCTTTCACTGAATGCACAATTAAGCTCTGGAAGTCATTGGCAGAGGATGCGGGTAAGGCAGTTAGCGTAGGCTGGTTTAAAAAAGGTTTGGACAAGTTCTTGGAGGAGAAGTCCATAAATCTTTATTAATCGGGTAGACTTTGGGAAAGCCACTATTTATCCCTGGCTGTTAGCAGGATGGGATGAACGTACTACTTGGAATCCTGCCAGACACTTATGATCTGGATCGGCCACTGTTGGAAATTGGATGTTGGACGTGATGGACCCTCTGTCTAACCCGGTATGAAAGGTTTTATGTTCTTCTAATCTTAACCTAGCCTTTTGTGTTGCCTGCATGCATCTTAAAATCAGTGGTTGCAGAGCACAGTTTTTGAAGTTGGAGAAATTGGTCAACAGACAGATTATCATGCGACTTCCACGAGTGATAGGTAGAGTACTTAATTGAGGGTATTCCGGTCTGTATTTGTACGACGGATCAAAAACAAAAGCTTCTCGCCTGTAAAAGAAGATACAAGTATTAAACTGTCTTTGTATGTCAAATGGAGGTTACTGTCATAATTATTAAGCCACTCCAAAAAACACTGGTAATGCAGACCAGTGGTTCTGAACCTTTTTTTGGCTGGGACACACCTGACATGTGACCATCATGGGGCAAAAGGTAAATATATATTCCCTGTATGTACCCGGATCAGTCCAGACTCCTGGGTTTTGCCCCCCCCTAGCAGATAGAGACAGAGAAGTTTACAGAACAAACTCCACCTTATATAGGATGGTGCCACCTACAGTCCCTCAGTATTTCTTTGTCTCTAGCAGATGGTGGAGGTGCCAAACCTGCAGTCTGGTTATTTAGTGTAGATACATTTTTTTTGGGTTGTAGTGATTTGTTAATGTAAAAGGTTGAGTTTACCCAGTTAGAACAGCATATTTTAGCCTGAACCCACATGGTTTCTGAAGGAGTATGGTGGCCTCTCAGGGGGTTGCTGGGTCCTGAGGGAACCATCCCCCCTGGTTTCAGAGGCAGCTGCAGCTAAGGGCTGAGAGCTCTGTTACTGGGCCAGTAAAGCTTGATATATTAAAAAAAAAAAAAAAAAAGTTTTGTTTGTTGTTTGTCTCTCGGTCATGGCTACTCCTTGCGGTCTAGGTGGGGCTTTTATCGCCGTTTGGTCCTCCGGGATGGTCGCAGCGTTTGTGGGCTCTTTCAGGCAGGTTTTTACGGTGAGACTATGGTGGCATATATTCATAGCCAAGGGGGCATCCGGAGTCAACCAGTGGCACTGGAAGCTTGTCCCTTGATCTCCTGGCTGGAGCAGAACTTAGTAAGTACAGTATTGTCTCACTTTGCTGGGGTGGACAATGTGCAGCTGGCCCTTTCCCTGTACGTACCCGGATCAGTCCAGACACCTGGGTCGTGACTCCGCACCAGCAGATGGAGACAGAGTAAAACTTGACGGGCTCCCTACATATAGTAAGGCGCCACCCACAGCCCCTCAGTCTTTCTCTGTCTCCAGCAGATGGGGCAGGTCCACCCACAGTCTCTGGGATCCCTGGGGTTTTAGTTAGTCAGGGATATTAAAAAAAAAAAGTGAAAAAGGGAAGAGCATTGGTAGTTTTTAGCATCCCTTCTTTAAAAAAAAAAAAAAAAGTTTAACTTACAGTTTTGTAGAGGACAGCTCCCGTCGGAGGAGCCTCCCAGGGGGACAGGCAGGTCCTGAGGGGATCTTCCCCCCTCTGGTAGAGGCTGCTGCTGGGGTCGAGGACCCGGCCTTCTCCGGCAGCAGTGTCGGGGGTGACACCGGGGAGCCCGGTTCACTCACCCCCGGTGGAGCGGGAAACTTCGGCACCTGGGCCAGTGGCTAAGTATTAAAAAAAAAAAAAAAAAAAGTTTGCAGCTTTTGTTTTCCGTGTCGTCTCTTTCTCTCTCTTTGTCTCGCCGGCGGGTTCCTTCGTTGGGGGGAGGATTTCTTCTTTGTAGAGGCGGCGATTTTTTGTTTTAGCTCAGGTCCGGAATGCCTGTCGGGTCGGCCTGCCGCGCGTGTGGGTCGGCGTGTGTGCCGGCGTGTGTGCCGGCGTGTGTGCGGGTCTCTCGTGACGGCATGTGTTCCGCTTGTCTCGCTGGAGGTGAGGGACCATCGGGGGGCGGTCGGGGGAGCCGTTCTCGGTCGTCTCGCTCGCCGCCATGTGCCGTGGCTACCGCGATCGGGGGGCTGGACCCGTTCCCGCTTAGTGCGGGAACGGCGGCCATTTTGAATTTGGTTCGGGAAGCCACGAGGAGGGCCGTGGAACATGGCGGCCAGCCACCTCCACTTTCTCCCCAGCCTTGGGCATGGGGGGGAAACCCCAGGGGGCCTAGATTCAGGAAAATTGAGCTCGGGGGGAGGGATCCTCGGATTTGGAGGATTCCTTCTCCGAGGATTTTACGCTTTTATTAAAAAAGCTGGCAAAGTTCAAGAGATGAAAACGCAAGTCCAGGAAAGCTCCAGGGGGCAGAGAGGGGTGCTCTCACCCCCAGAAGAGGTCGGGCCGTCATGGGGAATCGTCGGGTCACCCCAAGGAGAAGAGACCGGCATGAGGTGTCCCTCGGGACCCGGCGACAGAGTCTACCTCTTCGGAGGAGGTGGAGTCGGTCTCGGGGACCACAGGAGGGCCCGAGGGGCCCGATGATCAGGGTCCGGCTCAGCCGGGCGCAGGCAAGGGAGCGCTGATGGGGGATGGGGATGATCCCGAGGTCGTGCGCCTCTTCAAAAGAGAAGAGGTATCCCCACTTATTCCAGTGATCCTCGAGGAGCTCGGGGTGGAGGCTCCACCCGTGGAAGCCCATCAGGGTGCTAATATGGACCCGGTAGTCCTCGGTCTCGTGGGACCTACGGTGGCGTTCCCGTTTCATTTTTCTGCATCTGACATCCTTTTTCGGGAATGGGATACCCTGGAATTGGGTCTTAAGGTTAGTAAGGCTATGGATAAGGTGTATCCTCTGCTGGAGGATGTTTTAGAGTTGCTGCGCCTCCCACGAGTGGACGTGGCGGTGTCGGCAGTGACAAAGAGATCTACCATCTCCATGACGGGCGCCACGGCGCTCAGAGACATCCAGGATCGGAAACTGGAGGTGCAACTCAAAAAGATTTTTGAGGTATCTGCCCTGGGAGTCAGGGCGGCCATTTGCAGCAATTTTGTGTTGCGGGCTGGCCTCCGCTGGGCCCAAAATTTACAAGCGAATGCTGGTCTTTCTGAGGGGGAGGCTTCACAGGCGGATCACTTGGAAGCGGTGATAGCCTACAGCGCAGATGCCATGCATGATTTGCTGAGAACTTCAGCCAGGGCTATGGTGTCAGCGGTCTCAGCTCGCCGTCTCCTCTGGCTCCGAAACTGGGCCGCAGATGGTATGTCTAAGGTTCATTTGGGCTCTTTGCCTTTTAAGGGGAAGTTACTCTTTGGAAAGCAACTGGATGATCTTATGCAGTTCCTGAGCGAGAACAAGACTTTCAAGCTGCTGGAGGACAGGCCTAGGCCTCGGTCTAACTTCTCCGCGAGGACCGCAAAGATCGACGGGGACGGATCAGTCCTAGCGGGCAGGCTTTGCCAGATCCTCCTCATGGTCTCAGTCCTTTCGAGGGAAGAAGTTCAACAGGTCAGGCGGGCCCTCGGCAGGATCAGGGTCCAAGTCGGCCCAATGAAACGAGACAGGTTCATTCCTCGCCACGGCTTTCAGAAGCCGTACCAAACGTGGGAGCGAGGCTCGAGCAGTTTTACGAGGAATGGACCAACATAACTTCAGACCAGTGAGTCCTAGGAGTGATAAGACACGGTTACGTGTTAGATTTTGCACGTCTGCCGTGGAACAAGTTTCTCGTCTCTCCCTGCAAGAATATCGCCAAACGTGCAGCTGTATGGGCGACACTTCAGCGTCTGGAAGATCTGGGTGGCATTACTCGCATGTCCTCAAGGCAATGGGGATGGGAAGGTACTCCATTTACTTTGTGGTCGCAAAGAAGGACGGCTCGTTCAGGCCAATCTTCGACCTAAAAGGAGTCAACAGGTGCCTTCGTGTTCCCAGTTTCAAGATGGAGACGATCCGCTCGGTAGTGGCCGCGGTTCGTCCGGGCGAGTACCTCGTGTCGCTGGATCTAACGGAGGCGTATTTGCACATTGGGATTCAGCCGGCCTATCACAGGTATTTGAGGTTTTGCATCCTAGGCAGACATTATCAGTTCAGGGCTCTTCCTTTCGGCCTTGCCACGGCTCCACGCACCTTTACCTAAGTTATGGTGGTGGTGGCCGCTCAGCTCCGGAGGGAAGGGTTCCTGGTTCACCCTTACCTAGAGGATTGGCTCATCCGGGCCAAATCCTAGGCCGATTGCCGGCGGGCGATTGCCAGGGTCCTGCAGCTTTTGCGGTCTCTCGGCTGGGTGGTCAACCTATCCAAGAGTCATCTGCAGCCTACCCAGAGGTTGGAATACCTGGGGACTTGTTCGACACCGAGGGTGCCAGGGTCTCTCTGACTCAGGAGAGAGTGGTCAAGCTCCAGAGGCAGGTGAACCGACTATTGTCCATGTGGTGACCGCTGGTATGCGATTACCTGATGGTCCTGGGGTCCATGGCGTCGACGCTCGCTTTGGTCCTCTGGGCTTTCGCTCATCTGCGACCGTTACAATCAGTGTTACTTTCCTGCTGGAAGTCGGCATCGGAAGAGTTTCGTCAGCCGCTGCCCCTCACAGGCCGCGCCAGGGCCAGCCTGCAGTAGTGGCTCTGCACCGACCATCTGACGTGCGGTGTCTCTCTGCTCATGCCCACTTGGACAGTGGTGACGACGGATGCCGGTCTTTCTGGTTGGGGGGGCAGTCTGTGGGGGATGGTGAGTGCAAGGTCAGTGGTTGAGCCAGCAGACACTGTGGTCCATCAACCGGTTAGAGACCAGGGCGGTAGCGTTGGCGTTAAGAGCCTTTCTTCCATGGATACAGGGCCGGGCGGTCCGGGTTCTGTCGGACAATGCGACCACAGTGGCCTATATCAATTGCCAGGGAGGAGGAAGGAGCCAGCAAGTGGCGGAGGAGGCGAGCCAGTTGATGTGCTGGGCGGAGCAACACCTCAGCAGTATAGCGGCGTCTCACATCGCCGGAGTAGACAACGTCCAAGTGGACTTCCTCAGCCGACATCGGCTGGATCCAGGTGAATGGGAGTTACCGGAGGTTGCGTATCGTCTCATCTGTGCCAGGTGGGGACAGCCACACCTGGATCTGATGGCCACCGCTCACAACTCAAAGTTGCTGCGGTTCTTCAGCCGTCTGAGGGAGCGGGGCGCAGGAGGAGTCGACGCACTAGTGCTTCCCTGGCTCACGGACGTGTTGCTATATGTATTCCCTCCGTGGCCTCTCATAGGCAAGGTTCTACGATGAATCGAGTTACATCCGGTGGCGGTGATCTTGGTGGCGCCGGAATGGCCAAGGCGCCCGTGGTTCGCGGACCTCATTCGGCTGGCGGCGGAGCCTCCGCTTTGGCTTCACGGAGATGTGATCATCGTTCGTCAAGGATCTGTCTGTTTGGAGGATGTGGATCACTTTTGTCTCGCGGCTTGGCTTTTGAAAGGGCGTGCTTGAGGACGAAGGGGTACTCCGAGGCAGTCATCGCTACTTTGTTGAGAGCTAGAAAGCAGTCTATGTCTTTAACATATTTGCGGGTTTGGACAGTTTTCGAGGACTGGTGTGGTACTTGTGAAGTAGATCCTGTATGGCCATCTGTACCTGTGGTCCTTGCTTTCCTCCAAGAGGGCCTCTCGAAGGGGCTGTCCTGGAGTATCCTGAAGGTCCAGATAGCTGCGCTGGGTTGCCTTAGAGGTAAGGTCCAAGGGGTGTCCTCGGCTTGCCATCCAGATGCGATGCGTTTTCTTCGTGGGGCTAAACATTTACGCCCACCGGTACGTAATCCTTGTCCATCCTGGAACTTAAACTGCGTGCTATCATCTCTGTGTGGAGCGCCGTTTGAACCAATGAAGTGGGCGACTCTTAAGGGTCTTACCTTGAAGACGGTGTTCCTGGTAGCAATTATGTCCGCTTGTCGGGTCTCGGAACTGCAGGCCCTGTCCTGTAGAGAACCATTTTTGTGATTTTCGGAGGCCGGTGTCTCTCTGCGAACGGTTCTGTCCTTTTTGCCCAAGGTGGTGTCTGCCTTTCATTTGAATCAGTTGGTGGACCTTCCAGGGTTTTTGAGCATGGATCAGATGGACAAAGGGTCGAAAGAGTTAAGGAGACTTGATGTTTGCAGAATTCTACTTCGTTACCTGGAGGTTACGAATTCTTTCTGGGTTTCCGACCAGCCGTTTGTCCTCTGCGGCTTCGCGTGCCACGATTGCGCGTCGGCTCAAGGAGGCGATCGGTTCGGCGTATCTTCCGCAGGGCAAGGTGGCGCCTGAGGGGCTTTGAGCTCATTCGACTGGGGCGCAAGCCACATCCTGGGCTGAGGTTTCTCAGGTGTCCACGCAGGAGATCTGTAGAGCAGCGACGTGGAAGTTGTTGTGTACTTTTACTAAGCTTTACAGACGTGATGTCCAGTCAGCTGAGTCTCAAGGGTTTGGAGCGAGTGTTCTCCGAGCAGGACTCTCTGCTTCCCATCCTCGATAAGTAGCTCTGGTACATCCCAGGTGTCTGGACTGATCCGGGTATGTACAGGGAAAGGAAAATTAGTTCTTACCTGATAATTTTTGTTCCTGTAGTACCACGGATCAGTCCAGGGTCCCGCCTGTCTGTGTGTTGTTACTGATGGACAGAGGGAGAGCCTGCTCGGTTGACTTGAGTCCTCATTTACTCCAAATGCGAGTTTTTTGCAGTGTTTGAATTTGAGACCGGGCCGTTGTTGGCTTCTGGTTCTGATGTTTTCGATTCTAGCCGGAGGTGCTATGGTGAATTGAACTCTGTTATGGTTTTTCATAGTTAGTTCTGGCATTTTATTGCTTTGACATTACGTTCGACTGAGGGGTTGTGGGTGGCACCTTACTATATGTAGGGAGCCTGTCAAGTTTTACTCTGCCTCCATCTGCTGGTGCGCCGTCACAACCCAGGTGTCTGGTACTACAGGAACGAAAATCATCAGGTAAGAACTAATTTTCCTTTATCAACTGTCACCATCTAGACCCTGGGGAATGGGAATGGATGGTTGCTGTCTCTCTGCTCGGTTGTGACGTGTGGGGCACGCCCAGTATGGGTTTCACGGTGATGTTTCAGAATGCTACAGTGCTGTGGTATTTTTTACGGTTGTTGCAGAGAGACGAGAGCAGAAGGGGGTAGATGCCCGTAGTGCAGTCCTGGCCCACCAGGGTTCTTCTGTACGTCTTCCCGCCTTGGCTATTAGAGGAGATTAGAGATCCATCCAGTAGAGGTCAATCTGGTAGTCCCAGAACGGCTGAGATGTTTCTGGTGGGCGGGCCTCCTCAAATCTGGTGGTACGTGACCGCTGCGGTTTCCAGTTTCTTCCAGGCCTGCTGCATCAAAGGCCCGTTTGTTTGAAGGAAGTGGGTTGCTTTTGACTAGCGGCTTGGCCTTTGAAAGGCACTGTTAACGTCGCAAGGGCTATTATTCAGCTGTAGCGGCTACTCTCTGAGGGTCACGAGAGCCTTTCACTAACATAGTGAATGTGTCAGTTTGGAAGATATTTCAGCTTAGTGTCTGGACCGTGTGGTGCTACCTACCTGGGCCTCAGCGTGAGCGGCGTTCAGTTTTTCTTCCATCTGGACTGACCAACGGCTTGTCGGGTAGTTCTGTAAGAGTGCAGGTGGAGGCTCTTGATTGTTTGCGTGGCACCGGGCAAGGAGTGGTGTGTTTCCCAAGAGGAGCAAATCACTCGCGTCCTTCGCCGAGGCATCTTTGTCCGTCGGGGAGTCTGAGATTACCTTTCATGTCTCTTTCCTCTGTGCCTTCTGTGTTTGTCCAAAGGGCGACTTAGAGGAATCTTACTTTGAAGGTAGTTGTTTTCTAGTGGGCATCTCTTTGGCTAGTAGGGTGTTGGAACTCTAGGTGCTTTGCTGTTAAAAACCTTTTTTTTTTTTGTGGATAGTTCTCTACCGGCCTTTGCGGAATTGGTCCCCTCGGATGCTTTGTATAGGGACTTGTGGAAGGGGGACGGTCGCAGAGCCCTGCTGTGTTGTCTGGAGGTAGCGAATGCTTTTTGTGAGTCAGACCATCTTTTTGGACTATGAAGTGGTCTCAAACGGAGACGGCAGGCTTCAAAGAGTAATATAACTCGCCGGCTGAAGGTCGCTTTTCCTCAGTCTCTTTGTTTTGCGGTGGATGTCTTCCGGCAGGGCTGCGGTGGCATTGTGGGTGGAGTGTCAGCTGGTTGTCTGCCGGAGCTTTGTCGGGTGGCTACTTGGAAATCCTTGCATACTTTTGTGAGGCATTCCAGTCTGGTTGTCCAAGCAGTAGGTTCTAGAGGCTTCGGTGAAGGTGTGCCTTGAGTGGGCCTCTCCGGATCACATCCCGGGTAAGGAAGCTCCGGTATATCCCAGGAGGCTGGATCGATCTGGGTACGTACAGGGAAAGTAAAATTTGGGGTGGATTTTAAAAGGGTTACGGAGCGGCCTCGGAGGGAACGGGCAGCGCGTGGAGGGCTCGGCGTGCGCGGGTCGTACAAACGCGTACCCCCTTGCGCGTGCCGACCCCGGATTTTATAAGATACGCGCGGCTATGCGTGTATCTTATAAAATTCAGTGTACTTTTGTTTGCGCCTGGTGCGTGAAGAAAAGTATGCGATCGTGCAAATTCTTAAAATCTACGTCGGTGGCTTCCTGAAGGCTGGAGGATGGGAATGAATGAATAGAGGCATGGGGGTAGCTTGCTGGAACGGTGGTTACTTTCCTTATCTAATAAACCATGTTACGGTTAATGCAAGTTCAACAATTCTCCTTGCTTCAATGGTAAGGGGAAATGTGGAAAAGAGGAGTTATATTCAGGCAACGAACAGGGACCTTGAAGTGTATGGTCCGTGAAAAGAAATACACATGGGGGTGATGTGGTGGTTACCAGCCTTAACCAATGAGGCTGATAGTTCACTTTTGGTGCAATTCCAACATTATTCCGTCAGCTTAAATGGCAGGGGGTGGCGGAAATTTTGAAATAAACAGTAACTAAGGGCCCCTAGCTTGGCGGTTTATGAAACCGATAAGTACGGGAGCTTGCTGGGCAGAGTGGATGGGCCATTTGGTCTTTTTGTGATGCGCTGTTTGTAAAGAGCATTGGCAAAGAAAAATTGGAATGGTTGAGTATATGGACTAAAGCTTGGAAAGGAAGAAAAGGCATTGAGATAGCAGGACAAATAGAAAGGGAGGAAAATATTTATTTAGAATAATGTCCATAGGAATATTGGGGAAAATGGTTCTTGTCAGTGAAATTAGGGAGCAGTCATAACGCAAGTGCATTATTAATGCTTAATAATTGTGTGCCTGATTTGCAAAGTATATTGTATGTGTGTTTTTAATACATAAATGGCATTTTCAAAATCAGAGCCAAGCTACAATTAGCACGTACTTCTTATGAAATGAGCGAGAGGCATTTACACACACATGTAGAAAATGATATAAGGCTGGGAAGAAGGGTAACTTCCTTTACTAATATATATGTGTGTGTGCTGTGGGAGGAGGTATATATTTCCAAAGCAGACTTCTATGGAAGCAGCTCATGCATGCTATTAGGAAATTACTTTCTGTAAATGTAATGCTTATGAGTATGTAGGGTATGGCTATGTGGTGTTCCTGGCTGGTTTCCAGAATGTTGATGTGTAAGTACAGTAGATTGCGAAGCGGTGCTGTTTCTCCCAAATTGAAATTATGTAGTGTTTCATCGGTTAATGATGAAAGTTACCTGCATGTGTGCTGAATTATCTGTTTATGACGCAGGAAATATTTGGGCCAGTTTTAACGGTGTACGTCTATCCGGGAAAGAAGTACAAGGAAGTCCTGCAACTGATAGACACGACGTCCCCCTACGGACTGACGGGAGCTGTGTTTGCCCAGGACAGGTATATGTCCTGATATCTCTGGGTTCAAGTAGCGGTACGGTTAGAGGGTTATCGGAGGGAATCGTTAACTAGTTTGAGTTCAGACGGGTGTGATAGTGCTTAGTTTCCTCTGTAATATGCTGCTTATGATGTTGGTGGTAGATAGAGAGAAGGTGATTACATAGCCAAGGTACAAGAGAGTAGAAGTGGCCTTGCTCCTGAGATGTTGTTGATAACTCAACAAAGAGTACAGTAAATAGCATGAACAATGCAAATATTAAATAATATCGAACGGTATGCTTGAGATGGCGGTCGGAGAGACTAGGTCATACATTTGGTAGAAATGGTTAATGGCATGGAAAAATAAAAAGAAGGAATAGAAAATGTATTATCATTTGAAGGAGAATGGCAAACATTTGATGGCAGATGATACGCCACAAAATTGTTCACGGAACCGGAACCGAGCTAGGGCGATAGCTCAGCGGGATTATGTTGACTGTCCCTGATATATAGTACGGTAAGGCAATACATTCATGGAAGTATTGATTGTGCAAGTCTTTTAAAGGATAAAAGCTGTCTGTTGAATGTTAACTGTTCCGGGCCATGTCTTAGTAGCCATTTTGCTCGGCAGAGGAATGACAGAAATATAATAAGGTGTCAACATTTTGTCTTTTTCTGCCTCAGAGATGTCATTGATGAAGCCACTCGGGTTTTGAGAAACGCAGCTGGGAATTTTTATGTTAATGATAAATCGACCGGTGCCGTCGTAGGCCAGCAGCCTTTTGGGGGGTCCCGAGCGTCAGGTGAGTCGTAGGTTAATATAAGGGTAGGTTGTAAGTTTAATTATTTTTCTTTCTATTGTCACTTTGTACCTTAACAGTCTAGACTTTGTGCTCGGTTTTTTGAATCGAGATCTCATGTTATCTTTTTGATTTTTGCAACCAGGTCACGATGCAACAAAAAGATGGTAAATCAGTTGTCATTTATTAATTTATGTAAGATATCAGTCTCTTATTGATTTATTATTTCTTTTTTTTTAAATTAATACTTTTATTAACTTTCATTATAACAAAGTTATTACAATAGCAAGATGAATACAGAATATAGAATACTTCCCCAATCCCCACCTATGTAGGGGAGCTGTAATTGTTGTGTTACAGAATCCCCGAAGATAAATGATGAGTGCTTATTCACACCCCCGAATACTCTCATACCCCATATAAATATTTGTAAAGAATAATCCACTGCCACCCCAGTTGTGTAGGAGCAGTTAAGCTGTGAATCAAACAACAGATTACATGGAAGAAATATATTCCACAGATGATTTTCATGAGGCACGAAAGGCGGCCATACTCCCGTATTTAGTAGCTGTTAATGAAGCCAAATGATAATATAAATGTAATTTATCTATGACTTCTGGCACCTTCGGTACCTGTTCTGTTTTGCACTTTACTGCTATCAAAGTGTGAGCAGCTATAAATGTATTCGAACAGAAGCGCTGCTGGGTTTTATGAAGGGCATCTGGAAACACATGCAGTAAAGCCATCATGGCTGATGCCTGAAGAGGCACATGAAACAGGTCACTCAGCCAGGCATTGATTTATTATTTGTAATCTGCTTTTCAAGCAATTTAAAGGCAGATCACATTCAGGTGATGTTGGATTTTCCCTGTCCTGAGAGGGTGTACAATGTAAGTTAACATGTAGTGCTCTGCTTTTCACTGAAGTAAACTGAAAAGACCATAGAGGTGTGTAGATGGTGTTATAAATGTGGAATGGAGTAGCCTGGGGCTAGAGAAGTCCATTTGAACAATGTTAGACTTTGGTCTGTGTCGCATGCCTGACACCTGAGTGTCGTGCTGCCAAAGTGATCGTCCTCTGCTTTGTGATTCCTCCTTGTTTAGCTTATGTGTTTTTCTGTAATCTCTTCTTGTGTTATTTTTCTTTGTTACACAACATTCTTAGCCCAGCTTTTTTACATCTGTTCCCATTTACCCAACCATGTTCTCTCTGCAATGTTTTTTGTTTCCAGGTAGTGTAATGAGGACCTCTGTAGCAGTGGTGAAGGAAGTCCTTAGGAGATTTATCCAGTCTAATTTTGGGAAGTATCCAGATAAATCTGTGCTTGCCAAAATGTTCTTCTGCTCTCTGTACAAATAGAATGTGGATAAATTGTTTTGTGCACTAAGTGGAGGTGGATAAAAAAGAGAGGTGGGAGATGAGGTATTCTAGGGGTAGTGCTGATAAGGAGCGCTATCTGAAGCAATGGAATTCATTGTCGGAAGGTGTGGTGAAAGCTGTTAGTGTAACCGTGTTGGAAATGGTTAGGACAAGTTCCTGGAGAAAAAGTGCAATAAGCATAGTGAAGGTAGAGTTGCAGAAATTGACTGCTTATTCTTGGGATGAGCAGGTTGGACTCTATCTGTCCGTCGGGATCCCGCCAGGTGCTCGTGAACCGGATCGATCTGCGTAGGAAACGGGAACACGGGGTTTGTCGGATCCTCGGTTTGTTCTACTGTGGTATGCTCGATGTTATGTTTATATGATAATGTGTAATTATGCGTATGCGGTCTGCGTTTGAGCCGAACAGCTGACGTAAGTGTCGTCTGAAGTTTAGTCCCTGTTATAAAAAGTAACCGTGCTTCCTGTAGCCTTGCAGGTTTTGGAAGTAATGCCACTTTAAGTTTATGACTACTGTGTTTTTGTTTTTATGTTTGCATAGGAACGAATGATAAGCCAGGTGGTCCCCATTACATCCTTCGGTGGACTTCTCCTCAAGTTATTAAGGAAACCCACGTTCCCGTGAGCGATTGGAAGTACCCTTATATGCACCGATGACGTGCGCCTCGGGGGTGCCGTGCGGCGAGCGTGACCGGAGGCTTCGGCGTAACCGGCGGACGGCTCACTTTAGCGCTACTGACCGTTTTATTATGTAAACTAATTATGGGTCCTGGCAGGAAACTACAGTTCACAGTTTTAACAATGTATATAATTTTGAAAAAAGGAAATTTAATATAATTGTAAATTAAGTATTTTTTAAATAAAAAAGCACCGTGTGTTTGTAATGGTGCTGACATGATACAGTTGTCGTCAGAGTGAACTATGTGTTTTTCTTTGCAAGTTTAGAGCATTCTGTATACTTCTGTGGTCATTTGACATGGGCTTTGTTTAAGAAATGTATTTGAATGAAAAAGTGCATTTGTGGAAGAAAGTTTGGAAGTCATTTATGCAGGTTATTTATCAGGCCAAATTGTACTACAAGCGGGTGCTGCCTTCCCCAACATGTTGGGTAGGGGTGGAAAATAGCGTGAATAGACAGTCAGTAGAGGTTCACATTGGTTAGATTGTGCCTCCTTTTCTGAAGGAAAGCATGTGTACCCTTTTACTTAGAAACCATGTATAGTTAAATTATCCATAAGGTCGATACGTGTGAACTTTGCGTACGGGTGGAGTCTTTGCAAAGTATCCCGCAAAGGGGAACAATATTCAGAGACAGACAAAGAACAGGGCCGGTTAGGTACCATTTTAATAAATTTTGTTTTTAAAATCTGATTTGTTTATTTATGAGTCTTCACAAATATATTTTGATGAATACTTTTGAAAGGGAATGCATATCACTAAGGAAATGTTACAGAGGGAAAGAAAAAGTTGTAAATGTAAGAAGTTTTGTAAGTTCACAAATTAGGTGATCCAGGAACAGTGCTGATTGGTATAATAAAGTCAGTTCCGAGTATCTGGATAAAAGCGGCTCATGGGGTAGGTTATAAGGGAGTAGTTGTTAGTATATGTGCTCAACATGGAAAACCTGGGAAGGAGGAAGGGTGAATTTTATATGCATTTGATGGAAGAGTTAGGAAAAATATGAGGTGTAGATATTTAAGGGGAAAGAAGGCTTCAAACTCTGGAAGCATAGTGTTCATTAAGAGAAATGTCAGCTTTTTAGTCTGTGTCGATGTAGCAAGGTTAGGAGAAAGTAGGATTATGAGTGAAAGAATTTCTTCTTAGGAACCCATTGTCTTTGTGGCTGGTGTAGCCTCATTTTTTGTAGGGGTTTGTACTGTTGTTGTCATGTCCCTTTGTGATGTTACTATTGGAGAGAGAACTCGCTTAGCATCCTTCTCAGGAGGGCTAGTCTGAGAAGGTGGAATATAATACATGTGAAAATGCTAGCGCTAGAATGAAAAAATGAGTGCGTGACCTGTCATCTGAAAAAATGTGCACTGGCTGTCTATTTGGAACAGAATTTGTTTCAAGCATCTGTGTCTAGTCCATACAATGAGGGAATAAACCGGTTCAAGGTATGCTTCCACTTCTAAGTCCCATGACGATGCACAAGATCTGTCAATAATGTCAGTCTACCTCTAAGGTCCTCGAAAGTCAGCAACCTCATCTGTGTGAGAGAATGTGTAATTTACCTTGTTAGGCTGGTCTCGTGGAATAAAATGTTGTTTGATGTAAGAATGTAATGAAAAAGTTTAATCCAAAATAAAATGTGGAAATGATGGCTCTTTAAGCTGGACTTTCAATAATCTGTCCTCCCTTCTACACATGAGAAGCCACTCTGACTCGACAGCCACAGCATTTATAGTTACTTATTCCTATTTCATGTTGAGTGCTTATGTCCCTACCTCCTTTGTGTGTTTGAAATTTATGGTTGTTACATCTTGTTTCTGCTGTAGTGAAGACACTGTTTTCCAAATTGTTATGTAATTTACCATATGAATGTTGGTCTCTAAAAGTGTTAAATAAAGAAAAACGTTTAAAGTGAAGGGAAGAAAGTGCTGAGGGAATGGAAGTGTTTCCCTTAGGTATCTTTTGCAGCTGTCTTTGGGAAGGAGATGTGGGGAAAAAAGGAAAACTAGTACCCTGAAGATTTCTTCCTTTTATTTGAATTTCGATGGAGGAAGCAGGTTTTCCCTACTTAATGGTTGTTGTAAAGATGAAGTGATTTCAAGAGCGTCTGGTTGTTCTTGGATTCTTTGTGCATATTATATAAGTGATAGAAGAAATATGTGAAAACATGGAAGAGAGGATGTATTTGTGTGTTGTAATGTTGCAATGTAAACATGGAATAGCTTTTCAGATAGCATGCAAATGAAATGTACAGGCCTTACCAGGTGAATACGTGGAGGAAATGGAACCGCAGTCTGGCTTCCGGTGAACCGTTGCAGGGTGGCGGAACCGTGAACTTCCTCTGATTCTTCGGAGATCTTCTGTGAGGCTGAGGAGCTTTCCTGCACAACCGGATCGGTTTCCGGCCACGTCCTCGATCGTCTCTTGGTCTTGTTGTTGGGACTGTACCGGTGCATTTGTTGGATTAGTTGGGGGTTACTGTGTTTGTGTGGGGACAGAGATGTTGAGAAGTCAGGGAGAGGATTTGGGCTCCTGTTACCTCCCCAGTCTCGTCCAGTGAGCTGACTGTCTGTGCTAAGGTTTTGCTTTGGATATGTGCATCTATGGGGCTGCTTGGATGGAGAGCAGTAGAGGTAATGCACTTTTCTGGACTCAGGTTTTGAGCAGATTGTGGCATGTGATTGGGGGGGGGGGGGGGAGTAGAAGGGAAAGGTGACAGCTGAAAAGTTAGTGTGCTGTCTTTGGCTTCAGGTACACTCTAGATAGATGTTAAAGGAGTGTTGTGTTGAATCCTGCAGATGAGGAAAAGCACACTTGTGAATATTAATAAAGAGTGAAAAAGTGTTATGCCTGTACATATGGTAGACGGATTTGAATGTGAAGGATTAAAAAGGTGGGAATGCAAATGTTAAGGAGTGCAGGGTAGAAAATCAGTAATTTTCAAAAACGTTTTATATTGATTGCATGTATCATTTTTTGTAAAAAGAAAGTTTGTATGTCATTTAATGAATTTGATACATGTATGTGTTGTGTGTATGCAGCAGTGCTAAGTAAACAGTGTGAAATGGTTTGTTCAGATCTGTAATAGTATGTAATGTTAATATAATTATGTGAGTAATTTGAAGGGGTTAATGAAACAATAAAAATGGTTAAATATGCCAGTGAAGAAACAGATAAAAGCAGTTAAAAGCCTATAGTTTTGAAGATATGAGGTTTTCTGTTAAAGATAAGTGTTACTTTCAAAGTTCAAAATATAGGTTCTAAAAAGAGTGTAGTATTGTTACGTTGAGTGTGTTATCTGGATGGGTGTGTCGGGGAGTCGTGTTCAGTGTTTACTGAGAGCAATAGAAAGTACATGGATTGAGTCTAAGTGGGGAAAAGATGAGTGTGGTTGTTCCTTCAGTCTTTTGTAAGAGGGAGAATGCAATTATGTAATGTTACGTGGAAGATAGAAAGTCTTAGATGTGATCTTGGTGGTTGGAAATGTGTTGTAAGGGGCATGTGTGATAGTTAGGTACAGTTGTTTGCGTATAGGATTTGTTTTGCAGTCTGTACCCTGTGGATTTGTATTTGGAGTGTGTGTTGGAAGGGAATGTAAGTTGAAGAAAAGTATGTGAAAAATATATGTGAAGCAAAATGTGACACTGATTTTGAGATGTGTAGGTGAAGTATAGTGATTTCAGGAATGTTATTTGGAGAGTCCAGATCGTATAGTGTGTAAGAGTTGTATCGGAAGGTTGTGATATGAAGTAATGTGTGGTTGAGCTGTTTGTGTATGGATGGAAAAGAGGAGAGGTTTGTGTTTTTGGAAGTCTGAACAGATTGACAGTTGAAATCGGTTGTGATGTATGATGTGGTGCACAGTTGAGGTGAGATTTTGTCTGTTTCCTTCCTTTTGTTGTAGGCAGAGAGTTATGAAGTAGGTGTATGTATATGTGGTGGGGCCAGAGAAAGGGGGTTAGCATTTTGCTAGTTTTTGGATAACTTTTGTATGTTATCATAATTGGCTGTTAATGTTCTGAGTATGGAAGAATTTTTTTCCTAGCGAGCAGTTGTGGTAATGGACTTATTACTTGGTTTGGGCTGTCGTAAGTAGAAGTTTTTCTATTAGTTGGTTGGAAATGGCCAGGTTTATAGTGTTTGGTTTTATCTGTAGGAAGGGATATGTTTATAGTGTCAGTTCTGTTGAGTGTTTTTGCTTGTATGGAGTTGAGAGGGAGTAGGGCAGGCTTTAAATTAAGTGTGTTTGTTTATGTATGTGTTTGGTGTAATTGAGAGGGCTTTCTAGGAGCAGTGTTACTGTTATATTGGCACAGGGCATGGTAGGATTTGCAGAAGATGATTCGGGTGAATAACGGATGTGTCGTGGAAGATAAAGTTAAATAGTTGTTGCGTACAGAATGGTGGAATGTGCCGACGAGAAGAGTGAATTGTTTGGAAGTGGCACAGGTTGGGAGGTTGAAACAAGATGGAGATGAGAGTGGGCTCTTTGCTCTGGAAGGCTGAGGTACCCGTGAGGGGGGGTGGTAAGGGTCTGGACTGCTTGGACTTAGGTGAAGGGGTGAGTTTAGGAGATAAGGCAGAAAGAAAGGAAGGTGGCTGGGGAGAATGTGGTGGTGGTGGAGTGGATTTAGGATCAGCAGGATTAGAAGCAGTGGGATTGTGAAAGTGGAAGAAGAAAAATGTTGGGAGGCAAAGAGTAGGTTTGAAACTAATAGGTTTGGGAATGAGGGAGTCAGGGGGAGATCAATTTGTTGCTAGGCTAGTTAATAAGGCAGATGCTGGTTGTAAATAGTGTCAGGTGTGTGAGATTATGAGAGGGGTGGAGGTTTGTGTGGGCAGGCTGTGGGGAGATACTTGTCGGGTGTGTTGTTTTTGTGGAGATGACAGTTTGAAGAGGTGTGGCAAGTGTGGGTTTTGCTGCACTAGGGGGTAACCGGTAAGGACTTGGTTGCTAGTGTGGTGATCGGGGGGTGTAATCATAGTTTGTGTATACTTTATGTATTTGTTGGTAGTGTGTGAAGGAAAAGGGTTATTTGTTGTTTTGTTGATTTTGTCATGAATGGTTTTGATTGGTGTTTTTTTTAAAAATTGCAGGTTGTAAGTGTGGTTTTCTGTGAGGCCTAAATAAATAGTATGGTTTTTAGTTGGTGATGGTGTGTTGGAAGATATGTAGTGTAAAGATTTGTGGTTGAAGGTGGAGTGAAAGGCTTGAGATGTGTGTTGCAGAGTAGATTATGGTGTAGTGGTGGAAGGATTTGTAGGTTTTATTTTTTTTAGAGGATTTGTAAAAGTAGTGTTTAGAATGGTTGGTGTGTGGTGCCAAGGTATTTGTTTTTTTGTAGCTGTTATTAGTTTGTGGTGCAGTTTATGAGTAGTGATAGGAATGTTGGTTTTAGATAAGTGTTAGGAAGGTTTAATTGATATTTTGGAGAGTAGAAAAGGATGTTTCAGTAGCAGAAAAAGGAATGGTTGAGATGTGAAGTTGTTTAGAATGTGTTTTGATTTGATGGTATTTTGTCTTGTGAGATGAGTTGTTGGAAAATGGAAAATGCAGTGTTTGTACCTATGTGTGATTGTGAAGTGTGTTTGTGAGAAGTTTAGGTGTTTGTATATCAGACAAATTGCTTTTCTATGGAGTCTATGAAGTAAAATGGCATTGTTGTTTAGGGTGTTTGGAGAAGAGATTGGAGTGGTTGAGAGAGGGAGTTGTGGAGGGGACTATGAGAGGGGTTGAAGAGAGTGAGAAGTCGGTGGGAGTGGGTGTATTAGAGAAAAGGGTGGTGGAGGATGGTTGTGGGTGAGGTATAAGGGGGGAGGGTGTGTGAATAAGGATGTAATGTTGGTGGATGTTGCGTGTATTGAGGTGTGGTTGTTGTTTGCTAGTGGTTAAATTCTGTGAGTTGGGGGTTGTGTGGTAGGAAAAGTTGGGTGTTGGATTGGGTAGGTATGGTTTGTATTTGTTTGGTTTGGAGAAAGGTGGGGATGGTGAAGATGTGGATAGGGAAGGAGGGATGGAGCTATATAGAAGATAGTGGGTGAGTTGGAGAATATGAAGTAGCAGAGGGAGTGTAGGAGGAGGGAAGTTGAGGGAGAGATAAGTTAGGTAGGTAAGGGTGTTGAAGGAAGAATGAGTGATGGTAGTAGTATGTGTTGACATGGTGGGAGTGTTGTAGGTGAGGGGTCGGAGTAGATTTTGAATTGTGAGAGAGAGCAATGTGGTGTAAGGGAAATTGTGTTCTGTAGTATGTCGTGCAAGGTGTAATAGGTTTACGTTTTGTAGAGTTATTTGTGATTGAAAGTGTGGTGTTTTGTTGGATACCGTGTAGAGTGTAGTGTATTGTTTGGTGTTGTGTTGAGATGGGGAGTGGTGTAGGTGTTTAGGGAGGGTATTGTTTGGGTTGTAGGGATGGGGTTGTAGATGAATAGTATTGTCATGTCGTGTGGTTGTTAAGCTTGTAATTGTGAGTGTTGTTGTGAATGGGTGTTTGAATTTGATTTCCTATGTTGTTTCCTGTGATTGGTGAGGAGAGGAGGCAAAATGAGCTGTGTGAATGGTTTGTAGGGTGGTTTGTAAAATGTTTGTAGGGGAGATTGTTGATGTCTTTTGTGTTTGAAGGGATATGTAGTTGATAGAATGTGTTTTTGTGTTCTATGTTTTGTGGGAGGGTGTGGAGTGTTTTATGTGTGGCAAGTAGTTTTTTTACTGAGAATGTTTTTGAGTTGTTTCTGAAGGAGAATTTGTGAAGTGGTTGAGGGTGTAGTGTTGAAGTGTAGGGAAGTGGTTTGTTGATGTGGTGTCATGTATGGTTTTTGAGTAAGTGAAGGTGTGTGTTGTGTTCATGGGTAGTCAGATGTTGGTGTTGTATGTTCTGTTTGTGGAGTTGTGCTACCTTTTTGGTAGTATGTGTTTATAGTTTGTTGATCGGTTGTCTGTTGGTTTGGAGATGTGGTGTGTGTAAAAGAGAAGTGTGTTGTAGAGGTGGTTTTAGCATGGATTTGAAGAAGGAGAGTAGTGATTGTTTAATGTAGTTGTGTATTTGTGTAGTGATGTTTTTGTGTGGGGTTTGGTTATGGGTTGTTGATATAGTAGTGGTGAGGTATGTTTTGTGGAGAGTTGTTAAGTTCTTCTTGTGTACAGTTTGTTTGTTTGGATTTAGTGGTTTGTGGTTTAAGTGTAATGGGTGTGTTTGGGTTAGATGAATGTAATTATATGTTAGGTGTGTTCTGTGTTGTAGGTGTTAGTATGATGTTGAAGCAGGTTATATATGTGTGGTGAATTTTTTGCATTGTAACTGGGAAGTAGTTGGATGTTTGTGTAGGTGTTGTATTTTGTGTGGTGTAGGTTTAGGTGATTGTGAGTTAGTGTGTTTGTGAATTTGGTAGTTATGTTGGCTGCAAGTTTGGTTGGTGTTAAGTGTTTTTATTTGGTTTGTGGGATGGTTGTAATGAAGTGTATGTGATTGGGTGTATTTTTCTTGTTATGTGGTTGAGATGTGGTGGAAAGTAGTAGGAGTTTGTAGTGGGAAATTGTTAGTGGTGAGTTGGCAGATAGTAGATTAAGTGTTGGATGGGTTGTTGGGGAATTTGTAGCATTGTGTTTAGGGTATGGTGTTGTATGTTTTGATGTGGTAAATGTTTAAGTGGGTGGAAGTCAGGTTTTGTGTAGTGGTTTTGTATTGTTGCTGTTGAATGGGTTTTGTGATGTTATAGTAATGGTAGTTTAGTATGGAGGTGGTATGTAGTGTGTTAAGTTTTGGTGATGTATGTTAGTAGGGTGAAGTATGTTTGTGTTAATGTGGTGAGGGTGAGTTTTTGTGTGTTATTGGGTAAGGATGAGTAGGTTGTGGGAGGTATTTTTACATTTGGGTTGTTGTGTTTTTCTGGTGCAGTTGTGTGATGTTTGTGTTAATTGGGTGTCTTTGTGTGGGGGAGGGGAATAGGAAGTGGTGAAGGGAGTGTGGTTATGTTTTGTGTTTATGTAGTTGATGTGATAGATATGTTTTTGATGAGTTATATGAGTGGTGTTGGGAAGTGAGAGGTGTATGTGGAATGCTGTTTGTGGGGTTGAAGTTGAGGTGGAGAAGTGTGTGTTTTTGGAATTGTGGAGGCAAATGATGCACAAGAAGTCTTCAGAGGTACTGCTTGAAGAGAATGGTGTATAATAGGTGTCTGCAAAGTAGGTAAAAGAGAAAATAGTGAACTGTTGTTTGCAGTTGGTGAAAATGATATGTTTTATGTAGAGAATTAGATTAGGAAAATAATTATATTGGTATGGTTGAGTATTTATTGATTTGTTTGTTTGTGGGGTGTAGTCATGTGTTCTGGGTATTAGTTTTTTTTTGTTCTAGAGATATGTATTCTTAGGTATGATTATGTCATAAAGTGAATTACAAATTTTGTGCAGAGATCTTTATCTGGGAGACACTGATATTTAGAAACTGTTATTTGGGTAAGATTGGTTTGAGTATGTGTGCAGAATGAGATGTAAGATAGGTAAAGGAAAACAAAGTTGTGTATTTTATAGATAGTGACAGGTATGAAGTTAGTAAATTTGGAATTATGGGATTCTTTGGAAGTGTAGTTTGTAGAAAGTGTTATAGTGGGAAAAGAGATGTGTGTGTTGTGGAAAAGTGTTGTGACTGTATGGGAAGTGTGGTAGATGTGTTTGTAATTTTTGGATGGCTGTAATTCTGAAGATCCTTGTTGTATGATGGGAAAGTATGAGAGACAGATGATAGGTTATGTGAATTAGAGTTAAAGTGGATGTAGTTAATGCTGAGTGTGTTAGATTGTGTATGATTTCTTCAGGTAATGTTGGTTTATTTGTAGTAGGAGGGTTGTTTTTTCAGATGTCTAAGTAGTTGGAGTTAGGTGAGTATATGTATGTAGGAGAGTTGGATATGGTGATGTAGTGTGTGTTTTTTGATGTAGGTGAAGTGGGTTAGTGAGAGAGTTGGATTGGATGAGGGTATGTGGGAGGTGAAGTCTGATGGAAGGCTTGAAGTGTCATGTTTTGGAGTTTTTTAAGTGTGTTGTTTGTATTGAGGTAGAGGAAGTTGATGATATGAAGGTTTGGAAATGGTTGTGGTAAATTAGATTTGATTAGTGTTTAGATGTGTTATCTGTCTATAGTTTTTAATGAGAGGAAAGGTTGGTGATTTAGTTTTTTTGCTGCTGTGTTTTGTTGTGTGTACTGGGGGTGTATAGTAATGTAGTTGGGTTTCTAGTGTGTTTTGAAGGGTTGAAAGGTGTGTAAGGAAGGAGGGATGATATGGAAGGTTGGAGTGTTAATTATGGTTTTGTGGTAGTTTGTGTGATTGTTATGTAGTAGTGGTGAGAAGAGTGTGTTGTTTGTAGTTAGGTTAGTGTTTTGATAGAGTTAGTTGGTTGTTAGTTTGTGTGTGGAATTGTTGTTTGTGTTTTCTGTTAGTTTCTTTGTTTGATTGTGGTTGCTGGTTTTGGGTGTGGTGTGTTGTGTTTAATTGGTGTTGGGTGTGTTAATTGTTGGAGTTTGGTGGTTGGTTGGTATGATGGAGGTGGGGTGTGTGGTTTGGGATGGTGGTGTGTATATAAGTGAGTAAGCTCTTGGGGTGGGTGGGTTGTGGGGTAGGGTGGGAGGGATGATAACAGTGATGCTGTACATTTAACATTTTACCATCTCCTCCCCCATGGTGCTCAAAGAACCTTCATACTTTGTTTTTAAATGTCTATACCAGGCTTCTCAGGTAACTAGTAAGCTAATATTTTAAACTTTAAGCCTGATACTGTTTGTTTGCTGCTGCATTACTTTTTGTTACACTCTGTGGGGTGGATTTTGCCTCTTTTCAGTTAAGCTACCATCCAGGACCTCCTCTTCCCACATTGAGGTGAGTACTCTGCCTTGTTGAAGCCTCACTGTGTGCCACTATTACTAACATGAGTAGAAGATTCTACAAACTAGCTAGCTCAGCCTATTGCTTTTCTAGCCTGCTGCTTAGCCTACATTACTTTGCCACACCTTGCCTATGTTTCTGGGTGCTCAGCTCTTTGTATTTGCCCAATGTTTGCTCATTATTCTCTTTTGCCATTAAGGTACGTACTGTTGTTTTACTGGAATTACATGTTTGCCTTTTATGCTTGCCATTACCTATCTCAATCACTATGAGTTGTCTCTTAACTTTGCTATTCAGTGGTCTAAATTAGTGTTTTCCTACAAAATGGCCCTGCCTGTAAAGCTATAGAGCCATTGAGCAAGGGTACATTGGTGGTGCTAATATCTGCTTACTACAAATCCACATTCTTTTTCCACCCTGTTTGCTCTTTGCCTACTGCATGGTACATTTCTGGAATATACCTGTTTCTCCCTAGGATTATGTTGTCAATATTTGCTGATACTAAAATGTCCCCTATTGCCTACAACTTTTTACAATAGGCTGGAGCTATGTTGAGAAGGACAAACTGCTACTGCACGAATCCACCATTATTTCAACATCAATGGTAAGTGCCAGGTATTGGCATATGTTTCCACTTAGCAGCTCTGCCTCAAGCTATTTCCCAGATTGAGCTGCTATTAGGCATGCTAGATCATTTGTTCAGGTTGTATTGACAGGATAGGATTCAAATTTGAATGATTCCTACAACATTTGGCACCAGGAGATAAGCAAGGGTCCTAATAGGAACCATACTCAAGGTACATCAGCTGGATGAATGTTACTGGCAAATTGGTTTGGTCTGTAGCATGCAGAGAACCCTTGGCTTTAAAACTATAGATCAAGTGGACAACAACCTTTCCCTCAGGTAAAACTTTCCAGATAGTGGGCCCATCTTCACAAAAGAAGGCATACTTTGGCTAACTGACAACTGAAGCCGCTCGATGGAAGGCTCATCTACCAAATTCTACAAGAGATTGTATGTGTGCACTCGGTGCAAAGAGCTCCTGGCTCTCAGGGAACGTGTCCGATCTCTGGAGGCTAGAGTAGCAGACTTGGAAGAGCTGAGGGAGACAGAGAGGTACATTGACGAGACCTTCAGGGACATAGTAGCCAAGTCCCAAATCCATTCTGGCAGCTCCAGTGCTGCCTTGGATCAGAAAGGTCTCCCAGTAGGAGAACATCACCCTGGTGTAGCAGGAAGTGATCCGGTAGCAAGGACCTGCTCTCCAGGTGATGCATTGTCCTCTCGCACTGAGGACAAATCTCCCAGGGCTACTGCCCAGGAGGGAAGGGTTAGGCGAGCCATCATAGTTGGTGATTCAATTATTAGAAATGTAGATAGCAGGGTGCCGGATGGACGCGAGGACCGCCCGGTGCGAAGGTGGCAAACCTCACACGTCACCTAGATAGGATTATAGACAGTGCTGGGGAGGAGCCAGCTGTCGTGGTACACATGTGGGCACCAATGACATAGGAAAATGTGGGAGAGAGGTTCTGGAAGCCAAATTTAGGATTTTACATAGGAAGCTGAAATCCAGAACCTCAGGGGTGGCATTCTCTGAAATGCTTCCTGTTCCCCGTGCATGAGACGATGGTGCAGGGAAGAGGGATTCAGCTTTGTAAGGAACTGGAGAAACTTTTGGGGAAAGGGGAGACTTTTCCAAAATGACAGGCTCCACCTTACCCAGAGTGGAACCAAGCAGGTAGTTAAAACAAGCAAAAAACACACTTTGAAATGTCTGTATGCCAATGCCAGAAGTAAAATGGGACAGTTAGACTGTATAGCAGCAAATGATGAGATTGACATGATTGGCATCACAGAGACTTGGTGGAAGGAGGATAACCAATGTGACAGTGCAATTTCAGGGTACAAATTATATCGCAATGATAGGGAGGATCAACTTGGTGGGGATCTGGCACTTTATGTCCAGGAGGGTATAGAGTCCAACAGGATAAAGATCATACAAGAGACTAAATGCTCAGTAGAATCTATATGGTTGGAAATCCCATGTGTGTTGGGTAAGATTATAATGATAGGAGTATACTACCGTCCACCTGGACAAAATGCTCAGACAGATGATGAAATGCTAAGAGAAATCAGGGAATCAAACCAATTTGGCAGTGCAATAATAATGGGAGATTTCAATTACCCCAATATTGACTGGGTAAATGTAACATCAGGACTTGCTAGAGACAAAGTTCCTGCATGTAATAAATGATTGCTTCATGGAGCAATTGGTTCAGGAACCAACAAGAGAGGGAGCTATTTTAGATTTCCTTCTTAGTGGAATGCAAGATTTGGTGAGAGAAGTAACGGTGGTGGGGCCACTTGGCAACAGTGATCATAACATGATCAAATTTAAACTAATAACTGGAAGGGGGACAATAAGTAAATCTGCAGCTCTAACACTAAATTTTAAAAAGGGAAACTTTGATAAAATGAGGAAAATAGTTAGAAAACAACTGAAAGGTGCAGCTGCAAAGGTTAAAAGTGTTCAACAGGCTTGGACATTGTTTAAAAATGCAATCCTAGAGGCGCAGTCCATATGTATTCCGCGCATTAAGAAAGATGGAAGGAAGGCAAAACGATTATCGTCATGGTTAAAAGGTGAGGTGAAAGAGGCTATTTTAGGCAAAAAAAAATCCTTCACTAATTGGAAGAAGGATCCATCTGAAGAAAATAGGATAAAACAGAAGCATTGTCAAGGTAAGTGTAAAACATTGATAAGACAGGCGAAGAGAGAACTTGAAATGAAGTTGGCCATAGAGGCAAAAACTCATAATAAAAACTTTTTAAAATATATCCAAAACAAGAAACCTGTGAGGGAGTCAGTTGGACAGTTGACAGAGGGGTTAAAGGGGCTCTTAAGGAAGATAAGGCCATTGCAGAAAGACTAAATGAATTCTTTGCCTTCCTGTTTACTAATGAGGATGTTGGGGAAATACCAGTTCCGGAGATGGTTTTCAGGGGTGATGAGTCAGACGAACTGAACAAAATCACTGTGAACCTGGAAGATGTAGTAGGCCAGATTGACAAACTAAAGAGTAGCAAATCTCCTGGACCGGATGCTATGCATCCTAGGGTTTCTGAAGGAACTAAAAAATGAAATTTCTGATCTATTAGTTACAATTTGTAACCTATCATTACATTCATCCATTGTAACCCCAATATTTAAAAAAGGCTCCAGGAGGGATCTGGGAAACTATAGACCAGTGAGCCTGACTTCAGTGCCGGGAAAAATAGTGGAAACTATTCTCAAGATCAAAATCGTAGAGCATATAGAAAGACATGATGTAATGGGACACAGTCAACATGGATTTACCCAAGGGAAGTCTTGCCTAACAAATCTGCTTCATTTTTTGGAAGGGGTTAATAAACATGTGGATAAAGGTGAACCGGTAGATGTAGTGTAAATAGATTTTCAGAAGGCATTTGACAAAGTCCCTCAGAGAGGCTTCTACGAAAACTAAAAAGTCATGGGATAGGAGGCGATATCCTTTCGTGGATTACAAACTGGTTAAAAGACGGGAAACAGAGAGTAGGATTAAATGGTCAATTTTCTCAGTGGAAAAGGGTAAAGAGTGGAGTGCCTCAGGGATCTGTACTTGGACCGCTGCTTTTCAATATAGATATATAAATGATCTAGACGACGAGTGAGGTTATCAAATTTGCGGATGATACAAAATTATTCAGAGTAGTTATATCACAGGCAGACTGTGATTCATTACAGGAGGACCTTGCAAGACTGGAGGATTGGGCATCCAAATGGCAGATGAAATTTAATGTGGACAAGTGCAAGGTGTTGCATATAGGGAAAAATAACCCTTGCTGTAGTTACGCGATGTTAGGTTCCATATTGGGAGCTACCACCCAGGAAAAAGATTTAGGCATCGTAGTGGATAATACTTTAAAATCGGCTCAGTGTGCTGCGGCAGTCAAAAAAGCAAATAGAATGTTAGGAATTATTAGGAAGGGAATGGTTAATAGAACGGAAAATGTCATAATGCCTCTGTAGCGCTCCATGGTGAGACCGCACCTTGAATACTGTGTACGATTCTGGTCGCCGCATCTCAAAAAAGATATAGTTGCGATGGAGAAGGTACAGAGAAGGGCGACCAAAATGATAAAGGGGATGGAACGGCTCCCCTATGAGGAAAGGCTGAAGAGGTTAGGGCTGTTCAGCTTGGAGAAGAGACGGCTGAGGGGGGATACGATAGAGGTCTTTAAGATCATGAGAGGTCTTGAACGAGTAGATGTGACTCTGTTATTTACACTTTCAAATAATAGAAGGACTAGGGGGCATTCCATGAAGTTAGCAAGTAACCCATTTAAGACTAATCGGAGAAAATTCTTTTTCACTCAACGCGCAATAAAACTCTGGAATTTGTTGCCAGAGGAGGTGGTTAGTGCAGTTAGTGTAGCTGGGTTCAAAAAAGGTTTGGATAAGTTCTTGGAGGAGAAGTCCATTAATGGCTATTAATCAATTTTACTTAGGGAATAGCCACTGCTATTAATTGCATCAGTAGCATGGGTTCTTCTTAGTGTTTGGGTAATTGCCAGGTTCTTGTGGCCTGGTTTTTGGCCTCTGTTAAACGGGATGTTGGGCTTGATGGACCCTTGGTCTGACCCAGCATGGCAATTTCTTATGTTCTTATGACTCTGTCATGGTGCTTGGGAGAACACCTGTCACTAAGGGGATCTTTTGGATACTTTGTGATGCTTTGGGGAATTCGTGTAGCTGTTAGGGCTGCCTTGGCTCCTCTTTTTTGCAGCTTTCACTGCTTTGCACAGTTTATACAACCACTGCTGGTTCTATTTTGCCATCTCATGAGGCCTGGTGGGTTGGGAAGACTCTCTGGACTGTATTTTTTGGTCTGATTTCTGAAACATCTAAGCCTAAAAATCACCAGAAACTCTTGTGATCATGATATCTAAACAAGAGAGAAATGTGAGACTCAAACTGCGTTTCAATTTTCAGTTCTATCACAACTATTCAACCGCATACATAAACATTTGCTATTGTTCTGCAGGACCTGTCTAGCTACAACATGAAAGCATCATAGCAGTGACTTTTCTTTTAAGAAAAGATGATTTATGAACCCTGTTAGATTCATAGTTCATCATGTCTTAATTTGCACACATCAAGTTACGACATACCTCCCATGGCTGCACTCTGATTTTGCACACAGATTTGGCCCTCCGATGGATAACTGATGAATAAATACAATTGGTGACTGATCCAATGTTTCTTTAGTCATTCTCGAATGTTGAATCCTGTGAACAGTAATATACAATAATACATTAAAGATGGCCATGATTACCATACATTCTTCCATGTCACTTTGTTCAATAATCTGCATAACTTGTCCCTAATCCTTTACATAAGATCATGTTAACATAACTGTTTCTATCTAATAGCTTAATCAACTCCTTTGCAAAATGGTCCTTGCCTCCTTTTAACTTAGAATTATTAACTTTTAATGGATCTGACAGCTTTGCCCTCCCATTAAATCCTTCGTTTTACAAAATATCAAAAAAGGCCAAACATTCCTCTTTTCCCCATGATCGCGGGAGATTCACAAACCTTTAGCTGCACTTTATTGGCTCCATGGATATGTCCAGAACCTTACAGCTACCGAGCAGAACTCCTCTTCCTAACTCCTGGAGTAATTCTTTATATTCAGTGATACTAATCCACTCTTTAGGGGATGGAAATAGGGAAGAGCAATGCAATTTATAGCTACACATTAGGCGTCACCACCCAGAAAAAGGAGCTAGGCACCCTTGTGGATAAATATTTATTTATTTAGCGTTTTTCTATACCGGCATTCATGATTAGAAACCACATCGTGCCGGTTTACATGAAACAAGGGGTGAGAACAAGAAACGAAAAAACAAGTGCAAGGAGAACAAAAGTTACATTACAACAAGGGTCTTAAACTGGGAAGAGAAATTAGAATAAGAGAGCCGAACAGTAGGGATTACATTAGTTACATTATGATGTGAAATCTATTGTATAGTTTGCTGTCTCTTGTAAAATTGCTATCATTTATGTTGACATCCTCTGCTCACTGTGCGGCTGCAGTCAAGAAAGCAACTACAATACTAGAAATTAATAGGAAAGGAATAAAGATTTAAATAGAGATTATCATCATCCCTCTGTATTGCTCCATGATGTGACTGCACCGTGAGTATTGAGTGCAATTCTGGTCACAGCTTCTCAAAAAAGATGTTATATCATTAGAAAAGGTACAGAGAAGGGTGACCACAATGTTTTAGGAGATTCAAATGATTCCCCTATAGGAAAGGCTAAAGAGGTTAGGGCTGTTCGGCTTGGAGAAGAGACGGCTGAGGAGGGATATGATAGAGGTCTTTAACATGAATGGAATCGGTAAATGTGAATCAGTTGGTTCCTCTTTCAAAAAGTAGAAAGACTAGGGGACAAGCAATTAAGTTACTAGGTTGCCCATTTAAAACCAATGATAACAATAAAAACGTTTTCTCCTAACGCACAAACTCTGGAAATCGTTGCCAGAGGATCAGGTAAAAGCCGTTAGTGTTGCTTGGTTTAAAAAGGTTTGGACTAGTTCCTGGAGGAACAGTCCATAAACCATTATAAGTCAATAAACGTGGACTTCAGAAATTTCACGACTTATCCCTGAAATAAGCTGCATGGAATCTATCTACCTTTTTGCAATCCTGCCATGTTACTGTGACCGGGATTAGTCAAAGGCCTTGCATGGGGTGCTTCTTTTTAATTTCTTCTTAAAGGCGCTTCTCCACATAGGACACACAAGGATACAAAATCAAATTTAGTAGGAACAAATATAAATGTATTATTACATATCCTTGGCAGACACAGGTAGCCAGACCTCTGCTAAGGTATAGCACCAGCTCCTGTCTCTCGTTGTATGTCAGTGAGTGCTGCGCTTTATAGGTTTCAAACATACAGTGATGTCCATGACCCTGTGATTATCACTTACTCAGTTTTTCATATTAATATAAGATTTACTAAACCTATGTTTACCTGATCCCTTTCCACCCAAATTAAGAGCCCCCCCCCCCCCCCCTTGCCTGAGCCGGACGTTCGCAGCTATCCTCTGACAGTCCGTTCTCCTGTCCGTCTTTCCATCCTCAGGGGCAATTGGTATCCTGTGAGAACATTACCTCATCCATTTGCCCTTTAGGACCTCATGACCCTCCATCAAAAGTTTTGAACATCTCCAAATGCAGTCCTGATGTCTCCCAGAGTCTCCATTCTAGGGTCTATTTGAGGCTCTCATGGCCAGAATTGCAGCTAGGCTGAGCAGCAAAGGATTCTGGGTGAGCCATAGTCTCTATGTTGATTTCAAATTTCAGGCATACATATCATTTCCCTCTTGTGCCACTTTCAAATGGCAAGAGTGGCACACCAAAGCATCAGAGAAGGTGACAGGTCAGTGAAGGCCATGGCAAAGGGGGCCTAAAAGTGTAGCCTAGCCACTAACCTTGGTATTTTTGGGGTGTAGAGAAAATTTGTGTCCCTCTAGATTCCTTATAGGTGTAAGTGATACGCATAAGCATTCACCAGTTAATCAAATGGTTACATTAAGACTGGTTTTCAAGAGAGATCATCCAGCTCTGTCGTTGAGCTACAAGTGTGACAGCATTATCATGACTTTAGTCTTACACTAGAGTTTACATTGCATAAGGAAAGATACACCATATGAAAACTAATAACAATCTAAAAAGAAATAACTTGTTCTTAATAAGTATTGGGAGAATGATAGGAAGCTGTCTCTATATACTGGACAGAAAGAAGAAAAAAACATAGCTTAGTTTTATAAGACAATTTTTTAATTTCACATTCTGTTTTCGGAGTCAAGAAATCGCACAATAGTATAACTTGCATAAAGATAGGAGAAACAACTAAGATTCATTTCCTTCTACATTTAGCACTGTTTATAACGGGTGAGTCTCTGCAAGGAGAAAAGTCTCATACTGAGAACCAGGGACAGAAGTAGATAGATGTAGCAGAGAAGAAGGAGTGCAAATATATGATAGATGAGAGAAGGAGCGTTGCAAACAACAACAGCAGCCAAGGATAAGAATAGCAAAGATGGTAAATAATGAAGTAACATAGGCAGCCAAGAAAGTGAGGGAAGCCAGGAGAATAAGGAAGCAAACCACGAGTCAGCAGAAGGATTTATACCACCTTGTGCATATATTGAGTGCGCCAGATTATGAAGGTGTTGACAAACATAAGATATGTTATTGTCATAAGCAGCAGTGGGAATATAGGTACTACATGCTGCGCCTATGATAACACAGATGCCACCCTTAAAAGCAAGATTAGAAGCTAAGGCTAAACGATTCTGCTGAGCCATGACAGTGCTAGCAAGAAGTTCGGCATTGTTAGCATTAAGTCCAGCAGCAGTTAAATTAACAAACTGCAAATTTTGAGAATGGAGCGTCTGAATCCATTTGACATTTGCAGCAGCTTGGACACCAGGTGTCAGCCAAGAAGCAAATAACATTTCAGTTCGGCTAAACAATTTACATTCGTCAGTTACAATAGTTAGAGTAAGATAAGCAGAACGACAAATGTGAGTTGAGAAAACAGAAGGCAAGAATACTGAAAGGGGAGAAATAAACACAGGAGCAGGTAAAATTACCATAGCACAAGTACCACACCATTGAAATAGAAGAAACGGATAGACATAAATACCACTTTGCCAGAAAACTTCCATAAGAGGTTGTGAATCTAATTCTAGATACATAGCGTGATAGGTAGTATCACAAGAAGAGATACCCAAAGGTCCAGTGCCATTTTGTGAAAAACTAAAGGAGAAATGGGTAGGAGCATTATGAGGTGGACAGATATTGACAAGAGAAGTTAAATGAAAAAAGGTTCAGGTAGGTGAAGGGGGTACAGGGATAGTAGAAACACAGCGTAGGTAGTTATTTACTCTTTCAGCTAATAGGAGGACTAGGGTGCACTCCATGAAGTTAGCATGTGGCACATTTAAAACTAATCAGAGAAAGTTCTTTTTCACTCAACGCACAATGAAACTCTGGAATTTGTTGCCAGAGGATGTGGTTAGTGCAGTTAGTATAGCTGTGTTTAAAAAAGGATTGGAGAAGTCCATTACCTGCTATTAATTAAGTTGACTTCCAAAATAGCCACTGCTAGTACTAGCAATGGTAACATGGAATAGACTTAATTTTTGGGTACTTGCCAGGTTCTTATGGCCTGGATTGGCCACTGTTGGAAACAGGATGCTGGGCTCGATGGACCCTTGGTCTGACCCAGTATGGCATGTTCTTATGTTGCGGAAGATCCACAAATAGTCCATTTTTCACGCTCTCGACAGGAAGAAGTAAGATAAGTAAGCTGACTGAGTAAATGCTGAGGACAAGAAGCAGAAGTCTCATTAAAAACAGATGCATTCCACAAGGAAATCATAGTAGAAGGGGGAACAACCTAATTTGGTATGTTGATTAGAGTTAGAAGCAGGGGGGGGGACATAATATGGAGGTCATAACAGGCTGCAGAAGAATAGATGCGGGAAGAGACCTGTGCCGAAGTACCAGCAATTGGACAAGCGAGAGAATGATAATAACTGGAAGCATTTGAAGGGGAGAATGGTATAGTAAGGACAAAACCTGCCATCTGAGTAGTATGGAAATGTTGATAACAAGCAATACAAGGAGTGTTAGGATACGATGTAATAGATTGTTTATACATTAACTGATACCACATGTTGGTTGAAAAAGGGGTATGGGTGGGTAAAGAGAAATTAACAAAAAGGTCTGGAGAAAGAAGGGTAACAGAGAAAAGAAAAGACAACTAATCATAATTTGAGGTTGGTTTTTTTTTTTTTTTTAGAAATTATGTATCTATCTTAATAACTTTTTTAGTTAAAATATGATAAAGACAGAAAACATGCACCTACTAAGGTGATACTTCACTGTTCAAAAATTTATCTATCAAAGAACTAAAAGTCATTACATACTCCTAAGATTCCTGCCGGATAAAGTCAAGTCAATCTAAACCTGTGAGGCTGTAAAAGCAGAGACACAAGGGTCAAGTGTCAGCATATAGATTCTGTGCTTGGACACGGCCTCAAGTCAGCTAGGCGTGTGAAGGTGGTGTCAGCATCTAAGCAAGCAGCTGTAGGAGTTAGCGTTGTTGTTCTGTATGGTCCAGTGTACGCCGCATCTTTCCACATTTGGTGGGTACAGTTGCGTCGATAAACTAAATCTACTGCATACGCTCTCGAGGGCTCTAGCACTTCAGATTGCTTAGCACTAGCAGCATGTATTTGCTGTGTCGCCACCTGTACATTTTTAGGAAATACAAACAGGTTATCTGGTACCTTAGCATGCTTCTGATACTCAACTTGTTGGGGTAAATTCATAGCTCTGCCCATACACAGCTCAAAAGGAGCGAGTCCTATAGATCTCACCGGGCTCATTCTAAGTGCCATCAGGGCAGCTGGTAAGGCAGTGAGCCTATTTTGCTCATAAGACAACATCAGTTGTCTTAACTTAGTTTTAAGAATCCCATTCATTCTCTCCACCAAACCATTAGAAGTTGGGCGGTACACAGAAACACGATGGCATATGATGTTCAGATCTGATGTTAACACGTGCATTAATTCATTTCAGGAATGTGAACCGTTATCTGTCACATTTTTTACTGCTACCCCTAATCTGGATATTATGTGAGTCAGCTATGCTTTTGCCATACAAGTACCTGTTTCCCCATTACAATGGCCATATACCCAATGGCCCCCAGCCATTGGGTATATGGACAGACACACACGAGTAAATAGCGCTAGCCAGAACAGGTTTGGATCATATCAGTTTAATCACAATGCCATTCTAAATAACGTCCCTGTGGTTTTGGAACATGTCCACTAGGGGTCACTATGCCTTTATGGGGATTTGCAGTAGCACATATTGGACAGCTGGTCACTAATTGAGAACCAAGGGTCTGTAAATTTGGAGCCCAAATGCTTTGGTGTACATGGTATGTGCACTGTTGTGCAGAGGCCAGCGAGACTCATGTAGCATCAGATTTAAAACATTCAAAGCACAACACAGGGTTCCTGCTGGATGCACCCAGCCTACATCCTTGGTATAAGTACAGCCTGCAGCTTTCCACTTTCCTAACTCCTCCACTGTAGCTGATTCCTGCAATTGCTGCACTGTTCGTAATCCTGCTCCCATTTGTGCTCTGCTCTGCACTAATTCCTTTACTACAGGCTGACAAGTTATCTGAGCAACCTCTTGTGCTGCATAGTCTGCCAATGCATTTCCTCTATAGAGCCATGTATCAATAGCATGGTGGGCTTTCACCCAACAAATAGCCGTTAATAATCCTCTCTCTCCTCTTTCCTGTAGGCGTAACAAAATAAGTTCCCATTACTGTAAATGTGAGAGAGATTCTCCAGAAGCTGAGATAAATCCTCTCCTATTCCTTTTTCTCAGGTGTTCATTAATAGATGAAAATATATAGTGTGAATCCTTAAAAATAGTCAAAGGGACATGAGCACGAGTCATTAACACCCATGTTACAGCACACAATTCTGCTCCCTGTGCAGACATTTCTGATGGTAATGAAAACTGTTCACATCTAAGTACTTGATCTGCAGAGTTGTACTTAACAGCAGCAAACCCTGGACTTGCCTTTGTGCAGGACCCATCTGTAAACCAAAAATCTCCTTCTACTAGGGGTTCATTAGATAGAACAACTTTATCAGGTAAGGGTAGCGCAGTTATTCCGCAACTATGTGGAATCAAAGGCGCTCCCCTCTAGAAGGTCCTGGAGGAAATTAAATTTGGAAGCATTTGTTATTGTCCTATGTAACACTGCTAATAATATGTCTATAATATGGCTGAATATTTACCAAGTCTCGAAGTGATAAAAGAATTATTATCATCTGCCATAAGTGTTTAAACTGCATGAGACGTATGTAATACTATTGGAATGCCTGGTACATGTGACTGCCATTTAGAAATAGCTTCTTGCACATGCCACAATGCCTAATTCACTATCTGAGAATCCTTGTTCTATCACCCCGAAGGTGCCAGAAAAATAAGCAAGGGGAGTGACATTATCATGCTGAGCAGCAGCCGCTGCCCAACCTTCAGAGCCATGATACACCCCCACTGATCAATTTCACAACTTTAATCACCAAGAGCCTAACTAGGATCATTTCATACTGACTGCACTAAATCCTGCAATATTTCCTGATCTTTTTCTGTTAGGGTCAATTTATCATCACTAGCTGGGCTGCCTTTGACATGCCGTCCAAGTTACTTGCTTTTGGTATTAAAAGCTGGAATCCATTAACTACAGAATTTCAGCACACCTAATAAACCTCTTAACTGTTTCAATGTTTGTGGAATTGCCTATTCTGACACTTGTTCATGCAATGCACAGCCCCATGCTCTTACCCTCTAAACCTAGATTCAGTCCTAGAAATGAAACTTGTGCCTGACATATTTGTGCTTTATCGGGATTTACCTTGTAGCCTTCCTGTGCTAATGTTTGCAAAAGTTACTCAGTAGCTTGCATGCATGCAGAACGTGTAGGTGCTGAGATTAATAGGTCATCCACATACTGGATCAAAGAAACACCCGCTGGAGTTGGGTACGAACTGCCTGAAGATCTTGAGACAATATTTTATAATAGATAGAAGGGCTTTCTACATAACCTTGAGGTAATCTAGCCCACTGATAACTCTATTGTATTGGAAAGCGGTTCGTTCCCTACTTTGCTAAGCGAGAGGCACACTATAAGACACATTTTCCAAATCTAAAACTGTATACCACTTTCCCAGTGATACCATTTCATTAAGTGCACGTAACTCTTGCACCAACCCCATTTCCCGGAAGGTTTCGGAACTGGGAACAAAGGGGTATTATAAGGTCTACCACTAGCCTCTATTATACCATGTTTAAAAAGAGATGCAATTTCTGGTTTAATTCCTTCCTGTGCTTCTCCGGGCTAAGGGGTATTGACTACACTTGGGAGCCATACCTCCTGGTTTTAATGGGATTTCCACAGAGTCTACACTCTGCACCTTACCATAAGGGTCTTTTTCAGTGGCCCATACTGATGCAGGCACACGAGGAAACTGTTCCTGTCTGTGCGTTACATTGACTAATTGTCTAGCACATTTACTGGACAATCCGGAGCATACAAAAACTGACTCATCACTTCTTTTCCTTTTAACTCTACACATTTTTGCTGTTCTCTGTACCAGCTTATTCTGTCCTTCAAATCCTATAGTACAAATAGTTTCATCTGACAATTCAATGCCCTTTGGAAGTATGGTTATCACTGAAGTGCTAGCCCTGGAGTCTAATAAAAAAAGTATGCGGTTGTTTGTTATTATATATATTGTCTACATGGAATCTGCTGTTCCTGCTCTAATTTGCACCACTCCGAAGAGTCATTGGCCATACCATTGCCTGCTCTATACCTCTGGATCTCATTAACAGGATCCCAATGAGGAAATCCCCCATGTCTTCCTCTACCACCAAGTCTGTTTCTGTCAGGATTAGCCCTGCATTCATTTGCTAAATACCAACATTCTACACCTGCTCGTCTATCAGGTCCGATAGCAGCTCCTTGCGAAGGGCTCCCATACATACTTCTTCCACCTCTCAACATCCCTCTGCCACGAGTGTTATTTCCTCTAGGTGTAATTACTGCACCTATTAAGTGATTCTGGGGATACCATGCATCACACTCATCCTGTCCATGTCGTTGTTCTAACTCAAGTTCCTTATCTGGAAATGCTGGCACTCCTACTGTCCCAGACACCTTATTTTTCTCTCCATTGTTTCTTTTATTAGATCTTCTATCTGCATGGAACATATTTTAGTTTGGATTTTTTTTCACATCATCAGCTCCTTTACTTTTTTCTCTAGCATACCGAGCACCATAGTGGCAAAGATGGAGGAACATTTCGGCCCACATCTTACTTTCCAAACCTACTACCTGATCTAGCCTTTGCTGAACACCTTTTGGCAAAGTTTTCCTTAATGCTTGGTAAAACAGCGGGAACATGCCAGGCTGATCAAATGCTTGTTGCATTTGCCAAAACCATTCCTCCTGCGTTGCTTGCACATGCAGCCTGATAGCTGATTTACCATCCCATTGCCATGACATAAGGGTTGATAAGTCTCTTTGTGTAGGGAAGTTTTGCCGTAGAGCTTCCCACACAAAAGTGATTAAAAGGATTACCATCATATTCTAAATTAGCTAATGTGATTTGCCTCATTCTAGCTTGTCGTAACAATGCAGCTACATCAACTCCAGGGAGTCGCGCTAATAATGCTTTAATATTTCCTATGGCTAGAGTCAGCCCACTGGTTAGTTTTTCAAACTCACAAATCCATGCACCTGCACCTTTCGTTAAAGCTGGCAACTGCACCATTAAATTAGTCAGATCAGTAAATTGTCATGGAGTATAATGAGGGAGGACCTGACCCCACTCATTAGGTCTCCATAGCAACAGGGGATACTGCTTGGCTTCAACCCCTGCTTGTTTTTCATATTTTTCCCATACCATTAAGCCAGCATTCATATACTGATCATCCCAATCAGGGTCCCCATAAAGCCCTCTAATACACTGGTGGCCTACATTCATGCCTCTGGAAGATAAAGAGCCCTGTCTCGGATAGGGGGACATATTTCCTCCCATCCCCTCAGTCCATTTGGCTAAACTATCCACCCAAGGATCCACATAATAGCAACTATCTTCACTCTCAGCCACTATTTCCTTTGGTGTCTTTTTATGCAAAGTCTGGACTACCATTATCAGGTCTCCATTTCCATCCATACTGACTTTCTCTTCGTCTGTTCCTTCATATATTATCACACATTCCTGCGGTTTACATTTCCTGGATGGCTGTTTTCTAGGAACTTTTGTCTTCCTCCCCCTCATCTGCAGAGCTACCACTGTCTCCTCCTTCCTCTACACTTTCAGCTCTCGGAAAGGTTAAAACATCTCCAAACCTCTTTGCTTAGCTCATCTACAGTCAGACCGGATTGAACAAGGTTTGAAGGGTGAGTTAACCCTTTAAGAATGCAAGTCATCTCCTGCCACCCTTCCTGTAATCCTAACGGAGGTGGGTCAGCTACATCTGCTGGCTGACGTGCCACAGGCGCTCCCACTGACAGAGGTGCAGTGGGAGCTGCTGTCGGCAGAGAAGCCGCAGGAGCACTCCTGAAATATCACTAACAGGTAATGGAGTCATGGGCGGAGAGTCTAACTGCTATGGCTTATAGCCTGGCGCTACACCTTTTGGATCTACAGGTCCTAACTCAGATGGAACAGAATGTAGTGGAAATTGACCTAACCTGCTACAGGCATCTAAGAGCTGGATACAAGCCTGCAGCGTTAGAGTCAGGGAGCGTGGAATAATTAACTGAAGCCCTATCAGGGGCATATGGTGGGGGCTTTTTGTCCCATTCAGGATCCTTATTGACAGAATCTCTCTGCCTATACCATAAGTCACAAACTTGCTAATGCTTATCTAAAGACTGTCCTTTCATTGAATCCCTAATATATTTAAGCAACTTCAACAACACAGAAATCTGCTGAGAGCCTTCTTTTGACTTAACAAAATCAGGATGTCTTTTACACTGTTGTCCTGACTGTTTGCACCATTTATCATGAAAAGTCTAATCTGTTTAACATAAAGAGGGTTTGCTTCTAATACTAAATCTAAAGGAATTTTCATATTATCCACTAGATGGCTCCCCTACACCTGAATAGATAAACTGACTACACACAACAGCAACAAATACATCTCCGACGTTTCCCCCGTTAACCGTTTCTTTTTCCTCTCTTTATTTTCTATTTAATAATGAAAAGAGCTATCAGGATACAGACGAATAGATGGAATCCCAAGAAATTAAACTGAAAAGATTTGAGTTCGCATCAGTCCATCTTTGGAAACCTATTAGAACACAAAGAGCTATAGCTCGGCCAAGAGGGACCGACAGTGAAAAAGAAAGGCAGAAGAAGAAGCCCTAACTGGTACACAATATCTGATGCTATATTTGACACACTATCACTATACACTGTACATGTGTACACAATCTAAAAATTATGATTTATATAAAACAATTTTTTACTCACATGTTATTGATGTGGAATTAGGTACGTACTTACAAAACAGATCTGTCATACGCCTTTACCACCTGCGGGGCAGGGTGCAAAAACTTCTTTGAGCAGTGATACCCGGAGGATCTGGAAGATCAAAAGAGAGAGAGGAGAGGATTAATCTTTGCTCATCCAGAACACTTAACTCTGGCCAAATTCCTTCAGATGAGAAGCCACATTTATGTCCGAGAACTAGTGTTGAATCTGAAACTGTCCACCAGATTCAGATGCAATACTATGCCAAGTACAGTAGCCGCAGCTACTGCTCGGTCCCCAAAGGTTTCTTTTTTAATTATTCTTAAAGGCGCTGCTCCCCATAGGACACACAAGGATACAAAATCAAATTTAGTAGGAACAATTATACATTTATTTTTTCATATCCTTGGGAGACACAGGCAGCCAGATCTCTGCTCAGGTACAGCACTAGCTCCTGTCTCTCGTTGTTATGTCAGTGAGTGCTGCGTTTTATAGGTTTCACACATACAGTGATGTGTATGAGCCTATGATTGATTATCACTTACTGAGTTTGTCATATTAAAATAAGATTAACTAAACCTATGTTAACCTGATCCCTTGCCACCCAAATTAAGGGCCCCCCTGGCCTGAGCCCGATGTTCGCAGCAAGCCTCTGATAGTCCTTTGTCCTGTCAATCTTTCCATCCTCAGGGGGAATTAGAAAACTCTTATTTCACTAGGGCCCCTGAAGTCGAGACGGTATCTTGTGAGAACGTTACCTTGTCCATTGGCTCTTTATGACCTCATGACTCTCCATCATAAGTTTTGAACAGCTCCAAATGCAGTCCAGAGGTCTCCCACAGTCTCCAATCTAGGGTCTATTTGAGGTTCTCATGGCCAGATTTGCAGATTGGCTCACCCAGAATCCTTTGCTGCTCGGTCTTAGTCTTAGCCATAGTCTCTATGTTGATTTCAAACTTCAAGCATACATATCAGGGGTACCACACCTGGGGTGGTGGTGGAGGGGGCTAGTGCCAGCAGGAGAGGTTTTGAGACGTCATCAAGAGTCCACCCACCGGCAGGCGAAAATAAGAAAAGGCCACGGTGTTCCTTCTAATATGTATACGTCCATGCACAACTTTTCCTGCAGCCACGCACAGCTTCCCCTTTATTCCCCCCCCCCCCACGACAGGAAGGCCAGCGGGCCTTGGTGGACCTCATCCTCCACAGCCAGAGTCAGGAGGGCTACAGATCCATGGGGAAGCTCATCTCACCACGGCTCGAAATTAGGAAGAGACCCACAGGGCTTGGCGAGAACTCATCCCAATATGGTCCAAAGAGAAAAGGCGGCTGTGTGGTGTATATGTGAAAGCTTATGTGTATGTCTGTGTGAGAGCCTGTGTGCATATCTGTGAGTGCCTATCAGACTGTGAGGGGGGTGTACAGGAACTCCCGCTAACTATCTTAAGGGACTGTCCACAGCTATCTATCTCGGGCCTCCTTAAGGATGAGCCCCACTAGGGATTCTGGGTGGAGGGTCCCCTCATCACACAATAAGGAGGTCAGGGTCCTGAAGAGTTAGACAGGACTCCTAGTCCTCTTGGCTGTTTCCTAAGCCACAACTGGTCATGTTACCACAGTGTCACTCTCATATAGGCTCTCACAGGCCCACACATGCACACCCACACACACATATAATTTGTTTGTACAGAGCAGCAACTAAGCTAGCACCAACTTCGATTGACACTGGGAATTTTCCAGTTTTGAGAGATTAAATAAGAGTTGTCATAGTGGGTCACAGCCAAGGTCCATCAAGCCCAGTATCCTGATTTCCAAAGTGGTCAATGTATAGTGAAGCCGAGACTTTACGTTTGCAAGACATCTTGAAGATGTTATTCATTGTGGAAACCTTACACAAGACCATTCCTGCAGCTGACTCCTCTTCTTACCTATTCTGTACATCTGCCTTACTTCCCACTTCCACAATAAGCTCCGTAGAGACGGGAACTCCCTTAGCTATTGTATCTGCCTGACAGATGAAAAGCGTTCATTGTATTTCTGCTGTCGTGCTTCATTTAGATAAGCTCCTCTCCCAGACATAGGTCCTAGGGTGCCAAACTTCCTCTAAAGAGGAAACACCACATGGTATATTTATCCCAGGAGAATATGCAACCGCCTTAAGAATGTGCTTAAACTTTAGAGCAGGAAGGTGAACAGAAAACACAGTCCTGCCACATCAGAAAAGTCAGATATGATGCACTGGCAGGCTCAAGCGGTTCCAAGGCTGAGGGAGTCCAGGTCCACGCACTTCAGTTACAGGTGCCAGCACCCCACGCCATGTACCCATTTGCAAGTATAGAATCCTTCCCTGGAAGTTGGATCCAAACAGAGTATTCCATACCGTCCACTACTTTTACGAAATATTTAATTACCACTCCAGGATGCACGCAGAGCTTTATGCACACACAGCAGAGGCTGTCCCTTCTGCTTGGAGCTTACATTCTAGTTACCAGGTTCATTGGGACACACTGGGTTCCTCATCAGCCCAGCTGGGAGTCGGGTCACTTCTCCTTTATCGGGCTTGCCAGGAGCTACCCTCACTTCCTTTTTTCTTCTTTCTGGCTCGGTCAGAGGTCTTTTTCTCCTTCACCCAGATCAGAGTGAGACCACCAACTTCTGCTCTCCTGGGCCTGGAAGGGATGCTGATCCTCTCTTCAACGAGTGTGGGAAGGGAGGCTGGGGATGCTGAGCAGGAAGGGATGAGAAAGAGGTGGTTGGGGGTAGCTGGCCAGGAAAGGGGAGGGGAGGGGGGGGAGGGGGAGGAAGGGGGCAGAGATAGCCAAGGGTAGATGATGCAGGGAAGGCGAGATTGCTGGGCAGGGATGTGCATGTGAGGGGATGGTTGAAAGGGAGTCACTGGGAGAAGTTAAGGATGGAGGGAGATTGATGGGGGTGCAAGAGCCAGAATGGGTCAGTTTGGCCAATGTGCATTTCTTCCCTCTTTGTACTTTGCTTAGTGTAGGAGGATATGCATTTCTTTTTCAAGTTCTCCAGTTTTGCACTGCATGCAGAGAAAATTCTGGGGGTTTCTATTCCACTTTGTGTTTCCACCTTTGTAAGTTGTGGTCTTGTATTCTGTATTTGAAGTTTAGTCTCTTGTTTTCTGTGTGTGTGAACAAGCTGAGGCATTTAATTAGCATATAGCCATTTACATTGGTCATATTTGTTGCAATAGGACATGCATTTCTGATGCACTGCTGACTTTTCTTAGGTAGGGCTATTGCTGTTTGTGTCCTCGAAGTTAGTGCTGCTATGGGACGGCAGGTTTGCTACGCATGTGCTGAGTTAGGTTTTTGTTTCCTTTCACATTTTGCTTTTTACAATGTGCCGGGTATTTAAGGGAGTTTTCTGTTGCCATTACTGAGATGACACCAGAATCAGATTATCTAGTTCTGCTCTGTATCCATTGTTGGGGATCGGGGAGGGGGGGTTCCTGTGGACACAGAGTTGATATTCACTTTTAGCCCTGTGACAGTCATGTATTCAGTGTGTCATGCATAAGACTCCTCATCTCCCCGGAAAACAGCAATATCACACTAAGCGCACCATCTAACTTCTTCGTCACCCAAGCAAGAGACCTAGGAGTTCTAATCGACAACAGGTTGAATTTAAAATCATTCATCAACCGCACCACCAAGGACGGCTTCTACAAACTGCAAGTACTAAAAAGAGTCAAACCACTCCTCCACTTCCAGGACTTCAGAACGGTTCTCCAAGCTGTGATTTTCTCCAAGATAGATTACTGCAACTCTATCTTGCTGGGTCTCCCTTCCTCCTCCATTAAACCTCTTCAGATGCTCCAAAACCCGGTAGCTAGAATCCTGACAAACACCAGAAGAAGAGATCACATCTCTCCCATTCTCAAAAATCTGCTCTGGTTACCAATACATTTCAGAATCCTCCATAAGTCCATTACCATCATCCATAAAACCATCCATTCCCAAGCCCCTCTTAGCCTTCAAATCCCACTCAAACTACACTCCTCTTTCAGACCCATCAGAGAAGCCTACAGAGGATCGTTACATGTTCCCCAATCCAAAGTGACACACCACCTCGCCTTCAGGGAACGAGCCTTGTCCACGGCGGGACCATCTATCTGGAACGCAATTCCCCCGGACCTCAGACAGGAACCATGCTTATTAACATTTAGAAAAAGACTTAAGACTTGGCTATTTAGACAAGCCTTTCCTGAATCTCACTGACTCCTCCAATGGGCCTTATGAACTGTCTGCTACAAACAAACTGAGACTGTGTGCGGTACGCTACTCAGAAAGCGGGTCACACAATTATTGTTCACTGGATGAAACTAAATTGTTGAGTTTCACCTTTGACTTTGAAGTGTTCAAGCCCCTGAGGCAGCGGCTACTAAGCTGCAAAACTCGGCCTGAGTCGGGCATTTTACGAACACGTCTCTGTTTTAATAAACGTTGGAAAAGATTGAGGCATCTATTCTTCTATGTAAATTAGTTGTTCCTGTTTTACTCCTAAAACTACTCAGGCTTCTTTTCTTATCCCAGGTCCTGCTTCCCCTGTTTCATTGTCACTTTCTTACGTCTCTCCACCTGTTAAATGTTAGGTTATCACTCCCTTTGTTACTTGTAAACCAGCATGATGTGATTCTATCATGAATGCCGGTATAAAAAAGCTTTAAATAAATAAATCTGGTCATGTGTATCCTTAAAGAGAAAAAAGTGGAGGTAGACATTCATCGAGGATAGAAGCATGAGGGGGTAACTTGCTGATGCAACCTTTGCTCTCTTAATCACTCTACCTGATACTTTTGATGCAGCTCCAACCTTGCTCTCGGCTTCCACGGCCAAGGGTTAAGAGAAAGTGGATTCAAGCAGCATTCAAAGGCCCTGACTTTTATGGTCTGGCAAACTGACAAGCATGGGAGGTAGCCTGCACCGTGCAGCAGCAGATACTGGCATGCGCTTTAGCTGGCTGGGCAGACTGGGTGGCTCTTTTGGTCCTTTGCTGCCGTCATTCCTATGTTTCTCTGAGGAGGGAAGAGGGTAGACTCAGGAGTAATTTAAGGGAATATTTCTTTACGGCGAGATCAGTGAATGCATGAAACGGTGTCCCCATGGAGGTCATGGATAAACATTATCTGAATTCAGTAAGGCATGGGATAACCCCAGAGGATCTCTGAGCGAGCGGCAGGGATTTCCGAGCCGAGTTAGTTGGGTGAATGGACAGACTACATAGGCCATATGGTCTTTTTCCGCCGTCATGTTTCTATCTTTCTAAGTTTAGCTCCTGAATCATAGTCTGAATGTGAGACCAGCTTTTTCTCTCTCTCCTTCGGCCCTTTCTCCCGTTAACAGAAGGCCAGGTCGCAGTGGAACATGTAATAGGAAGGTTCAGCACGAATGCTTCTGGGGAAGAAAGGAGATGATTGAGTAACGAGAGTAGAATATAGAAAGGAGCACTTTATGGGGCAGGCGTGACAAAGGCTGAGGCGAGGAACAAGGGAGTGGAGAAGGAGCAGGTATAGTGGAGTCATAGGAAATGAAGAGAGGAAGGAAGGGTTTGGGACAAGATGATATGTGATGGGTTTCGCAGTACTGAGGACAAGCGTCCTTTTATATGAGCAGCGGACTCCGCTCTCCAGAAGCTTACATAAGAAAAAAACACTCTTTCCTGAGAGGAATTAAAAAAAAGCCTGACAGATTTCGGCACCTGCTTTGTTTGTGTGGGTAGTTATTTATTTCATTTTTGGGGGGGGAGGGGGGGGCGGCCGGGAATAAAGCACATGGAACTTAAAATGCAATCTGTGCACATTATTTCTTTCCCCCCCCCCCCCCCCCTTAAACATTTTTTCGGGAAAGGCCTCCTGAAAAGGCAGCCTAAAGCGTGAGCTTTGACAATGTGGACACGGCTTGGACTTTGACATCACATCCAGGAGAGGGAAGAAACATGAGGCCTTGCTCGTAGGGTAACCAACATGGGATTCTTCTTCTGTGCACTCGTAAAGTCTTTCCCAATCCCCCCAACTGTTTTCAGAGTCTAACAGACCTGGCAGCTCATCTCTAGGAAAGAAATAGAGCAGAGAGTGTCAATAATAATATTTCTACTGACCGAGGGGGGAAAGGGGTGTTCAGGGAGAGCGAGGTAAGAGCTGAAAATACGAATCAATTCTTTGCCTTGGTCTTTACTGAAGAGGATCACAATGATAAACTAAGCCCTAACAAACCTGTTTTTAGTTATTTTGTAACCTATCATTTAACGCAGCCAAAATACCCGAAAACTGGAGGAGATCTCTCCCCCCACCCCTTCCCTTCAGCTAAGAGGGAGGAGCAGAGCTGCTGAGATTTGGCTAAAGCGGGCCCTGCCTTTTGGAGAGAGGAACAGCAGTGCAGAGAGAGAGGTTGGGCGAGGCTCAGAGAAGGAGCTCAGGGCGGCTACTCTTTCACAGAGTCTGTTTTAAATGCCATTTTTTTCTTGAAAAAGGCCTTTAAGGTAAGGTATAAGCACATTTCAGATTGAATGGGGGATGCATGTGTGTGTGTGTGTGTGAGAAACTTGCAGTGGTTACATGCAAACTTGATGACATTTGCCCAGGTAAGAGACAGGACAGGATCGGATAAACCTCTATGGACAAGAAGCAGTGCACCCTAACACCAGCTCCTAGCACTCAAATAAGGACACGGATAAGCCTACTCTGGCACTTTGAAAGTCTAGCGAGACCAACAGCCATTTCTGCCTTCAGAGAGTTTTAAAGATAAAGAAAGGACACTCACTGACTGAAAAAGTTAGAGGAGACAACAGGAGAAAGAGAGACACAAATAGTGACAGACATACTTTACCGGAAGACATCTCTCCTAGTCATCTTTTCAAAGTGCCATTTCATCGGCTGGTTCCAGTAACAACATCCATTATTGGTTATTTTAGGTTGGCACATTTAGCTCACACCTTTTTATTGGTAGCGCAAAGCTATTGCATTACCCTTGTGGGTCAGGTCCCCTGAATGTGATCATTACCAGCCTTAGATCAAGGTTGCTCCTCGGCTGCTCTTCTCCTATGGAACACTTCACCCCAGAGCGTGGGTCTACAGGCGGCTTAATATATATTTTTGTAAGTCGCTCAAAACACGGTTGTTTATCTAAGCATTTGATTCATTTGTGTTATTAAATTGCACCCCCCTGTGATGTTCTTGTTGTTAGCATATTCTATTTTTGATCTGATGTTATTAGCTTATATTTTATTAGTTTTTAATATTTGAGGTATATTCTACCTTTCAGACACTAACCAGCTTAACAGCTGGCATACTAAATAGACCATTGCTATGTGAATGAAGAGAATGCCCTGGTACATAAGAGATTCAGGAGATGAAAATGTTTTTGAGTGAATTGGTACTGCGTGATAGATCTCGGGGGTGGAACTGAAAGCGCCCTGTCTCTTTCCAGGACATACCAACATTAGTTTTTAGTTCAGGTATCTGATTTAACAACAGTTGACTTAGCAAAAGATATTTATTATTGACCATTCCCCATCTACAGGAGACAAGTTTTGTGTGAATTGTACCCTAAATAACTGATATGACCCCAGCCCTCTTGCACACAGCATTTTGTTTGTAACACATCGTTTGATCATCCTTTAAACTTTCATACCTTTCCAAACCTTGGTATGGTGGGTAAAAATGATCACACTATGTGAAATCTGAAAGGAGTGGCTGCTTGAGTGAAAACTCAGAGAAGGCCTTCCACTTTGCGGTGCTACATACATGCAGTTCTATAACTTGTCAGCAGATGGTGCTGTTTATCCTGTTCTTGACTGGATAAGGCAGGATTGTTTGGCAATCTGTACGTGAAACGTATAAATCCCTATTTTCAAAAGTAGTTTTGCCAGTTGGAGAAACCATCTAGAAAGTAGAGCCAAAAGGAGTAAATACTAAATGTATGATAACGTTCCTTGAGTACTCTGAATTAATAGAATATTCTTGGAATATTTGTAGTACAAAGAGCAGAGTTTATATTGCCCGGCTCCGGGTTTGTTCTTTCAAGTTGCTGCTTTTTCTCTCCGTCTAGTCCTTTTTCTCTTTACCTAACATTCAGTACTATATTGTCCTCACTGCTTCTTAACACATGGAGCATCAGGGATATAGTAATAAAACAGTTATGGAGGGAAATTGATATATGGTGGTGTTTACCTCTCATATTGAAAGATCTGTAATGGATACTGTCCAATCTATTGCTCTCTCTATATACTCTAGAATAAGAAACATTGATGGCCAACAAATACCATCAGGCCTGTTTATTTCAACGTCATATTTTCTGTACCTTGTTTAAAACAAACCCTAAAACTACATATTTACACTTAATGGAGACAACAAAGAAGGGATTCACTAAGGACTGTGGATTTTGGGTTTGATCGAGAATTGTCTTTTGATTTTACCACTATGTGCGGTTCTTATGTACCTTGCCCCGAACCTTGGATGCAGTGCTTTTTACAAAACAAGGAAAGAAACCCAAAGAGTAAAAAGGGAAGGAGACAAAGCTAAAAGCTTGCCTTTTAGAGATGTTGGCACGAAGCTAATCTCGCTTTCACGGTGATGGCAGGCGCTATAGTAGGAACCGGTATTACCTTTGTGCCACGAGTGCGGTGGGGCTCAGTACTTTCACCCATTGGGGGGGGGGGGGGGGGGATTTTTGACTCCACCAGTGATGCTGTTTACAGAAACATAATGATAACCACATCTGTAACTGCTCATAAATCTGAACTATTTGAAGGCAAGGGCAGTAGTTAAAGCACCCATACATCATTAGTGCACCGTATCCCTCCAAATGACTTTGATGCCAAATTAATGCATTTACAATGTGTTCATAGGGGGAAGCAGGTGTTGCAGTTGCACTGGAGGGGCAGAAGTGTTGTGCAGTTAGCAATTCCGTTCTAATCTTTCTGTGACAGGGAGGTGCGCGGGCTTCAGAACAGATGTTTGCGTGCCGTACCCTCCCCATGCCTGTGACGACTAAGGGCCTGTGATTGGGGAGCGAGTTCAATATAGACGAACACAATGCAGAATACAGATTCAGAGCTATGATAATATGGCTATTTTTTTTTTTTTTATGTATTATTGTGCTTCCTCTTTAGAAGGAATGCACTAAGAATGCCATGTTCTGCATTTTATAGCACAAGCTTTACACATGGGACTGCACAATCTGCTGAACTGAACCCTAACACTGAGATGATCGGCCATTGCTCTTGCTTTTGCTATTTTATGTGAACAGAGTCAGCACGACATTGGCTTCACATCTTTTTCAAAGAGGGGTGGCGTGGGCAGTGCAGACCCTTCATAGTGCTGAGGGTCACAGACTTCCCACCCGCTCAGTGCCCACTGCTAGGTCGCCACGGTTTACCTTTTAGCATTCCTTGGAGATCCCTGCCGTAGCCGTTGTGATCTCATGGAAGGAAAGGCCAAGGTGGTGTTGTCTGCAGATAATTAAATCCTATCTTTTTTTCACATAACCCGAGGATGATCCTCTGACACAAAATAAGTTCTTAGACTGACTGTAGCCCCTTATCCTGACATGGGCAATGGAGGGAAATTTTTGGATAGTGGGGAGAGGGAGGTGATAAGTTCCTAGGGAGGACTCCCTGACCAGAGATGAGTTCCACGTGAGGAGATGAACAGGTGAACATAATATGTTATGTTGCCAACAGCAACAGGTTCTTGCTAGAAGCCTTTTTTTTTTTTTATTATTGCACTCCTGGGAGTGCCCAAGAGATAAATTATTGATAGTTGGATAACCCGAGGTTTCCTCACATGGACAAAGCTTCTGACCAAATGAAAAAAAGCACAGTGAGTTTGCCAAAGGAGCCTCAGATTAGGTAAAGTGTAAGTTCTCCATCTGCCCACCATTTATATTCCCTTCAGTCTTTTAAGGCCCAGCTGTGTGGTGTGGTTGCTGTTTCCCGTGTCATATTAAGACCATTTCACACAGTAGCTGCAAGAGATAAGATATTTCTGCTAAAACCTGACTAAGTTTACATAGCTCTTCACACTGAATTACCCAGCATGCAGGAGACTGTTATGCGGGAAATGTGGATGTTACTGCCAAAAAAGCTGAAACTCCTCTCTGGCCCGAGAGGAAAAGCTTCTTGCCAAGGCTCAAGGCTGGACTAGAAGGAGAGAGACACTTTTTATAATCATTCAGATCAGGGCTGTCTTGCCAATGGGTCTATTGCCCTGGCGTCTGCAGTGGTCTACAAGGATGCCCTTACCAGAGCTGCTGCAGCGGCCATAATCCCATCATTTCCCACCTCCCCACATGCCGCCTCTCGCCCTTCCTACCCGCTTAGCTCGGTGGTGTTGGGAGGTGGGGCCCTGGGTGCTTCCGGGTCACAAGAGTCCCCCCCCCCCATGGCACCTTTCCTCCTGCGGGCTTTAATTCTGACAAGGAAACTCGCACCAGAGGGATTTGAGGCACTGAGGGGACTCTGGAGAAGGCCGGTTTGGGAAATAAGTTACTGGGGAGACAGGTGAGGCCAGGAAGGAAACCGAGAGGAGGGGCGTGCGAGAGAGGGAAAAACAAGGATGAAGAAAGTGAAAATTTGGTTCCGGAGAGTTGAGAGGAATAAAGAACAAATGCAATGGCAAAACAGAACAATAGATAAAGAAGATAAGAGAAAAAAAGATAGCGGGAGGTAGAGCGAAAAGCCAGGCAGGCGGCGTTTTTAGAAGATAAGTTTCTTTAATAATTTTATGTGCTTTTACTTTTGCTATAGGGCTTTGTTTTTTTTTTACTTACTACTCCATCTCTGAAAGAGTTAAGATCAGGGAAATGACAGAGATGTTCTTCAGTAGCAAGGCCAAGACTCTTGGAATTCTTGGCCTAGGAGCATTAGATTGGAAAACAAACTATCCGATTCTTCGAAAAGCTGCAAAAAACTGCCTATTTCCAAAGCAGATATGGCAGGCTTTCCTGGTGCTCTCAGGAGGAAAAAAGTGATTTTTTTTTTTACACTTTCCCTGATACCTGGCCCCTTATACAGAGTTTATCCAAGTTTTAAGGCTATTGTCTGATGGAAAAAGTGGCTATTAGAGATATTTAAAAAAGTTTTCTTTTGCTATGATTTCTTGGATAATTGTGGGAGGGAAATGTTTTTTCCAGGGTTTATATTGAATGCTACGTAAGTATTGTGGCTGATGGTTTACTCCATGATATTTTTTTTAACTTTTTAATTGCCGAATTGGTATGTTTTGTTTCGCTAGAGATTCCTAGTGGCCTGGAAAGGCAGATTAGAGGTTGTTTAATTAAATTAAACTGCTGCGCAAGGTTCAGTGAGTGAGGAAAGAGAATGGGACAGATGCCAGGCTGAGGTCAGTGACCCTGGGCCTTGCTTCATTGCCACAGCAGGGGTCCAAGTGCAGGCAAGCAGAGGATTCTCTGCAATGCCTTGCCTACCCTCAGAGGTCAGTGATCAAGTTGTATCCCACCACCTTCTGTGTGAGCTACTTAGAGCAGTCAGTGATGATCACCCCCTCAGCTGAGGGCAAATTCTAGGAGCTATATTGTAGTGTAAAGCTCTAGCAGCTGTATTGTTCCTGTAAAAAAATGATTACATTTATTGAATGTAGCAGCTTTGTCATCTAAAATGACCATGATAAGTAGAGAATGTGAGAGTCACAAAACATTTCTTTGGAGCAGGGAAGGCAAAAAGGAAGAGAAACCTACAAACTCAAAAGCATACTATTAAAATATTCATGAATGACGACAATGGTTCACACCCCTGAACACAGGTAAAGGACAATTTTGATAGGGATTTAACTGGGTTACTAAGCAGCTTCCTGGGCTACATTTGTCCGGTTGGAACATTTCCTGGTGCTAAATGGCTAAAATTAGCATTCTGGGAGGTGGGGTTAGGTCGGGGGATACAGCTGTAAGGGGGGTGTCTAAGGATCCCTTACTGGTGATGCTCATGTCTCCATGTGAGGTCAGAGGAAGTGTTTTGTTTTTTCAGACACTCCCCAATGGAAGGCAATAACACAGCTAGATGATGAAAGTCTGGCTCCTGATGATGCAAAGTTCAGAGAAATAGAAGCTGATGTGTCAGACAAACAAGTTATGAACAATCCTTGAAGCTGGTTCCTTATTTTGGTCAGAATAACTTTTGATAACAAAGTCTTTATTACCCACCCTGAACTACCAGGCAGGGTGGATAATAAATACTTCTAAATAAATGAATAAAGATAGGCAAGAATTCACATTTATTCTCAGTTGCACATAACATAAGGTATGCCATACGGGGTCAGACCAATGGTCCATCAAGCCCAGTTTCCTGATTCCAAATGTGGCCAATCCAAATCACAAGTACCTGGCAAATACAAATCTAAAGCTACTATTGCTTATTAATTAATAGCTTATGGATTTTTCCTTTAGGAACTTATTCAAACATTTTTTAAACCCAGTTGCACTAACTGCTGTAACCACATCCTCTGGCAATGAATTCCAGAGCTTATCTATGCACTGAGTGAAAAAGAATTTTCTTTTTTTTTTTTTTTATGAGAGAGTAAATAATGTGATGGCTCACCGTCCGTGAGGCCTCGGGTGCCGCTCTTCGGTCTTCAGTTCCGAGCCGCCACTAGCTGCCCAAGGTCCCTGGAGTTAGACAGGCTCACGTAACTCCCTGGGTCCGTGCCTCCGCTGGCCCTGGTTTTGCTGGGCTCCTAAGTTCCCTTAGAGCAGGGTTGGGGGTAAGCAGCCCCCCCAAAGACAACACAGGGAGAGAGCTAGTTCCTTTCAAGCAGTTTATAAAGTAACAACTGGATACATTACACGAGGGTTGCCCCCTCCCCCTCCCGCCCTCCAGTACTCTTACAGGCAGTGCTATTACAGAGTAACCTGTTACCTCCTCTGCTCAGCGCTATTACAAGACCCAACACAACAGGCCCCTTTAGAGCCCTCCTCCTGGGCTTCCCCTTTAGGCTAAAGAGTATACTTCACTACACATAGATTACTCAGTATCCATATACGAATTGGAGGACTCCTCTCCCCCTGAACCTTCCTCCTCTGACTCCAAAGAGCTGGGCTTTTGGGGCCAGTTCCACCAAGGGGGCACACCCTCTTCCTCCACTTCCATGGACTCATCGGTGTCTACCTCATTAACCTTTATGCCTGCCACCTGTTCGCCTTCAGGCTCTCTTCCCAGGTCTGGTGGTGTTTCAGGGAACCTGGGATTTGTAGTTCTTCTCCTCTTCCTCTGCGCCCCCTGCTGTCTGGCCCTGGTATTCCTGTTGCTCTTATGGTAGCTTGTCAGCTCCTGCCTGCGGCCGGGCTGCGCTACATCACAATAACCAAAAGTTATATTTTCTTCAGTGTAACTATATCTTTCTGAGATAGGGCGACCAGAATTGCACACAGTATTCAAGATGTACTCTCACCATGGAGTGAGTCAGAAGCATTATGACATCCATTGTTTTTTTTTGGCCATTTCCTTCTTAATAATTCCTAACATTCTGTTTGTTTGTTTGATTGCCACAGCACACTGAACTGACTTTTTCAATGTATGACCTCTCGATCTCTTTCCTGGGTGGTAACTCTAAGATAGAACCTAACATTGTGTAAATACAGCATGGGTTATTTTTGCACTTGTCCATGTTAAATTTCATCTGCCATTTGGAAGCCCAATCTTCCAGTCTCTCTAGGTCCTCCTGCAATTCATTACAGTCTGCTTGAGATTTAACTACTCTGCATAATTTAGTGTCATCCGCAAATTTTATCACCTCACTCGTTGTACCCCTTTCCGGATCATTTAGAAATATATTAAAAAGCACAGATCCAAGTACAGATCCCGGAGGGACTCCACTGTTTACCTTTTTCCACTGTGAAAACAGTCCATTTAATCCTACTCTCTGTTTCCTGTCTTTTAACCAGCTTGCAATCCACAAAAGGACATCGACTCTATCCTGTGACATTTTAGTTTTCTTAGAAGCCTCTCATGCAGGATTTTGTTGAACGCCTTTTGAAAACCCAAATACACCACGTCTACCTGTTCACCTTGATCCACATGATTATTCTCCCCTTCAACAAAATGTTGGAGATTTGTGAGGCAAGACTTCCCTTGGGTTACTCCATGCTGGCTGTGTCCCATTAAACCAGGTCTATCTAAATGTTCTGTGATTTTAATCATTTTCCATGATTTTTCCCGGCACTAAAGTCAGGCTAACCTGTCACAGCCCTCCAAAGTTTTTTCTTTTTTAAGTTTGACAAAATCTTGCTGTTGATTAATGCCTTTCCATTAATTCTCCATGATTTCAGCTCAAGTAACTTCCTTATGCTCAGTACATGATCTGCTGACACTTTGTGATCTTTTAGTTTGCTATTAAAGGGCTGCTAGTCAAAGCCTTCTTTGGTCAGCTTATTGTTTGTTGTGCCTCCTAACTTTCAACGAAAGCAGTGCTTCGCAATTCACTGAAGCACCTTCTATCAATAATCTCACCATTTGGCATTACGCCTCTGTGGTTATTTAAACTGAACTTCCTCTTTGTTGGGCCAATAGGAATTCTTAATTTCACGGTGTATATAATAAATTATATGAAAACAACAGATTAGGGATAGAAAGGGATTATAAAGTTGGGCAGGAGATGGGGATGGGAAGATTGGGTGTATGGTCTTTACCTGCCGTTAAGTTCTATATTTTTTGATTATTTTGGGGCTTGATTGACATGATAGGAAAGTTTGAGCCAAACGTGCAAGAGCATATTCGATGAATAACTGACCACTGTTAGAACTTTTAATTCTATATCAGTGATTTCAGATGATGTAATCTAAAAAGGATGAACAAAATAATGATAAAGTGAGATGAGCAAATTATTAATTCATTATATTTTATCACACACCTGATGTAAGCCACCAGGAACAGCTTGTCATCATTTTTAAAGTGGTAGAACACTTTATCAAGTTCATGTCTGTAAGTGACACCACCTATAAGCCCTAGTAGATTCACTGAAAATCCAGCTTGATCTGTTGTAGTTGAAACTAGACAAATAAAGAGGCGCCTATAGGAAAAAGCTGAGTCAAGGAAGCGAGCAAGCATACTTAGTGAAAATCCAACAGCTTTTTACTGCCCTTGTGGATGTTACAATTGAATTCTTATTCTCAAAAGTTTGACCAAGAGCTCAGTTCAACTGTATCATTTTTATTTTTTTTTTACTAATACAACAAATATATACAATTTTCTCTCAGCTGGTAAACAGATGGAAAATTTGTCAAGATCATGAGACTTTGCTTGCAATAAAGCATCTATCTGAAACCTGATGGGAATACAAGGTCATAAGTGTCAAAGTCATTAGATACCAAACTCAAAGCATCAAAGCCACTCTCTGTGAAGTTGCTGATAGTTCACATGATTCCAAAACAAAAAGTGAGGCAAAGTCCCTAGCAGAATTTGAATTGAGCAGTTTAGAATTTCTCCTAAGTTTGATCATTTGGTACGGTCTTCTGGTCACTGTAAACACAGTTAGTAAAACATTGCAGGATCATAGTATGCAGCTCAACATAGCTGTCAGATATATTCAAGGAATAATTTCATTTCTGAATTGGTCCAGAAAAACAGGCTTTCCGTAGGTACTCCTTACTGATAAAAAAAGGACTTGTGAAATAGACATAGAACCCAAATTTTTAGAACAGAGAATAGGAAAGAAGAAGAAAGATTTTGAATATGATGATGAGGCTGAGAAAATTTCTGAAGTTTTTACGAATGATACCTTTTTATGCATTCCTAACACATCTGTCGCTCCCAATCTTATGAAACATTCAACAAGGGCTTTGGGGTCTTGTGCAACATAAACTAGCTCAAATAAATGACATGATCTCAAAAAACATTGCATGAATTTGGACAGAATTCATCAAGATGGTAGGCCCTGGAATCTAGAGGGAATGGATCTCGTTGAAGAAATGCAATTTTATGTGAAATTGTGCCATAGAACTCAACAGCAATCCTGACTCTTCAACTAATCAAGAAACTTGGCTGCTCCTTCCTAAACACCTCATTTTCCCTGAGAATTCTACTTACATTTCCATTGTTAGTACCAAGTAACGAAGGCAAGTTTTATATATTGAGCTGAGCTTTCCAAATGATGATGAAGGTGGCTTATAGCATTATTAGAATTCAGGTACAGATAGAAGCTTTTCAAAGATGAAATGAATACATATCTTTGGACAGCCAAGTAATAAGAACAACTAAATGGTATGGCCATTCTATTCCTAAAAAGTTGATTTCTTCATGTCTCGATTTGAGTGAACTCATCAAGTATTTGGATGGTGGAAGACCAGAAAAGTGGTCTTTACCTGTTATATGAGGTGGGCTTGGAATCTTTGTGTGCTGTGATACCTTCCAAAAGATCAACAAAGTAGTTGTTGTAATACAGTGCCAGCCTTTGGCAAGGGTTCGCTGGGCAGTCGCCAGGGCGGTCGTTGACAGGTGCTCTGGGCGATGCTATCGCCCGTTATGCTGAAGAGCCAACAGAAAAGCTAATTTTCTCTCAGGGCGCCATTGGCCCTAGAGTCAACCCTGTTGTAATACACGAGGTCTTAAGACCACATAAGTCCCTTCTTCAGATGGCAAAGTCTGTGTGTCACAATATGGGGAAACTTTCAAACTTTTCACATTGGGACAGAGTTCGTGGATGCTTTTTACCTTTGGAACTGCATAAACTTTCCAAGAGAAATTACCTGCACATTTTCACTTTTGTAGCTGCAGGTGTTTATTCCACGGAAAATAACCCATGTACACTTGAAAATGCTGTCTACATGTGTTGCTTTCCTCTCCCATGCTGAAAGAGAGTCAGGACTGTTTGTGAACTGTGATGGTGAAGCTGCTGCCTCCTCTGAAGTCACAGATTTCTCATTTCCTAAGCTGCAAAAGGGAGATGTCCATATTTTAGTATTGACAGTGGAATGATCTTTTTTCCGAGATCAGGTGATACGGGTTCCAGCTGCCTATTATTACCTTTTCCTTTCTGTATTAATTGCGCCTGCAGTCATTCATTAGTGGAATGGTGATCTACTCAGCGTGGAGAGGGATGACTTCCAGCCATCTTGGGAGACGGAGGGAAGGAGATGGAGAAGAGATGGACCACACCCATGGCCCGTGAATATTTACTGAAGATTTATTTATTTATTTATTTTGGTTTTTTATTTTTTGGTGATGGGGAGAAAGAGGAGGTAGGAGATAAGACTAAAGTACTTCTTAGATGCTTCATCCATGCTGGGAGGGAAATACCACACTTGCCCTATATTCCAATGGGAGGGAGGAAATCAGGTAACAAAGATTTTAAAGAACTGATTCAATTGAAATAACATTTGAAAATTAAGAAAGGCTGTAAGAAGTCACAAACTTACCCAAAAAACTTGTACCAACTTGACAATGAAGTACACAGCTATAAAGACTTTATTTTATCATTGCACTTGATCAGTAAAAGGGAAGTGTAGGAAACCACCAAACAACTCTCGTGTGTTTTATGGCACAGTGAGATTATCAGTGCTGTGTGCAAGAGACTTAACTATGGGAAAAGTAGAGAGCTATGTCAGGGGCCTGTTTTGTGTGAGCTTGCAGCTTTTTACGTGTTGGCGCTGACGTCTTCTAGGACCACTTCAAGTTTCGGGTTGAGGTCTTCCTGCATAGCACGCTTTTCACCATTTAAGGACCCTTTTAATGGCCACAAGAGGGCCTTATTATGCAAATGAAGGTTATCGTTTCGGTCCTTAAATGGTGAAAAGCTCAAAATATTCACCCATACATATCCTTCCTGAATTTGGCGGAGCGTTGCAGGTAAAGGTCAGGACTGTGTGTTCAAAGGGAATGCGATTAGCGTTAAAACACAATGGTTGAGCGTGAGAATCTTGAAGGTATTTTCCACAAAGATCATACATCGATCATCTGTTTAGACAATCTACATAACTATACTTTTACTTAATTCTGGGTACATTATTATTTGGTTACTGCCTAACACTTTTTCTTTTTCTGCATGGGTTTTTATATGAATGGGCTTTGAAACCCGTTCTTTCCTCATGCTTGAAGTTACAATATATCTAGAGTATAATCTAATCTGCTGTTTTTCATTCTTCAAAGGTAAGCAGTCTATATTGCATCAAACAAACACTACAGATCCCATACTTTATTTATTTTTTGCTTAGTTTGTAACACAGTCACAGTTTCCACCCTACTCTAGTGTTGCTTTCATTTCAGTTCGTTCTTGTTGTTGTGGTTGCTGATTTAAGATCACAAACCTGACATTTCTGCGTCTTGCTTTTCCATGCCAGGCGGGGCAGCGTGGCCTGAACAATCGATTCTCTCTGCATAATCTATCGCTACGATCCAAAACATTTAATCAGCGGAAGTTCAGTCTGGTTTTTTTTTATCCTCCCTCTCTCCCATGAAAATAAAAGCCAGAATGTGCAGAAACACAGCCTGATGCATGGGATAGAGTTACAGGACTGAAATATTTTTTTTTTGGGGGGGGGGGGGGGGGACTTGTGCTGTGAGGAGAATGAGGGGAAATCTGTTAGTTCCTTGACTGAGAGAATCAGCCGTAACAGATGTTGGGCCCGAAATAGGGCTTATAATATTTTGAGAGGGCAGAAAATAGATCCCTTCTAATCATGTTGAAGACTTCTGCGTTTTTGGTTGGTTGTGGTGGGATTTCTGTGGCTGCAGTGATCACGACCCCTGCAGGATGAAGCACAAGGCATTGTGCTGTCATTGCTTGCTGTGTATACATGGTATTCAATAACAAGTTTCTTAGCTATAGGTGGCCCATCTTGTGATGAACAGTGTGAGATGTGAAAAACGTGTCCTGTTGGAAGTGTACCAGTTGTGAAAACTACAGCTGTAGTAATGGCCGGGCAGAAGAGCCCTCAGCTGTAGCTCTTCTTTCCTACCAAAAGCGGGGGTTTATATATTCTACGCTGTGCTATTGACTCAGGCTTCATCCATAACATTACAGACTTAAGATATCACATGACTAAGAATAGCTGTGAACGCTTTATGTGAAGAAGTTGTGGAATATACGAGTAACCTCTGGGACTCTTGGGGGTCACTTTCCCAGCCTCAGAGAGCACTGGGGTTACTATGCCGAGGTGAGGGATCAAGTCTCTGAGTCCGTAAGCTGGGGGCAGGATAACCTGACAGCTCAGACAGATGCAGAAATTAAACACAATCACTGTTCCAGAAAGTCTCTGTTAGGATCTCGTACCTTGCTGCTTCCTGCAGTGATGCCTCCCCACCAGCAGAGGCCCTCAGTTAGCCACTAGCCTTGCCAAGCTCCCCCTCATTGCTCTTGCTACACCCAGACTCCTGCCCTATGTAAACTTGCCTTGCCATTGCATCCTTGCCTTCTCATGGTATCACCTTTGCCTCTATTACCTGGCCCTTGATCCTTGCGGCCTAAGGGCCTTCCTGCTCTTTGCCTTGCCTTGCGGCATTCTTGCTTCGTGCCGTGCTTTGTCTTGTAGCCTTCAGACCTTCTTGCCTTGAGGCCTGCCCACTACCCAGTCTCTCCTTGCCTGCCTCGTCCAAGCCTCGCCTGCCCAGCAGTGCCTATCCACCCTTATCTTGCTAGTCTGGCTCGAGCCTATATAGACTCGGTATCATCTCCTGCCGCAGCAAAGTCCAACCTGCAGGGGAGGGGGCTGGCTAGGTGGCAGACCAGCCTGTCTCTGGTCCAGCCTTGCAGTCCCCTGCCACTCCTTAGGTGGATTTCGCTGATTCCAGAAACCACGATACTAACTCCTCCCCCTTATAACTTCTTTTCCTTAAGTTACAGTTTTTGCTTACAGCGACATAGTCTCTCCGGTTATTTTGTTTCTTTTTAACAAGCTAGCCTGGTCCTCTCTTTTTTTTTCTCCTCAGTTGGGAAATTAGTTACAAGAATGTCCTGCTCAGCTCAAGGAAAAAATCCTTCTGCTGCAGCATCGGGATCCTTCCGGCCCCAGAGCGGGCACGCAACCTCTGGCCAAGTTTGTCTTCCTGGTCCAGATAAGTTCCTACCCTCAGCTAAGCGCAGGCTTTATCTTTTAAACCTCCAGGCTGCATTGCAACCCTCTGCTTCTCTCTTCAGGCCTCTGGAGATTTTTAAGAGAACATCTCTGCTCCACTCCTTCTACTCCCCCTTCTGTAACCCTGGGAGAGGATCACAGCTCCAACCTGTTTCTTTTCCTTGCGATCTGGAGCAGCCCCAGAACTCGGTAGGGGGTCCATATTTATCTGCTGAGTGGCTATATAAGTTAGCCAGATCCACCTATCCGGCCACACTGCTTAAGATTCCCGGCTATCTTAAAAGCTAGCTGTAAAGGTATATTTGGCTCCCTTTAGACCTGCCGGCAGTGCGGCCAGAGTTCGCCAATTAGGTTCACCAGCTAACTCTGAATATCGGAGTGGGTCGGTTAACCTAACCGGCTAACTCCGCTTCTCCCCAGAATGCACACTGTGCCCACCACAGGAATGACCCCCGACATGTCTGGCTAAATTCCAGCCAGAGAAAGAGTTATCCTGATAAATTCTAGCTGGATAAGTCACCCAAGATCGCAGCTAAGCTATTTAGAGGCATCACTTTTCAGTTATCCATTTAAAAGGCTTTGAAATATCTACCCCAGTAGAGTCAGGGCTTTTATCACTTCTCAGTGACTGAGCCCCTAGGGGATGTACCCCCTTTTTGACTGGCAAGAAGAACATGTAACATCCTCTGACCAACAGATGACCCAGAGTCCTCGGACATTCCTCCACTGGCTCCAGGATTACCTCTTGCCCTCTGCACATCCTGGGCACTTCCAGCAGTGGTTACACACTATTTGAGGCTCTGCAGCTTTCTCATAAGGGGGAAACCTCAATTTTACTAAAAAACCTCCCTCCTAGCAATGCCAAACTCTGCACACTCTTTGTGGCATTGGGGCCACATTAAATTTTTAATAAATAAATCAAATATATGTAGTGGGGGGTCTCAGTCCTTCACTAATATTTCCCCCCCCCCAAGTACATTTTTCTAAGCTAGGGGCAATGGGAGGGGGTGTTGGTCTTAGAATCCCTCTCATGGCTTAAATCCCACCTTATCGGAGGAGAGGCAACTTGGGGTTTATAATTTATTTTAGGGGCGGCCGAAAGAGCCACTAGAAAGCAGCTAGTGCTTTCAGAGCAACCGAGAGGGTTGGTGGATTGGAAAGGAATCAGATCCCTCTCCCAGGATCTCAACAGAGGTTGGAGAATGGCAAGAGATCACTCCCTGATCTTGAGCAAAGGTGTAGGAGAGCTATGGATTCCCTCTGGATATTATGCAGGAGGTTGAAGGAGAAGATTTTTTTTTACTATTGAAGATTGATTGTGTTTTTCTGGTCTGAAGGGAAGGGTTGCTCCCCTGCCTTCCTGAAGATTGTGATTCTATTACTTTCTGGCCCAAGTGTCAGGACAAGCAACGGTCTACAGAACCTTGCGCCCGAGGCAGACCAATATAATACTGCCCTCCCCTACAGTGGGAGATATATAGTGTGTCAGATTGTCTCTTTAACAGAGTCTCTCTCTCCCCCCCCTCCCCGTGTTCAGGATCCCTCTGGCCAAAAATCTCCACACTTGCGCCTCTTCAGCACCAGTAGTAAAGTTACGCAGGTAACATGGTGTGCGTTGCCTTGGTCAGCCTTGCAAAATTTCAGAGGTTACTCTATCTATACTGGGTCAGACCAAGAGTCCATCAAGCCCCGCATCCAGTGGCCAATCCAGGATACAAGTACCTGTCGCCATCAATTGATGGTTGTTTTCTGAGCTATATATTGGCCTTTAATGAAGATATGTATGGCACATTCGCCTGAAGCGGGCAGAAGTTGCCGAAACATTGTCAATGTCAGGAAGGCATAAATACTGAGCACCTTGCAGAGAGTGGGCTTATACTTAAAAAGATAAGTGCTGTGGTTTGAAAATTACAAGATATAGGTACATAAGATGATTAATGATAAAGTCTTTTATGTAATTTTTTTTTCTTTTGAATGGATCAAAATAACGATTAAAGTGTTATTACAGGTGAGATTAAGTAAATGACTTGAAAATAATGTGCTCACTAATATGATGCTGGTTGAAAGAGCCTGTGGATTATATGTTTGAACACTTTTTAAAAATGTTTATGTGATACTTACTTATTCCCTTATATAGGGTTGGCTTACCTCAGTTAATTTATGATTTTGGGAAATACCCAAACAGTAACATAACATAGTAATGATGGCAGAAAATAACCAAATGGTCCACCCAGCAAGCTTCTTTTGGTAGTATCTGCCACGCCATGCAGGTTATCCCCATATTTCTCTTAAGGGTAGCAACTGGCACTCTCTGTGCATTTATCCCCAAGCCTTATGGTAACTCATAACATTTCCTGCTAGCAACATATTTGCTGGGTGATGAGCCTTCTTGAAAATGCACACAGTGCTGTTTCACTTGCTTTGCTTATGGACTTGCAGTCCTGTGCTTTCTCCCTTTATGTTTGTGTATCAGCACCCCGGACCGTAAGAGTCCGGGCCTGTGTTGGTTGTCATCTGAATCCAATTCCTCTTCCACCCACCCCACACCTCACCACCGTCAAAGCGGAGAACAAATTTGCAGTGGCATCAAAAGCATTAAAGCTCATTGGTTAAGGGTAATAAATCCATGCCTTCTGTTAAGAGTAGTAACTGCTGCTTATCAGTTCCACAGACTGTAAACGTTGGGGGCCTCGTTGGTTGCTATCTAAATCCAAATCCCCTTTTTCCCTGCCATTGAAGCAGCGAGCAATGTTTCGGTTGCATCTAAAGCATCAAGCTTATTGGTTAAGGGTAGTTATCCCCATTTCCATCCTCTAGCCTTTAGGGATCCAGAGTGTTTATCCCATTCCCCTTTGAATTGTTTGACTGTTTTTGTCTTCTCCACCTCCTCTGGAAGTAAATAAATCCCATGCTAGTAATAAGCAGTGGCTATTCCCTAAGGGGTAGATTTTCAGAACTTGCGCACACATGAATGCACACGTTATAAAATGCCAGGTCGGCGTGCGGAACGGGAGGTAGAGATAAGCAAGTACAAGCGGCGACACATCGGGGCTTTCTCCAATTCCCTCCCAGTCCACTCCAATTAAGGATCGGACTGGGAGGGAACTTCCAAAACCCCTAGCCTGACCTCCCTTCCCCTTCCCCTATCCTAACTAGCCACACACAGTTATACAATGATCCTCCCTATTATTAAATCTTTAAAAATATTACACAATGAAAATATAGCTGGTGCTACAGCTTGACCATCTCTCTGATAAATAGAGAAATGTTGATTGCCAAAATGATTTATCAATGGTTATGAGCTATTGTAGGGGTGGCCAACGCCAATCTTCAAGAACCACCAACAGGTCTGCTTTCCAGGATATCCACAGTGACTATACATGTTTATTTATTTATTTAAAATCTTTTCTATACTGTCGTTAAGTTATATACCATCACAACGGTTTACAGATAGGCACATATAGTAATGTTAACATTGTATTGGGTAATACTATCAAAGTGCCAGTAGAATTCCGGTTACATAGTTTCAACAAAAAAGAATATTTGATGAATGTCATGAATCTTGTCCACTTAAATGTGAAATATTATACAGGTAAGGTAAAACCTATCTAAAATTAGCGGAGAGAAGTAAAATAACAAAATATGCACATATTTTAACTACATGCTGTGAGCTGATGTTCTGCTGCCTGCTTTATTTAGTTTCCTATTCTCCATTCTCTTTGTAGAATGCTTATTTGAAAAGCCAGGTTTTTAAACAAGTTTGACATTTTTCTGCAATCTAATGTGAGAGAATTGTTTCCAATGGTTCTGTCTCTTGCATATTCATTGTGGTTATCCTGAAAACCAAACCTGCTTCTGGCTCTTGAGGACTAGAGTTGCCCACCCCTCAGCTATTGCAAAATTAGCCTCTGATAGGGTTAGGGTTTTCACCATTTTGTCCTTGGCTGTGGGATAGCCATATTTTCAGTGACAACTCACTTTTCACATGAAGGCATGTCCAGATTTCTCCTTTGATTACTGATCCTTTCCAAGTGCTAAACTTATCACACATCAGTTGTGTAATAGGGAACATCTGTGGTATAGTACATAGGGTACCACTCACATACGCCTTCATTTTAAAAACGTGTTACGACAAATCCTGCCCATTGTGCCACAAATCCTGAAGCTAGAGGCTCTGTGTCGACAGATTTACAAGATTCACCACCCTGCAATGAAACAGCCAGCCTAAAAAAAAAAAAAAAAAAATCATGCATAAGGTCCGCATTTGCCATGGCTATGGGGCTACACTCTGAGGAAATGATCAATCCCAGCTGAGGCACAAAATATGCTTCAGTGCAAAGCTGCAATACTGTGTGCAACTGGAATTGAACAACTGGGTGGACATTTGTTCTACATGGAGATATTTCTTCGGCCTGTCTCTGCATGGGACAGGTACGGTGGATCCTTCGGCATGTGCTAATATGGAGAAGGGGGTCTCTTGTCCTGTACTGGTAGGGAAAGGGACTTCCTTAACCAAGCCTGTTCTGACTTTTGATGGTAGGAGGGGGGAAAGAGAGAGTCTCCCTTGCCCTGTTCTTGGTATAGTCCAAAGACCTTGATCATTATTTCTTTGTTGTATGAATGGTTATGAACCAATAGTCTGTTACAATCAGTTCCTCATAGTTTATTATAACCCCTGTCTCAGGGAAATTTGTTTTTCATGTATTTGTAGAATAAATTACATACTCTATTAATGTGTCTATGGAAATGTACTTTGGCCTGGCCCATAGATCATAGGCTTTTGACTTTCCCTGTGAGATGTTCATCCATATTTCTTTGCAAATCCTTGAGGTCTGCTGCACATGTGAGTTCCTTGAAAGTGCAGGTGCATCAATTCCTTTTCAGATGCCCTCCGGACTCTGACTTGAGTACCGACAGGGACCCGGGTAACTCTCTTTTTTTCCCTGTATTTTAACTGTTGCATGCAACCGGAGCATTCTCAGCTTTTACCCTGTTGTTTCTTAGGAATCTGATTACAGAGGCATATGATTCAGAGCAAGGAAGAGAGCGACTCATCATAAAAAAAAAAAAAAAAGGAAAAAAATCCCAAGAAAAAAGACTGACATAAGGCTCTGAAGAATGCGTTCCCAAAGCCTGCAGCCCCCCCTCCCCCCCCCCCCTGTATAATCCGGCAGTGATAACAGGATGGATGGAGACAGCTGTGGTTCTTTCCGATCTGCTCTTTGACATCACAAACCTGTTAGGAACTCCACAAATGAGCTAAACTGGCAAAGGGTACTTTTCTGTCATTTTTCTAGAGAGAGCGCGGTGGGGGTGAGAGATCGCTGCACATTAACTCTGTGTTTGCTCTTGGAATCCTCGCTCATTCATACAAATGTGTGGTGACTTGCCTTGGTAGATTCGCTTTCAAACTGAACGAACAATTAGCAGAAAGAAATTGAAAGGGTACAGAGAGAAGCTATACAGTACTGCTCGATGTCTGTTGTGTGAGCATTTATAGAAAGGGACAAGTGCTTATGACTACTTCTGAAAACAGCCATAGAAATGCAGACAAAGGTAGGATAATGGCGCTCTTATAAAATGGCACATCGTTCTGCCGACATTTCTATATGTTGATGTTAATCGTGCATTTTGCTTCATCTTGAATACAGGCAGTTTCTAGCATGGGTTACATCTTCTGGCTCCTATAATTAATTAGGAAAACAATTTGTAAAGAAGAAGGGACTTGTCAGTACAAGATGCCAGAGAGATTCTGGGGCCTTTCTCAATCAGGATCCACGTTACCAATACTGTTCTGCCTCATAACAATTTCGCTGTCTGTACTGCCACCCCCCAGATAAACCAAGATTTTTTGCAGTGATGCAAGAGATTGAGAACTAACGAGCTCAGAATTCAAAGGACTGGAGAACATGATAGTATTCCGTGTGCTAACTCAGAGGCCAATCCAATAAATTGCGCTCACCAGAAGGCGCTGTTTAACTTGCAGTTGTGCACCCGATTTTGAGCATACACTTTAGTGCTGATGCACCAAGGAGGCTTCTGCTTGGAAAATGTGCGCCCAACACATTAAACTGTATGTTTAAGATAGCACCCTTGCATGGAAACTCCATGCAAATGTGAAGGCATTAGGTATTGTCTCCCAATGCACACGGGTGCGCTGGTTTAACTGACAATTTCTTTGTGCCAGAAACTTTATTCTTGGTCAGAAGTGGAGTAAAGGTTCCAGCACGTGTGTCAGAAGTGGCTGGGCAGCCACTATAAGGACGATCTGCTCGGAACGGGGCTGCTTGTTGTATTGCTGTTCATTCGCAGGCTCAGCCATACACTTGGCTGAATGGTATTCAGTAAATTCTGGCCTGGATCAGAATCCGTTCCGCCCATCTGCAGCCCCTCCATGTGTCTGTTCTGTTTGAGATCCAATGCCTTATCCCAGTACTGGACTCCTTCCCGAGTCAAGGTTCATTTCAGTGCCATAGTGACTCACCATATTCAAGAGGAAGGTAAACCAATATCCATTCATCTGTTAGTGTCAAAGTTTATGAGAGGTTTATGGCATGCCAAACCACATGTACCATGGGACTTTAATATGGTTCTCGCACAGCTTCTGAAGCCATTCTTCAAATCATTAGAATCAACTTCTTTCAATTTTCTCACATGGAAAGTGTTATTCCTTGTTGCTATTATGTCTGCTTGGAAAGTCAGCGAATTTCAGACATTGGTGCATTATTTTCCATATTTGCAATTCATCCACAATAAGGTGGAATTCCGCACCTAACCCAAGTTTCTACCATGTTGTCCAGCCTCACTGAATATCCCACTGAATATATGAGACAAGTTATCTGGCTAACTTTATTCTGATAACTTGTCCACTAAATGGCCTATTGAATATTGACCTCAGTTTCTGTGTTTTCTAATGGTGATGTTATGCTGACTGGGGTCAGGGAACACCCCCCTCAGGAGCAGGGCAGGATCACAGGGCTGCCTAGCCATCCCCCTCCACGTTAGGTTGAGCCCTTGGGTTCTGATAGGGCTTGGCTTCTTCGGCAGATCATGGCTGAAGGTAAGTTGGGCTGGACGAGGCTAGCGAGAATGATCTCAGGCACAAGCTGGATGTTGTAGCAGAGACAGGCTGGAAGCTGAGGACTGGATACTGGAGCAGGCTGGGCGAGGCTGGACAGACATGCTGGAACTGATGGCTGGATACATACTCAGGCTGCGCAGGATACTGAGCAGGGGCTGGGACTGGATACAAATACAGGTCGGTCAAGATATTGAGCAGAAATGGACTGGACACAGGCTCTGGCTAGGGTGATTAGAATGAGGTGCTAATTTATCCTATGTGGGATCTGCCTTCTGCATCTGTTATCTTTTAATAGTCTTTATGGAAGCATCTGAAAAGACACAAAGTTCTTTGTAATGAGCAGCAGTGAGAGACAGAGAGATATGCAATCATGGAATCTGAGATCTTGCTGGGAATCCTTCCATGTTTCCCATTTTCATTCCTTTTCTGGAGGCAGTGGGGCATCCCACTCTTTTGTCTCTGATGAAAATTCTGTTAACAAGGACACCTGTCTTGCCACTAAGATGACCAGGGTAAGCCCTTGTTCTAGAGAAAAAGAGAATAGGCTAGAGTAGTTGGAAGTTCTATTCAAATGCAGCTTCTCCTCTTGTGGAGTCTGGAATGGTCATCCCCGTGATGGTCTATTTAGGAGCTCTCCTAATTGAGCTCCGGAAGAAGTCCCTTTAGGTTTTCAAAGAGCACAGAGGAGTTGAGAAGTTTAACTTTTGTTGTTTTTACAGGCCCTGTCAGCAAAAGCAGGCTAGCCCAGTCTGTGGGTCCTGACCAGAGTTGGGAGGGTATTCTTCTTCCAGTACACAACCTGTCTGGTGGACTTTTCCATCTGGGTTTACTTTAAGGGATTTTAAAAATTTTTATTAGGAGCCTCACTAGACACTTGGACTTTTCATGACCACAGGGCTTGGGAACCCCATGTGTAGGCGTCCCGGGAATAGGGAAGATAAACCACTGAAGTGGTGGTGACTTTCTTTGAAAAGGGAATGCCACTATTTTGATTATGTTCCTTTTGGGGGAAAGATTGTTTTTAGTTAGAAGATCCAGGAAGAAGTTTGGCTGCCTCTTCCTTCCTGTTTGAAGCAAGAGAACATCAAGGTAAGGAACATCAAGAATCCTGCAAGAGAGTACTAAAGAGACTGTTAACTAAAAGAAGATCCAGAAGATCTCCTAATCATGAGTAAAGGAGCATTTCCCCAACTGGAAACATCCATCAGGTGCTTCACACCCTGGGGAGAGAAAGAGAGGATTTAACACTCTGTGTCACAGACTGTTTTGGCAAGTTAACAGTTTGGGAAGGGTTTTGTCTAGCTTAAAAGACCCTGTCCATCTAGGAGCTCCACTTAATTAATCCAAGAGAGTGAGAGTTTTCCCTGGTTCCCAAAACAAGTGAGTCCTGCACAAATAGAGGAAAGAGATTGTAAAGAAATTGAGAAGATAATTCTGTTGTGTTGCAGTTTGAGTTTTGTGCCATTCATAACCAGTATTTACAGTAAAGACTTATTCTGGACACTACCAAAGTGACTCCAGAGTATTTATTTTGCACTCACTACACCCACATAAAGGATAGACATCTTCTCCAGGTGACTAACTGCATACATCAAGGAATGTGTAAAGAAGCCACCCCTGTCACTTTAGGGCCTAAAAGGACTCCTTTCTTCCCCCGGTCCAACAAATTCACACCTGGAGAAGTGAGGGAGACCAAACAACTGGCCCAGGAGAAGTTCCAGCCCTGAAGAGCAACAAATATATTTATGTACCCACCTGTGCAGAAGAGGCACACCAGGTAGGGTTGCACTTATGTGGGTGAGTGAAGCCACAAATCAAAGTGGATCTATAGCTATTTACTGTAGATAGAAAGCTACAGTGGGAATATGGTTCCTCCTCATTTGAGACTTGGAATGTGAACATGTCTCCTTTCAGGTCCCAATTTAGTCTGAGACTACACTGGAGTGGTGGCATGTCAACTCCAAAAACTAAGTTCTTGAGGTCTTTCGCATGGTCTTTTGTAGGGAATGCTTTTATGGAGCCTCAAATTGGCCTCAGCTAACATTGACTGTGGTGTCTTTAACAAGTCTTCTGTAGGTATGGACTTCATCATCCACATAGAAGTCTCTTTCTATGAATTACCTGTCATCTGTGCCATGCTTCTCCTTTCCTTCTTGTGTTGTTCTCCTGAATCTATAGGTAGCCACTGCAGGTAATGGACTGTTGTCTAAGACATGCACAGCCACACATCCTGTACTCAACAATCTTGGTGTTGACATTGTTTTCTTGGTACCACAGGAATCTTCGTTTCTATAGTCTTTATGAACATATTGAATATCAGCCATAATGGCAATGGGTTCTTTTCCGAAATGAGTTAAGATTCCCAATAGATTATTGGTAAAGTTGGGCCCATTGAGGAGCACATTGTTCAAAGAGACTACTTGAAACGGAGCACTTGAGTCAAATACAACTCTGATTTTACCTGGTTTCTGAGAATAGTACATGCCAAAGAATATAAGATACCAGCATCTTTCAGAGGCAGAGCTGTCTTTGCATGAGCTTTATTGAACATGTCTTTCATAAAGCTCTCAAAGTTGTCTCTTGTCTCTTATCAGATATATCAGTGAAAGAAGGGAGGTCAAAAGTGGTATAGTGAAATTGAAAGGTGACAAGGAGTACTGTGTAGAGAATGACAAAGAAATGGCAGAAATATTAAACACTTCATTTCACTAAAGAAGACTCAGGAGAAGGACCATTGCTGGTTAATAAGACTGTAGATGTGGATGGAGTAGAAAAACTCTGTTTACAGAAGAGAAAGTATGGGAGGTGCTAGGCAAACTGAAAGTGGACAAGGCCATTGGGCCGGATGAGATGCAACCCAGGATACTGAGAGAGCTCAGAGATGTGCTGGCAGATTCGCTTAAGGACCTGTTCAATAGATCCCTGGAAATGGGAGTGGTGCCGCAGGATTGGAGAAGAAGCGGCAAAAAAACTTTTGTGTGTCCATTCTTTATCTAACTCCAAAATATACCCTACTAGCAAAGTAGCTCGGGAGTCAATGTTGGAGTTTTGCAAGAAACTAGCACTTGCATTCTCTTTCCTTCCCCTGTCACCTATCAATAAATCCTGAGTCTGAGTTGATAAACAGTAATTCTTTGATACAGGGGGGAAGGGCTCAGGAGGAATTAGAAAAATGTCCTGATAACTTTTTGTTATGAATTCCAAAGAGGATATTAAAGAAGATTTAGGAAATTTAATAAAATGAAGATTAAATCTTCTCATTGAATTCTCATATATTCTTTATCTTTAATTAATGCTGCATTACTCTTTTTACATCAGAGACATAAGTATTCCGCTCTTGAAATCTCAAATCATATTTACTCATCTTTTGAGAATGAGAAACAGTTTATCAGAACAATCATTGATGGAAGACAAAATATTATCAATTCTAGACATCACGAATGTTCCAGCCCTGTTATAGCTCACCATAATGTTTCTAGAGTAATCAACAAAGGTTTAGGAGGATCAGTCAAAGGGGCTTTGGATAAAACCCCAGGGATAGAAGTTGTCACACCCATATAACCCCCCTCCTCTGAATTCACTGCATTGGCTCCCTATTAACAGCAAAGTTAATAAATGTTCAAGCTCTTCTTACTAACAAGTTCAGCTCTGCACTATCCTTCCTCTGTTCTCTTACCTCTCTTTACAACCCTCCTTGTGCACTCCTCTCATCAAATGTGTTTTCCACTTCGCTGCATTTTAACCATTGTCTTACTATATGAAACTTTCCAAGTCTCTTGACCTGTATATGTATGTCTTGATTAGATTTAAGCTTTGTGGAGCTGGGCCTGTCTCTTATGTGCTGTTTGCACAGCGCTGCGCATATTGAGTAGCATTAGAGAAATGTGAAGTAGTAATAGTAGTAGTTTAAGTAGTATTTTTGCCATCTGAAAACTTTTGCGGTCAAGATTTAATTTGGTCACTCAGCTCAAGCCACCCCTAACACCTTGTGTCTTGGAGGATCGATTCCTCCCCCCAGTTGGAAAAGAACATTATCCTGGGGCCCAACTGAACTGTTTTGGAGTGAGAAAGAGACTTGGAAAGTGGTTGTGGGACTCCAATGTGCCCCTGACATTTAAGACAACCACCATGCAGGAGTTACATCAGTAAAACTGGATGTGAGCGGGATAGATACATCCCGTTTACCGAAGAGAATGCATGGGAAGAGCTAGGAACAGTGAAAGTGGACAAGGCCATGGAGCCGGAAGAGGTACATCCCAGGATACTAAGGGAGCTCAAAGATGTGCTGGCAGGTCTGCTGAAAGATCTATTCAATAGATCTCTGGAAACAGCAGTGGTGAAGAGCAGTTGTGGTCCCACTTCACAGGAACAGTAGCAGAGAGGAGGCTGGAAAGTACAGGCTGTTTAGCCTCTCCTCGGTGGTGGGAAAATTGATGGAGACTCTACTGAAGGAAAGGATAAAGAATTATCTACAATCTGGTGGTTGCTGGACCAGAGGCAGCATGGAATCACCAGGGGAAGGTTCTGTCAGACAAATCTGATTTTGTTTTATTGCATGACTAGACAATAGAATCAAGGAAGAGCGCTCATTTTGATTTACTTAGATTTCAGAAAAGCTTTTGATACGGTTCCACATAGGAGGCTCGTGTTTATAATGAGAAGCTTGGAAGTGATGAGTGCCTAAGTGGTGGAGTGGATTACATACTAGTTGACTGATAGGAGACAGCATGTAAAGGTAAATGGAGCCTACTCTGATGAGTGAACACTTAAGTGGAGTGCTTCAAGGACTGGTTTTGGGATTGGCTCTATTCAGTATTTTCATGAGTGATATTGTGAAGGGTAAAGAAGGTTAAATTTGTCTTTTTGTGGATGATACTAAGACTGTTAACAAAGTAGACACACCTGAGGAAGAAGAGAGAATAGAAAGTGATTTAAAAAGCTTGAAGAATGGTCGAAGATTTGGCACTTGGGATTCAATGCCAAGAAGTGCAGTCATGCATCTGGGGTGCAGTAATTAAAAAAAACCCTGTATGTGATAGGGAGTAAAAAACTAATATGCAAAGACCAGGAGAGAGACCTTGGGGTAATAGTGTCTGGCTTAGTTAGGTCTTATTTTTACCCTCACGTTGAGGCACCACCAACAGAAGAAAGGGGCCATTTCCCCTGTGGTCCGTATGTGAGTTTTCCCTTAGTGGTCAAGAGATTGATTTTGGACTACAATGCACATTTCGTCTATGGCAATGCAGTGACTGCTTTTCAGTGGGAGTAATATATACAATTTGGTGCCCTGGTTTTTATTCTACTTTGGGAAAATTATAAGACCTATTAAGATTCGTATGCTTGAAGACCAAAGCTGTTTACGTCGGCAACATATTAAAGCACCACTTGTTGACCACTGGATTAAAGCTGGCCAGTCATCTATGGATTTAGTTTTTACAGTGCTCACCTTTCCTTATTTTGTGAGCTGGAAATCTGAACAGAAGATTAGTCCAACGTGAACAAAAAATTACTTTTCAAGTTTGACACTTTTTATCCGCTGGGGTTAAATAAAAAAATCAGTTGGACAAAAAATTTCTCCCACATCCACAAAAATTGATTTTCAATCAGACATTGTTTTCCCCCTGGGGTTAAATAAAGAAATTAACTCAACAGGTTTGATAGGTTTGACGTCGTACATGTACATCTTCTAAGAATGAATAGCCGATTTCCATTGATATGTGATTTTATATAAATGGTGCTCCTTTAGCAATGAGTGAAGGATTGTGAGGCGGTGTCCGATGAAATGCACAGTAAGTAGCGTCACATATGTACCTGTATTTATAAATCCAGTCTGTTTCTATGATGTTATTTCATACAGAGAATTGGCCCCTGAGGCTGGCTAAGATTGCTGAAACACTGCCTGTGTTGGGCTCTTTTACTGTTGATGTTTGACCTTTTGAATAAATGTGCAGGGCATGTCTCTTGTTTCTACAGTGTAAGTGTGACACACAGGAGCAATAAAAGAACAGAGCTTCCCAATAGAATGATTACTGGAACAAATGCATACTTCGGATGGACAGCTAAGTATTCAAGTTTTCGTTTAAACTCAGAAAAAGCATTGAATTTATGCCTTTTCAGTTTGGATTTACTTAGGCTTTTCCATTTTGATCTGGGTTCAGTTAATGAGAACCATCTCCTGTTATGAACTCTCTTAATTGCATAGAAAACTTTGCTTAATATTTCTTCCATATAGATAGTCATGCTAATTAAAAGGTGAATTTTAAAAGCCCGACACACCATTAATTAGGGGATGCGAGAAAATGTCGGGCTTCCGCACGTCAAATGGATTTTAAAAGCTGCCAAGATACACACGTTATCTCCTGCAGCACACACATCTCAGAAGTTTTCAAAAAAGGGGCGGGATGTGGTCATTTCAGAGCGTGAACCCGAGATCCCCTGCTGCCTAACTTTGTAAGTTAAAAAAATACAGAAAAATAGGCAGATCTGCGGGGTTGTAAGGGTCGGAGATAACTGAGAGGAGGGAAGGCTATTAAACTAGGGGCGTTTGGAGGACCTCTCTCAACTGGGCGAACTGGGGATGAACTGGTAAAAATGGGAATAGACTCAACCGCCCCTTTTTAACCCCTCCTGATTTATGCAGTACAAGTGGCATTTGTGCACACGGCCAAGCTATTTTATAACATACGCGCAAGTTATAGAATGGCCGCATCCATGGGCGCGGGCCGACGAACGTGCACAGGTGAGCCCGCGTGCCAGTTTGAAAGTTACAGTCTTAGACTTATGTCACTGGTACCTGGTTACTCTGATACCTGCTTTTCACTCTCTTAAGGCTGTAGGCTTGCTTGAGTGTTAATGTACAGGCTTGTAAGATACCTGTATAATTGCTTCCAAGTGTGATACTAACCTTATTTCTCTAAATTTTTCTTTCATTACTAGAAAGCCCAGAACAGAAAATATAAGTCGCCTTGTTTGAAGATACCTTTGAATGAGACCCTTCTTAATCTCAAAGATTAGGTTCGGAAAAGTCACCTGTCAGTCAGAGGAAGCTGGGGAACGGTCCAAGTGGTCATAGAGAGGAGAGGGGTGTTTTTGTGTTTATTTTCACGATCCAACATGAAAATTATAGCCTTTGCCCCTGGGCCAGGTCTGATTGGTCAGTTTTGTTCGTTTGAACCACAGAGGTTGGTGCTTAGCTCCGAAATGGGCATCAGAACCTCTTATCATTTTATGTGCCCCAAAAAGAGATTATATTGGCTTTATAGAAAGGTCTTTGAAGTGAGATAGAATGACCTGGCGATTTATTACATTTATTGCTGAGGGTTAGGCATTAATTGGGGTTGATAGTGAATTTCAGATGTTGCAATACTTCTTACGTATCATGTCATGTGTATATGATGCTTTTATTACATTTTGTGCATTACCTAGAAGAGCAAGAGTAGTACTGATTACTGAATGTGCGATAGATACATTTGTACCCCCAGAAGTAGACTCTGGCTGATTGCCCAGCAGTGCCTTACATTACTAATGTGTTAGCTTCACTCCTGCTCCTTAGTTATTAAATGTAAGAAATTGGTTTGAAACACACCTGTGACTGCGGGCTACCTTGTAGCTTTGCAGCCCCTGCTCATCAGCTTCTTTTTAATTACATCCGATAACTTTTTTTTTTCCCCCCAGTGTGGTGAGCAGCTGCACTCAAGTACAGTCTCATCTTTCTAGTCCAGCCCTCCCCTAACCTCTCAACCTCTCATTTTCATTACAAATGCTTAAGACTTTGGCAGCCCTTCAGGCTTTCTCCTCTTTCCTGTTGCAGGAGGGAAGGCAGCTGCACGTCTTCTCATAGCCTGGGAAAATACTTCAGCCCCCTTAACAGCCCGCTAGGATGTGTCGACTTTTCCGCAAGGCTCCTGAAACCTGAGTGGTCATGGGTTTTTTCCCCTCTCTCTCTCTCGTTTCTCCCCCCCCCTCCCCATTTCTTTGCCCATCATAATTCGCATGCACGCAGAGGAGGTGAAGCCTCCTGGAGCCCAGCGGGAATGACGCTCGGTGCTCAGATTGACTTAATTTTGGGGGGTGCCACATTCCGGGATAAGATCACCAAGGAGGGCAGCTCCATGACTCATCACAACAAAACCAGGCCGAGCTGTAGCGTACGGTGACTTTGCTAACCTGTTTGATGGGGTGGTGGGCAGTTTCCCCAAAGCCAGTGTCTTGGAGAAATAGGAATGTGTACAGGTCAAAGGGCTTGGCTGAAAATCGCCAGCCTCAGAGCGTCTACAAGTATTCAGGGGCTTTCACCGGGGCGTGCTCCTAGCTGTGGGGTGAAAGAGGCATTCCTGTGTGCATGTCTAGGTCAGGGGAAGAGAAAAAAAAACAACCTAGCATGCTTATCTTTGAGGTTCACATTTTGGGCTCTATTTTGTGTCCCCCCCCCCCCCCCAATGACCACCCACACAAAGAGCTGGTGCAAAGCGTGCCAACACTTTTTGCACATGCCCATCGTATTTGCTCTTTGAAATTTGCCTTGAAGTGTTTCTGTTTGATTTGAAATTCTTTTCCCTTAATGGGGCAACTTTGTCCACCTTTGGCTAAATTCTAGCTGGATAATGTTTTAAAATATTAAAAAAATAATAAAATAAAACTGAATAAATTAAAAAACACCTCTTTGCATATATGAACACATATGCGGTGTTTTCAAAATGTACCCACGGTAATCTTACCAAAAATAATCGATAATATAATAAAATATTTATAACTAACACTAAAAAGTAATAAATAATTGAACACTGATACTAATAGTGATCAACATACCAAGAATTGTGGATGCAATTAAAGTTATCCCTCTAAATGGCTAACCAACAATATTAAAAGCTGTATGTGGCTAAATTCTAGCTGCATACTGCTAAAAGTTATGCAGCTAGAGTTTAGCCGCATAAGTCAGGGGCATTCCAGGGTGGACAGGAGGCAATATTTGATGTTAGCTGCTTAACTTATGTGGCTTACTTTAAGATAGCTGGGTATATTCAACAGCTACGAAGTTATTCAGCCACCCATTCCTCTCCCCTTCCTGCTAGGGACTTCTCCTTGTTTGGTCCCAGGACCTCTGGGCATAGGTTCTGTGGCTGCCCAGCATTTGCTGGGCAATGGAGGCAAGTAGCTTGATGAGTAGCTTGCCCCAGATTCAGGGCCAACACCCCAAGGCTGCAGAGGGAGGGAGGGCTCTGTGGCTGGAGCACCCATTCCTAGTTCAGAACTTAGGGCTCTAGCATCTGGTGAGGTTACTTGTCCAGAGGGTGAGGGAGGATGTGTGCAACCTGCGCGTTGAGATCAGGAGGCTGGTGGAGGTGGTGGAGCGTTACCCAGGTTCAAGATGACTACACCAATAAAAAAAAAACCCCAATAAATAAATAAATACACGGCTGCTCTTGACCTGGTGGACATGAGGCAACCACCACAGTCGCCAGTCCCCTAGGCTGTTCACGACCTGGACTCCAGCGGTTCCTGGGCCTTTTTTAGTTCTGTAAATAGTTTTCACCTTAGGTTTTCCCCACTCCTTTTCCCCCATTTCATTGTACAAAGTTTTTCCAGTTTTAACATTTTCAGTGTTTTTTTTTATTTTTTATATTTATTTCCATACTGTGTGAGTCTCTTTCTTTTGCATGCTGGAAACCCTCTAATCCCCGAATCTTGCCCCTCTCAATACAGCCTACTGCACATACCCACACACTTCCAATCATGTGCTTTGGCAAGCTACTCTGCCCTCTAACCTTTCTCTTGCACTCAACCCTTTCTTCAGCCTCTATTTTATACCGGATAATCAGGAGCTGCATTCTATACTTAGCTTGCCAGAATATCCTCCCTTCAGTGGGCACAGCACATCCAAGCTGTTAGTCACCAGTTTGGTGTTACTTCCTCTAAGTTGCAGAGATGTGAGTGCGACTAAGCCGTAAACTTTGGAGTATCCTATAGAGGGAAACATCCTGTCAGCTTCCCAAATACAAATCGACAAGGAATTGACAGTTACTGGCCCCTTCACCTACAGCAAATCCTCCAGTAAAGAAAAGATATTTTGATATGCTAGTAGGAGCCTCTTTCTACAGAAGCAGTCTCTGCATCAAGTTCTATTCAATCACCTCTGTCTCACTAAAGATAGTACTGTTAATTAAAGTTATAGTGAAAATAGTCTGTTTAAATGCAAATTGAAGAAGACCTGCTGAGAAGCAGAATACTGAACACGAGGCCCTGCTCAAGTAGCACAGCTTCCCTGGCCTTCCTGCTCTGATAAATCTCTGGAGTTTAAGTTTATTTAAACTTTTCCAAAATATTGCTTGCTTTTTCTTGCTGATAGATTATGCCTAATCTGTGTGGCTTGGGTTTTGAATTTTTTTTTTTCCTGTTTAGAACTTAAAATCAAAGATTAGAAAAGATTCTTAACGTCACCAAAATATTGCGTGCTTTTTCTGCTTAATCTGTTGCTTGAGTGTTGAAATTTTTTTCTAGCTGTTTAGAACTTTACTAGGCTTTTTTTTTTTAAATTCCTGTGTTTTTTAGAGGCTGAATAAAAGGGGCTTCAATCTACTGGAGTTTCTAGGTTTGGTGATTAACTGTTGCATTGTAAGGGGGGTGAGTGTGTCTCCAAACAAGGCACCACTTTAACCTACAGGAGTTATTTATTCCCTCTACCTCTGGGGTGTTTTCTTAACCTAAGTCCTTGGAAGAACAGTTTAAGTGAATAATATATCTGCTTCGAGGCTCAGGCATCAGAAAAACTAATTTGGGAAATAATTTTGATGGGGACCCAACAGTTAAATGCCTTTCAGGATCATCAACAAGTAGAAAGGCAAACCAGGTAGTCAAAGCAATTATAGAAGAAAGTATGGATCCTAATATCAATGTTGTCATCCATCTGGGGATCAACAAGAAACTTGTCCAAGCAGTGCAGACATATTTCCAAAATCTAGGGAAAGAGATTAGACGCATGGCAAAGCTTACTGCCTTCCCTGAAGTATTACCTGTTCATGGAAAGGGCAAAGAATGACTACGCCATATAGATAATTTCAATTCATGACTTAAAACATGTTGTAAAGAAAATTGTTTTGGATACATTGGAAGCTGGGGCCATGCATGGAGCAGTAAAAGGCTATATGGGATAAGGATGGCCTACACTTGTCCATAGTAGGAAAGAGGATCCTAAGTGAGAAATTCCAGTCATACGTTTTCAGGCATTTAAAGTAGAGAATGGGGGTGGAAGAAGGTAGCCAATTAAATTGAAATGTCACCCCCAAGCAATACAGAAAGTAGAAGGAGAAAATAAAATCATTCAGATTAATATTTTGCACTTAAGCAAAAGAACAGAAAAGGTGACTAGGAAGACCAGAAAGCCAAAGGAAATAAATAACAGTGGAAAGCTATGAGCATAAATGCTCATAGTCTGGGCAATCAAATCTCAGATCTTCAGGCCTTAATGGTGGAGGCGGACTTGGACTTTGTTGCTATTACAGATACATGGTTCAATGAGTCTCATAATTGGGAATCAGACATCTTGGGTTATTAACCTGTTAAGCAAGGACAAAAAAGACAGAAAACAGGGAGGAGTAGCTCTTTATGTCAAAAACAATATCCAAACAACTGAAATGCAAAGACATGGGGGTAGAGAAGAAGCACTATGAGCTGACCTAAAAAGATGATGATGATTCCATTTACACTGATGTGATCTACAGGCCTGCAACCCAAACTGATCAAATGCATCCAGAAGGTGGGAAAAAGGGAGAAGTGTTGCTCGTTTTAATCTGCCAGATGTGGATTGGAGTATCATTGCAAGATGTAGAGAGATAGTGGATGCCCTTCAAAATGGTGTGTGTGCACACCCAGGGATGCTTCACCTGAAGTACTGTGTTCAATTCTGGAAGCTGTATCTCAAAAAGGATGGAAGCAGTCCAGTGGAAAGCGACCAGAATAATGTAGGATCTATATTAGAAGACCTGTGAGAAGAGGCTGAAAGATCTAAAAATGCATACCCTGGAGGAGAGGAGGTACAGGGGAGATGTGATACAGACCTTCAGATCCCTGAAAGATATTAATGATGCACAAACATCAGACCTTTATTTGTTGGAAAGGAAACTGTACAATTAAGAGTCATGATATGAAACTCCAGAAGGAATGAGTCAGAACCAACATCCAGAAATATTTCTTCATATGTATCTTTTATTAAATGTATACCCGCGCATATTAGCAATTGCACAAATACGAGTGTATGTTACATGAAATCACAACACGTTCACAGTTGCGCATAACTATTACAAACATATATGAAGTACATATTCAAAAGCCTTTTAGACTGATTACTAGAAAGTTATCTGTCTAAATGGCTTAGCCAATTACTTAAAAGGCTTATCCAGCTAAATTCTAGCTGGATAACAAATTATCTGACTATAATTTAGCTGGGTAAGTCAAACGTGTTCCTGGGGCAGGAGGTAGGCGTTCTGGGGAGGAGCAGAGTTAGCTGGATAATTTAACTGGCTAATTGTAGATGCATCATAGGGCAGGTATAAAGTTAGCCACATACCACATATCCAGCTAACTAACTTATCCGGGTATATTTAACAGGTGGCTGTGCCGCTGAATATCCCAGTTAATTTAGCTGGATATTTGTATCTAGCTAACTTAACTAGCCGCTCAGTGGCTGAATATTTACCCCATATATGTATTTTTTCTATGGTGCGAACTTCCGATTCTTCTGTGGTGGAATCATTCTAAAATGGCTCCCTCCACACGCCAGCAAGCCACCAGCAATGTCTACAAACTGGTGTTCTTGGTGAAGAAATAAGAGAATATGCTCTTTCCATGCTAAGGGGTCCACCAACACAACTCCAGACTTCAGAGGAGCAGATTATGGAGTAAGTGAATAGAGGGTAGTATTAATTAATTAATTTATTTCATTCTTTTTATTTATTTTAAATCTTTGCTATACCATCGTTAAGCTAGTCGCCATCACAACGGTTGTGGGTGGAAGTAGGGGGATGGAATTGGGGGACTGGATGTGGGGAAATAGAGAGTAGGGTAGGTGTAGGTGGGGGACATTTGTTATGTAGGGTGTGTTAAAGACAATGGGAAGGTATGAGGTGGCAATTGTTGGGTGGAGGTAGGTGGGGGTGGTGCTTACTGTACAATTCCATATTATTCTGGATAGATTGAGCACCTGAAGAAGAAGGCCCGGGAGCTCCAATGCAAGGAAAGGTAGTGGCTTCTGCAGGTGCAAGCCTAGGAGGAGGAACACCAAGGTAAGTTCATAAAATTATCATCAGGGAGATATCTAGATATTTTCAATGTCAAGCCAACATCATAGGTCCCACTATTGTGCAGCCTACTATTCGGCCAACTCTCATCTACACAAGCTTTATATTTGCCACTTTTCAGGGTCCTAGGGATCACTGTCATGATGTTGTACTTGTTATGCACAAACCATCTTTGCATAAAACTTATGAGGGTGTTACATCCTATGCCTCATGTTCAGCAGTAAAACTTTGTGCCTATCATTCAACAAACACTCATAGATTTGTGTCAGTATCCTGGACCTAGATGTCTTGCTATCTAAGGCGCTCGCTAACATAAGCCATTCAGATATTGAGCCTACTAGCTAGCCCCCAACACTACCTAGCCATCATGTTGTCACAAGAGGTTTTATAGTCATTCCCAAGCTTTCGGCAATAGTAAAGACCAGTTTGGATTCTTTCTGCCCGACCAAGATTGACAATGGGGTCTCGAGCTGGATTATGCTCTTAGAAGACTCCTTAGATAAAGTTGCTCCACATGTTTAAAAAGTAAACCGAGAAAATATCATGCACCATGGCTGAACCCTAGCATTAGATCACTGAGAGCATATCTATGACGCATAGAACATCACTGGAGAAAAGTGAGATCTCCCAATGTCTTATTGGCCTATCGGTCCTTATTAGATTCTTATCATAGGTCCATTCAGGACTCCAAACGTGCCTTTTATTCTAAACATATTCATGAAATCGGCTTTCACCCTAAGGAATTGTTTAAAATAGCAAAAACTCTGACAAACACCTTACTCTAGGTCTTTGTTGCGACTCATCCAAATCTGTAGGCAACTTACATTGTAACCCCAATATTTAAAAAAGGCTCCAGGGGCGATCCGGGTAACTATAGACCAGTGAGCCTGACTTCAGTGCCGGGAAAAATAGTGGAAACTATTCTCAAGATCAAAATCATAGAGCATATAGAAAGACATGATTTAATGGAAGATAGTCAACATGGATTTACCCAAGGGAAGTCTTGCCTAACAAATCTGCTTCATTTTTTTGAAGGGGTTAATAAACATGTGGATAAAGGTGATCCAGTAGATGTAGTGTATTTGGATTTTCAGAAGGCGTTTGACAAAGTCCCTCATGAGAGGCTTCTACGAAAACTAAAAAGTCATAGGATAGGAGACGATGTACTTTCGTGGATTACAAGCTGGTTAAAAGACAGGAAACAGAGAGTAGGATTAAATGGTCAATTTTCTCAGTGGAAAAGGGTAAACAGTGGAGTGCCTCAGGGATCTGTACTTGGACTGGTGCTTTTCATTATATATATATAAATGATCTGGAAAGGAATACGACGAGTGAGGTAATCAAATTTGCGGATAATACAAAATTATTCAGAGTAGTTAAATCACAAGCAGACTGTGATACTTTACAGGAGGACCTTGCAAGACTTGAAGATTGGGCATCCAAATGGCAGATGAAATTTAATGTGGACAAGTGCAAGGTGTTGCATATAGGGAAAAATAACCATTGCTGTAGTTACACGATGTTAGGTTCCATATTAGGAGCTACCACCCAGGAAAAAGATCTAGGCATCATAGTGGATAATACTTTAAAATCGTCGGCTCAGTGTGCTGCAGCAGTCAAAAAAGCAAATAGAATGTTAGGAATTATTAGGAAGGGAATGGTTAATAGAACGGAAAATGTCATAATGCCTCTATATCGCTCCATGGTGAGACCACACCTTGAATACTGTGTACAATTCTGGTCGCCGCATCTCAAAAAAGATATAGTTGCAATGGAGAAGGTACAGAGTAGGGCAACCAAAATGATAAAGGGGATGGAACAGCTTCCCTATGAGGAAAGGCTGAAGAGGTTAGGGCTGTTCAGCTTGGAGAAGAGACCCTCCAGTCTTCAGGTACAATGGATGATTTTAATGATAGGTTATACATTTTTACTAATAGGTCTGAAATTTCATTTTTGAGTTCCTTCAGAACCCTGGGGTGTATACCATCCGGTCCAGGTGATTTACTACTCTTCAGTTTGTCAATCAGGCCTACCACATCTTCTATGTTCACCGTGATTTGGTTCAGTCCATTGGAATCATTACCCATGAAAACCTTCTCTGGTACAGGTATCTCCCCAACATCCTCTTTAGTAAACACCGAAGCAAAGAAATCATTTAATCTTTCCGCGGTTGCCTTATCTTCTCTAAGTGCCCCTTTAAGCACTCAATCATCTAACGGTCCAACTGACTCCCTCTACTGAAGAGTAGGGGGACCGATTCCTGAGGAGCCGAATGCAGAAGTGAGAGAGACCTTTATAGAGCTTTGCCCTTGACATCATCATCTGGTGTCATGGGGCTTTTCCCACCACTTGCCCTTTAAGAAGGCTGAGGTCCGGCGTGCGTGCACCCCTAAGAAGCAGGGCATCAGCTGGGACTGGCAGCGTCTGGCAACATGGAAGTCAGCTTTGTCCTGCTGCGTTGGGAGCCAGCAGGGAGCCCCTGGCTAAGGAGGTGAGTGCGGTGGTCTGCGGCCCGTGGACTGCCAAAAGTAACAGTTATTATGTTGTTAAGTTTACCCTGGCTGTGTATCCCATGAATATTCAGTGGTGAAATGCTTATCCTATAATTGAAGTGTACACAGTGAATGGCTGTAAAACCAGGAAGAAAGTTGAGAGTTTTGGTTTTACTTGCGGGTGCAGTGAAGTTGTTTTCGGGGATTGGTGTGTGTCAGCACTGATGTCTAGCTATAGGGGCCGTGCTGCTCTCCCCCACCAACCAAAGGAAGGTGAGCTACCCCTACTGTTTCAATACAGGTCCATTTCGCCATCTGCACAAGCCATAAATTGGAACCCACTAAATAAATGTGAGGGCATGTCCACTTTTCATTCAGGGACAAAGATTTCTCATCATTTTATGTACCCTGGATTAGGGGCTACACTTGGAAGAGAGAATCCCCTGCCTCTATCCTGGAAAAACCGTCATGTGAGGCCATTTGCTTTAGAAACTTAATCCAAAGGACTGAGTGCAGAAACCTCAGCTGCAGGAGGCCCAGCACAGGACTAATTACGGACCTCTCCATCTACAGCTATTAAGAGCAAAAAGCAGCACAAGTATACCACTCCTGTGAAGCGAACTAATCCATTCTTTAAAAATAAAACAACAACAAATTAAAGCATGCCGACATGTAGCTACCTGGAAGTGTGACAGAGTGGTGTTCTTGGATCTAATCCAGCTTTGGGACTCAACAACATCAGTGCTAGATAAGTGAATCATGACAGCATTAATGAAGGCTGATGGCTGAAAAGCCTTCATTAATTTTGGCCTAATCAGCACAATAGGAGAAGGCAGCACATCGCAGCTGTGAAACTCTGGAGGGATCAGAGCTGAAGTTCTAATACGGTCCTTCTCATACCCAGAAATTTTTTCCCCCCCCCCCCCTCACAGAACAGATTTCTTTTGTCATGTAACTTAATTGCCGGGGTAGTGAAGAGGCTTCAGTTTTCAACCAGCCTGCGGTTTTACCTTACAGTTCTGCTCATTAAGTTATGTGGCAACAAAAAATTGTTATCTTTTGGTTTTACTGTTGTGGAAGTGTGGAGAAAAATTAGCAAGAAGCTGTGAAGGCCTCAGGCCTGATCCTCTCTCTCTCTCACGACTGATGGTTTAGTGCGGCCTTTATGTTCTCATTCACACATACGGGCTAATTAAATTTACACTAGAGCAGACAACCTGCAGCAAGAACATTTCTCATATATCTCGAAAAAATGACAACAACCTTTGCAACAGTGTTAGGTTTTCCAGCTGGAAGGATTAGTTTTCAAAAATATTAAGTCCCTAAATTAGGTACCTAAATATAGGTGGTTTTTCAGCTGAATTTAGGGATATTTTCAACTGGAAATTCCCTATATTCAGGCACCTGAAATTTAGGCCTGTCATTAATTTGCCTAGATTTAAGTTCCGAAGCTAGGTGTCTAATGATGAAAATCACTGCTAGGTGCACTTTTACCTTGCCCTAACTCCATCCCCATAGTTGATCACATTTTAGGGACCTAAATTTAGGGGCCTACTGAAAATAGGCTCTTAAATTTAGATGCTTAGCCTCGCCCAGTTTTCAGAGAGGCTGAATTAAATGCCTACCCCCCAAAATTAGGAAAAGATAGTATGCCAGAGACTTGAAATCTGGCAAATATAAGCTTTTCCCCCTCCCACTTGAGCCAACCCCAAGCCTCCCAATCCTGCCGGCACCCCCTAAATGGCACTGGCCAACGGGGGGCTGTGGTAGAAGCATTCTGCTCCCGCCGGTATCGCGCATTGCTGAAGGAGTAATACTCTTACAGTAATGCTGGCAGTTTATGCTATGGCTGTCTCTATCAAGGATGCCGCTGGAGGCGATCGACTCCTATCGTGATTTCAGTGGCCATGGCCATTTGGTGGGAGTTGGAAGGAGTACGAAGGTTGGGATTGACTTTAGCGGGGGGAGGGGAGGAGAGAGGTGGAGGAGAACTTTTACATTTGTCATAAACTGATTTGCTGGGGGGGCTGGCTTACTACGTTTTCGGAAGGTTTGGGGGTGATTGGGGGGCACTGGCCTGCCAGCCCCAACTTCTACAACATTCAAAGGGGGAAGGGGAGTACTGGCTGTTGGTAGAAATCGGGTTGGGTTTTTTTTGGTTTTTGTTTACATTGGTCAGCACTTACCCAGCTATAAGCTTTAAATAGAGCAGCTTGAGGTTATCTGGGAACATATTCCTGGATAATTTTAACCCTCCGCTTGCCCGTGTCTAGAGATAACTGAATAAGTTATTTGCCTAGCTCTAAATATCAGAGTTAGCCAAATAAGTTATTTGGTTGCCTAAACTCCACCCTGGAACATCCCCAAAATGCCTTCTTAGATAAGTGCTGGCAATGTTCAAAAGTCCCCCGGTGGGGGTGAAAGAAGGTTCCCTTGTTGGACATAGTGTATGTTGAAGAGTGAAGGTGAATTTAGTCCCTGCGAAGAAACGGGATGGTTCAGGACACAGTGTATGTTGAAGAGTGAAGGTGTATTCAGTCCCTGTGAAGAAACGGGACGGATTCAGTACATAGTGTGTTGTTGAATGCAAAAATTAATGTAACCCGTTGTGAAAGAACAGGATTGAAGTAACCCCATACATATAAAAAGAAGAAGAGAAGGATATATAAAGATATTTTTTGAAAATTATATAAAAAATTGATGGTGTACTGTGGGGATACTCTAATGTGTATTAGAGAAAAGCCGGGTGAAGATTAACACAATATGATACATTGTAACATTTAGTGCGTCACATTGTTTCTTGATGTTTATTTTTAATGGTGTGCATGGAGTGAGTGAATCTAGTGAAAGTCATGTTTTTATATTAATAATAAAAAATATGTTTTGTATGATATGATTGTACTACATAGTTGATTCTCTCATTGTGTATATTGTGCTGTACTTCGAGAGAACGAGTGAAAATATATCCCTGGTGTTGTATTTACAGAATGTTCAAAAGTCAGCATTTATCCGGATAACTCAATGCATTTCAATACTGACCTCAACATATTTGTCCGTTGCTAGCTTTTAGGCTCTCTTCAGAAAATCCTCTATGCTGCAAAGTTCTAGCGTTTAAATGTGATAAGGAAGGCTACAGATCAAGGAATATATTGGGCAATAAATTATTAAAGCAAACTTGGACCAGCAAATATGTTGAGAGCATAAAACTGGTCATCCAGTAATTTACAATATTATTCAAGAGGGCCTCATTCATTGTTATACTAAAATCCAGCCATCTCAACAGTACATTGCGAATGCTTGTGAATTTCCTTCTTCCACTTCACATATGCTATAGTAAATAAAAACATATTTTGGGTTGTTCATTCGCTCCAACCTCCCTGTTCCACATTAAACGCTCTTGCCAATCTCAAATTAATTTGCAGCATGAAGGATGTTTAAAATATTTTAAGTGAAAATGTCCCTGTTTTCTTACTGCCAATCTTTCTCCCAGCTGGTCCTTGGCTTTGTTGCCCCTGCCTGCTTAGATTTAATATACTTTTTTTTTTTTGGTACAGTTTTTATCCAGATCTATACGCAAAGCGCCTTACAAAGAATATACAATGAATAATAGGATACAAAAGCTAAATAAAAAGCAAATCGGAGACCTGGAGATAAAATGCATGATTAGGCACTAGGATTTGATCAGCCGATAAAACGAACTGAGTTTAGAAGGGAAATTGAATCCTGAGCATGTCAGCACACCTTGTCCCAGAGCTAGGGAGCAAGTAGATCGAAGATAAGGAAACAAGAACTTAGTTCATGCAGGTAGTGCAAAGTTGAGTTTGAGTGGAGAGACCTTTGGGAAATATAGCAAAGAGGTCATGAGTTGCTGAACCGTGAATGAGCTCATCATATGTAAGAATCAGGAGTTTGAACTGTGCATGGTATTTGATTGGAAACCAATGAAGGTAGCAGAACAGAGAAGGAACATGATTAAACTTCCTATATGGCTGTTGCTGAGAATTCACTTCTACTATACAATTGCCTTGGTTGGTTAATTCCTTTTTTTCTTGACCACTCATTAACAGGGTCATCAGATTTCTCTATAACTTCATTGTAATAATTTGCCGCATTTTTCCAAGAATTTCTCCATCTTGCAAAAAGCCATAGATCAGTTTTCCCTGCCACATACAGCACAGTTGTTACAGATGAATGAAATTCTCTTATCCTGCTCAGTGATTTTGCCTCGATTGATTGTGATTTAAAGATGTACTTACTAAACTGAAATCCACTACCTGTAATCTGGACTCCTTGGCTTATCAGAGAGGCAAGAAGGCAGGGGGAGAAAGGTCTTGGTTGGCCACAATTAACATGGTGACGGGCAGGCTTCCTACCCACCTTCTATATTCCCCCGCACTAGCTTGTTTGTGGGACATTAGGAGAAGTGAGTGAGGTACACATTGTGGCCCCCTCCCCCTACCTTTCTTTGATTCTGTGACATCTGGTATCCTTGTGGAGATTTCAAACCAAACTGTGGCCTGAATAGGGGTTGCCAAATTTTAATAGTGAAAATTCTGAACATCCCTCACAAGAACAATGGATCACGGCGGCCCCGACAAAACGCGTTTGTTTTGCGCTGTTTATTGTAAACCACTTTTAACTTCCAATGGAATTGCAATCAAATTTTATAAAAAAGTGTCAGTATCCCCTCTACCTCTTCCCTGCTCCCTTCTGCATTTATAGAATAAACATTAGATATTTTTTCATTTTCTATCATATATCTCTGGATCACCAGCAGAACTGAGCCAAAACATCTTAGCATGGGTGTGAGAAGTCTGTGTGTATGAGAGAGAGTCTGTGGGAGTGTGTTGTCTCACACACACAGGGCTTCTCACTCCCATGCTCTCTCACACACACATAGACCTTTCTCACTCCTTTGCGTTCTCTCACACACACAAACACATATATAGGCTTCTCACAGCCATGCTCTCTTTCTCACATACACACACAGGCTTCTAATTTCCATGTTCTCTCGCGCTCTCTCCCACACTCTCTCTCTGACACACACACACACGCACACATATACTCTAGTAGGGACCCGCCTTTCTTCCGAGTTTTTTTGGGTTTTTTTGCTGTAAAATCTTTTCTTGGGCCACTGCAGGATGAGCTCTGTGGCAGCTCTGCAACATGGTTTCCTCTTCTTAGGCTGCCCAAGGATGACTCCATGGCAGCCCTACAGCTTGGCATCCTCCTCTCAGGCCACTGTAGGATGAGCTCTGTAGCAGCTTGAGGGCAGGGTCTCCTCCTTATGGGTCACTGCAATATGAGCTCACAGTGGCCCGGTGGCAGGGTCTTCTCTTTTTGGGCTGCTGGGCAGCATTGACTGGGTGGGCTGTGGTCTACCCCTGGCTATGCCATTGACTAGGTGTACTAAACACAACCTTCAGCAAGGAAAGAGCTTTATCAGTGAATAGAAGTGGAAGTGCTTTTGTAGCCGGCTACAGGTGGGGCAGATTAATTCCCCTTATCCTATGAGTGGATGTGAGTAGGCAAATTGTCTTGATAACAGGCAGCAGTCTAGCCCTAAAACTTCCTAGTGGCAAGGTAGCACCTCAAGATTAGATCAGAGCAAATGGGTCACTGGTGATGGACTAGAAGGTTAAAATCCAGACAATTTCTAGACATTTTAGCCCTCAGACTGGATCTCTAAATTCCATATTGTCTGGAGAAAATCCAGACAGTTGGCAACCCTAGGCCTGAATCGCATCAGAATGGTTGAGTCCCATAAGGCCTTGGATCAAAGTGTCCCTCACCTTTCTACCTGGCTCCTTCTTCTAAATCCTAATTTTAAGCTCTTTTGTCCTGATGTTTTGTTTGGATTGCCTTCTGTAATGCCACAATGGAGGGTGACCTGAGCCCAAGGCATTTCCATGTTTAGATTGCTTTTCATATGTTGAGCAAGTAGCTCTGTGCCTGTATTGGGGGAAGCGAGAAAATGTTATATTGAAGCAGTGGTGGTCAAGTGTGATCAGTGACCATACTACTGGGACTCAAATGTGTGAATATCACATGGAGGTCAGGGGCATGGCGGAGGTCCACTGGTACCGCTTTGGAAACTGGGAGGGATTGGCTGTTAGTGGGATGTGGTGGCTCACCCCTGAATCTGTGGAGGGAGCGGGGGGAAAAGGAGGTGCTTTGGTTTGACCAGGCTGGGTATGGTTTACATTTTATTTGAGGCTTGGGTCAGTCTATATTTCCTATGAATAAGCTGCAGCCTTGTTTAAATCCATTACTTAGTGTGCAGTGTCTTTTTTTAAGGGTTGCGCTAGTGGGGGGAAAGCTGATATGTCTCATATGCCCATGTTAGTCTTTACGTAAAGGTTGTTTTCCTAGAATTCTAAAATAAGTGATTCTTTAACCATTGTTAAAAAAAACCCCCAAAAACGCTCTCTTGACCCATTGGAGCTAAATAGTTATAGGCCAGTATTAAACTTTACTTATCTAGCCAATATTATCGAGAACATAAGAAATTGCCATGCTGGCTCAGACCAAGGGTCCATCAAGCCCAGCATCCTGTTTCCAACAGAGGCCAAACCAGGCCATAAGAACCTGGCAAGTACCCAAACACTAAGAAGATCCCTTGCTACTGATGCAATTAATAGCAGTGGCTATTCCCCAAGTAAACTTGATTAATAGCTGCAGTTTTTGGATCAGAATCAATGTTTAACTCCATTACAGTCAAGATGCAGACCAGATTTCTCTACAGAAACAGCTTTGGTGATGATGACTGATTACCTTCCTCATGGAATGGATTAGGGAAATATAACTTTATTAGTTCTCACAACAGTTTTTGATACCATACACCACTATAATTGACTGAGGTGTTTAGATAATGTAGTTATTAGATGTTTTGTTTTAAAATGGTTACACTGTTACCTGGAGGGTAGATCCAATCAGTAGTCCTGGGAGAATAAATTTCAGCTCCATGTGTACTAGGATGGGGCGTTTGATAAAGTCCCTCATGAGAGAGGACTCATGCGGGAATAGGAGGCAATGTCTTACTCTGTTAAAAGATAGAAAACAAAAGTAGGACTTCATGGTCTGTTTTACAAATGGAGAAAGTTAAATATTGGAATACCCTAGGGATCCGTACTGATAATGTTTTGTTTTTAATCTTTTCCATTATTGATCTGTAAAAGGGAGTAATGAGTGAGGTGATCAAATCTGCAGATGACACAAAAATATTCAAAGTTTTTAAAACACAAGCAGACTGTGAGGAACTGCAAAAGAACCTTGCCAGACTGGAGACCTGGGCATCTGCATGGCAGATTTAATGAGAAGCAAAGTGATACTCACAGGGAAAAATGATCCAAATTATCGGTACAGAATGCTGGATTCCATTTTTGGAGTCACCTGTTAGGAAATCTAAGGTCGGCGAATAAAGCACTCTTAACTGTTCCATTGGTTAAAACAGCACGTCATGCCCAAGACAGGGAGCGAGCATTGTCACTAACGGGACCCACCTTGTGGAATACAATGCCTCTTGAAATAAGATTACAGAGAAATTTCAAACTATTCAAAGGAAGTTTGAAAACCTGGCTTTTTAAACAGGCTTTTTATAAAGAGAATGGAGAAAGTAAGTGAGTAAAAGCGGGCATCAGTAAATCAGCACCCAGCACTTAGTTTCCATGTGCTCACCTGTTATTTTTTTTCATTGATAACCTTAGATAAAATTACATGTAAACCAGCCATGAAGCATGTATTAAAAGGACAATTTATATGAAACTCATCAAATAGTCTTTATATTGGAATTCTCTGTTACCGGATCATTGTTGGCACTTCTATTAAGTTTTACCTATTTTTTTTTTTTTTTTTACTACATGTGCCTTTTTGTAAACCGTTGTGATGGTAAATAATTTGACGGTATAGAAAAGATTTTAAATAAATAAATAAATAAAATTTGTATTCCTACCATTGAACAATGGCTTCTATAGAACAAACTAACTTGCAATAAGAAAAAGACTGAATTTCTTCTCATAGAAAGAACCCACTCCATGTGGCAATATTCTTCTATTACTCTTGATGGCTCTATTTTTAACATACAACAAAGTATTAAGAGCCTCAGTGTGTGGCTTGATCCTCATCTTTCTTTTCGGTTACACATCAGATCAGTTATTACATCTGGTTTCTACAAACTCAGAGTATTGGCTGGTTTGACACGTGTGCTACATGAATCTGAGTTTTTAACTGTTGTTCAGCTTCCATCTTTCCTTTAACTGATCATTGCAATGGCCTTTATTAGGTCTCCTTGACATCACATTGCATCTTCTTCAACTTCTTCTCAATGCTGTTACTCGATTGATTTCTGGGATGAAACAATACATGCATATTACTCCCACACTTATAGAATTACACTGGCTACCCATACAACAGCACATTGAGTACAAAATCGGTCTCACGGTATTTAAACTCATACAGTCGGCCATTTGCCTCACTTAAGTTATATCAACCCTCATGACAGCTAAGATCCTCTCAGAAAGGCCTATTATTTATTTATTTAGGATTTTTTTTATACCGACATTCTTGTAGAAATTACAAATCACACTGGTTTCCAGAGAACAAAAAACTTTGCATGAGAACGTTACATGGAACAAAGTGACAAGTAACAGTATTGAGCTAACATCATTCTCAAAATAAATACAGAGTGTAATTCGACAATTATTAACTAAATAACATTTAAAAACAAAATATTTACAAACGGAAGTTTATAGTTTCTTAATAGCTTTATGGCTAATCATAACTAAAGAGACTGTGTTATGTGTTGGACCAGTTGGTCAAGGTTGTTTGATATTATTAGATGTTCCTTCCCTAAAATATGCTGGTCTCTTTGTAACAAGATAGCCTGCCTTTTCAGTGGCAACTCCCACACTGTAGAACTCCTTTCCTGAAGAAGTGCGTCTTTGTTCGTGTATTAAACATTCAGAGGTCTTCTCAAAACCTTCCTTTTTAAGAAGACTTACTTTTGATTACTATAAGCTTGTTACCTTCCATACTTAGGCATGCTCTCATGTCTATTTAATATTTTTGTTTCCTCTGATTTGTGCGTCAATTGTGTCTAACATACAATTTTATGGTATCTGTTAATCATGTGTAACATTTTTATAGATGATTTACTATGTATGTCTCCTAGGCCTTCATTGTGTTAGACAACTAAGAAATTTTAATAAACCTAATTCTAATGACCCAAACCGGCCACTATCAGAGAAAGGATGCAAGACTCAATCGACCTAGTCTGACCCAGCATGGCACATCTTATGTTCTTATGTTAAATCTGAAACTCCTTTTCATTACATGAGCCACTAGATTGAAACAATAAAATCCACCAGCCTTGTTTATTTTCTCTACTCTCCCTCAACTTTCTTCTCAGAACAAGCATTACTGTAGTTTCAGTCACATGCTCATAATCTCATCATTTCCAAATTATTAAGACCCTAGATCAGGAGTGGCCAACTCTGTTCAAGATCCATAAACTGGTCTGGTTTTGAGGATATCCACAAGGAATATGCTTGAGATATATTTGCGTACAATGGAGGCCGTGCATGCAAATCTATCTTATGCATATTCATTGTGAATATGCTGAAAAACAAGGCTGTTTGTGGCTCTTGAGAACCAAAGTTGGCCACCCCTGCCCTAGATTAGAATTAGAATGTAGATATATAGAAGGCTCTGATATCACTAGCAGCCTGCAAATGATTGACCTTATTAAAACAGTAGTTGGGGCTTCCCAATATGATAATATATTACTGCTAATATCTTGGATCTGCCAGACAGTATATTGAGTAGAGGTAGGTAAGCCAAGAGGTTTGATAGGGAGCCAGAGCCACGTCAAGGAATGTGGCTGGGCTTTAACTGCCAAAAGACAAGCCACGGCAATTTAATTAGGACAGAAAAAGTACACAATTATAATCAAACATAAAAAAATGCATTGCTCAACTTATGTATGCTCCTGATTTTATTTATCCTTTGCGTATTTCTTCTTTTTATAATTTTTTTTCTGGATCAGTTCTGTCTTTTTATTCCTTCTGCTTTATTGCTGTTTTAATTTTCCTATTTTCTTTTCATTTCTTCATGCTCTTTGGTATCCCTTTTTCTTTTCTTTATTAAGTTTGTCAATTTCTATTGTCATTTTCAATAACTTTGTCTATAAAGAATAAAGAGGATATCTGTCGATAACTACGGTACCTAAATTGTTCTGATCGAAGGATTGGTTCTTTAGTATTGATTTGATGGAAGCTCTTTGAATTGATTCTGGAAACACTCCTTCAGTTAGTGATAAATTATCTATTTTAGCCACATCAGGAGATATGTTATGAATAGTTTTTAATGCATTACTCAAGAGAGGGTTTAATACGCAACATGCTGGATTTAGTTTAGCGATTACTTGCTGGATTTCAACATTCGAAACATGGGAAGAGGATTCTGAACATGATACTGCTTTATGAGAAATAAAAGGGTATTGGATAAAGGATGGAACTTACTAGTTAAATTACCCACCTTATTTGCAACAAATTGCAGAAAGTCATTATAGCGAGAGGGACATAAACCAGACTTAGCATTTTTGTGACTTTCAAAAGAAGATTTCAGAAGACATTCTACAATAGAAAATAAAAATCTTGAATTATCATCTGATTCATTACTTTTAGTCATAAAGTACCTTTTTTTGTCATATTAGTAGAATCTCTGTAATTCTATAATTGTTGTCTATGGTATCTCTAAATCTTGATTGGATTTGTTTTTTCTCCATTTTCTTTTAGCATGGAGCAAAGTTTGCTTTTCTTCTCTCAGTTTAGATGAGTACCATGGTGATCTATTTTTCTGGTGTTCTTTCAGTTGTATAGTTTGAAAAGGGGACAGTTAATCTGCTACCCCTAAAGTTATTTCATTACATTCAGATATGACCATAGTGATGTTCTCATATATGGCATTTGTTTAAAACATGTTTTTTTATTTGTACTTTTTAGCAGAAGATACAGGCAATGTAGAGTCCTTCCCATGTGTGTGCTCTTTATCTATTTCCATCTGGGCTACTTAATCCTTAACCTCAACCTCTTTACTGGGATATTGTAACTTCCCTATTTTGCAAGTATCCCTGGACGATACCTTCCTCCAAAGGAGTCGGAGAGAAGAGGGGAAAGGGTAGAAAGGATAGGTAGGGGTATAGGGAACTGGGGAAGCCCTACTCCTGTCACTGCGCATTGCCTTTGAAAATTCACCCCCCACCACTACGGTCACCTGTCCACACATGCACGCGCGGATGTTAAAATCTACTGCGCGTGTGCATGCGGATATATTTTATATCATGTGCGCGTTATAAAATAGCCGTGTCCATGTGTGCTCTGGGAAACGCACACACATCTTAAAATTGACCCCTTAGGTATCAGGTGAATGGGAGGGCGTCGGCATTGGGGGAGGTAGATGATGAGAGTACGAATAATATTTCATGGGGATGGGGAGGGAGGGTTGGGCTTGGCGGTGATGATACTTTTTTTTTTTTTTTTTTAGATACCGAGGTATAGCAGAGTTGCCTTCACTCCGGTTTACATTATAACAAACCAGTTACATTTAAATTTGACAGATTACATTAATCAGACTGAGAAACAGACATAAATATTAGTCTAACAAACAGCAGGATATATTACAAGTAAGGTATACTGAAAAAACAGGGTTCATAGATAATAGGATATATCTGTAGTTAGAGGGCGGGATAAATTGTCTTAATACCTCTTAATTTTACACATTTGAAGGGTTTGGGGGAGGGGGGAGGAGCCCATGCCAGCAAGTGGATTGATACTTTTGTAGTGGGAGGTAGTAATCGGGCTGGGAAGTTCACAACAGGTTTTATTTTCTTTTTAATAAGTAGCACTAGTTACCCAGATATCTTTGAAAATACCCGGGTAAGTAGTTAGTTATCCAGTCATATTCAAATGATGGCCGATTAGGATTAAATGTATCCAGTTATAAGTAGCCGGATATCTTTAGGCTAGTGTATTCAGTGGGACGTTGATCCGGATAATGCTCGCCCGTCTGCACTGGGGTTTGATGCTCGCCCGTCTAGAGTAGGTACTAAAAGAGGAGGTGAATGCAGGTAAACATGCAGTAAGCAGGGATTTCATTAGTTTAGGGTGGATGTGATCCGCTTTAAACAAAAGATCTAAGGACATTTTGAAATGGCAGCTCATTCCTACTCTCAGATTTTCCCCTTTCAAATGTATTCTATTGCAATCTCTCTTTATTTTCACCTGGCACACTGGGCATCAGTATACGTATTAGGGAGATTTTACACCCCTTCTTTTCCAAAAGGAAAGCAACTTAACTTTACTGCATTGGGTGGAATAAATCCCTATGCAATAATAGCAACAGAGCTCTGTTTTCATATTCTTATAAATGGCCCTCTAAATGTTTTAATCATTTCTGATTTAGGGTTGTTTCTGTTCTCTCCCATACCATGTTGCGTTCCATGCTATCCATAAATAAAACACTGGGCCATAGTCATGAGTAGGTTAGAGAATGCCCAGCCTCGCGATCACATTACAAAACAAGGACGCCTTGGAGTTTTGTCTTCTGAGAAGATTAAAGAGGGCCCTGTCATTACAAACCTGGCTACCAAGTTTCTTTAATTGAGGAACTGGTCCTGAAATGGGCTATCGCAGGGCAAATAAAGCCTGGCTTGCAGTCTCTAGGGGAGTCCTGAAATAGACCTGTTTAACAGAATCACACGTAAGTCAACATTTTCCCCTCCATGCAAACAAACGCGTGCACACCTGGCATATGGATGTGGAGGCTGACAGTACAATGACGGACAAAGCAGAACAGCCTGTGTGACGTGCTGTGAATTAATCACAGAGTGAGGCCAGCATGCTGGGCAAACAAGCTCTGAATTTGTGTCTGTAGCTGTGATTAAATTAGAAAGCTCTCCAACTAAAACAAACACGGATTGCTAAATAGTGTGAATGAGGCTAATGAAGTGGATGAAAGGTAGCTTGACAAGTAGCAGGGAGTGAGGAGAGAGAATGGGCAGGAAAGGAGGGAGAGAAGCCTCCTAACAGAGGCAAAGTTTCTGTTGGTTTTCTGGAGGAATAATGAGATTAGAGCTTCAGAGGGCACTCTGAGTGTTTCCTGTTGAGGCCACTTGACCGGCAGAAATATTTTGTAAACCAACTTGCCTTGGTTATACTTGTTCATTTCATGCTGCTGTTGGTGGTCTCCTCTCTCGTGTTACATTAGCATGTAAGATAACACAGTTCTCCTTCCTTTCAAACTGTGCTAGCTGGAATGAGGAACGCCCTTCCTAGTATGGGAGGGACGGATGATAGAAAACTGTTTCCTCCATCATATTTATCTACCAGCAAATAAAACGAGGATATTTCCCTTCTTCCCATAGCAAGCATAGATGGGAAAACATTCCCTATCATCTTATGGCAGGTGTAGATGATACAAGATGATCCAGTTTCCAACAGCAGGTGACGTGAGGAGATTCACCAGCATCCATGTTTGACAGTTGTCTTGGCACTGGATATTTCTCCTTCTCCGAGGGACTGATATTTCTCTTCCTTCTTTAATTGCCCTTGCAAACTACTTCATTACAGTGCTGCTTTCTTGGGAGGAAAACATAGGGATGGTAACTTTCTAAATGGTGCGCGTGTATGCCGGCGCGCGCCCAGATACACGGCCATTTTATAACTCGCGTGCACATATGGGTGCACGTTATAACATAGACTGGCTGAGTGCGCATGTGTGCAGAATTTTAAGTGTGAGTGATCAGGTGCCCAAATCTGATTTCTGCTGCGTAAGGCAGGGTTTGTTTTTTTTTCTGGTGCACGTCCACGCCAGGATCAGTTTTACCAGTTCACCCAGTGTGGAGCTAGGTCCTCCAAACCTGCCCTGGTTAACTCAGACTCTTTAAACCTCTCTGAATTGGCTATTTTATTAGTTTTTTTTTACAGTTATTTATTTAAAAATGTTTGTATACCGCCCAGGTCCATAGCAGAGGACCTGGGCGTGCGCTGGGACACGTAAGTATTTATGCGCACATCTCATGGCCATGCCTCGAAATGCTCACACCCTTCCTAGACCATGTTCCTTTTTGAAATTGCGTGAGATGTGTGCACGGTGAGAGATAACGTGCACTCCTGGGTGGCTTTCAACATTCAGTCGGTGCTTTAAAAATCTACCTCATACAATCTATTCTAGGGCCGTGCTTTCATTTGCAAATTACTTGAAAACACCAGGAAAACAAAATACGTCAGGCACCTAAATCAGCCTCTTCGAGAGCTGTCTAGAACTAAGCACCTAAATTTATGGCCCTAGTGAAACCTAGAACCAAGTGAAACATAGAAAGTGGGTGGAGTTAAGAGAGGAGAAAAAATTATGCACTTAGCACAGATTTTCAGCATTTAACTTAGGCTCCTAAATCTATGTAAATGCATTGAGGGTCTAAATTTAGGTGAATTTTCAACCTAAAATGTAGGTCCCCATGTTTGTCTGAAAATCTCCCTAAATTGAGGTACCTAATTTAGGTCTTCATTTACTAAGCATTTTCCCCATAGACCCAGAATAGGAGAAAAGCCTTAGTCAATCAGGCCCTTAGGCACTGAACAGTTTTTGAAAATTGATCCCAAAGCGTTACACATGGTCAAAAATGTTGGGTAAGATAAACTTAGGAAGGTTGGAAGAAATAAAACTCACTCAGGAAACGTACCGGAAAATTATAGCGCATACCTTAAGTACTAGGAGAGACTTCAGGAGAAACTGCAGTCCTCCTGTTTGCAAAAACTGTAACTGCCAACTTCAAAGCTACTTCATAATAGCAATGCCCACATCTTGGACGTATATATATCTAAGGGCCTGTCTCCCATTCAGTATTTCTGGGAAAAATGCTTAGTAAATAGGGGGATGAAGGGACTTGCCTAAGATCACAAGGAGTGTCAGGAGGATTTGAAACTTGCTTTCCCTCATTCTCATCTTGCCGCGCTAATCGCTAGGTTATTCCTCGATACCAGTGACATGGTTACGTATAGTATCTTCTATCTGATATTTAATAAATGCTTGCTGTAAAGAAGCAAATCCTAGCACATTCCACGTCAGAGCAGGCCACTTCCTTCCCCTGTACAAACGTGTACTGATGGAAGTCTGACCTCCGTTCTACCCATTGCCAGCTGCTTCAAAGTATATTAGTTACAGTGAATGCTTCTGCCGTGCACTATATCACCAAACTGGTTCAGATTGGCCAAACTGGTACATGGCGCATGTAATCACTCTGCTGTCAGCTGGACAACAAGCCACTGTGGCCCCAGTAGTTTGCTAGAAAATCCTCTCGGCATGTGGGAGCTCTGGGAAAGAAAAGCAAGTTAATTTACATTCCTTCTGGTCTCTGCTAAGCTGGCGAATTTCCAATTTTCAGCTAATATGAAGGTCATGACAGAAGCCGCAGAGGGCCTGGTAGGACATAATGGCAAAAGAATTGTAAATGTTGGCTTTAGTGAATACAGAATATGGGAGGGGAAATTTTCCATTCAGTATCGGCTCCTGAATAAAGGAATACATTTTCTCTTCTAGTGTGTCACATTAGATTTTCGGAGGCACTCGGCACCAGGTATATGTCATTAGTAACACTTTGCGTGGTAATGAATCCTTTTATTTATCTGCCACAGAGCTCATGAATACCTAAAGAAGCTGATCCTAGGCGCATCTGGCTCTGCTGCCAAAGCTTCACCTAACTTAATTTCATATCCTTTCTGAGAGCCGACTCTAGCAAAACAGCTGGGGCCAGTCTTAAAGCAACAACATCCAAATTTTTAAGTAAGATGAGCAAGTGATGAAAAACTTAGCAAACACAGGCTACTGTCAATTCAAATTACTGGGCAGATGAAGCAAGCAGAGACCAATGGAGACATGAACAGATAAGGGCATTCCGAAGCACTGAACTCCACAGGTGTACTTGCCCGGAAACCTGTAGAAGTCCCTGCTAAACAGTACACGTGTGGGTGATCACACTAAAAGCAGGGAGGATAACTTTCAAAACAACTGCACGTGGCAGCATGTATGCGTGTACGTGGCTGTAATTTTACCAAAGTATACTATAATCCGTGTATATCCTACAAACATGACGGCCAAAAAAAGACCATATGGAGTGATGTAGGACATGATAGGAGCTATGTTTTTAGGATTTTAGGATTACTAGAAATTTTATGTAGAGAATAATAGTTTTAAGTTTTATATTTTATGTTAATTTTATAATATATGATTTTTTTTACTTTATTTGTTGTAAACCCGTTTCGATAGATTTTTGAGCAACGGTACATAAAAAAAAAGTTAAATAAATAAACATCCATCCAATTAATTTAACTTTATAATTCCCATCACATCCTTAGAGATCTCCCTGTATTTATTCCACACTTTCTCGAATTCAGATATGGTTTTTCTCTCTACCACCTCCATCGGGAGGTTGTTCCACACTGTTATGGGTTCAGACCGTGCACACTGGTATCCCGCCCAGGGGCTCTCTCACCTGGGGGGCTAATCTCATATAAACACCCACAATTACTGAGATTATCCCTGGGGGCTTGAACCCAGAGGCCTATAGCCTACACAAATGGCCATTGTCTATTTCATTTAATTTAGATGGATCCACAAAATGAAAGAAAAAAAAAGCCAAAATTTCATTTTTTTAAAAAATTTTGTTTTAGTGCGCACTAAGGCAATTTAGTGTGCATTAATAGAATTTAGTGCACACTAACCATGAAAATAGGGAAAAACGAATAAAACCCCTCAAACTATCAATCATCCTAATAATTGAATCACTTCTACAATGGTCATCTTAACTCTTCCTTCCTGGGCACATGGCCCTGGAGACCTATCCTCGGTGCGAGAGAATACATCATCACCTTGAGGGCAGGTCCTAGCTACATGATTGCTTCCTGCCTCATCAAGCTGATGCTTTCCTTCTAGGTGACCGTTCTCCTCCAAAGCAGCACAGGGGCTGTCAGATCAGAGGTGAGAGTTCTCTACTGTGTTCCTGAAGGTCTCATCTATATACCTTTCTGTCTCTCTTAACTCTTCCAAGGTCTGCCACTCTAGCCTCCAGAGATTGTACTCGTTCTCTGAGAGCTAGGAGCTTTCTGCACCTGCTGTCTTTCTGTTTATAGTCAGTGAGATTTTTCCTGACCTTCTCTACTCTCATGTGGTAGTATATCTGGACAATATCCTTGTCTTTTCAAAATTCTTGGAAGAACAAGGACTTCTTGTTCTTATAGAGCAAGACCTTCAGAGGCTCAGAAAACACCAGCTTAATGCAAAATTAGAGAACTGCACTTTTGAGAAGGAGGAACTCCAATTTCTTGGTAATATCATTTCTCGACAGGACCTATGGATGTAACCTAAGTTTAAAACCATCCTGGAATGGCCTCAGCCAGTAGGCCTCAAGGCTCTGCAACATTTCCTCAGATTTGCAAATTATTATAGATAATTCATTCATGGATACTCTTCCTGGCACTCCACTCACAGCCCTGACCAAGAAAGGTTCTAATACCAAGTATTGGACTGAGGAGGCTGTTCAGGCATTCAGCCACCTCCAAGAAGAATTCACTTGAAATCTGTGTCTGCATCATCTAGACCCTTCAAAGTCATTCATGCTGGAGGCAGATACTTCTACCCTTGGGGTAAGGGCTGTCCTCTCTCAGCATAACAATCATGGAACTCTTGTAATCTGCTACTATTGCTTCAAGAAGTTTACCCCTCAGAGAGATACTACTAGCGAGAACCTAACTCTAGAGGAAAGGCATCATCTGTTGGAAGGAGCCTGATACTAATTAATTATCTACACAGACTATAAAAACCTGGAACACCTGGTGCAAGCACAATGACAAACCTCAGGAAGCCCTCTGGTCACTATTCTTCAATTGGTTCGACTTTGAGTTGTACTATTGCCCCACAGAGATTAATCAATGGGATGATGCCCTCTCACGATCCTTCGACCCCTCAGAACATATCATAGATCCTGCACAAATAGTCATCATGGTTGCTGAACTGATCCCTCCTGGGAAGTTGATAGTACCTAAAGAACCAGAAAGTTCTTCAGTGGGCCTATAATTCCCATTTAGCAGGTTACCCAGGAATTTCCAGAACCTTGGAGATAATCTTTCTTCACTATTGGTGACTATAGATGAAGCTTGATATAAAGCGATATGTTGAATCCTGCCCCACATGTGCCATGAATAAGAGCACCCAAGCTCGGCTTTAGGGGCTTTTACAGCCGCTGCCAGCCCAAAGAAACCCTGGATCCATTTGGTGACTGATTTTGTAACGGATTTTCCTAATTCAAGTGGCAACCCCACTATATAGGTAGTGATGGATCGTTTTTTGAAGATGGCTCTTTTCATTCCACACCCTGGACTTCTGTCTGTGCCTGAATTGGCTAATCTCTTTGTCCAGCATATCTTTTATCTACATGGCTTCCTGTCCAATATTCTTTCAGACTGAGTACAATTTAAAGTCTGCTTCTGCAAGAGCTTGTGCAAGAAATTCGGGATCATCTTGAATTTTACCTCGGCCTATCATATTCAAAGCAATGGACAGACAGAGCAGGTTAATCAGACCCTGAAGACCTTTTTGAGGTCTTATATAAACCAGCACCAAGACAACAGGCCATCCCTTCTCTCATTGGTTGAGCTCTATTATAATAACTATGAGGGAAGCTCAACTGGATCTTCGCCCTTCTACTTAGTCTTTGGATGCCACCCTCAGGTACCCCTGCCGGTCTCTGCCTCAGTTGCCTGCCCAGCAGCTAATATCAGGGGACAAAAGCTCCAAGATCTGTGACAAAAGGTGCATCATTTTCTTGAGCAGGCAGCAGAACACTTTAAAAAGCAAGTGGACAAGAAATGACTCCCAGCACCACAGCTCAAATAAGGAGAGTTTGTATAGCTCAGTATGAAAAACCTGCACCTCAAGATGCTATTCTTGAAATTTGCTGCTAGATTTGTGCGATTGTTTCTGATCCTTAAACAGGTAGTACCAGTGGCTTACAAATTAAAACTCCTACCTACACTCTGAATCCATGACGATTTTGTCTTGGTCCTTAAGATCGCTGCTTATGCCTATTGAAATGGTGAAGTTGACACTCAATCGATTGAGGTCAAAGAAATTCCGAATTCCAGGAAAATCAGGAACAATATCCAGTATTCTTACTGCTTGGAAGGACTTTGGCCTGAAGAAAATTTGTGAGAGCCTGCCTCAAATCTCCAGGCACCTCAATTGTTAAAAGACTTTCACAGATAGTTTCCTTATAAGCCCAAACCTAGAAGCCTGAGAAGGGGGCTGTGGGGGTACTGTTACGTTTGGCCGGCCTCGGGGTAGGCTCGCGATCAGCCATTCTCTCCGACTCACCTCGGCACCTCTTGTACCCTCCCGATGCAGCAGAAACGCTGCCATGATCCAGCAGACCCCCAGCATCCAACAGGGCTCCGAAGCTGCCTGTATGGCACCAACATCCTGCTTCTTCCTAGGTCTGCATAGGCAACCACGTATCTGTACTTAAAGAGCCAGTGGTGGGAAAAGCTCCGCGATGCCTAATGATGATATCAGCAGGATCTCACTATTTAAGCGTGGCCTGCACTGACACCACCTCAGCAATGGGTCTCCTGCCTGGTGAACAGTGTGTTGCTCTTGCTTTCCTGTGTTCCTGTATTCTCTCATCCAGCCTTGCCTTGCCCAGCCTGCCTCATTCAGTCATACCTTGCCTAGCTTGTCTCAACCAGCCTTATCCTGCTAGTCTTGTCCATTGTCTCTCTGTCAATCCTTGTCCTCCCTCAGCCTGTTCTCCTAGTATTGACCTTGGCCTTAGACCTGACCACGTTCACCTGCTGCTTGGATTTGAACATAGCTTTGGACCTGACCAAGTTTGCCTGCCACCTGGACTTGATTACGCTTGCTTGTTGCCTGCCTCAACTCCTGGCCTGCCCCTGGTATTTCCAGTCTGCTGCCTGTCCTGACCCCAGTCTGTCCTTGGACTCTTGCTCTCTCTCCATCACCCTAGGGACTCATCTAAGCCCTGCTGGTTGCCAGAACTCAAAGGCTCAACCTGTAGGAGAGGTGGCTGATATACGTGAAGCTCCAGTCTGTCCTGCTTCAGGGTGCATTTGCCTGACGTTGGCATAGGCCTTGTATGCCACCTCACTAAGGGCTCACTTTGACAACATACATCACAATGCCAATTTCTCCAGGGCTGCTTTTGCCCCGTTTCTGGTGCCTTAGCGTCTTCATGGCATTGTTACTGGTTCCTTGGATGTTCATGCTGCTGGAAGTGTCCTTTGTCCCTTTTTTGGTGCCGTGGAATGTCCAAGCCATTGTTAGTACCACTTTGTCACTTTCATGTTTTCTTGAGGTGTTTGTGCCACTGTTGAAGCTGCTTTGGTCCTCTCACAGTGCCTTAGGCTATTCCTGCCACTCTCGTTGGTGCATTTTACTCCTCTTTTGGTGCCTTGGGATGGTCTTGCCAATGTTGATGCTGCTTTGCCCCTATCACTTTGCCTTAGGATGTTCATGCCAATCTTGTTGATGCCTTTTGCCTCTTTTGGTTCTTTGGAGGGCTCTTGCCACTGTTTGGAATGCTTTGCCCTTTTCATGGTGCCACACACTGTTCATGACACTGCTGATTCTGCTTTTTCCCTGTCACAAATAGCCCATTTGGTGTCTTGGTGCCACTGCTGCTGATTCCTGCCTGCAAGTTTCAGAAAACGTAGATGATAATCCTCAGTGTTAGCGCTCAAAAGAGAATTGCATTGCTTCCCCCATTGACTTTATTTTGTTAATTTGTTTTCTGCTAAACAAATGAGATTTTGGGACTTGAACTGAACAAATTACTGAGTCAAAAGAACCCAAATAATATACCAAACCAAAGGTTTTTTGATTGACATCCCTAATACATCATTTAGAATAGTCACTTGGTACTGACTCGTCTTTAGCAAAGCCATTCTTGTGTTTTCCTCCTTTACCTCAATGTCCAACTTTCAAGCATTTTATCATTTGATATAGCAATGTCCCCCAGTGATCACAACTTCTTTTTCTATAATTTTGTCAGGGTTGTAATTCCAGTGTTTTTCTGGTCCAGCAATGTTACCTGCCCTGTTGCTTTTATAAATACTGTTTACCCTCATCTTTAATCTGATTCTGCATGGGACCCAGGATGACTACCCCCTCCATCTCCCCCTCAATCCATTATTGTGGTGCACACACAGAATGGAGGCAGTGCATGCAAATCTACTTCATGCATATTCATTGTGGATAGCTTGAAAACCTGGTCTGTTTGTGGCTTTTTGAGGACTGGAGTTGACCACCCTTGCTTTAGTTGCTGAAGGCTGGGTCACACTGCAGCAGAGTTATCCCCGTTCCTCTTCACATTTGAACGCTGGGTCCCGCAGAGGAGAGTTATCATCATTCTCTTTGCATCTGAAGGTTGGATTACCCTGGAAGAGTCGTGTCTCAGTGCAACTTTTCTAGCAAATAACAAGTTTCTGACATTCTCAGAATTTATTTTCAATTTCTACAGCTCGCCTGATATCCCCTGGCATAAAATAAGGCTCTAATGGAAAATAATTAAAAAAAACAAAACTCACCAACATTTTAAAAGAGGAAAGGGATGATCTGCAAGGCTGGTAGATAACCAGCAGATGTGATTTTTGCAAATAAGCATAGTAATTCAGATAAATCTCAAAGCTTTTGAGCTGAATGATTTGCAATTTCTTCTCTTTTGCCTTTTTTACAAAAAATTATTTTATCTTGTAAACTGATAGGGGGTGGGGAGGAGTGAAGGAGGGAGGGAAGGTTTAATCTGTGGATAGTTTGTCTTTTATTTTTAATGTGTTTTTCTCCAGAAGGTGGGATAAATGCACGCACAGGCACATAGAAGCTTTGGCTGTGTTTTTTGAAAGCATCAGACAAAAATCAAAATATTTGAAAATGTATTTCATGGTAATTATGTCATATTTCATGGACTGATGGCACTACTGAAAGGCAGCCTGAATGCCTTAATTTGTATAGAAATTGTAATCATTTGTTCATTTCAAGGTGAAAATTGCATTTTTTAATTTAAATTGTATCCTGCGTGATAGTCTATTATCTAGTAAAATTGTCTCCATGTCTCAATGCTTATATGCAGCTTCATGCGTGTTACAAATCCACTTACATTCATGAAAGCTTTTGTGTACGGCTCAGCGAATGGGAAGAGGCTTTCGCTGGCTTCCTCAGATTTTTCTTGTCCTTCCTCTCACCACCGCCCCCCTTCTTTTTGTTGGACTATTTCCATATCTGTTATCAGCAATAATTAGATGGGGTGTCGAGAAAAATAAGCGGATGGGGAATACATTATGTAAATACAGTAAACAATTTGCTTTCCTGGTTTTTATGTTCTTTAACCACAGAATAGTTTTAACCCGCATACAGGTTTAGGAGGGATACTGTTTTAGAAGGGCAAAGTGTTTTTGCACTTCTTGATAGAAAACTCTCCGTAAATTCATGAAGTAGCGCGTAGGCATTCCTCAGGAAGAAAGGGAGCTTGGCACACTAAACGAGGAAGAGATACGGAAGACCCTTTATATTAGTATTTGCCTAGACCTGGCACAGCAAGGAGTGCTCTTCCACCTTGATTGCTAAGAGTCCTCTGTGGTGATGAAGACCTGTGTCATCAAATTCTGAGCAGCCCTTAGCTCTTATTCATCTTTCAGTACTGTGAAGGAGAATCTTGTCTGTAATCCCTCTTGGTTTTAAAGCCCCTAATGAAGAGGGTACAGCAATGCCCAGGGCTTTTCTCACCATCCCAGTCCTTCTTGCATTCATCCAGACTTTCGGAAGGCAGACAAGTCTGCAGGGCCCACGGTGCTAGTGGTGGGTACCTCACACAGTATCTCACTCTCAAAGTCCCACAGTGTACTCACTTAGGTGGACCTCTCTTCAGTCAGACACTCGAAATATGAGACCAAAGCTCATGTAACAGATTTGGGAGTGGTGTTCAAAAGAAAAGGATTTACTGAAATTTAATGTGGACAAGGGCAAGGTGATGCATATAGGGAAAAATAACCCTTGCTGTAGTTACACGATGTTAGGTTCCATATTAGGAGCTACCATCCAGGAAAAAGATCTAGGCGCCAGAAGAGATAGTACATTGAAATCGTCGGCTCAGTGTGCTGCGGTATTCAAAAAAGCAAACAGAATGTTAGGAATTATTAGGAAGGGAATGGTTAATAAAACGGAAAATGTCATAATGCCTCTGTATCGCTCCATGGTGAGACTGCATCTTGAATACTGTGTGCAATTCTGGTCGCTGCATCTCAAAAAAGATATAATTGCGATGGAGAAGGTACAGAGAAGGGCGACCAAAATGATAAAGGGGATGGAACAGCTCCTCTATGAGGAAAGGCTAAAGAGGTTAGGGCTGTTCAGCTTAGAGAAAAGATGGCTGAGGGGGGATATGATAGAGGTCTTTAAAATCATGAGGTCTAGAACGGGTAAATGTGAATCGGTTATTTACTCTTTTGGATAATAGAAGGTCTAGGGGGCATTCCAGGAAGTTAGTACGTAGCTCATTAAATCTAATCGAAGAAAATTGTTTTCACTCAACGCACAATTAAGCTCTGGAATTTGTTTCCAGAGGATGTGGTTAGTGCAGTTAGTGTAGCTGGGTTTAAAAAAGGTTTGGATATGTTCTTGGAGGAGACGTCCATTAACTGCTATTAATCAAGTTTACTTAGGGAATAACCACTGCTATTACTAGCATCAATAGCATGAGATCTTCTTAGTGTTTGGGTAATTGCCAGGTTCTTGTAGCCTGGATTGGCCACTGTTGGAAAATGGACCCTTGGTCTGACCCAGTATGGCAATTTCTTATGTTCTGTAAGGTAAAGGACAGTAACCATGTGAGGATTGCAAAAATCATCATCATGAAAAGCAAAATAATCACTATCAGAATCACTGTCTCCTTGTCTCGTCTCAGCCTGAATAAGTGTCCTTTTCCCAACAATAACGTCTCTTCGACACAAAAACTCTTTTGTTGAGCACTGCAAGCCCACTTGACTGTTAGGTAGGCAGACATTCTCAGTACTGCTCTTTCCAAGAAGGGGGCTTCTCTTCAGGTCTGTTAAGCTAAGCTCACAAAAACAGGCCCACTGTCTGCCAGTCCAAACATATCTTCTCTTCTGCACAGGAAGACTCCTCCTGGATTGGGAAAATTCAAAAATAGGTTTTCTTCCTATTATTCCTTAGTAGCAGGCTGGATATCTCTGAGATCACTCAAAAAATCCCCAAATCTTCAAAACTCCAAAATGCAGAAAACCCCTCATACTTAAGCTACTGCCTACTCTGAACTCCAAACTACAACAAAACTCTTCAACAAAACTCAACTCAACTCCCAAACCATCTCAAGCTGAGCATGTTCAACCCCAGATTATATAGAAGAATACTGACCAATTCCAAAAACTGGGGCAATGGTCATCACCTGGGGTAGATCCAAAAATGCAGAAATCTCCCACAGATGTAAAAGGAAAAATGTTGATATGGGGGTGAAACCACTGTTACATGTATAATGAAGAAATCCTCATGCAATAATGTTGACAGGACCCCTTCATTTGGCACAGCTTTATAAGGTAATGCCACATTTATTTGACTGATTTATATTCCACATTTCAGGTTGCCACGGTTTCACCTGCCATGCAGTCTCACAGTGCCCTGATCCTGTCTGCTATGACACCTCCCCACCTGCAGAAATTAGTGGAGCAGAAGATATTTCTTCATGATAGGGTAGGGATGAGGCAGCTGGTACAAATCCTGAAGCCCTTCAAGGATGCCATGGAGGATTTGAATTCCAGAAGCAACAACCTAGTAAGGGTCATTCCTATAATAAGTATTCTGGAGGAAAAGTTAGAGGGCATCCATAAGCAAGACAGAATGGAAGCAGAAGTGATGAAGTTTCTGGACTCCTTGCAGAAACAGGTGCAAAAGAGACAAACATCTCACATAAAACAAAATATATATCTTATTACACTTTATGATCCATGGGAGAAAGGATCTAGAACTCCAGTTTTACATTCATGGAGGAGATACTGGTACCTAGGTTGTGTAAGCAGGAGTGCCAGAGGCAGAAGCACAATGGCGATGTGGTACAAGAAAAAGTGACCACTTCAGAGAGTAGAGTAAAGAGGAGCAGCAACTTGTCAACTACCACTTCCTTCTCACCTCAATATGCCAAATCCATGTTGCCCACAAAGAATCATTTCTCCTGGCACAGGCCATGGTTAAAGCAGCAGGCAAGAGAGATCCTCAGCCCACCCCTTCAGAGGCGGCCCCAGTGCAAAATTCTGTGACATACTATCTCACAGAGCCCATCAAGGACATGGATACAGATGCGCTAGCATATTGAGCACACAAGTCCACAGTCTGGCCAGACTTAGCCAAGGTGGTTCATCACTCTTTCCTACCCACCAACCAGTGTGCCCAGTGACCCCCTTCTTCTCAATGGCAGGGGACATCATGAACCCTCATTGCTCAAGGCTTGTGCCAGAATTGATAGAAAAGTTGGTATTTTTGAAAATCAATCTTTCTTTGCTTGGTACCTTGAAGACCTTGCTACCACTCTGCCTAACTGCCATGCCCAAATTGTACCACCTTAGGGGTCTTGCTGCTACATGAGTACCTGTCTTGTTCCTTACATACCACATTAGAGATCTTGCTGTCACATGCCTGCCTGCCATGCCCCTTAAGTACCACCTTAGGAATCTTGCTGCTACCACTCTGTCTATCTGCCATGCCTATTATGTACCAGCATGGGAGTTTTGATGCCTCTGCGGTGTTTGCTATTTGGTTCTCAGTCTCATACCCTGTTTCTTTGTTGGCTGGTTATAGTGGGGTGTTTTGTTCCTAGAATAGAAATTTGAAAAAGGAAAAAAATACAGGTTTCTCCTCCCACCTCATTTCGTTTCTGGTTCTTTATTTTGTTTTACACCTCCAAAATCCCAGTCTAGTTCTCCCATCCTTTTTCTTTGTTGGTTATAATGTCCCCAGGAAAAAAATTACTTGCTTATACAGGGGTATGTTGTCCCCAAAAACCCTCAGACAGAGGGAAGAAATGTAGGCACCAGAGAAAAATACAAAGAAACAACCTTTTACATGTTCTGAATTATTTATTTGTTTTTATATACCAGCATTCATGTAAAAACATATCATGTCGGTTTACATCTCAGAATAGGCATCGGTAATTGAATTTGCATTTTTAAATAAACATTTAAAATCTAGTTACATATCCATTTTGCTTAAAATATCTAAATAAAAGAAAGATAAAAGAAACAACTATACATCGGACGATAAAATCATACAATCATAAAAACTAAAATAGAAATAAAAGTAAAAAACACCATCAAAGTCAACCGTTGCTATTAAATGCTTTGTTAAAAAGCCATGTTTTAACTCCTTTCTTAAAGACTGTGGGAATGGGGAATGGGAAGAGGGAACTAATACAATAGCAGAAAATCAGCAAAGGGAAGAGGCTGTGTTAAGCTAGAGAATATGGGAAAATCTTTCTTAATAAAGCAAACCATACAAATTACCAGGAAAGGCACACTGATGAAAGACCATTGTCATGTTCTGATTGTGGCAAAAGTTTCAATCAGAAAGCAAATTTCATAAGAAACCCAAAATTCCACCCAGCAGCAAGATCAATTTGAAGAAGGGAATGTATTAAAAGCTCATGTCACAAAAGTGATACTGATACCAGATAATTCTCTTGTACTAAATCTGACAAGGGGCAAGTGCTTCAACAGGAAGATAGACATCTCCCATGCCAGTCTACCTTACTGTTATATTCTTCATGCTAAATCTTGGGATTCTTTTTGCCATCCAGCTTTGTTGCCATTACCAGATGTTATACCTTGGGGTTCTTTATTCTGTTCTGCTTTGCTGTCAAACCCCAGGGCTCTACACCTTAGGGTCTTTTTGCCTGTGTGTGTTGATGCCACTCTTGGTTCTGCTTTGTTCATTTATCAATGCCATGGGGTTTTTTCCTGCCACCTTTTCTGCTTCATCTCTCATTCATGGTGCTTTAGAATGTTGATCCCTCTTGGTGCCACTTTGCCTCTCATGCTGCCTTCAAGAGTTCATGCTATTATTGTTATTGATGCCTCTTTTGAAGCCTTGCTGCTGCTGCTTGGCTCCTCTGACAGTACCTTTATTTATTTATTAGAATATTTATTATCCGCCTGTAACATAACATTACTAAGCAGAAAACTCCTGCAATTGCCTTTATGGTATCTTAGGCTATTCATGTCAATTTTGGTTCCACATTGAGATAATCCTGATATGTTGGCATACCTTCACCTATCTGATAAGGCCTACCCACTAGTTATATTAGAATTGATGAGAAAACCCCAATTTTGGAGTCCAAAATAGGCTGCAGTGCTTCCCCCATAGACTTTAATGGTAAACAAATGAATGAACTGAAACATTTTTCATCTGCACAATCCTAATTCTTACGGCTGGCAATTTTGTTAATAACAATATCTTCTACCATTTTGCCTGGCAATTGACATCAGGATTATCTGACTATAGTTTCTCAGATTATGCCTGGAACCCTTTTAAAAATCACCATTAAACTGGCTACCCTCCAGTATTCTTCTTCTAAAAATGTATAGTGTGTCAAGTTGATACACTTGAACAAGATTTGCTTCTGTAAACTTTAATTTTGTTGGAACATCAGCTCTTGGAGTGAAATGCATTTATTCCAGTGACTGTCCCCTAGGGGCCTTGAAGATGTACTCTACCCCCCACCCCGCCCATCGCTGTTCAGAAAGGAAGAGGGACCTCGGCAATTAGTCTCAGGTTTCGCCAATGATCCCACATCTATAGTGTGAGCATGGAAGGGGAGTTACACTCCATTGCCGTGACATCCAATGATTTGGCTTTAGAACTTGGAATGTATCAAATGCAATTCTAGTACTAAGGGCAATAATTCTAGTTGGGAAACCCAAGGGCTTCATTCAGTTATATGCTTCTACTAAGCACCTGCAACTTGCTACTATTAGAGACGGGATGCTGGGGCTAGATGAACTTTTGGTCTGACATTTTGGCAAGTCTCATATTCTTACAAGCTGCTTGAAAGGTGGTTTCAGTGGCTACTGCTAAATAGGGAGCTGCTCAAGTGTTTAAAATACTGATGATGATGTATATAGTAAACCATTGCTCTGGGGAACATTGATTTATTATTATCAAAAATTATCAAGAAGGCAGAATAGAAAAATGAAAATTCTTACCCTGTCTTTCTATTTTCTTCTCTGCATAACTCTCCTATCTAATGTTCTTTTGCAATGAATTATTATTGGTATGGCTGGGCTGCCTGTAACTTAGTTCAAACTTTCTTTGAAAAGTAATAAAATATATGAAAGAATCCTAGAAACCAGTTTCTCCCATCCGATTAATATTTTCCCTGCCACAGTACTTCCTTGGAAGAGGATCTAATCTCGAAAGGACAGATGGCAGATACTAGCAAGGTGGCCAGGCAAAGGCTTGTTCTGCATCTGGAGCTACTGTCAGAGGTAAATGATGGAATTATGCAGATATGAAAATAGAATAAATATGGTGAAGGACATTCAGAGGGACTTTGCTGTTTAGATAAGAAAGTGATTGAGGCTGAGGAAGTAGCCATTTTTATTCAGCAGCATTTATTTATTACATGTATTGATTTGCTAACCCTGAGGCTCAAAGTGATGTACAGTAAACTATTACAAATATTCAATCGCAACATCCCCAGTAAATAAAACTGAATAAATTACCCATCAAATAGAACTCCTAAATTCAAGAGTACACAAACTTATTACATACATTTCATATACATAGCATCCATATTCCATGATTAATGTGACAATGCCTTAGCAGTCGTGTCCTTTATTGACAGGTATTCTTACAATAAGTTTTGATTTATGACAAAAAAAAAAAGAAATTAAAATCTGCTGACATTTTGCCAGGAGGCTTGGGAGCTCATAATGACTAAATGATCATTTAAATTAGAGATGGACCATTTTTATTAGGAGTCAAAAGGTGTTTCCATGTGCATGTTTTTGTTTTTGGGGGGAGTGGAATCAATGATTAGCAATAAAACTGGATTAAAAATTATTAAGTCTTCAATATAAACAGGTAAATACTGAAGTTTATTTTACTTTGGTTTAGCTGTTTGTTAAAATTTGATCACAGATTACAAGGCACAGAAAAGCCTGTCCCTTGAAAACAGCTGGAGCCTTTTTTGGACATTTTCTAGAAATTGGATCAACATTAATTATGAAGAAATGGAGTATCTAGACAGGGATCCAGAAAACGTGGATATGTTAGTAAGGATGTGAACAAAGCATAACCTGCTCATATTTACTAAAGCCAAAATCAGTGTACCCTGACATGTTCAGTTCTGATTATGCTTTCATTTTTATTAACTGTTCTCTAAATAGCAAGGCATTTGCTGGTGCCAGTAGCTACTTAGTATATAGCGATGACTAATCTCTGTGAGAAATTCAGTTGCATTTCACAGTACTCATGGAGGCAGGGTTATCTGGCTCAGGTTGGTTATCCTAATCCAGGAGCTGGATTTGGCACAGAAGAGCAGACTTCCCCTTAAGACTTCCTCAGAGACTAACCTGAAAGGTCTGGCAACTCTCTGAATCGATTATGATACTGTTGGAGCCAGTGGGCACAGGATTTGATGCACTAACTGGCATGCGCTGCTGTTCATGTTGCTCTGGGGTGTTCCTCGCACCCTTTTGCACCTCCATAGTTTGTCATTCTGTCCATAGCACGGATTGCAGGGATCCAATCTTTGCACTGAAGATTTGAGGCAAGAAGGAAACAAGCCTTTGTCGGCCGGAGGGGCCTTTGCAGCAGGGATACGCAAAGGGCCTCACGCTTGGATGTCTCGCCAGCCATCCATCATCCACCTCTAATACATGCGCTGAGGTATGGGCCTGCAGCACAACCCACCAATACCCCTGCTGGTGCACCTCACTGGAGCTACCTGCCCCCGCCTCCTCCAGCTGCCATCAATGCGCCATCTGGGAGAGGAAGGCATTGGAGATGTGCAGAGTCTAAAAAAATGTGTTTCGGTTTCTTCATTCATAGGTCGCAGTTCATTTCATACAAATACAACTGTTGGTCATTTGTTCATCATTATAGCCAAAGGGGGAAGCAAGGCAGCCTTATTTGGGCTCCCAAGTCAGGCTTTACTAATGCTTTCCAATGAAACCGGTGGGTAGACAGCATCAGAAGGGTGAAGGCATGCCGATATAATCAAGACTAGGTCAACACGGCACAAAAAGGGGCATGAAAAACCCCAAGAACCTGCAGTGAAGCAAACTGGTGCCAGCAGTGGCAGGATTTATCCAAGGCACTGTCAGAGGAGCAGAGCAGCATCAAGAGTGGCCAGAACACCCCGAGTCTGCAAAAGCAGGGCAAAGGGCATGACCCCCGACCCCCCCCCCCCCCCCCCAAGGCTGCACGAGATGGGCAAAGAGTCGTCACGTGGCAGGAAGAGCTCAGGACGCCATGAAGCTGATGTATGCGCGGATCTCCCAGCTTTGGCACGCGTAGGGCTTTTAAAATTCACCTCCAGTCTTTTCTACGTGCACTTTTTCTGGTTTGCGTGCTTTTATTAAACTCCCTATGCATTGGGCAAACTATGAGCTTACTGCACTGGAAGTTAAAAAAAAATATTTAGCTCGTGCGTTAGGAAACTGTTCACTGAATTTCAGTTTAGCCTGCACCTGGTCCCTGTTTTTAATCACCAGTGCCACTGCTGCTGCCGCCGCTTCAGACCATATGGAAACGAAGTCAGGCCGCCTCCTGGAAATCCCTCTGGCTTCTCCCTGCCTAGGGCTTTCTACCAATTTGTTCCTCCTTCATGGCGTCCTGAGCTCTTCCTGCCACGTGACAACTCTTTGCCCATCTCGTGCAGCCTTGGGGGGGGGGGGGTCGGGGGTCATGCCCTTTGCCCTGCTTTTGCAGACTCGGGGTGTTCTGGCCACTCTTGATGCTGCTCTGCTCCTCTGACAGTGCCTTGGATAAATCCTGCCACTGCTGGCACCAGTTTGCTTCACTGCAGGTTCTTGGGGTTTTTCATGCCCCTTTTTGTGCCGTGTTGACCTAGTCTTGATACATTGGCATGCCTTCACCCTTCTGATGTTGGATTCTAAGAGATGCACCGGTACGCGAGTAGGGGTAGGGCGTGGGCATTCCAGGAAATAGGAATGAAGCCGGTGCGTGTTTACGCACAACAGCGCATGCCGGGATCCCAATCCGTGCAGCTTTAATTCTCCTATGGACAGCGTGTAAGTCATGAAACAAAAAAAACTAGGTTACTCGGTGGGATTGTAAAGGTCGGGGCTAATAGGGTAAAAGGGAGGCAAGTTAGCAAGGGGGTTTAGGAAGTCCTCTCCTTTACTGGGGCAAACTGGGAACAAACTGGGGAAACAGGTCATTGTATTGGCATGTGTATCTACTAAAATCCCTCCCCCCCACATATGCCTTCGAGGTGGCATTTGCATGCAGATGTGCATGCCAGTATAACATTGTGTACATGTATGTGCCTATAGCCGATTTTATACCATGCATGCATATACGTGTGTATGTTATAAAATTGCTGTGTCCGTGTGCGCGAGCTGGCAAAAGCATGTACGTGTGCTTTTCCACACAGGTCTTAAAATTCACCTTTTGGCGTGCAGAAAAACAAGTTTATAGGCAGAAAACATGGTTTTTGTGCATAAATCACATTTTGTCATGTATAAAATATGGAGCTACAACCCAGAAAAAGGACCTGGATGTCATAGGGGACAATACTGTGAAATCCTCAGTTCAGTGTGCAAAGGTCAAAAAAGCAAATAGAATGTTAGGAATTATTAGGAAAGGAAAGGAGATCAAAATGACATATGTCATAATACCTATGTATTGCTCCATGGTGAGGCCACATTTGGAGTACTGTGTGCAATTCTGGTTGCCACATGTCAAAAAAGAGTTAGTGGCATTGGAAAAACTACAGAGAAGGGCGACCAAAATGATAAAGGGGACGGAATGAAGAAAGGCTAATGAGGTTAGGCTGTTCAGCTTGAAAATGAAATGGCTGAGGGGGGATAGGATAGAGGTCTATAAAATCATAAGTGGAATAAAAAGAATAAATGTTAATTATTTATTCTTTCAAAAAATACAAAAGACTATGGGACACCATGAAGTTAGTAAGTAGCATAATCAAAACAAATTGAAGAAAATTATTTTTCATTCAACAAATAGTTAAGCTCTGGCATTCATTGCCGGAGGATGTGATAAAGGAAGTTAGCATAGCTGGGTTTAAGTAAAGTTTGGACAAGTTATTAACCAAGTAGACTTAGGGAATAGCCACTACTTATCACTGCACGATAGCAGCATGGGATCTATTTATTGTTTGGGATCTTGCGAAGTACTTGTGACCTGGATTGGAAACTGGATATTGGGTTGCAGAGGCTGCTGGCTTTCCCAGAAGTCCTCACATTTTTACCTTGTATTTCTAGGAGAGCTAGATGTGGCTCTTAAGCATCCTGACTGGACCAGCACTGGGTGTGCCCCAAATTTTCATCAGTATTTAATGCATACCCAGAAAGCATATAGTGCTGTCCTACAGCCTTCTCGGTGTCCACGCTATGTAAGCATTATTCATCCAGCCTGTTTCAGAGTTCCTGTCTTCTAATCAAGTTCCAGTGTCCTGCTTTATCATCTTGTTCCAGTTTTCCTGTAGTGCTAGTTTCCTCCAAGCACTGCTACCATTCCCTGCAACCTAGCTCTCATGCTCCAACTTCACCAACTAGCACCTTGGCCTCACCTCTTCAGATATGTACCTTCTCCTCTGGGACAGCCCTGGATTGCTGAACCAAGATATCCATGACACCTCAATACCAAGTCTTTATGCTAGGAATCCCTTTCCTCCTATTATTTACCCACAGTCATTTTCCTCTAACCTTGTAACTACAGTCACATCTATACTGACGATAGCAGACAAGATTCTGTATTAGAGGTTACTACCTAGGAAAAGGATCTCAGCATCAGAGTGGACAATACTTTGAAACCCTTGGTTCAATGAGTGGCGACCATAAAAAAAGCAAACAATGTTATGAATTATTAGAAGAGAATGGAGAATTAAATGAATAATGTCATAATGCTTCTGTCACTCCATGATGAGGCCATACCTGGAGTCCTATGTGTGCAGTTCTGTTTGCTGCATCTCAAAAAAGATATTGTTGCATTGGAAAAGGCACAGAGAAAGGTGACTAAAATGATAAAGGTGATTAAAATGATAAAAGATTAAAGAGGTTAGGGCTGTACAGCTTGGAGAAGAGACAGCTGAGGGGGGATATGATAGAGGTCTATAAAATCATGAGTGGGCCTTTTCATGTGGACAACTCTTTTAAAATGTATCCCATAGTCTACTTTGTTAATAACAGTTTATGGACTTCTCCTTCAGGAACTTGTCCAAACCATTTTTAAAATCCAACTTCCTTAACCACATCCTCTGGCTTAACCACAACTCCAGAGCTTAATTGTGCATTGAGTGAAAAATAATTTTCTCTGATTTGTTTTGAATGTGCTACTTACTGACTTTATGTAGTGTCCCTTAGTCTTTGTATTTTTTGAAAGAGTAAATAACTTATTTACACTTACCCAATCTCTCTTTCAAAAACTATTGTACCTTGAGGCTGAGGAAGGAGGAAGAATCGTACCAAAAGCCTGAGGAGTGGTGCAGCAAATGTGAAAAGCAACGGATGGGAAGGGCAACACCAAGAGTCAGCAAGTGCCATAAGGGAATGGGATTTGAAAAGAACTTTGAAGATAGCTAGTGTGAGGGTTGCCTGTCCCAGTCAGAGACATGGCTACTTGTTTGATTCTATCAGAAGCATATGCTTCTGTCAAATATTAAGTCTTAAGTGTACACGGCCGGTAGGGTGACCAACTGCTCACTTTTGAACCGAGCAGTTAGTTATCCCATCTGTTGTACAGTGTTGGGTTAAAGGTATAGTCAGAAATAACTTCCTAGATACTAAATCAAAGAGAGAAGAGATGTGTCAAAGAATTGTTCTTCATTAACTCTCAATTAGAAATTAGTAGTGACCATCATACTAGGCATCATTGAATATGTTCTCAAATAATCACTCTCTCTCCACTATCAGTCCCATCTTTCTAAAAAAATTAAAAAAAAAAATTTTCCCACATAAAAATGTCGTTGGTTATGGATCTAATCAAACAGATATAAAATCCCAAATGTCTCTGTTCATATAATGTAGGACCTTTGACCATCTTTTAAATATGCAACTCATATGCTGCACTTAGCTTGTACATTGGATTTCCATTAATTTGATCAAAGATCTATGTCAGTACAGTTGCCAAAGTGGTTGCTGCCACAGTCCTGTGTGAATCATTCATTATGACCTTCTTCAACATGCCCGTTCAACCCAATACAGATCCTGGTTTCGAAACAATTGTTCTTCATCAGGGTGTGGTCAATCTCTTATCTCTATAAATAAAACAAAAATGTATTGTTGTATTCCCTTACCCTACTGAAAGACCAATTGTGCAACATGGCGTTCTACAGGAAATGATGTCATTAGCTATTTCCCCCTTCCTCTGTTCTTTTAAACTAACAATCATTCAAATTAAGGAGTACCAATCTATTATTGAGACCATAGGGATCAACTGTATTTAGATGGGAAATACAATGTTGTTCTCTAAAATTCAAATATACTGCAGAGTTTTCTCTTCTAAAGTTCTCCATCTAAGTTCTTTAAATGTACATGAAAACTCACCACAATGGTGAACTATAAGAACTTGCATAGCTACGGTGTTTAGTAAGCAGTGTACAGATCTTACAGTGTGTTCTCCCTATTTACCTCTTAGAATGTATAAAGCCAATGAATACTCTGACTGTCAGATATCTTTTGTGGTTTATATGATAATGTGTCCATGTTCTACTGGTATTCACATCATTCCAAGTCAGACCCGGGATCGCCTTGACACATATGGAGCAATGGCCACAAGTCCAACGTCCCCTGAGGTTATTGTATTCAATAGAGGTCATATCAGGTAAAAATGAATGTACCAGGAGGTCTCGAATACTCCTCTCCCTGGTATACACAATTAACAGTGGCTCTGCAAACACCAGATACATTTGTAATATTGGCCAATGTTTGAAAATTAGAGAGATGATGACCTATGCTCTGAGGGAATATTTTAACACACATTATACGGGAATCTTCTTGTCCCTGTAGGCTATGAAAAGCCATTCTCTCTCTGCATATAAGGATCTCTTGTATGCTTTCTTAATGATCCTATAAGGGTACCCTCTAATCATGGGTCTTTGAAACAAATCTTGTGTTTGTGTGTGAAGTTCTTCTTTAAATGAACAGATCCTCTGTAACCAAAGAAACCATCCCATCGGTAAATTGCAGTGCTAGTTATAAGGAAGAAAGCTGCTAAAATTTAGTAGGGTGTTTCTATTATGGGGTTTTCTGAACACCGTGGTCCATAATGTCATACCACTCTTGGAAATATTAATATCCAGGAATCAAATACTATAATGATGATAGGTCACTGTAAAGGATAGGTTCACATCTTGCACATTTAATCATATGACAAAATCTTGTAAAAACTGCACATCAGATTTCCAAAGAAATCTGCTTTATATGAATTGAGGTTTATATGATAGTATGTCCATGTTCTAAGAGGTTTATAGGGAGAACATGACATAAGATCTGTACATACTGGAGGTGGGACTGTTCTACTATGTCCCTTAAGGCTTCCTCTATATACCTCTCTGTCTCCCTGAGCTCCTCCAGAGATCAGATTCATTCTCTGAGGGCTTGGAGCTCTTTGCACCTAGTGCACACATACAACTCTCGCCAGCTGGAAGATAATCCTTCATGTGGCACTCAGTGCAAAAGACTGGATAATTTCCCCCTTACTGCTGGACTACTGTCTGCATCTTAGTTTTGATTTGTTATCGAGTTACAATTTCTAAGGGAGTAGGGATGTAAAGTTAATCTAAAGTACTTTTAGTCTATTGATTTATTTTATATTGGCCTGTTCAAGACCCTCAAAACACTACAATGAATCTACTTATAATTACGCAGTTACCCATCAAATTGATTCTTGTTATGAATTAAATTCCTTCTGTATCAAAACTGTACTAAATTTCTAGTAAGGGGCTTTGAGGTACATGCACCATACAGCCCATGTGTTCCAGTCCTCTTCTGCTATGAGGAGTGTGAAGTTTCTGGAAGCCTGGAGAGCTCACAGTGACCTCTGGAATCCTTTCCTAGGGCTTCTGGGTAACATATGCAGAGGAGCCTTCGGTCCTCTTCTGCTGCATGAGGTGAGACTGAAGCCTGGATAGCTTAAAGAAATTTCTAGAGTTCTCTGCTAGGCTACTAGGTAATGTATGTAGATGAGCCTTCCAGTCCTCTTCTGCCACAAGGGGAACGGGCCTCTAGAAGCTGGGGCTGTGGAGACTGAAGCCTGGATTCAGACTTCTGGAGTCTGCTGCCAGGACTGCTGGGTAAGATATGTAGATGAGCCTTCCAGTCCTCTTCTGCAAAGGGTGTGGGGTTTCTAGATGCAGAAGCCCGGATAGTTTGTGGTGAGCTCTGGAGTCCTCTCCCTGGGCTGCTGGGTAAGGCATGCAGATAAGCCTTCTGTGCCAAGGCATGAAGGGACTCTGGAAGCTGGGGCATATGGAGAGGAATGGTCAACAGAGAAAGGGAGGTAATATTACTCCTGTAAAGGGCCCTGGTGAAGCCTTATTTGGAATACTATGTACAATTCTGGATGACCGCACCTTCAAAAGGATATACATTGGTTGGAGTCAGTCCAGAGAGTGGCTACTAAAATAATTAGTGGTCTTAATTCTAAAGCATATAGAGATAGTCTTAAAGATCTAAACATGTACACCGCAGAGAAAAGGTGAGATAAGGGAGATATGATAGAGACATTTAAATATCTCTAAGGTTTTCATGCACAACAGGCTAGCCTCTTTCAATGGAAAGGAGGCTCTAGAAAAAGGGGTCATAGGATGAAGGTGAAAAGGGGTCGACTCAGGAAATAATTTTTTTTACAGAGAGGGTAGTGGGATGCATACAACAGCCTCCCAGTGGAAGTGGTGGAGACACGCAGTATCTAAATTCAAGAAAGCATGGGATAAATGCAGGGGGTCTCTGAGGAAATGATGGGTATTGTAAGGGCGAGATGAATTAGACGGATGGGCAAACTAGATGGGCCATATTGTATTTTTCTGCCGTCATTTTCTATGTTTCTATGAATTCCAGTGGGTGCCAACATCTTGGGTCAGACACTTACGAGGCATCCCGAATTCTTCCTGTTCTCATGCAGAAGTTGCCCACCTTTCACGCTTCAATGAAAATGCCCCGTTATTTTTCTGCACCTTTCTATCAAGTCCTTCAGGACTAAATTCCCATGGTCCCCAGCCTTATGGTATCCCTCACTACCAGTTGCAGCAAATGTGCAAAGCAACGGATACCCTGAAAGCCTTCATCTTCCATTGCCCTTATCATATTTTTACCACTGCCTGTCTGTCACAGCGGTAAACCTGCCTGAAGACTCTTGCTGCTTAAGTCTAGCTGCCAACCCTCCAGCATCTTTCTTATTGCTGAAGGAATATTGCATGAGATATGGTGGCTTATCCATTACCTGAATGTGCTGCCTAGTCCACCCATACCTTGGTGCTTTGTTCCCCACTAGAGCTGCTACCTGCCTCTGCCTCAGCCAGGTCCCACCAGCGTGCAACAGGTAAAGGTAAGAATGTGCAGCATTTGTGCTGGTCCAGATAATCACTGGTGAAATGCACGCCACTGTTCTGTGCCTTAGCCAATTGTGCCTGTTTGTTAGTAAAGTTGTATAGGGTGGGAGTAACTTGTTTACCACATACAGTCCATTGTAATTGAGGCTAAAGCATGTAGAAGACGCTTAAATCCCACATTCCCCACTACCTGCAGGGTCTGGTCATCCAGGGCAATCATTTCCTCAGTGATCCTTGTTACCATTTTCAAACCCTGCCTGCTTTTTGCCTCAGGATAGCACTACAGAATACCATCCAATTTCCTCCATTTGGGTTGCCACTTGAGGATACATAGCAAGGGGCTGCTGGCCTGATTGCTGGAAGGTGCAGTGGGATCAGCTTTTTTCAGGTTTTTACTTTGAGTGGCAGAAGGGGTCCCCAGGCAAGTACTGCCCCCCTTCCCTGATACCAATGATAGTAGATGGTGTTTCTGCAAGTGATGCTGTCAGATACCCTACTTGTATCCCTTGACTGATATCCTTACTGCAATGAATATACTGAATAAGGCATAGGTCCTCCCTCACTTTGAAGTGCCTCCAGACTAGGGCTTTCTTCTGTGATGAATTATCTAGATCCTTGGGGCTGATGTTGGCACTGGAGTCAAGGTTGAGGGTGAACCCCGAGGTACAATTCCAGGAGTATCACTAATGATCTCTACATGCACTGCCTACTCTTCCTGGGGGTTGCTCTCAAAACCATCAGTATCATCTATCTCCTCCATCATCGCACTAGAGGTTATGATGCTACCAACTGTATCGCCCAAATTTTTTTTTCAATTTCTGATTCCTCGAATCACAGACAAGCTTCTTCCTCATAACAGTTGTTGAAAATACTACCTTCATTGCCTCAGAATTAGTAACCAATGTACAGAAGTGTGCTGTTGGTGTTAGCTGTTGTACTTCTGCTGCCCCAGTCCATGCCTCTGACCTGCTACTGCCAACCTTAGTTGGATCTTCCCCCTGGCTTCAAAACAAGAGGAAGTGGAAACAGGCAGTAGTGGCACATGCTCTCCAAATTTCAATTGCTTCTGCCTTTAGCTGCCTTCTGTTCCTGCCATTCTGTGGCTAAAAAAGCCCCTTTTTAGTTTAGGGATGGGCCTGCCCTTTTTTTAAATCACTGTTACTAGGCTGGGCTGGCTGTGCAGTCAATCCTCTACCCCTACCAAAGATGTCATTCCCTCCTCTGCCTTTTCTTTTTATTGGCACGATGGAATTTAAAGTGGATACTGGGGGTTTAGATATCACAAAGGAATGTATTTATTGATACTGTACCACTCACAGTACTGCTCTACTGTATGCAGAAATGCCTGTCACACACACACACACGCATATACAGTGTATGTGGGTGCTGTGCAGTGCACTCCTGACTGATCTCTTTTCCCCCACACACACCAAAAAAACTGTTAGAAATTCAAAAAGAACAAACAAGGCTGGCAAGACTCTTCTTAATCTTCATTTGTCAGTGCGCTAACCTCAATGCACTGCACTAGACACTCAAATAGACAGAAACAAAGCACTGCTTCAATCTCTCCCCCTCCTCCAGTCAATGGAGAAAGCATAGTGCCACTGCCTTTGTCTATCTGTCACAGTGAGTGAGAGCACTGCAGCAAGGAAGATCAGAAAAAGCCCTTTACCATTGCCAAAGCCAATTTAAAAAAAAATAATTTTTTTTAACTCTCAGGGAGCTTCTCAAAAACAGATCCTTTTCTATCAATTGCTACAGAGCTAATAGAGCCTTTCTTGCACATGCTCAGACCTTTCAATAGAAGGATGTCAGAATTATGTGATCCAGATGGCAGCTATAGGCTAGCTAAGAAAGATGATTCACTGTGATATGTCCTCATCTGGTCTCCTTTCAACTTATCCTTCCTCAGCTCCTAGGAGGCTGTGATGTCAGACAGACAACAGCTGGTTGCTGTAGTTACCACTTATTCGTTCAACAGTTCACCACCATAAAGTTGGGTATGTCTTAGATTTGAATGGAAAACATGAGACAAATTTTCATTCAAATTTGTGGGACCCCCTCCATTCGTTTCGGGGGGGGGGGGGTCCACAAATGAAATGAAAATGGACTCATTTGTTGTATTTTACCTATTTTGTTTCAAACGAGTGCACATCCTTAGTAGGCATGAGTGGTATTCTGACTGGTCCAGATGTTGCCGGTGAAATGTTCGCTATCCCTCCTGCCTTGGCCAGTTTTAGGTGTTATCTGGTCATAGCACTGAGTACACAGGGTTGGTGAAAGATACCTATTGAATGTGGGCCTGCAGAAGACTTTGCAGTCAGGGGATTACAGGGGGAGCAGTCACTTAAACCCCACATCCCCACATTCCAGGGGCTGGCCATCCAGAGCAATCATTTCCCCAAGGTACTGCCTGACCACCTTAAATGCTGCCTGCACATTGCCCAGGGCAGTGCTGTGGAACATTACCTCCTCTGTTACACGTTAGCCCGCTGCTGCTTATCTATGGCATCGCTAGTGGAAGGAGTCGGGGGTTAGAATGGCTTTCCCTTTCTTGTGAAGAACAAAAAGAAACCCCACTCAAAGATGGTAATAGTTACCCTAAATGCATTTACATTTGAACCTTTTAATTTATTTTTTATTATTATTTTTATATACCGACATTCGATCTGAGATATCACATCGGTTTATATTCAGGTACTTCCCTATCCCCAGAGGGCTTACAATCTAAGTTTTGTACCTGAGGCAATGGAGGGGTAAAAGTGACTTGCCCAAGGTCACAAGGAGCGACAGCGGGACTCGAACCCTGGTCGCCTGGTTCGTAGCCCGCTGCTCTAACCACTAGGAAAAGGATTGGGGAAAAGCCAAACTGAAAAAAGAAAGCTCTTCGCTAAAGTTTGAAAAAAATAATCAGTCAAAATATATTTTAAGTGTTTCCAAACTAAATGCTGGCAAAAAGGAACATTTTACGTTTGAAGAAAAAAAAAAAAAGCTTTGATAAGGAAATTGACTTGGTCAATGCTTTGTCGGAATCAAACTCTCCTAAACCAATCCCCACACTGTCAACTGACCTTCTATTCCAAGTCTCATTAGCTTAGAGGAGAAAACTTCTCAGAAGGAATTTCTTCAGACACGGGACACGTTTCAATAATATATCATCCAAAGTGCTTATCTCTTAGCAAAAAAAAGTTTTAACTTCCCATTTTGGCGAACCATGGAGTCTCAATGCAAAATGGAAACCCCCTTCCTCCTCAGCCATGGTCTCCAGCATCCTCCTCCTGACTTTGGGAGCAGGCTTCTCCTCCCCTGTGCACTTACCCCACCACCCACTCCACCCCTGGCTCCTCCCTTTCCCTCTTTCCAGTCTTTATTTCTCCTCCAGCAGAGGTGTTGTCAAGGGGAGAGGTGACATGGAAGGGGGTCCGGGGGGGACTCAGGTGTGGATATTGACAGGGGAGGAAGTCGCTTTGGCTTTTTTGTGTGAAGCGATTAATAAATGTCATTAAATTAAATCTTTTCGGCAGCAGCCAAATCTCCAGAGGCTGTCCCCACCACCCCTGCTGAAATTGGGGGGTGGGGGGGTGCCAGTTAAGGCCTCTGCTGATAGCGGTGGCATTGGGGTGGCTGCCACATTCCCCTCAGTCCCCTGCAAGTTGGATTTCGCAGGGGTGGTTGCCTCATTCTCATCCAAGGCGGTCCCCTGCGAGGTGTTATTTGCAGGGGTAGCTGTCTCAACAGTACTGGGGTGAGGGCAGGTCTTTTTGGGATGGTAGTGGAGAGACTGCATTCTCACTATCACTCTGGCATGCCCTGTTATTTTTTTTTGGTTGGAGCTTTCTTTATCATGCCAGAGAATGATTTTACTTCATTGCCAGGTTTGGCAGTAGGGGTTCTGGCAATGAAGTTCTTGGGATCCTCTGAGATGGAATTAGAGGCCGCCTTTTTCGAGGCCTGATGTTCCTTGGCACTGGCAGTTATATTGGGGTGATGGGCAACTGCAATTTTGGTGGAGGCCCGAGTGGTGTCAATTGTATGGGTCCTAGCAGGGGTGGTAGGGATGCTAAGCCTTCGGTCCCCAGAGATACAGGTAGAGTTTGGGGTGGAAGGCTTTGCAGCTGTCAAGGTGTCATTGCTACAGATGAGGGGGCAGCTCGGGGGCGGCAGATATGGGCTCTCTTTGCCTTGGGGTATACTTTGTGGCTATGCCCCACCTCCCGGCACAGGAAGCACCTCACCTCCTCTGTGCTGCAGTAGATAGTGTGTGGGGCCCCCTTATGTGGGATAATAAAAGAGCCTTCCACCTCCTCCCTTCCCTGAGGCAGCTTCATGGTCACCTGCACTCTATAGGTCAGGACGAAACATATAGTCCTGTGCCTGCACCCCAGGCTGGACCCACCAAAATCGGCCAGTGCCATGACGTGGTTCTCACTAGTTGCCCCTCCCATTGCTGGACACCTTACCCCATGCAGCCAGGTTAGCCCATGAAGGGGTAGGTGACATTATATTGGGTTTGGGGCTCTACTGCCTGATCCTGGCTGCTCTGCTCCTCCTTCATCCCTCCCGGCAGAGCCTCCAGCTGCTGCGCCTGACACCACCGCCGCATAGGATCTTGTTTGTGGTGGTTTAACTGCAGCAGAAGTGGAAGCAATGACCGGGGAGGAACTTGGGCTCTGAGCTTTGTCTTTATTGTGCCCTGCTGCTACTTGAGGTGTTTTATTAATTTCCACAGCAGCAGGGACACCCCTTGTCTCTCTGGCTGGCGACGCAGCCACTTCTGAGGTGGAAGGAAGGGTAGTGTTGGTCAGAGTGGCTGCCTCAGTGGTGGAAGGAGCTGAGGCAGGAGTGGTAAGTTCCATGGCTGGTGTAGTGCCAGCCCCTAAAGGGTCCCCTAAAATAGGGGTCTCTGCCCCAGCAGATAACAGTGCTAGGACAGGAGTATTGTGCCCAGCAGCAGCAGAGATGTCATTATTAGCTGTTGGTGGGGTTAGATGCTGCATTTTGAGGGGGTGCAGCTGATGTTGCTGCAGCTTTTCTGGTGCCAGCCAGAAAGTCACATTTGTTTTTCTTTGGTATTGACTTCCAGTTGGCACCTCCCCCCCTCCCAGGCTATTCTTTCTGTCGAGTTGTAGGCAATGGGAACTGGGATTGAAGCAGCCTCTACTGAAATTAAAAGGGAGGTGAGAAGGGTTGCTTAAAGAGTCTGTTTTTTTTCTAATAATTTTATTTAAATTAAATGTGTAAAAATAAGTGAAATGACAAGTTTTAACTGAAGTGAACCTGTGCTCCAAAATTAAAGAGAGCGTGCACAGGGGAGTGAGAAGTACAAAAAGCTGAAAATAAAATGTACTTAGAAAAGCAGGCTCCTTGGCTGCTCCAGGAAGGCCTGCAGCAGGTGCCTGATTAGAGCTCAGCCGGGCTTTGGAGCTTGTGGCCCGGCTGAGAAGCTGAGCCCTCTCCCTCCCAAAGCTCTAGGAGCCTCAGTGATTAAACCAAGAAAATAAAAAGCTAAGAGCTTGCTGGCTCTTTTAAGTTATAAAACTAAAATAAAATCAAAAAAGGCAATTATGGGGGAAGGGTTGAAATTAAATAACTAAATCAAACAAACCGGTTGAAATAAAACTCTTCCTCCAGCTCCAATGGGAGGCTGAAGGAAAGAGCACAACAGAACTTAAAACTATAAAGCAAAGAAGAAAGGAAATGTGCCTTGAAATTAACCCTGCCTAAAACAAAACTCACCCTAAAAACAAATCCCTGGAAAACTGTCCCTGCCTAAGTAAAACTTCACCCTGAATCTAAAGCCCTGGAAAACTGTCCCTGCCTAAGTAAAACTTCACCCTGAATCTAAAGCCCTGGAAATCTGTCCCTGCCTAAGTAAAACTTCACCCTAAAATAGAGAAAAGTGTGTGTGTAGTGAATGGGGGAAGGGAGGAGAGGCTGCAGTCAGTATACAGGGGAAGGCAGAGGAGCTGCCTTCCCCTCAAACAAACAGATCAAATAAAAGGCTAAATAAATGAAATAAACTGTAAATAAAAGTGAGGATTGATGCCTCAACATAAACTGAACTAAAATATATCAAAATTATAAGGCTAAGCAAATGAAAATAAAGGTTCTTAAATTACTGCTATAGGAGCACGACCTGCACACAGCCACTCTATAAGAGGGAAAGCCAAGCCTGGATCACCTGACCTAAACAGCTGGAGCTAATTGGTAACTCTAATTAGTTGTGCAAAAACAGGAGCAGACTAGAGGTTTTCTGGAGTGGAGCCAAGAGTTACCTGTGCAAGTTGCTATTTTATAAGAGAAGCATTCGTGCATATTTGGCAGCTTATTTGTGTCATTTTAAACCTAATAATTATCTTGCACAATTGATATCAGACTCATCTATTGTCTATTGTTGGTTGGTTGGGAGATCTGAGTGCATGGGGGGGGGGGGGTGTTCAGAGAGAAGAAAAAGGAGGGTCTCAATGTCTTGGAGAAGGACAGGGCTAACTGGTGGAGGTTTCAGCAAACTTCTGATTTCAAATCATGCACATGCTTTAAAATATACCAACTTCCACTCATAAAACAGGATTTTACACCAGCAAGTCCCTATGTTTTTGCGTATAAAATAGATGCACGTATCTTTTTAAAATAGGTAGAAAAAGCACTTACTTTCAATGCATTGCAGATATTTACACAGCTCTGTGCTGGCGTTCATTTCTGGGCGTACAAATGTGCGGATTGGGCGTATGTTTTTTTTCCCCTGCATTGAGGGGAAGACATAATAGCGGCTCATCAACATGAATTTACATGTGATGAGCGCTATTTTCGACGCGGGCAGTTGGGTGCACGTTTTGGACACGCTAACCCCCGTTTTGCATCGGGGCTTATGGCGCGCATCCCAAAAACGCGTGTCTAGCGGCCCGTTGAGCCGTGCGCTGCGGCCAGCGCGCCACGCTACATCGGCCTGTTAATAGGATACCCCCCATAGGAGCAAACGTTTGAAAATGATAAGGGGGTGCTGAACTCACCAACAGCGCCCCCAGCTAAGAAAAGAAAAAACAGAGCACAGTGGGTTGTGAATGTGACTGACCAGCCCGTATTTAAAGGTCCAGAGAGGAGCAGGTAATGTGAATAATTTGTCTATGGACATGGCATTGACCCACACATGTAGGAAACGAGATTCATGAAAATTAATAAAAAAAATAATCAAAATCATGGGAAAGACGCATGTGGCCAAAACAAAAGCCAGGGAAGCGCTCAGCGTCCCACAATTCATTCTTCCTCCAAATCCCAGCTCATCCCCACCAGTCTCCCTCCCTCCTGCTCTATCCCGCCACCACCTTACATTCTCAGCCTTCCTTTTCCCTCATCCTCCTACTCTTACCTTCCCTCGCTACTCTCTTAATTCTCCCCCTCCTGCATGGGAATGCTCTGATTTGAATATTTGAGGAGGGGGTTTCATTCTCCTCTTTCAGCCCTGTATCCCCTCAGAATGCTCTGCTCCCCATTTGCCACTGACCTGTCCCCCCTCCCCCCCCCCCAGTTCTTCTTCCCGTCCCTGCACTCCCCGGCAGGTTTCTCCTCACCCCTCCTCAGCCAGCGTCCCCTCCTCTGCAGGCTCGGTTCGCCCACCCCTCACCCAGCACGTTAGAGCGATTTGTGATTCGCCTCCTCGGCGAGCTTGGATCACTTCCCTGCTCTGCACACCCCGAGGCCAGGCGCTATTCTTTTTCTGGAGCTTTCCCCTGCCTCCTCCCCGCACTCCCAGATTCCCAGCCCAGAGCCAGTCCCGTGTCTGCAGAGTCCCAGTAAGGCGATCCAATTGTTTGCATGTCCTGAGCCCTAACAGCTCCAGGGCCACAGCGCGGGCAGGAAGCACCACCTGGAGCTATGGTAACCCCCAGAGAAAACCACTCTCTCCTGTGAGATATAAGAGGGGGAATCTTTTATTTACTTCTGAGGCACGGGGAGCAATGTTCATCTCAATGCAAGCCCTGCGCACAGCCCCACTCAGTACTGGAGCTGAGCCTACGATATCACAGGCCACCACAACCTCCTTCCAGAAAAAGACCATATATTGCAGGGCTGGAACCAAGGGCAGATCCCTTCTGCCTCCCACCTTTGACCCTGCCCAGCTAGCGCAGAAATCTTCACCAAACTTAAACTATTTTCCAACTTTTGTGTCTGTAGTTTGAAGTTATCCGCTGTCTTTGCTCATTCTTGGCTTTTTCTGTTTCCTCTCTGCCTTAGACCTTCTTTTTTTCTTTTAAAGCTTATTTTCTAGTCTTCCTGTTATTTCTTTTCATTTTTATTTTTCCTCCATGTCTATAACTCTTTCCCTCACCTCCTCCTGGTCTCATCCCCTCTTGCCACTTCCATCTCCCCTCCTCTCCTCTTCTTGCCTCTTCCCTCCATCATGATCCCCCTCTCTTCTCCCAACCCTTCTCTTGGTTTACCTCCTCTATCAATCCCCCACCTAAATCCACTCAGCTCCTTTCCCAGACCTCTTCACCTCTCTCTTCCTTTTAAAGTTCCCTTCACCTAATCACTCACCCCTGCTCTTCTTCTTATCACAGCCCATGCCCTCTCTCCTAGCTTCTATCCCCTTTTCCCTACTCACAGCCCATGTCCCCTCTGTCAGCCTTCTCTGCAATTCTCCCTGCCCCTCTCACCCTCACAGCCTATGTCTACTCCTCTCCCTCTCCCACAACTCTTCTCTCAGTCCTTCTTCCCCTCACAGCAATTCCTCTCCCCAGCCAGAATTCCTTCTTTCAGTTCCTCTTCCAGCCAGTCTCCCCATTTACAACCAACTCCTAGCAATTGTCTCCACCCCTCTCTCACCTGCTTCTCTTTTCCTTTCTAGCTCTTATGTGACGGACCCTACAGTCACCTGGCCAGGAAGACCTGGGGTGAGCCCTGTTGTTTACTCAGTAAGAGTGCAGGTTAGTGTGAGGGGGCGACACCATTCAAATGCAGCCCCTCCCTTTCAGGGGTCTGGAGTGGTCATCCCCCTGAGAGTCCATTTAGCAGCTCTCCACAGAGAGCTGGGGGGGGGGACGGGGACAGAGCCTTTAGGTTTGCACACAGTAAAGAGGTAGTTAGGAGCTTAGATGTTGTTATTTCTCAGGCCCAGTCAGAGGGTTTCCTTCCAGTCTACTCCTTGGCTGGTTGGGATATCCCTCTGGGTTGTTTTTGAGACTTTTGAGATTGCTCATGGTAGGAACCTTGTGAGACATCTGGGCCTTTCTTGGGCACAGGGATTGGGGGAACTCTGTGTCTGGGACGCCCAGGGATAGGAAAGACCTGCCTCTGAAGTGATGGTGACCCGCTGCAAGGAACAACTCTGCTGCTAATAACAGATCTGGGGGGAAAAGAAAGCATTTTGTTAGATCCAGGAGGAAGTTTTGGCTGCCCTTCCTTCCTGTCTGGAGCAAGAGAGCTGCTTGTTTCAAAGGGATCCTTCTCATCAGGGATGCAGAGAGAACTAAAGAGGCTGTGTCAGATCAAGAGATCCAGAAGATCTGCTAACTGTGCGTACAGGAAAGAAATATCACGGGGGACACACACATCCAAGTGTTGCAACACCCCGGGGAGAGAAAGAGAATATTTACTCTCTGTGCCGTGGACTTTTAACATTTTTACCAGTTTTGGAAGGGTTTTGACCATCCTAGAAGACCCTGCCCATCTGGGAGCTCCACGTTTCCTAAGCCAAAAGAGTGGATGTTTCCCCGGCCCTGATATAAGTGAGTCCTACACAGATAACGGGAAGAGACTATAATTTATATGAGAAGAGAATTCAGTGGTGCTGCAGTTTGAGTTTGTGCAATCTCATCACCAGTCTTTAACAGTAAAGTCTTTCATTTTGGACACTAAACCAGTGACTCCAGGGTATTTCCTGTGTACTCACTGCATCCATCTTAAGAAAAAGTATCCTTCCCAAGGGAATACAGAAGAATGTGTAAAAAAGGTCACCCTTGTCACATTGGGCCCTGGAAGTACATCTTAAACCCCCCCCCCCCTCCAACCTACAAAGGATCTGACCCTGAGAGTAAGAGGAAATGTGAAGGAGCTAGTCGGTGAGAGGTTCCAGCCCCGAGGAGTAACACATTCTTTTGTGCCCCCACTCGTGCGGGATAGGCACAATGGGCTGGGATTAAGGCCTGAAACCTCAGAAAGCCTGTCTGTCCTAGAATGCTGCTGCTCTCTGGCCCTCCATTGGACAGATATTCCACAGTCAGCCAATAGACTGCAGGGGAAGGTGGGAACAGTAGCTAGGAGACAGAAGTGCAGTGCCTCCCCATTGGTCAGACATTCTACAGCTAATGGACTGCGGAGGGGGAGTCAAGAGACAGAAACACTGCCTTCCCTGGCATCCCCGGAGCATAGAGCTCTCAGCTCCCAATATGCAGGAGTGCGGGAGATAATATTGGGGGTGCTTAAGTACCAACAGCACCCACAGAGCTGGCACCTATGGTTACCCCAGTGCTTATCTGGAGGCCCAATATAATTATACCATTACTGTTTAGGGTTGCAACTGCTGCCCTATACAAGTTACCTTGTGCCTTCTTGCAAGCATAATCCACTTTTGTTTTGGACTAAAAACTGTTATTTCTCCCAGCCCAGCCCAGCCCTCCCCTCAACTGTGCCTCATCATGGGTCTAATGCTTAAAAACACAAATCACTTCACAATTGTTTAAATTCAGTTTTTTAATGTATAACAGTTCTGCCCAAATTACAGAGAACAATTACAGGCGGCAGGTAATTAAAGCAAATACCTGTTTCTCTTTCTACTCTAATACTCCATATAGCTGAATAAATTATGATGATATACATCCACCCACATACGTTCACGCACACACTCACACAAGCATGCTGACAATCACACAAGTGGAGCGAAATGGCTATGAGTCAAACACAGAAGCAACATACCTGCAAATACTAGGTATAAGGAATGTTACATAGTGCTATGTGGATATCCCAAGATGGATATATGGAAGGATTAGGAATGAGTTAGAAGCATTAAATACACAAGTCTCTGAGAATCAAGAACATCCCTGGTAATTTGCATGCTGTGCCACACCACTGGGCCCATCCAGCATGTTCTTGTTATGAATCCAGCAGAAAAACACATATTGGTTTTAAAATCTGACCCCAGGTAAACTCCAGAGTGTCCTTGCTCTCCTCTGTTTGAAGTGCTGGATTCTTGATTCCGTTGTTGGCTGCAGTAGTGCTGGCATGAGCCTGTCCAAAGGAACATTCAGTTTTTGTTGGTTGCTTCAGGATACTTCCCGGCATGCTTTTCATGCTCCTGCATCTCGTTTGAAGCCATTACGTGCTGTCTTTTATTCTGGCCCTGCTCAAATAATTATCTTCTTTATTAGGCTATTTGAAGTTTTAACAATTTTTTTTTTTGTAGCAGAAGCAGTTTGCGTATCCACGACATAAAATGCATTTTGATTTCCATAGAAGCAGAAAAGTTCTTTTTAAAAAAAAAAAAAAAAAGTCTGGAATGCATTTTTAACACTTGCTATGCAATTGCTAGTGCTTGCACTTTTAACTAAGCACAGCATTTGTATTTTAATATAAAAACATAGACTTTCTATAAACAGACATCATATAACCAAGATTTATGACTAAGGTACAAGAAATCTCATACGTCCCACCTCAGAGAAGGGTGAAAGAGTAGCTATTAACACTAATACATTGGCAGTTCTTGTTCTTTTTGAGAACGCTATTTACATCAGTAGTCACACCATACGTGGACTTTCTGGTGAAGAAATTAAATAAAATATCTATATTTAAAGGTACAGTGCACCTTTATAGATGTGACCAGAAGCCAGGCATTGTCAGTAATTCCACATTTTTCTTCTGACTGTACCAAGTAAAACTTGAGCAGAACTTCCAGTTAAATTTGGCCTAGCCTGGATATTTTTTGCCAAGTAATTTTCTACTGAAATTTACAGACACTTAGCTTATTGATCACTTTACAGCTAAGGTTTTTCCATCTACCAAATTGATTTCTACCATTTCCAAAACAGATCCAGTTCAGATCTCAGGAGAAATGTCCTCATTTTATTGGGCACGGAAGGAAGACCACCGAAGCAGAGGACCAACACAAACGGGGTAGTCCCATTCTTCCGTTCTGAACTCCCTTTTATAATGTTAGGATCCTTCCAATTGTTGCTTTTTATAGCTCTTGACCTGTTCCGCTTCCTGAAATCCTCCAGGAAGGACAGTGCTTCTTAAATAATTTATGATCAGCACCCCATACGATCTACAGTGAGAATATGCACTCCGCCTTAAATATTCCTTTAAAATCCATACCAGAATGTATGTTTTCTCACAGGCATAATGCTGGTGGTTTGTTCAAGTATGCATTGCACTGTAACCACCTTCCTTTTTATTCATAGCTTTCCTGATTGAGGGCTTTTTCTTGGAAAGCACAAGAAAGTGCTCTTTGAGATTGAGTGTTTGGGAACCTTTGCCACACAAAAGTCTAGTATATTTTGTTCATTACCTTTGACTGACTTGACCTGGAACTAGAGCTTACATAAGCTAGTATAACCTCATCAAGATAAAAATCTGCTTTAAAGTTAATCTTTTCACTTTAGGAAGGCAGTCGAGAGAAAGAAAGTAGAATAACCAGACAGCTCTATGAACACCAGGAATTGTTCTATTGTTCTGTGTTTTAACTTTAATCCCAAAGGATTATGGGTTATGTAGTTCTAGTTTTCCTAATGCAAAATCAGGATAAGCAAGTTTAAAAGTCAGGACTAGAGCAAATTTTCCTAGTATTAATAAAGTCAGTGGATCACATAGGAGAATTATAGCCTTGGGCAGTGACAGGGTACTATTGGCTGCATTGTAAGACAGGCAATGAAAGATTCAAAGCATAAACCAACCCTGCTAGGACATTTCTGTAGCAAAACAAATTCTGAGAAAATATACATCCTGAACAATATAGGGACACATGCTAGGCTTTTAAAATATTTATTGAATTGATGTTGTCGCTGTAAGGCTGAAGCCTAAAGCAGGGGTCATCAAACTGGTCCTACGCCCCCCACCCCCCACCCCCAGCAAATTGTTTTCAGGATATCCCTAATGAATACGCATGAGATGTATTTGCAGGCAGTACCTCCTGTGTATGCAAATATTTCTCTTGCATATTTATTAGGAATATCCAGAAAACCCAACTAGCTGGGGGGGCCCTGTAGGACTGGTTTGAGCACCCCTGGCCTAAAGAGTATGGAGTACTACAGGATACGCCAATGCAGAAAAAGAGTGCTCATGGCAAGACCGGGGTCAGCAAAGTACTTCTGCCTAAACAGTAAATACATTTTTAACAAAACAGGCACTCAGACGTGAGGTTCCAGGGAAAGCATGCATGGCTTGTCTGAACTGCTATTTCTAGCCAAGTCATTTGCTCCATGCTCACTGAATTCTATCAATCTAGAGGTCGCTACCTTTGTCTTTCACTGATCCATCGATAACAGAGAGGTAGATAATTATTCAAACTGCCACTGAGCGGCGAAGATAACTGCTTAATTTTTACTTTAACTTTGGATATTCAGGTGAAGCTAAGGGCTAATGAGTTAATTTTCAAAAGAGTTACACGCGTAAAATTAGCATATGTGTGCCCAAGTAGCTTGTTCTTACACACAATGCTATTTTATAAACATCAAACGTAAATGCGTATTTTGGGTTGCACACACACTTTTACCTGCGCAAAAAAAGGGCTATCTTGGGTCAGGCCCAAGAGAATGCACGAAAGTTGATATAACAGATTCCCCAAATCCTACTGAGGAGAGTGCATCAAGGTGATCAGTGGTGTCAAAAGCAGCAGATAGTTCAAGAAGGATGAGGATCAAGTAAATGCCCTTGGCCTGGGAGGTTTCTGTGGAATGTAGAAGTGAAATCCAGATTGGAGCAGATCCAGAATGGAGGAGATGAAAGAAAGACAGCAGAGATGAACGGACATTCAAACAGTTTGGATTCAAAAGGGAGATGGAATCATAGTTAGCTGGGCAAGCAAGGACCAGGAAAGGCTTTTTGAGGAGTGGCGTGATCACAGCATGTTTGGAGGAAGAGGGGACAGTTGCAGAGGCAATGATCAGTTAAGGATATGAAAAACTGAAGAGCCATGTGGCTATGGGGTCAGAGGAACAAGTCGTGAATTTGGAGAAGAGAAGATGGGCAGTTTCCTCCTCCATGGTTTCAAAAAAGGAAGAAAGTGTGACAGGAGCCAAAGGAAAGGGAGATGAATGAAATGGGGGGTGGAGGAGATCGTTTTGGTATAGAATTCATAATTAATCTCATCAGTCTTTTCATGGAAGAAGTCAGCCATAGTCTGGGCAGAGAGGGAAGGGGGAATGGGAAGTGGGGGCAGTTTGATGAGGTAGAAGAGTTTGGCAAAGAGAAGCAATAGGTTGGAGGATAGGGTGTGTGTCAGATGGACATAATAATCTGGCTTTGCAAGTAGCAGAATAGAAGGAGGTGAGCATAAATTTGAAATGAATGAAGTCAGCATGGGAACGAGACTTCAGCCAGAGACATTCTGCGGAGTGGCTATAGGAATGTAGGAAGCAAATCCTGGAGGTGAGCCAAGGTTGGGGTTTGGCATGCCTTACAGGATGGGAGAGAGCAGCAGAGGAGAGTGTAGTGTTATAAGAAGAAGCTGTCTCATCAACAAAGTTGTAGAGGAGAGGAGAGATGAGACAGTACTGGAAGGGACTTCATGGTCAACAGCAAAGAAATTCCTAAAGGTGTTGGTGGTGATTGGATGAGACTTCGCAGAAGGGTGGTAAAGTAGAAAGTCATCAGATGATGGTCAAAGAGGGGAAGAACAGAGTTAGAGAAACCTGAGAGAGCAAAGTTTGCTGCAAAGGCTAGGTCAATTCAGTGGCCATACAGGTCAGTAGGAGCAGTAGAGCATAGTTTGTGGTCGAAAGAAGATGTTAAGGTGAAGAACTTTGATTCCTGTCTTTCTTTATTTCTCAAAACATTTTCCCTTACCCTTATTCTTGGGGACTTTAACTTCCATGTTGATGACCCCTCTTTTGCCTCAAAGTCAGCAAAGAAAGTGGAGGGGGATGATAGATGACAGCTATCCAGAATGATAGTGGAGTGAAATTACAGATGGAATGGGTGGCTAAAGGTGGACGAAAGGGTTGAAACCTGCAGGAGGAGGACAGTAGCAGCTCGACAATGCCACCACTGTCTACTGAAATGAAAATCTCCATGACACAGAGCAACAGGAACAGAGTTTTCAGGGGAAAGCCCGATATTGGTCAAAGCAATAAGATGGAGGGAATGAGAGATGAATGGGTAATTAATGCATCCAGTCTTACAGGAAATAGAGCCTGTAGTTTATCATGCTAACACTATTTAGCATGCCCTTGGTAAGTAGTTTGCTCATGCTGTTTAGCCAATGTATTTTCAGGTTTCTGTGCATTAGCATTGTAGAAATCCTTTACTTTTTTGCAGAATAGTGTAAACTTAAAAATGTGAATTTTTCTAATAACATATTTCCGACATTTATTTTACCATGAGCATACTAAATCTTTTGCATGGTATGAGTTTTATTGCATAGGCCTCTTAATTGTTGAAATATTCAGCATCCTCCTTTCCTTACTAAGACACCTGCATCATCAGGTTTGGATGGAGAGTTATAGTAATTATGTCATTACCTACTGCTCTAGTCTTTCTTTCTTTTTTTTTTTTTAAGTTGTCCACTTGTTGTATGCTTACAATATTATAGCTGAAGAGCAGCACATATCTGGATTTTCAACTATTTAAACAACAGTCAGTTCAATCCATTTCTCCCTTTCTCTCTCTCTTTTCCTCTTACTGATCTACTGGCACGCTTCTAAACTCAGATCTGAAAAGCCCACAACTTAATCCACAGCATTATTACGATTTCCATGTTTTACCAGGGTGTGAGAATGTATTAATCCATATGTCACCTGAATGTCTTCCTGACCTATCGGCGTCTCTTTGGTTACTGACCTGAATACCATTAACAGCAAGCACCTTTTAGAGTCTGACTAGGTGACCTTTCATCCCCTTCTTCACCCTACTTTGTCTTTTAAAAGTCCTAATTTTTCAAGGAATTCAGACTTCACTGTCCCTACTGAATAATATTTCCTGCCCCTTATGTCCCTGCTCTGGTATCATATTAGGATCTCACTGAATGTTCTCCATGTGTTATGTTTTGCTTTTGGCCCAATGTATTTGTGGTCCATTATATAATATCTTAATTACCAATTTAGTATTTGTTTTCCTATACAGTGTTTTACCATTTACAAACAAAAGATATATTACAAAATAGCATATCCTGTGCCAACAATCTGGGGTAGACAGTCTGTTAACGTTTGCTGTTTAGCGTGTGAATGATATGTTTTCTCCTCCCCGTCATCTCTGGTCATTAACAGAGTTAACAATATGAAAGAACATCATCCTCGTAAAGGTACCGATTTCAGATACAATGTGCCTCTTTCTTTTAGCCGCAGTACAAACACACACAGCTCAGGTCAGCACAGGAAATGACTGGAATTCTGGATTCAGGAATAACTGGGTTCAGTTACGATGGCTCCCCAGATGCTGGCGAGTTCTTGTGATGCCTTTTTCTGGAATGGTGGTTGTGGATGGTCTCTTCAGTACGCCTGGCCTGTTTCTACTGGGAGGAGACCCAGCACAGCTGAATGTTCTCCCAGCTTCATTCTTCGTTGTGTAGACAGGCTGACATTCTTGGCCAAATAGTCAACAGCACCTTAAAAGAGTAAAAAGAACATGCATATCACAAAAAAAAGCCCTCACTCCATTAGAAAGCCATTTACTTTGAAATTAAATTTAGGAAACAGAATAGGCCATTCTGGAGTTTACTGAAGCCCCAAAATGTTCAGTTTGGTTTGTTTTTTCATGTCAGGTTTTTATTTTCCATCTGGATTTATTTATTTATTTAAAACTTTTCTATACCATCGTTTAGTTGTACACCATCACAACGGTTTACAGTTAGGCACAAATATGTGGTTTCTCAATTATCCATAGGGTGCCATTAGTTCGTTTAATGTTTTCTTCAGTTTGGTTCATTTATCAAACTGAAAAAAAATCAATAAACTAACCCCTCCCCCCAAAACATTACAAAAAATGAGCCTCTGGGGGCCCTGACTGTGGTGACTAGGGCCAAAAAATGGCCCAGGCCTGATCCTGGTGCCAAAGCCTATGCCTCCCCTGGATCTGGTGTTGAAGCCTGGACTCAGAGCTGGGGCCCAGTCCTGAGGCCTGGTCCCAGTGCTGAATCCTAGACCTTGTCCTGGCACTGAAGCCTAGGCCCAGCACCAGGGTACATCCCTGAGTCCTGGTCCAGGTGCTGAGGTCTGGGCCTGGTGCTGGTGCCTGGCCATGAGGCTTGGCACTGGCACCAAAGTCTAGGCCCTGGCCAGGCACTGAGGCCCGATCCTGTGCTGAGGCCTAGGCCCAGGCTGAGCCCAGTGCTGAGGGCTAGTAACGGAACAGGAGTCTGGCCTTGAGGCCGGGTCCCAGTGCCAAGGCCTAGGCACAGGCCTCCAGATACCTTCTCTGTGTCCTGGCACTTGAAAAATTACCCTAGCTGGCTGGAGGATGACAGTAGAGTGACACCCCTTTGGAGCCTTCCACTGGTGCATCTGATTCCATTTTGATATACTGCCATACATATATATATGGCCATACATTAAAACAGCACCGTACACTCCAGAGGAAGGTGCCAAAGTAACACTAATCTGGGGCCCATCCTCCTGGCTTACAGAATCATTCTCCAAGAGCTGAGACATGGGAAAAATGGCTGGAGGCCAGGGCCTAGGCTTTAGGACTAGTCCTCAGGGCTAGGCCTAGGCTTCTGCACCTGGTCTAGGCCTCAGAGCCAGGCCCCTGTGCATGGCCTATGCTCAGAGCCAGGACCAGTTCTCAGGTCATGTCCTGGCATTGGACATAGGTCTTGACATTGGGATGAGGCATCAGCACTAAGCCTAGGCCTTGGTGCTGGGACCAGACCCCAGAACTGGGCCCGAGCATCAGGGTTAGGCCTTGGCGCTGGGGTCAAGGCCTTAAGACCAGGTTCTGTTGATGGGCCCAGGCTTGGTACAGGGACCAAGCCTTAGGGCTGGGCCCCATTACCCTATCTAGGCCTTGATGCCTGGATGGGTATCAGAATGGGTGCCACTGCCAGGCTTAGATGCCAGGACTGGGCAGGCCTATGTCTCAGCACTGGGACCAAGCCTTAGGGCCACTGCCAGGCCTAGCCTGGGCCTAGGCCTCAGTACTGGAACCAGACCTCAGGGCTAGGTCTTGGCACCAGGCTAGGCCTTGCACCAAGATTGAGCCATTGCAAAAGGCCCAGGCCTCAGTACCAGGAACAGATCTCAGGGCTGGGCCCCAGACCTAGGCATAGAGCTTGGCTTGGGCCTGGTTCTCTGCTCTGGGACCAGCCCTCAATACTAATCTCCATTGCTGGGACCAGGCCTCAATGCTGGCTTTAGTGTCGGGACCATGCCTCAGGGCCAAGCCCCTGTGCTGGGCTCACACTGAGACCAGGCCTCAGAGCTAGGGCCTGGTCCTGATACTGAGGCCTAGGACCAGTCCTCTGGGCCAATCCTCAGCGCTGGGTCCAGGCCTGGTCCTGCCTGAGGCACTTTAAAAAAAAAAAAAAAATGCAACGAATGCTAATGTCCAAAAAAATTCAAGTATTTTTGTTGGGTGCTATTTTTGGTTCATTTTATTTGGAATGCACTAAAAATGGCCTCATTATTTGCATTTTTTGAAATTATTAAAAACTCACGCACATCCCTATTAGAATAAATAATTCCTTTGTTAGCTCTTATACTTCTAGTTCACCGCCCCTTTTCAAGTCTCTGCTGAGTAACTGTGATTACTGTTCTTTTGCAACATTATTATGGAAGAAGGTGAGTAGGGGAAAAAGGTAGCTGTGCTAGATCTCATTTTCTTTAGGTTACTCAGCTCATGAAACACTATGCAAAACAGATTGAATACAATCTTCCTTTCTGATTCTAAGACGGGCTTGGAAGATATCATAACACATTTTGTTCTTTCTAAAATGGGACATTTTTAAGATGGTTCTTGCCTTCCACAGAAATATTTCCTTGCAAAAGGGATTGATAGACGGCTTTATATATTTATTGAGCTGGAGGGAAGCATCATGCCATGCTTATGGTTCTATGTTCCTTTCCTACGTCTGCCTCTTTTCCCGTACCACACTACTTAATTCCAGACCAAGGACAGTCTCCGATCCAGAATCAAAATTGGGAAGGGGTTCTGTTGGCGTGACAGTTTTCATTAGGACACAGTCAAAGCACTCTTTCTTTCACTTGTTAATTCCCAAATTAGATTAATAAAAAAACTGGAAAGAGATATACAAATGGTGCCAGTGAGTAAACAAATTTCAGCCATCAATGCCTTGTCAGAGGCCTGCCCCAAAGGGAGTCCCTTCTAGAGAAAAACTCTTATTAAACTTGTCATATCTATTAGAATTCTTTTCACGCTTCTGTGTGCCATCACTGGCATCATTAACACAGCTTCAGCCTCTAGAAACCGTAAGGACTACATTAATCTAAACATTCCCTCTGAATCATCTAGGAACAGATGCACTCAGGATCTGCACATGGGTGTATGAAGGTGTGAGATTAGGATAGATTGGCTGTAAATGTGTGAGAAAGCAGACATGGACAAGTCCATTTTCGGACGTCATCTGTCTTTGACTATTGACTATCTGAAAATTGCCCAAACCTTTACCCAATTGAAAATACGCACTGGGGGATGAACACTTTTAGCCAGGTAAAATATGAGGAAAGAAACTCCCAATAATAAACGATTATCAGGTACTACGGATAAGATTAATAGTTAATCTTAGTGGATTTTAAGCAGTCTGGGTTAAATGGGTATTTTCTGGTGTCAAAATAAGAACTATTAAAACACCCAATGAACCCCAAGTCCTACTTACACAAAATAAAACTATAGTCAAACTAAAAAAGAAGAGAATAAACTGGAATATTATCTACTAAAGAAAACTGATGCTGAATATCGGAGTTAGCCGCATAAACCTATACATCTAACTCTGGCCCACCCCAAAATGCCTCCTACCTAATCTCTGAATTATGCGGCTAAATTCTTCTTCTAACATTAGGCCCTCATTTTTGCTCCATTTTATTGTTTCCCTTGTATTTTTTTTTTTCTTTTCTTTCTGAATAAACTCGTGTGGCTGCCAGATTAGCCTACTTGCTCTAACTTGATAGCTTTCTGACTAACTTTTGAGATGTAAGATGAAGGACGTGCAGGGCAGGAATGTACTAAAGTTTGCCCCTACAGGTTTGCTCGTCAACCTTTATTTCTATGCATCCCATTTGAATTGCTTTTCTTCTGCCTTCCTTTTTTTCATATTCCTCTCAGCATTTCTTTCCCCCTTTTTTCTTTTCGTTCACACACGTGGGGTGTGACTAACTTTGCACCCAAGGGGGGGATCTTTGTTGGAAACACACAGTTTCGCAGTTTGGTTTAGGTTTTTATCAATAGCACGTGTGCCTAGCCCTCATGCAAAAGTAAAGCAAAGGTCAGGGGTAATGCCACTAGTTCCCTACAAAAAATTAGGGGGAAGGCTGTCATTGATCCAGTCCACAAACCCAGCCGGTTCTAATTTAACCATAGAAGTTAAAGAAATTAGGGATTTGTGAAGTGGAGTAAGTGCTGCAGCATATGGAAGGAGAGGTCATAGAGGACAAGCCAAGGGCAAGCTAGAAAGCCAGAGGAAGAACAGGATGTACCTTTAACCCTCTGTGGGTCATTCTCTCACAACACAAACTTATTATTAATTTAACACCAGTGGGCACTTTACTGAGACCTCTCGTTTTTAGTCTGAGCGATAGTAAAGAAAGCACACCTACAAGAAGATTAAGAAAAACAACCCCCTTTGTCTGTTCTCTCATCATATGGAGCTGCTAGGGACTTTTCTTTTTCCCTCAAAGAGTCGGCTCCTCTCGTTTCAGCCAAATGCACCACATATTTTCCCATTCAAAGCCATTTACGTGGATAAAAAGTGATTTATGCACAGAGATTGGCTGTCTGAAAATTGCTGTCCCTGAACATGGCTAATAGTGCACGCGGTTTTTCACACAAAGAGAAAGCGTTCCTAGGAGCACGTTTTGGTCAGGGGAGGAAAATAACAGAGGTCGATGTGCTAATGGGAGAAAGAGTTTGCAAAGGCCGATATGCATGCTATAATCGTGATTTGTGGCAGTCTCTGCACTTTTGCTATTTGCTTCACAAATAACTATTTTTTTTGCACATAGTTTTACGTGCAAAAAATGTTATTAAAACTCCTTGTTAATGAGTTATGTAAAATTCTGAAAAAAACAGCTTCTGAACTATGCATGCATAATAAAACTATGCGCAAAAATAGCATTATAAATACAAAAAAACTGAACTACACCTAAATGAAGTATAGTTAAAGTTTTTGCAAATGGTTCTGTAGAAAATTTACACACACGCTATTTTGCTACCAAACTTATTTTCATATAAATCCTGGTAGCAAAAAGAAGTGGGCGCTAAATTGGAAATCATGCACAGAATTGTTCTTCCAGTAGTGCATCGGCCTCATGATTTGCATTTTCAATTCTATGTGCATTATTTTCCGCGGGCAAAGTTTCTGCACAAAATAGAGGTGGAAAAGGCAATGGGTTCACTGTACTCGTGGGGAGGTTTCAAAGTTGAAAATACATCCAGGGAGGATAACTTTCATACTGGGTGTGCAGGTGTACATGTACGTGCGTATGCCGGTTCGCACTAATGGACACAACCATAACATATGCGCGTATATGCGCACATGATATAAAATAGGCTGCATGTGCACGGAAATACCACCTCTATCGTTTAAGCAGGGGGATTCTGATAGATACGCGCACTGATGCAATACTCAGTTTCCCCAGTTCGCCCTGTTAAAGGATATGACTTCTTAACCCCCCTAGTTAATAAGCATCCCTCTTACCCTTTTATCCCCAACCCTTAAAACCTTGCTAACTAGCCTCAGTTTTTTTTGTTTTATTAGTTACACGCCATCCATAGCAGAAGTAAAATTACATGGATAAGGACCCAGTGCACGCTGGCGTGCATAAATACTTATGCGCTGGTTTCATTCACATATCCTGGAATGCCCATGCCCTTGCCCAGACCAAGCCCACAACCTGCCCCGTTTTTGTAAAGAAAAGTTTTGTGCACATACTGGGAGATAAGTGCGTACTCGCGCACTTTTTAAAATGTGTAGTGGGCACCAGCCCAATTCTGCGCGTATCTCCCAGCTTCTGCACATGTAGGGCTTTTACAATTTGCCTTATAATTTCTCTTTAAAAACTGGTGCAAAATCCACAGGAAAAACTATCCATGGATTTTGTCCCAATGCTGACATTTTGAAAATTGCCCCAAAATGGAAAAAACCCCTTTAGTACATATGGCCTATTGAGGGAACTTTTCAAAGCTATTTATACGACTGAATACTGCTTTACCTGTATAAAACGACTTGACTGAAAATTGCCCTGAAAGTGGTTAACAGTAGTCATGGGCTTCCACAATGCACATTCCTGTGGAAGTTCCTGTGGGTGTGTTTAAACTGGAGAGGCAAACAGTGAGTGACCGCATGTATTTGATTTCCAAATGTACACGGGTTATTTTGTAGGGATGCACACTAACATTTTATTTTATTTCTTTTTCGTTGGGGGTTGGTTTTTTATTTTCATTTCTGATTTATTTTGTCTTCTTTATCGGAAACAAAGTAAACAAAATTAATAAAATGAATGAAAAAAACCCCAACCCAAACAAAGGAAAAAATGAGAAGCCAGGTTCTCCCTTCCCTGACAAAAAAGCCCTGGTGCTGACAAAATGTAAAAAACTGAAGACCCCTCTGGACCTTCCACTATCCCATCCCTCACACTCAGGTCCCATCTTACTTCATCCTTGGGGTCTAGACATTCAAATGGGAGAGGAGCTGTCCCCAGTCACTCCTGCCCTTTTGGGTCAGTATTGAAAATGGCACTTGCAGAGCAGAAGCAACTATGGATTGATCCTGCCCTTTTGGATCCCCACAGATGGGGCAAGAAGTTGAGGGTGAGGAGGGAATCAGGGGATAGGAGAAAGGCTAGGTGGGGAGTTTTTTAAATTTTTGTTTGGCTTGTTTAGTTGGTGGGGAGAGGGCAGGAAGTTTTACAAAGGAAATAAACAAAAGTTTTTTTTTTTTTTGCTTCTATTTCATTTAAAAAATGAAACACAATAATGTAGAAAATGTTGTTTGATATTTATTTTTGTTGGTTATGAGATTTTAATGTTGTACATCGCCTTGGTGATCTATTTTGGACTGGGAAGGAAGTTTAAATAAATAAAAGAAAAGCAGATCCCTAATTCTTAGACCTACAAAATCAAGGTCTGTGATGCAGGACAAACTACTGAGGGTGTGAATCCAGAGTGATGATTATTATATAAAGAGATGAAAACATTACTTAAAGCATATATAATATCAAATTGTCCTAGCAAAGGCTGTGTGGAAGGTAACAAGATACCTGAGGCACAGAGTAGAGTGCTAAGCATTTTTCCTATACACACAAAATGGCAATTCTCTTTTAGTATATTTAGGCCTTGATGACTTCAACTTTAAAAGCTTGTACAGTCAAACAACAGAAACATTTCTTATCAGAAGTGGATGTAAATTATTTACTAGTGTAGAGATCCTGTTAGTCCCCTACTAATACTTGGACAGAACTATACCATTTTAGTATATGGAGGAAGATACATAATGGTGTTTGCAGCTCCCCCATGTGGCAGCTAACAATGGTAGTGTCCCCAGTGTTTTTCTAGAGAGGTCTCCATTTTACCCTCATGGATCCATTTTGCTTTCAAGAAGGCAGCATGTCCTAAGCTGTGCTCTCATTTTTTTTTAAGCTCCATGAAGGGAGACTTTTGTTTTGGATGAGCTTATTTCCAGCCCCTCATGCCACCTTTAACTTATTTGAGTTTAGAGTTCCAAATTCTTTTGGACTCAACTAAGGTGAAGAAGTCCCTATCAACTAACAAATGGAAGAAGTCCCTTTCTTATAAGTGGAACCTGAGTTTACCAGAATCCAAGGAGAGGATGACCTCCACACATCCTGAGAGAAAGAGGAAGGAGAGAGGAGAGGAGGACAGGAGATGGTCCACATCAATGGCCCACAGATATCCACTGAAGATTGGGAGAAAGAGGAGAAGGAGAATAAAGATACTACAAGAGGAGGTAGGAGATATTATCTTAAAAGTGAAAGACACAGCTGTAAAGTCTTTAAGGCTCGTCATTGCACCTTATTGGTAAAGAGAAATGTTGGAAACTACCAAACAACTTTCATGTGTCTTATTGAGTAGTGACTTGGTTATCCTCAATGCTGAGATTATCAGTGCTGTGAGCAAGAGACTTAACTAAGAGAAAAGTAAGGAGCAATGTGAAGGCCTTGAAAGGAAACTTTCTAATATTATAGCTGCAGTGTCCAACTAAATAGAAATGTGAGATATGGTCTCTGGAGTTATAACAGAATTTTTTTAAAAAAAAGGTATAGAAGCATCCCAACCAAAATACTTTCCAAGGTTTTGAATGCCAATATGCATCTAACCTTTCCAAGGTTAGATGCATATTGGCATTACATTTAGTTAATGTTTTGAAAATGGCATCAAATATCTACAGGAAAACCACACCTCTAGACTATTCATACAAAAGATCATCTAAAGTTAGATGTCTAAGGGGGTCTATTTGCTAAAGGTTTTCTTCCATTTGGTGTCAATGGGAAAAATGCTTAAAGGTGAATTTTAAAAGCCAGGCATGCACCAAAATCGGGAGATGTGCGCACATGTAGGCCATGCACGTTTCCACCCGATTTTAAAAGCCTCCCACATGCGTGCAGCATCTTCCAATACATGAATATCTCACTTGTAACGAAAAAGGGGCGTGGTGTGGGCGGGGAATGGGTATCCCAGGGCGTGGCCAAGAGAAGTGTGCGCACTTATGCGCCTGGGTGTGCGTCCAGGTTCAATGTCGTATAACTTTACTTCTGCTATGGAGGAGGTGTAAGTTTAAAAAAAACCAACACAGGCATCCCCTGAGTGGTTTAAGGGGTCAGGGGTAACTGGGGGGAGTGCAGGCTAAAGAACCAGGGGACCTACCTCTAGATTGGGTGAACTAGTTATGGTGTGGATGTGCATCTGTTATAAAATGTCTCCTCTTGCGCGGCTCATACCCAGATGTGCGCGACTGTGGGCACCCAGTTGCAAAATAGAGCACATGCATACATGTGTCTAGGCTATTTCATAACATACATGTATATGGGCGCATATGTTATAAGGTTGCCGCATCTCTGGGCGCGTGCCAACGCACACGTGTCAATGTGCACCTGCGTGCCCCTTTTGAAAGTTACCATCTTAGTAAATAGAGCCCCAAGTTACTTAGGACACCCAGATGGAGGTGTCCTACATTTTGCTAATCTCTAACTAGTGCACAGAGTGTCAGGATGGGTATTTCACAGATCATATGCATTGTTAACATGGGTGCATACAATCCAATATGTGCCCATTTGGTACCCAGGCTTCTGTGTTTACTGAATTTGGCTCCATTCCATAAAAACTGAATCACCAACATTTTGATGCAATTCTCCCTGCAATTGCTGAAATTTGCATTTAGAAGAATGGTACTCACTTTGTCCATACTGGCCATACTGGTAACTGGCCACAGGGTCCACACTGTAGCCAGTGGTGCTGTAGGTGGGAGGACAGTAGGACTGTGATGAGGGGAGGCTGTCAACAGATTTGATAGAATCACTTCTCTGGCTGCAGCTTGCGGAGATAGAGTTGGTTGTGTCCAATCCACTGTGCAGAGGAGAGATGGAGAAATCAGCTTGGGCCTGAGTTGGCACTCCACTAGGGTTACTCAGGATACTCATCACCTGTGGAACAGAAAGGGGAATACATCGTTTTGAGAAAAGGTAAAAAGCCATGAAACTTTCTTTAATGAGTGTTCTCTCTTTACAGATGACAAACAAATTGTTGCCCATATCGATAGCAATTGGGAACTTGAACAATTGCTTGAAGGAAATGGCAGAACGGTTGGAACAAGCAAGACTTAAGTGCAGTCCAGCTAAATCTGAGGCCCTATGGATGAGTAGGTAAGGGATAGATTTAACTCTCTTACCATCCATATTAGGGATAAATTGGCTTGAGACAGTAGAACACCTTAGGAGTCTAGTTGAAGCCACAGTTATTAAATGCAGAAACAGGTTTCTGCCAGACAGTACTCTGCCAAATTCAGCAGTAACATCCTTTTAAAAAACGGATCTGACATCGATTAATCATTCATTAGTTGCAAACTGGTCGATTTTAAAAGTCTTGTGCATGCCAAAAACGGGAGCTACGCGGGTGTCTCCGGCTAGCGCACGCCGCATGGATATTAAAAAGCGGCCGCGTACACGCATATCTCCTGATACGCGCACAAATGTAAAAAGCAAAAAAAATGAGCGGGGCGTGGGCAGAGTGGAGGCGGAGTCTGGGCTGGACACGGGTGGTTCGGATCTATAAGTAACAACGTGGCGTAGGTACTAATGCGCACAAGCTCATGCCAGGACCCCCTACCGCGTAACTTTACTTCTGCTATGGAGGAGGTGCAAGTAGAAAAACACTAGGCTACTCAGCAGAGTTTCAAGGGTCGGGTCAGGTAGGGCAAAAGATAGGCTAGTGAGCTGGGGAGGAAAGGAAGTCTTATCATTTAACTGGATGAGCTGAGACTGCACTTACATGGTAGATGCGGCATTTGCGCGCACCTATATAAAACTGTGCGCACATGCATGCGCATATACGTGCGTATGTTATAAAATGGATGTGTCCATGTGCGCGCACTGGCAAACAAGCGCACATGTGCGCCCGCACGCCAGAATGAAAGTTACCGTCAGACCGAACAGATTACTGTAACTGTCTTTACCATGGCCTTCCACCTTTGCAAGTAAAAAGATTACATCTCCTTCAAAATATGGTGGCCATGCTCTTGACAGGGACTAAGAGTAATGATCAGGTTACTCCTATCCTGAAGGAGTTTTTTCAACTGAAATTTTTTTCAACTGAAATTTAAGATCATTTTATTTTCAAGCATTTGCATACTGCACAGCTGCTGTGCTTGGTGAATTTAGTAGGAGGTCCATATTCAGAGGCATTTAGTGGGATAACTCTGAAATTATCTGGCTGAATGCCAGCTGTTGAATATTTCCCTCATTTAATCAGCAAAACTTTAGCCGGATATCTCATTATCTACGTAAAATTTAGCTGGACGCCTTAGGGGCATACTAGGACTGTTTCTGGAAGGAGTTAGGTTAGCCGGTGTTATCCGGATAACTCTGATATTCGGGGCGGGGGGGGGGGGGGGGGGCAGGATGGACAGTGCAGGGAAGTAGGAAAGATTGGACCTCACAAACCCTATCACTCACTCACACAGAGAGTCCTCCCGGTCATTAACTCAGTCAGCACTCCCACCATTCATATATACACCATATACACCTTCCAGCTACTCACTCACAGTCGCTCACACCCACCCACTCACGTATTCATTCCTACACACACCCAGAGCCAATGCACCCCACATACTCACACCTACAGACAGATGCCCATATAATCCCTCCACACAGATATCCCTGCCTAGGTAACTACTCCACTGCGTGCGAGAAGCGCGTTTCACCATGTGATTTCTGATAGGAGCAACAGCAAAATATGCTGCACTAGTGGAAAAGCCTATTTCCCCCAGGATTATATAGGGTTTTTTTTTCCTGCTCATTATTTTGTGGGAAATCTTTGATTTTCTCCATCAGCTCTGCAAAATATACATCTCCAATATCTTTCTACTTTGCTCAGTACAGGAGGACTTTATTTTTTTCTGTTTCTGTTACTCTAGTGTTTATTTTATTGATTTATATTCTACTTTTTTAGGTACTTCAAAGCAGATTACATTCAGCCACTGCAGGTATTGCCCTATCCCCAAAGGGTTTATAATCTAACAGGTGAATTTACTCAGCCCTGATATGGCGATATCACAAGTTAAACAGCATGTTACCCACATTAAATGCTGTTTATTGTGTGATATCGTCATATTGCGGCACCTTCGCACAATATCTTGCGATAGTACAAAAGATTTCTTCCCCCCATGGAAATAAACTTCTTTGCATGTATTTGCATGCATAAAATTGCCTAATGCATTCAAAGCAGCTTACGCATAGGAAACCTCTGTAAATAAACTAAGGTGGCTGACTTAAAAATAAGTCCACTCTGTTATTTTATCACATTTGTTATAGCTGTAGGTATTTTCCCACAGGAGCACTGGGACGCTAACACAAGTCCCTGATGGTCCTGTGTGAAAATTAAAGAGCCAGTGGCATGAAAAATGGCTCCCCAGGTGAAAAATCATCCCGCTGGTCGGTGGCAACCCCCCACCACCGCCTACTGAGATGGCACTGGCCCTCTCAAAATAAAAAAAATATCAAGGGCAAATGCGTGGTGAGAGGGAACATTCCCTGGACCTTGCCCCTATCATGTGACAGGGGCAAGGCCTAGTTGGTGCCATTTTGAAAAATGGTGTCATTTGGGCTAAGTGAAACCCCGGGCCCTCCGCTGACTATCAAAGATTACTTTTAGAAGTATTGGGGACTAGGGAGTAGGGGTTGGGGTCCACCTGCCGCCCAGACTACCAATGTCCATTTTTTTATGGTTGGGGGATAACCTAGACACCAGGGATATATATTTGAAAGAGGGTAGGGTTGGATTCAGGGGGGGGAGGGCCTTTCCTTTGACCCAGGGTGCATTTTTTGTTTTTAAGGGGAGGGGGTGAGGCAGGGGATGGATCATCGCCATGTGCTTACCCTAGATTTTTTTTTTTTTTTAGGGAGCCAGTGCCATCTCAGGGGGGGCAGGGGTTGCCATTTAACCCCCCCTGGTGATTTTTTCTCTGGGAGGGTGAATCTTTGGGTCCTTATTCCTTTAAGCAATGGCAGCCTGTCATCCCACGGGATAAAGAAATACCACAATTTTTTTTGTTGCGTGTTTCTGCTGTGGTACAGCTGAGATAATTTGTTGGTTAGGGGTCAAATATCATGGGGGTGCCCCCCTCTGCAATAAACTATCCTGGGTTCATAAATCTCCCTCTAAGTTTGTACCTGAGGCAATGGAGGGTGACATGATGTGCCTAAGGTCACAGGGAACAACTCTGGGATTTGAACCCTGGCTTCTCTGGTTTGCAGGCTAGTGCTCTAACCATTAGGCTACTCCTTCTAATGAGCAAAGAAGCGGCAATCAGAAAGAGTAGAAGGATCCGAAATGTGCCTTCTGTATGTTACTCTATTACAGGTGAATTTTCAAAGGCGTTACGCTCATAAACGTAACATACAATATAGTAGCAATTTTCAAAAGCCATTTATGCACGTAAAGTACACTTGCAAAGATAACTCCTATGGACAATTCAATGGCATATATTATAGTAATTTTCGAAAGCCCACTTACATGGGTAAAGTGCATGTACATGCGTAAGGCCCAGTTTTACGCATGCAAATGCTTTTGAAAATCAAGCCCATGGGGTTGAAGTTTCAAAAGGTTGCAAGCATAAAAAATAGCATATATGTTCTTAAGTGGCCTCTATTCTTATATTCCACGTTTTATAAAAGTTGACAATTCGTGCGCGTTTTCACTTTTGCACGCACATATATGTGCATAAAGCAGGGACAGTTCAAGTGCGTTCCAGGCAGGGCCAACATTTACGTGCGTAAGTTGCTATTTTAAAAAGCACACAGGTAGATTAGCCAATTTACTTGTAAGCCTGACTTCAGGGCTGGCAAAAATCATGGAAACTATTATAAAGAATAAAATCACAAAACATTTAGATAGACATGGTATGATGGGTCACAGCCAGCATGGATTTATCCAAAGGAAGTCTTGCCTCACAAATCTCTTACATTTTTTTTGAAGGGGTGAATAAACATGTGGACAAAGTTGAACCGGTAGATGTGATGTATTTGGATTTTCTGAAGGCATTTGACAAAGTCCCGCATGAGAGGCTTCTAAGAAAACTAAAAAGTCATGGGATAGGAGGCGATGTCCTTTTGTGGATTGCAAGATGGTTAAAAGACAGGAAACAGAGAGCAGGATTAAATGGTCAGTTTTCACAGTGGAAAAGGGTAAACAGAGGAGGGCCTCAGGGATCTCTACTTGGACTGGTGCTTTTTAATATATTTATAAATGATCTGGACAAAATTATGCAGAGTAGTTAAATCTCAAGCGGATGGTGATAAATTGCAGGAGGATCTTGCAAGACTGGAAGTTTGGGCTTCCTAATGGCAGATGAAATTTAACGTGGACAAGTGCAAAGTGATGCATATAGGGAAAAATAACCCTTGCTGTAGTTACATAATGTTAGGTTCTATCTTAAGAGTTACCACCCAGGAAAGAGATCTAGGCAATGGCATCATAGAGGATAATACAATGAAACTGTTGGCTCAGTGTGCTGTGGCGATAAAAAAAGCGAACAGAATGTTAGGAATCATTAAGAAGGGACTGGCAAATAAAACAATGAATGTCATAATTTATAAAATTATAACATTTATAAAATTTTACAATACAGAAAAAAAAAACTGTTTACCACAAACAGTACTGTCAGCATGAGCAGCACCCTGTCAGTTACCATTCTCTGCCCCATCTTTATTCACCACTTCCTCATGGCCATCACAGAATGGGCTCTCCTTACACAGCAAAAACCAAAAGAACCAAATCTAGTCTTGTCACCGTAAACCAAACAAAGAAAAACAAAGACTCCAAGTCTATTTTCAAACTGTGCACTCCCAATGTGATACAAAGTACTTCAGAAATTTTGATGAAACCGCATCAGCAAGCCTGACAACGGCCGTGTAATCACTTGCCGTTCGGACCACTCGTCATTTGCGGTATTTATATGTCCATGCAAAATACTTATTTCAGATTGTTTCAAAAAAATTTTTAACAATCACATAACCGATATCTGTTCCTCCATGGAAAAATGATAATAAGCCCGACAACGGCCGGTGTTTCGCGATCAATATCGCTTCTTCAGGAGTCAATTGCAAATGATCATGGAACAGATGCTGTTTAAAAACAGAGAAAAATGCATGAAACAAATGTGATATCGTTATGTACTTAGCTTGAGGTGTCACAGCACGCAAACCTTTATCCCGGACGATACCGTCTCCAAAGTTGATAAACTCCAGCGGGACAGAGTACTCTGAAAAACCTACCCTTTAAAAAGCCCGCGGTTTTGAGCACGTTATGACGTCAGAACGTCATCCGAGAACCATTGCTATGGCAACCCATCAACAACCAGCTGTGAGGTAAAACAAGAATCAGACGTGATGACGTGTAGCGTTTCATTAAGTTGACGGAACAGTAACCAAGGGTGCCCTGTAATGAACAGGTAAATATACTTAAGATTAACTTCAAAATGACTCCTTACTGCTTTTTATAAAAATACTTGATATTCTATTGCTGAATTAAGTCCATTAGGCTCTGCTGTGTCTAAACGATGTATCCAACGTTGTTCAGCGCGCAATAACTGAGTGTTGAAATCTCCACCGCGCCAACTAGGGGTCAATTGCTCCAATACACAAGATTTTAAATCATCAAATTTATGATGATATTGAAGACAATGAGACGTCAGCGGGGCGGTCAACCTGCCCGTAGTGATGCAAGACCGATGTTCAATAAGCCGAGTTTTGAGTGCTCGCTGAGTCTTCCCCACATACCAAAGATTACATGGGCATTGTATCAAATATATTAGTCCTGTGGAACGACAATTCATGAACTGTCTTAAGACCCAAGTAAAATCTAATTTCGAAAAATACAGGGAGGATGTGTCAATCATCACATGACACACTGTGCAAGATCCACATGAGGTATGTGCGCCTATCCGAACCATGGGTTGTGGGACAAATGTGTCAGAATGAACCAATAATTCTTTGAAATTAGAATTTCTAGTAAACGAAACGTGGGGTATCTTGAAATTCATTGTAAATCTGAAGTAAATGCCAGTTTTGAAAAATAATGCGTTTCATGACCGAGGTCATTGATGAAAATGGCAAAACACAGGTGAGAACATCTGTCGACTCTGTCTGTTGTGGTATGAATAACCAATCCCGGTTAGTGTACTTTGCACGTGTGTATGCGCGTTTGATACAACGTGGAGGATAGCCTCTTTTCAAAAACCGATCTGTCAGAACTGCAGCCTGACAGCGGAATTCTTCTGAAGTGGTACATAGTCTCCTAAGCCTAAAAAATTGGCTCACTGGTAAGTTCTCCTTTAAAAATCGCGGATGGGCGCTGGTGAAATGCAAGAAAGTGTTAGATGCAATTTCTTTCCTGTAAATGGTAGTCTCAAAACCAGTAGGTTTCTTCAAAATCTTAATGTCCAAAAAATTAATCACCTGAGAATTGGTCTCTGATGTAAAATGAAGATGGGAATTGCAAGTATTAAGCCAACTTAAAAATGCCTGAAAATCGGAGGTTGAACCAGTCCATAGTAGCAGCACGTCATCAATGTATCTCTTCCATGTTTTGATATATTGACCAAAAGGATTGTTGTTGTATATTCATTTCTCTTCGAACACAGCCATGTAGAGATTCGCCAAATCTGGAGCCATGGTTGCCCCCATGGCAGTACCACAGATTTGCTGATAAAATGTGCCCTCAAAAGCAAAAAAATTCTTTGTTAGGGCAATATCTAACAGTGCTAGTCTTAGTCTGTGCAAATCATCCTTTGGATTATCACATCCCAGATGCATGACACTGCATTTCTTAAATCACTTTTCATTCTTTCTAGTTCTTCAGGCATGCCCACTCTGTTGCAGTTCTTTGTATCATCCGCAAATAGACAAACTTTACTTCTATCCCTTTTGCAATGTTGCTCACAAATATATTGAACAGAAGTGGTCCCAATAACATTCCCTGTGGATTTCTACTTAATATGGTTATCTCTTCAGAGTAGGGTCCATTTACCATTACATGCTGTCTCCTATCAATCAACCAGTTTGTAATCCATGTCACTACCTTGGTGCTCATGAACAAGCTTCTCATTTTATTCATAGACTTCCTATGTGGGACCGTATCAACAGCTTTGCTGAAAACCAAGTAGATCACATCGAGCGCTCTTCCTCAATCCAATTCTCCAGTCCACCAATAAAAAAAAAAATCAATTAGATTTGTCTGATAGGACCTTCCACTGGTGAATCCATGCTGCCTCGGGTTCAGCAATTTACTGGATTGTAGATAGTTCAGTATCCTTTCTTTCAGCAGCATCTCCATTAATTTCCCTACCACTTAGGTTAACCAGCCTGTAGATACCTTAGCAGTTTCATTGTCACTATGAAAGGATCATAGACTAGCACCAACAGAATTAATTTAAACTGTCCAAGCGGTGTCAGAATTTGTGGCACAGCATAGTTGAACTAAATACAAGGAGTCAATGACAGCTCAGAGTTGTTTTAAGGACTTTGATGCCTGAAGATCTAAGTTCTTTTAAATGTTTGAACCCTGGGAAGGGTATGCAGGTGTCAGGACACCTTGGGCTCTTAGCATATGATATGGTCCCTACATAGATAGTAGTGGTTCAGTCCATGGATTAATGCAATGATTCACAGAGTGGAGACAAACATCTAGAGATTGAAGGAAGGAAACCATGTGGGCTGGGAAGGAGTGAAGAAAGATCCTTGCTCAGGGGAGCAGAAGCAAGCGATGATCCTGGGCTTTCTTTCCAGAGACAGTCTGGAAATAAATACAGCAGTTCCTTGTGAGGTGGAGAGGAAAAGAACGACTTTGTCGCACTCCTTTTAACTTGCAGTCCTGCAGGTAAGATGCTTCACTTGCTGTACTCTGCTGGCCCTTAACTTTCTTGGATAGTCAAAGGATCTCCTGCTACTTAGGATCTTTGGAGGAACCTTTCAGGGAACAACCAACGATATGACCGGCAACTGCATGGGAAGTAAATTAAGAGATATAACAAGTGACGGTGAAATCCCAGAGAGAGACTTCCGGAGTAATAGAGTACTTAGAGTTTGTCCATGGGGACAAAATAAATATAATCCAAAACCACAAGAAGCAATAAGCCTGCACTCCCTTTTGACATTTGGAATACATGATAAAAGATTCTACTTGATGTCCTTGGTCCCTCCCGACGCAGCCACGGCGAAACACGGGTCCGTGTCGGGGGACTTCTATAAAATGTATGCTATATGAAAGTGGAGTTGCCGGATGAATTTCTATGAATAAATATACATCCTTTGATGAATTGTTTGTGGAACCTTGACGTCTCCTTGCACTATTGTGTTGCTGACAAAATAAATATACCCAGCTGCACCTGGTCAGCAGTAGGAACAAAGAACTGAACAGCCCTAGCTGTCTTTATTTGTGGAATTGTGGAATTGTACAGTCAATTACGGTAGAAGAAATTGTTTCTGAAGATGATTGTAAATTATGTGCAACATGGATGCCATAAGATCAAATTGCACTTGCAAGATTATTCCTACTGAGCTTGTCTTTATTTTGGAGTAGAACCACCTGCAAACTGCTTGTTGAGTTTAAAGCTGAGCCACCTGTGAGCTCATGCCCGCACCAGCAGAGCCCTGGAGCAGTAGCCTCGCCCCCTACGGAGACGAACCCTGGTAGCCAAATAATGCCTTTGAGATAAAATGATTCGGCATCTCTGATATTACAAAAAATATAGGAACAACTTGACAGAAAATGAAAAGGGAAAATGATTTAGAAAGAAAAAACAGGCAGGGGAAATTGTGTAACTGCGGTGAATCTGGCGATTAAAACCGGTAAAGATGAAGAGGCTGCAGAATCCAAGGAGGAGGAGAGGCGATAGTACGGTGGAGTCTCTCAGCTTTCACCTCCAATCGAAACAGCTTTGATGGAAAATAAATTATTTTTAAAAACACGAACTTTAAAATGGTAATTTTATAAATAATTTGACCTTTCAATATATTAGAGATGTGAATCGTGTGCCAGATCGTTTTAACGATCAGGTTCGGATGGAGGGAGAAAAAAATCGGATCGTTAGAGATGTGAATTGGAATCGGTTCCGATTCCAATTCACATCGTTAATTTTTTAGTGAGGCCTGAGCAGATAAAAAAAAAAAACCCACCCCGACCCTTTACAAATGACCCCTTTGCTCTCCCACCCTCCCGAACCCCCCCCAAAATGTTAAATTACCTGGTGGTCCAGTGTGTGTGTGTGTGTGTGTGTGTGTGGGGGGTCCTGGCGTGATCTCCCGCTCTCGGGCCATCTGCGCCATTTTGGCTACCACTGATAAAAATGGCGCCGATGGCCCGATAAAAAAAACCCCACCCCAACCCTTTACAAATTACCCCTTTGCTTATCAAAGTGTCTGTGGAATAAGTGCAACGCCCTATTTTTAGAAGTCATTCCATTTGCTATTTTCACCAGCTCAAAGATAGAAAAGCCTTGAACACCCCCTCCCTGAGGCCGGACTACCACAGCAAAAAAACCCCAGAAGTCCAGCGTTGACAATTAAAACACGTTCTTAGCACAATGAGGGGATAAATAACCCACCCTCACCTTTGAAGTTAGCTAGAAAGTTATTGAAAAGAAACAGAGAACACAAGAGCGACAGGAAATTCAAAATACCCCTGGACACACGCTTCAGTTGAACTTGCCAAATGTCAAAGAAAAAGAGCAGGAACTGAAGAGCATCTCTACTTAGGGCTTGCTGGGAAGCGGCTGGAAAATTCAGGGAGGGCCAGCGTTCAGCAAGAAAGGAGTTTTTTCATATCTTCAAATTCAGCATAACCTTATTGACATCAATTAAAGTGGCAAATGGAAAAGATGTTGAGCTCGGCAAGTGGTAAAATGGCCCTTTATCCACTGCCAACGGCCTGGTGAGCTATTGTGAAAGGGAATGGCCATGGCTTCCCTCCCTATTCTCCTCTACCCTAGATGTGATTTTTTTTTTTTTTTACCTTTTAACTTTCTCTCCTTGAATGCTTAGACTGTAAACTTCTAAAGGGGGCGTGTGGACGCACATGGACGCATGTGCATTGGTGAGCGGCCAGGGACATGGCAATTTTATAAAGGGTGCGCGCATGCACATGTATGTTATAAAATAGCTTAGGCGTGTGTTAGTGTGTGCCTAATTTTGCAAGCAGGTGCACCCAGCCATGCAAATCAGGTTTCAGCCACAGAAATGAGGGAATTTTATAACTGGCGTGCGCCCACGCCAAGACCAGTTTCACCAGTTCGTCCTCCAGTTCACCCAGTTTAGAGCTAGGTCCTCCAAACTCCTCTGGTTTAATAGCCTGCACTCTCCTACCCCAGTTACCCCAGACCCTTTCAGTCCTTCAAAGATGGCTGTTTGGGGTTTTTTTTTTTAACTTACAACCTCCTCCATAGCAGAAGTAAAGTTATGCGACACTGGACCTGGCCTTGCACCCAGGGCGCGTAAGTATTGGCCCACACATCTCTTGGCCCCGCCCTGGAACAGTCATGGCTACCCATACCACGCCCATTTTTGAATCAGAATGAGATATTCATGCATCGGGAGATACACGCCCAATTAGGTAGCAATTTTGGTGCACGCCAGACTTTTAAAATTCATCTTTTAAGTTGGAAAACCTCCATATACAATAACACAAACATGAACTCAATGAAACACTGCTTGCGTAGGATCAACTGGTAGTCTGATGTACTATTTATATTATTTCTATTTCTAAGAGTGACAACATTTTGCACATCATATACTATTTTTTGACTGTTTATTCTTTACCATAATGTTTTTCTGTTACTTCATTTCTTATTGCATTTACACATGTCTTTCATTAATGTGTTTTTTATGCTAAGTCTGGCCATGTTTTGGGTTTGGCCATTGATGAATCAGATGTATTTTAATGGCTAATTCCTACTTCTCTGCTTCCTATTGGTCTATTTTTCTCATTCAGTGTAGACTATTGAATAACTATTGCTACAAATGGAGATCAATCAGTGACTGAATGATTGACACATATATATGTATGCTTTTTTGTGTCCTTTAGCCAATCATAATAATTTTACATTATAATTAGCCATCTTGTGGAAGTGAATATTGACTTACATACATTTTGAATGGTAATACCTCTGTCTGATTGGTCTTGTTTCTTTATTCAGTTCAGACAATTGAAGAATAATTTACATTGATGATTAGATATTATGATTGTCTTCTCTTCAATGAATTAGTTACAGTGGATTTAAAAATTCCAGCAGCATTGTTTTACCTTTAAGTATGCACATGGAGACTATTCCCTGTGAAGAGGATGACGTTTGTTTTCTATGGTGAGTTTTGTTTTTCCCTGACGCAGACACATTGTTAAAACAGAGTCTATATGATTTTCACTGCACAGTAAGGAGTCTTTTATCAAATGAATTGATAATTTGGTATTCTCAAGATGGCAACATTGGGCTATATTGAAGAATTTAACCTGTCAAATCTGACAACATTGAATGTGGTTGCTATATCTAGGCAAATAAATTAATAATGAACAAAACTCAAAAGAAAACAGTTATGAGTGTTTTGGAATCAGCTACATATGCAATCGTATTTTCACTAATATCTGCATTTTCACCCAGACATAAATGTTATGATGTGATTGTGCTGCCTGAAAGCATATTTATCATCCAGGCTGTCTGAAATTGTCTAGAGATTTCAGTTAAAGCTGCAAAACTGTCTCTTTTCTGTGTAGACCTTGACGAAGATGTCCAACATATCCTCCTCACTGAGATTAACCTAACATTCTTAGGTGCTCAAGAAAAGGTCAATGCAGCTAACTTCACATCACAGCACATGGATGAAATCCATTTGACTATGTCAATGGAATGTATTAAGTTTACAATAATATATAATCAAATTGCCCATCAACTCCAAAAATATGAAAGAACACAAATTCCACTTCATTATGTTTCTGCTGCAGTGAAAATAGTATATCAGATTTGTTCTGATTACAAGATGCTGATTGTTGCTTTAGATTTAAAAAAAAAAAAAAAAATCACATCAAGACTGTCTGCCGCACAGAGTCGAAGACAATAAGGAATAAAGGAGAGCAGCATTAGTAGCCATAATTTCTTTTTTGTGCATTTTATCAAGACAGCCATAGGATCAATTTATCTGCAGCACCAAAACCCAGTGATTCTCAATGGAGGTCAGGCAGAAGAAAGAGATAAAGAGAGGCGACAAGACATTTTTCAGTTATATAAGAGAAAGAAGGAAAGCCTGAAGTGGTATAATGACATTGAAAAGTGACAAGGAACAATGTGTAGAGACAGACGATGAAATGGCGGAAATATTAAACAAATACTTCAGTTCAGTATTTTCCAAAGAAGGACCGTTGCTGATTGACTAGAACGTAGAAGGGAATAGGGTAGACACAACTCCTTTTGCAGAAGAGTATATTTGGGAAGAGCTAGGAAAACTGAAAGTGGACAAGGCCATGGGGTCTGAAGAGGTACATCCCAGGATACTACGGGAACTCAGAGATGGCCTGGTAGATCCACTGCATGACCTGTTCAATAGATCCATGGAAATGGGAGTGATGCCGTGAGAATGGAGAGCGGTTGTGGCCCTGATTCATAAGAATGGTAGCAGAGAGGAGGCTGGAAACTACAGACTGATTAGCCTCACCTTGGGGGTAGGAAAATTAATGGAGGTGCTGCTGAAAGAAAGGATACTGAATCCGGTAAGTTGCTAGACCTGAGGCAGCATGGATTCATTAGAGGAAGGGCCTGTCAGAAAAATCTGATTGATTTTTTTGATTGAGTGACTAGAGAACTGGATTGAGGAAGAGTGTTTGATGTGATCTACTTGGATTTCAGCAAAGATTTTGACACTGTCCTACATAGGAGACTTGTGAATAAAATGAGTAGCTTGGGAGTGAGCGCCAAAGTGGTTGTGTAGATTACAAACTACTGATAGGAGACAGCGTGTAATGGTAAATGGAATCAACTCTGAAGAGAGAGCTGCATTAAGTGGAGTACCACAGGGATTGGTATTGGGACCAGTTCTGTTCCATATTTTTGTGAGTGGACATGCCTGAAGGATTAGAGAGAATGAAAGGATTTATGAAAGCTTGAAGAGGGACTGAAGATTTGGCAGTTGGGATTCAATGCAAGAAGTGCAGAGTCATGCACCTGGAATGTGATAATCCAAAAGAGTTATATGTGATCAAGATGTCATCCAGGTATACGACTACAAAGGAATATATGAGATCTCGGAGGATTTCGTTCATGAGACGTTGAAAGACAGCAGGGGATTACATAGGCCGAAGGGCATCATGATGTACTTGTAGTGACCATCCCTAGTGTTAAATGCTGTTTTCCAGATATCTTCTGGTTGGATATGTACCAAATTGTACGCACCCCTCAGATCCAATTTGGTAAAGATTCGAGCCCCTTGGAGGCGATCAAACAACTCGCTGATGAGGGGTAACGGATATCTGTCTTTTCGGGTGATGGCATTAAACCCTCTATAATCAATACAGGGACGTAGTCCTCTGTCTTTTTTCTTGACGAAGAAAAAGCCCGCTCCAGCGGGAGAGTCGTAGGGTCTGATGAACCCTTTTTCTAGGTTCTCTTTAATATACTAGGTCATGGCGAGGGTTTCTGGACGAGACAATGGGTAGGTTCTGCCCTTGGGGGGTGTCATGCCCGGCAGAAGATCTATAGGGCAGTTCAGTTTACGCAGTGGAGGTATCATGTCTGCCTTCTGCTTCGAGAAGACATCTTCAAACTCGGAGTATTGGGTAGGCAACCCAGTAAGGGTGGTAAACTTCATGACGGTTACCACTGGGGATACTTGTTATAGACAGGTCTTCTGGAATTTGGGACCCCATTGTACCAACTGCAGGGAATGCCAATGGAACTGAGGTCCATGGACCTGGAGCCAGGACAGCCCCAGGATGACAGGGTATGTTTAACATTTCAGCACATAGGACATCTCCTCCTCATGGAAAGTGCCCACAGTAAGGCAGATGGCCACTGTTCGGTGGGTGATAAGTTCTGGAAGGTGTTCTCCTTGGATGGATGCAATGCGGAGACTCACCTCCAGTGGCAGTAGAGGGATGTTCCGGAGCTTAACAATGTCAACCATGATGAAGCTGCCACTTGCCCCTGTATCGACAAGGGCAGTGATGGTGAAAGTTTGAGACTCAATGCTAAGGGAAACTGGAAGTAGAAGTTGGGGGACGGTGACAGTAGCACCCAAGCTCGGGACCCCATCCGGGCTCAGGTGTTGCAGTTTCCCGGCCGAACCGGGCAGGACTGCTGAAGATGTCCGGAAACACCACAGTAAAGGCAGAGACCTTCCTTTCTTCGACGAAGATGTTCAGTCGAAGACAGTCGCCCATGGTTAACCTACATGGGTTCTTCAGTATGCAGTGGTGGTGCCGAGGAAGCCTTAGGAGGAGGACTTCTGGCACGCATTGGGAGTGGAGTAGGAAATCTCAAGGCCTTTACATTGAGGCGCTGTTGCCGGAGTTGGTGGTCGATCTTCCCAGTGAGGGAGATCAGGTCCTCTAGAAACGTGGGAGTCTTACAGATGGCGAGTTCATCTTTGAGAGGCTGGAGAGCCCATCTAGGAAGATGGCTTGCAGACATTCCTCTTGCCACCTGAGCTCAGTAGCCAGGGTCCTGAATTCCTCCGTATACTCGGAGATGGTTTTCGACCCTTGACGCAGGTGGAGGAGGTTATGGCTGGCTACAGCTTGGCGGCCCAGGTCTCCGAAGGTCTGCTTGAAGACAGTGACAAACTCAGACACCTTGGAGAGCATGGGGTCGGATCGTTCCCACAACGGAGAAGCCCATGCGAGAGCCTTTCCCTCAAGGCAGGAAAGGATGAAGGTAACTTTCATGGCCTCCTTTAGGAACAAGGAGGGTTGCAGTGCGAATTGCATGAGGCACTGATTCAGGAAGCCTCAACAGAGGCATGGATCCCCGTTGAATCATGGAGGCTCTGGGAGAGCCAATGTTGCTCTGGGTAGTGAGGAAGTCGACAGGCCCACGGGATTGGCCAGACCTGTATCTCGCAGCTGTGAATGGAGCTCTTCAACCGAGGAGGCTAATGATTCCAAGGCTCATCAATGCTCTTGGACTGTTGCGGCCAACCCTGGTAGGGCCCGGGAAGCGGGGGACTCCGCTGAGTCCACGGCCTTGGCAACCTGTTGTGCTTGAAGGTGGACCCTTGTCCTGGAGCAGTGGAGAACGGCTCCCTGGTCGGACCCAGGAAGCACCTACCACCAGGTCGTGGAGCACAGAAGGAGACAGAGGCTAGCTGGAGCTTCACCACTGGAAGCCCGTGGTCCCCCCGGGTGGAGCCCTTGGGGACCTAGGCCACTTGGACTTAGGTGGGCCTCACAGGGTCTCCCTGATAGGAAGTATAAAGGTGTGCCCATCAGGATCAAGGGTGCGCGGTCAATGTTTTGACTGAAGGCCTGAGGAATCAAGGAAGGCCAGTACAGTGTCTGCGATGTCAAGGCTAGGAGCAGGGCCAGAATCAAGGAGACATGGTCAAGGATAGCCGAGGTCAGGTTCCAAGGATCAGTCCGAGAGTACTCAGCCAAAGCAGGGGTCAGGTACCAGAGATCAGACGTGGTCAAGGAGGCAGGCAAAGGTCAGAATCCTGGCAGCGATCAGCGTGGTCAAGGAGGCAGGCAAAGGTCAGAATCCGGGCAGCGATCAGCGAGGTCAAGGAGGCAGGCAAAGGTCAGGCCAGAGAGTCAGTCCAAAAGGTACTACTTAGGGAAATGCAGGAACAGACAGACGCTGGAACACAAGGATGCTGGAACAAGGCTGGAATGAGACTGGAATAAGGCTGGAACAAGACTGGAACAGGCTATGAGACACGGAGGCAAACTCAGTACACACACGGTGTCGACCCGAATGCCAAGGCAAGCAAGTGCAGGCAGGCACTTCCTTTAGTAGTATGTTCAATCAGGGTGCACCGCGGAGCTTGGACCCGCCCCTGGCCCTATAAGGGACCGGGCGATCCGCGCGCACCTAGGGGCGGGGCCGATGCCACGGAGGATGCCGAGCCCTGCTGTGAGGCCTGGTGCGCTGAGGAAGGCCCGGCAACTGCCGCCGTGGGATGCTGAGGCCTGGAGGAGTTAGCAGCAGCTGCCGGGGAGGCCAACCCGAGACCTGCAGTGGAGTTGGAAAGGTGAGCAGGCCTGTGCGTGGGCCGAGCGCAGATGGGGTGCGCAATAAATACATTTAATGTCACAAATGCTAGATAATTGGCAGGTGTAAAATTACACAAGTTGACAAATCTACTTGCATATCTTTTAAAATAGCTTCTTACAAAGGTAGATCCTTATCATGAACTATCCATAAAGCAGCTGATGGCAATAGTTCATAGAGGGAAAAAATTTGTCAAGGCAGATTTGGCAGAGGTCAATTTACAACTGGAAGTAGATAATGAATCTGTGGATGCATAAGAGTTCATCACACATTGGGAGTATTCCATGTCAAAACACCAACATTTTGAAATGTCAACTTCATCAAGAATATTTCAACAATTAATGGACACATTCCTAGCTGGATTGAAAAGAATCTTTCTGTAGTTTTACAATATTTTGATTGTTGAGGGCCCAGAAGAAGAGTTAGACAACAGGTTCAATACCATATTGCTAAAACTGACTAACTTCTAAAGATCAACATATAAAAATTAGAGAGACAACAATTTCCAATACATCAATATTATGTTTATTTATATAGAAAACCCCACAAAACCCTACATAGACAAATTTAAAACTAAGCTAGCACATTCATACACACACACCACAATAATATGATCGCAGAAATAGCATTGACCCAAAACGTGTTCAGTTTTCAATCTGATTTTTTTCTTCAAATCCAAGGCATACCCATGGGTTCTCCCATGGCTCCCAGCGTTGCTGGATTGTATGTTGCCCAATTCGAAGAGAAACATGTTTATAAATCTGCATGGTTCCAGCATGTAAAATATTGGAAACGTTACATTGACGATTTATTTTTTGTTTGGAGTGGTGGCACCTGTGAATTGGATACGTTTTTGCAATTTTTGAACTCTTGTGATTCACATTTAGAGTTTACTTTTTCTCAACATCATCAATCTATTGTTTTTCTGGACATGAGAGTCCAGATTCAAAATGGGAAATTGATCACTAGTGTCCATAGGAAAAGTACGGATAGAAATACTCTCCTGCATTATCAGAGTTTTCACCCCAAACATCTTAAGGATAATATCCCGGTTGGCCAGTTCCTCCGGTACAGGCGTTTATGTACTTCTACTGCTGAATTTAAGATTCAGGCTGTTCAACTACAAGAGAGATTTCTTGCTCGAGGGTATACGAGGTCTGTCATAAAAAAGGCATACAAGCGTGCATTGTACGCTAATAGGGAAAATTTATTAATTCATTTTCCAAAGGAATCTCCCACTAGGTTGATTTGTACTATTCCGTTTTCTTCTAAGGTTACTCAAATTAAAGAAGTCATTAATAATCATTGGCATGTTTTGTCATCTATACCATGCTTTATAGACAAGCCTATATTTGCCATTAAAAAACGTTACTCCTTGTATGATAAATTAAAAGGTCAGCAAATATCTGGAGATTTGGATTCCCCTCATGGACAGATCCCATGTGGGTCTTGTTCCATGTGTTCTCTTACACTGCAATGTCAGTTTTTTGATCACCCTCATTTAAAATATCCGTATCGGATTCCCCAGGTATTTGATTGTAACACCAGTGGTGTAATTTACGCTATTATCTGCCCATGCAATTTAATTTATGTAGGTCAGACAGCACGACCTATACGATGCCGAATTATTGAACATCGGAGCCGGATAAAATCAGTTCGTGAAAATGCCCCTTTAGTGAATCATTGGGTAGAAAAGAATCATGTTGTGGAGGATATCCGGTTTTTTGTTATCAAACAGGTTTCGCTTAAGCATGGTGGTGATTTGTCAACTGCACTAAGAAAAATTGAACAGCGGTTTATTTTTAGCTGGCAAACTATAATTCCAAATGGGTTGAATGGACCTATCGAGTGGAGTGCTTTCTTTTAAACATCACTGTAAGGGATTATCGGATTCTTAAGGGCTGGAAGTTCTTTTTACTCTGGTTTCTCGTTTTGGGTGCGTTGGAGTATTTTTTATGGCATTAATCCCTTTTAGTGTTTTGCTTTAATTACTCTTAGAGTTGTGTGTGGTTGAAGTTTTTTCAATCAATGAATGGGTAATTCTGTCAGGATGTAATTGTGCCTTCTATATAAAGTTGTTGTTAGCGCTCTGAAATTCACATCGCTATGGGTGACGCCGATTGACGTCACTTCCGAGGAAACGTGAGTATTAGAGAACTTTAACGGGACGGCGTTGTGGTAAGTGTTATAGGTAAAAGCTTGTGTATGCTCGTTTCAATGGCCTTTTTGTTTTATATCATTGCAGAATCATGATAGTTTGAGTGTGCTGGTTGGCTGGTGTGGCTAAAAAATTTTTTGCGTAAAAATATATATTAAGTCAAGCGACGTATGCCACTCATGCAGCATGGTGAATAATTAAACTCATTTGATAATACTTTTGAAGATATGCTGGAATATCGGGACGCCCAGTGAGGTCAGAGTGAACAGTAAAGTAATATCAAAATGTGAGTGCTCTCTCTTTTTTAGTTAGTTTGAGTTATTCATTTGGGTTTTTACTGGTTTAAAGTGTGGGTTTCAGTTTGGCTGGATAGGTGAGGGTAATTTATGTACGGAATGCGCTTTGAAATTAGAGTGGCAGTGTGGAGTTAGTTGGGTTAGGAAGATAAGTGAGTCTTGTGGGGCCGGGCCAGTGTAGAGGTTTGTTTACAATATGACTTTTGAATATTGTTGGGAAATATTATATTGATAATTGATTGATCCCGTTAGAAATTGTTTAATGTTATTATGATTTTTTGTAGTGCATAACTGCAAATGAAATGTTATAAACACAGTCCCTGAGGAAGCCTCTAAATAGTGAGGCGAAACGAAGATGTCTTTTGTCGGACGTACTGAATAATGGATTCCTGTTTACAATATTGATGGAGTAATATACTTTCGTGGCCAGACTCAATGATTGCAAGCTCTGATGGTTGTGTGACCCCTGGCCAAGAACTGTCACCACAATGGGCAGCCTAAGAGGTTGATTTTGAAAGGGTTGCTCATGTAAAAATGCTCACAGATTTTAAAAGGATGCAAAGTATGTGTGTATATACCAATCTGATATGTGCAGGGGAAAAAATTTTGTTTTTGTTTTCAGGAGCTTTTTTTTTCCAACGAATTTCATTTTGTGGATTGTTTGATTTGTTTTCATTTGAGAGAAAAAAATGAATCAAACAATAAACAATTAAAAAAAAGAAACAAGGCCTCCTACTTATCCGCCTGAAAAAATGCCGGGGACGGAATCCCATCGGCCCCCACTCATCTGGTGCAGTGAGGATCTGCCGGTTTCAGCCTAGGCCCAAGTCGAAGCCTTGGCCTTGGGTAGGCTGAGGGCACAGTAGGTCACCACAACCTTGGCCTCCTCAAGGCCTGACCCTGGCTCGATGCTGCGACCTGATGGCTGAGTCCCAATGCTGGGGCCTAGGCCCAGGCCCTGATTCCAGGACCTCAGCCCAAACCCAGGCTGAATGCTGTGAAGCGGTCCACTGGTGGTGTGTTCGGGCATGGACATAGGCCGTGGCCCCTGCTTTGGGCCTCGGCCTATACCTTAGGTGAGGCCTCAACTTCAGGCCTAGACCTGAATCATTAGTTTAAAATGAAATGAACAAATAAGATTAGTTTCATTTGGGGGCTCTGATTCGTTTCAGGGCCCCCTGAATGAAACAAATTAGGGTTATTCATTGCGTTTTGCAGTTTTGTTTTAAACAAATGTACATCCTTAATGTTGATAATGCATCCAAAATGAGAGGGTAGAAAAGAGGCAGGGTAAGGGTGAAGCTTGAATATTCTGGAGCGGGGCCAAGAGCTGCATAACTATTTAATTTAAAAACCTGAGAGCACGGCACACTGCAGGTTAGCTTGTTTTTCGTGAAACTTTGCTGCTGCTCCAAATGAGGAGCAAGTCTGTAGATATTGAGTTTTAGGACTTACAGGACAGGGTGAGGGGTCTGGGTCAACCAAGGGGTGTTTAGGATGAAGAACCAGAGGGGTCTTGAAGACCTATCTATTAACTGGGCAAACTGGTGGACTAATTGGGAAAACTTAGTTGCCCTCATGCGAGCATGTTTTAAAATCCGTCTACATACGCACGTAAAAGCAGGCAGAGTCCTAGGAAAGATATGCAAGGTACATTTTTTCGAGCAATCTCTTAAGATTAGGTGCATACGTAATTGGGAGGCATATTTTAAAATATACACGCACAAGTGCGTGCAGGATTTAAAACTGCAGCGTATCTCTGCTCGTGCACCAATACACGCATGATTGGGCACACGCGCACCTGTTTTAAAATTAGCCTGTAAGTGAGGAAGAGGGATGTAAAGATAGAAATAAAATATTCTGGGTAGTTGTGATTCAAGGCTTATGTCCAAAGATTTCAGTCCTGTTGCTGATTAAGCTGAAAGTATAGAGTAGGAATAAACTTTCATGTATGATGTTTTAATATTTAAACAGTTATTTATTTATTATTTGTATTTTAAACAACCTTCTGACAGAAAACTCAAAGTAGTATGCATAACACTCAACAAAAATACAAAATTATCATAAAAATTCAGTTTAAAATACATTAAAAAAATAAACAAAAGCAAATTACCCAACCCATAGACATACAAACTGGCGATCCTGTGAAAGACCTAAACATTTATGTGAATTTCCCAACATAATGAAAATTCATTAAAGTTTCCTAATTAGGATTCTAAACCATGACAGATATATTTATTCTTAAAACAGAATAACCATCCTCTCTAACTCATTTCCTGAAAAGATGGTCTATATAGACTTATGGGGACTATATTAAAATCGATGTATCCTCAATTTACCTAAAGGAGCTATATATATATATATAGATATATATATATATAGTACACAATCACCTTGGGCGGATATATTTAAGTGCTCATGCATTAATACATAATACAGTGAACACTAATGTGTTAGAATATACAAGTGATATAACTCCAATTATTTTTTCATTTTTTAATGACCACTTAAACATTTTTATAGAAAACAATTCTGTAGAAAACCATAAAACCTGTACAGCATATGCTCAAAATTATTAACATTTATACAATGCATCCTCTTCTTTCTTCTTTAAAATGATGGCGTCCGCTTAGGACATGCTGGAGTTAACTCCAGCATCTCCTTCTTCAGTGGAGGTCATAATGATGTTGTATGGCGACCACTGAAGACGGAGCTTTATGTATAGAAGAATTTCACCCCCTATGCTGTACTATTCCCTTGGGATTTTGCAGCCTAAATGTATGACTCTGCAACTTTTAGCATTAAATATTAGTTGCCAGACTCTAAATCATTCCTCAAGCTTCACTAAATCCCTCCTCATGTTTTTCACACCTTCCTTGGCATCATCTGCAAACAGACTAACTTTGTTTCTTGTTAAAGAAACAATCTTGAAAACAAAATAAGATTGGGAGCTAGTGTAGGCTTTCAAATTATTGGGAAACATTATTATGAAGGCTCAATGCTAAAATCAACTGGGCAGTGATATTATGAATCAGCAACCCATAAATTTGTCTTTTATGCAAAAGTACATTAGGAGGATAGCTTTCAAACAAATGTGCGCAGTGACATATAACTGCATATATGGCACAAGTATTTTAGTATGATACAAGTGTGTTTTATAAAATACATGTGTCTATACTCTGCAACATGCATTCAAACCACATATCAGTGCATTGAACAGGTGTACTTTTCCTGCACACGCACGTACATTATATTTGCGAAAGTAAAGTAGGACTTATGTAATTCTTAATTTAAGCACGTAGGCCGGCCAATTATAGAACCTAATTAAAATTAACCAAGTAGTCTACCAGTTCTCCAGGTTATTGAGATAAATCCTGGTTCATCAGCCTGAACTCCTCCTACTTCACCGAGACCTCCCACCTACACAGTACTACACAATAAACAGGTTCAAGATCACTTACGCTAGTTAATTAGCAGGTGTAACAAGACTAGAGTAGGTTGGCTACTGCATCATACATGTGTAAGTGTTGGCCCTGCCCTGAACACCCCTAGACTGACCTTTTACACGTGTACAAGTGTGAGCAAATGTGAAAAGAATTGCATGTTTTTGACTTTTATAAAATACTGATTATGTAGGCAGAGGCTACTTATGCGCATATATGCTAATTTTTACGTGCGTAACGTTCTGAAAATCCACCCCAAAGAGAATAATAGTAATCCAGTTTTGTTGTCACTTTTATCTGTATCACTGTAGCGAGATCCTAGATGATGGACATAATTAAGCAAACAAAGATCTAACTGCTTGACATAGTCTGAGAGGCCATTATCATTTCTGAATCTAAAATGATCCTCCAGACCCAAACTTGAGGGCTCACAGCTAAAGGCACCTTTTGCAGAATTACCGTAGGAGAGGAAATACTTAGCGATGATTTCTTGAACCATACCAGTTCCATTTTTTCTGCATTAAGTGTGTGTTTATTCCTTCCGTTCCAAACTGAAATGCGTTGACCTCATGTAGTCTAGTAATAATGATAGTGTTTAAGCAGTGTGACTTTCCATTATGCCTCTCCATGGACATTACAAAAGTTTTGTGCGGAATTCTAATGACCCTGGTGTTACAAATAATGAGAAATATGACTACATAGGGACGGTAACTTTAAAACGAGCACGCATGTGCCCACATATGCAGGAATTTTAAATCATCTGCGCCAATGTGTGCATATAATATAAAATACGCCTCGTGCGTAAATTTTAAGTGGTTAAGCGAGGAAACATCATTCGCATATCTTTCCTTACGATTTGTTGGCTTTCTCGTGCTCAAGTGAGGACATTTTCAAACATGCGTGCGTGGACTAAGTGGCCAAACTGCTTATTTCCTTCACTTTGCAACTCCTTCATAGCAGAAGTAAAGTTCGCAGCCCTGGACCTGGGTGCGTGCCAGGCACCTAGGCTCTTGTGTGCACATCTCTTGGCCCTGCCCTGGAAATCCCACACCACACCCCTTTTTCGTTCAAAGTGAAATATTCGCATACTGGGAGATGTGTGCGCTTGGAGGTGGCTTTTAAAACTGGGTGGATGCACATTCTTACACGTGTGCACGTCTCCCGAGTTTGGGGGCGCAACCGGCTTTTAAAATTCACTTCTGTGCATGCAATTTGGAACCGCTCCCTAACCCAATCCCCTGGGAAGGCCTCTCCGGGGTATGCAAGTAAAAAATATGCACCTTCCGGCAATAAGCGCATATTTTTATCCACGTATCGAGAGGGAAATTTTATGAAAGCCCATTTCTGGGGGTAAAATGCTGCCTCACCTATGGCAACAGCTTTTAGAATTGCCCTCTGCATGAGTAATTCTTGTCAGCAAGCATGGCAGATACGTATTATATGACTGAGACTGCTAGCAAACCTTCACCCTTTCCTCCCCTCTTTCTCCCTGACAAGTTTTTAAATGGTGATGCTTGCTGCTCCGAAGGACGACGCGATTAGTGACCAGCGGATTTGGAAGAATGAATCTAATGAACGACAAAAGCTCTGTAGATTGTTCCATAAGAGCAATTGAATCTTAGAAGCCACGGCATCTAGCACTTTGGAAAATACAATTTTCAAATGAAAGTATTGTATTGTGAGAGTCCAAAACAAAAGTCCGTTTTTGAATTAAAGAATCACTCTATGAGCATGTAAAGCAGGGCAAATCATCACTCTGGTGTGGTAGGAATGATTAGGAGGGTGCAAGGCATTATACGTTTCCGGAGTCCTGAGCTGTTAAAAGCTGCAGCTCCCCATTAACAATGGCATCAGATCCAGATTCACTTGTAGAGCGGCTCTAACCTTGATCATAAGCCTAACCCAGGGGAATTTCCAGCAATAGGTGGAGTAAAGGGGAGTTTACAGCGAGTGACTGATGTGGCCCCATCCCCTCAGGGAGGGCGGCCTTTTCTCAAAATCTGTATAGATGTCCCATGAGACACTAGCGGGGCGGCTTCAGTGTCTTTGGAGGAGTGGAGAGGCAGTGAGGGTGCTGTCCCGTTTCTCCTAAGGGAAGGAGAGGGCCCGTTACCTGTGCATATTTTGTGAGAGGGAGAGACTTTCCACTTTGCACAGAAACGATTTGTAGATTTCTTTGGTTTTCCTCTGTTTGTGGAAAAAGCAGACTTCTCCAGTGAGGCGCTGAAAATCCACAGCTGTGAGCTGGGTGCTATTTTTTTTTCCCGAGCAGCGAGAAGTTGGTGAGGCCTCACTGGGGGTGAGAAGGGAAGAGAGGGGAAACATTTCTGAAGGACCGCGGGCCTTACGGGTGCCTGAAGGAATCTGTCGTCGTAACTGTTTCTGGAAAGATCCCGGAGGTGAGGGAGGTTAAAAAATGTTATTGCTCTGTTGTCTGTAATTTCATTGTGAGGACTTTCTTGAGAATCCGAAAGACTGGAAGAGATTCATTTTATTCGCTTGCCGCTTTACCGAGGAGTCCATACTGAACTGCTATGCAGCTTGGCAAGTTAGCCGGGCACACTTATTCAGCAGAGCGGATAAGCTATAAGGCCGCACCGAGGCCCAACCAAAGTTAGCTGGATAAGTTATCCGGTTAACGCTGAATATCCCCGACTCCTTCCCGATCCGCCCTTTTCCCGCTCCTGAGGTTCCTGGCCAAGTGGTGCTCGCTGGTCACCATAGCTGGATATTCAGCAGCGCCGCTTAAGCCAGATAAGTCCGACTTCTCTGGATTTTGGTTTTCTTCTTAATGTCAGGCTCCGCGTTTTTCAGTAAATGTTTGGTTTTGAAACAGCGCATTTGGTGTGAAGGTTTTTTTTTTTTCCTTTTCGTTACCGTGTGTTGTCCTCTTGGGCCTCACAGCCCGAGCTTATTCCCCACTGGAAGGAGGCTGATCCAGGACGCCAGCCGGTTCCTCTCTATCGTGCAGTACTTGAAGGTAAGACCCCCCCCTCAGCTAAATACAGAATGCTCGGAGGAAGGGGGGGCTCACTGCAGCTCTTTATTTATCTAAAACCTTTCATACGCCACCTACACAAAATGTAAGGTCTAGGCGGTTTACAGGAAACAAAGCTAAGCTTTATGGCCCCAAAACGATACAGGAAAAGAGAAAAAGAAGGACCGGCAGGCTCTGAATGCAGGAGTCTACTCTCCCTTCCCCATCCTCTCTCGCTCTGGGCCAGAGGTCAACTGGACCAAAAGTGCCTGGAGTTGCACTCAAGCAAACCTCTTCAGAAACAGGTTAAAGTCATTTCAGTAAATGTTTGAACTTTAGGAAATTTCGGAAGGATGCAGTAATCCCCCTGAAGAATGCAAGTCAGGCCTTTTACCATTGCTTTTTTTTTAAACTTTGACCTTGTCTTTCTTTAATTTATCACTTCTTGGTACATTACCATCGCTAACTAAAAATCAATACCGACTCTACATCTGCAAGGTTTTATCTGAAGGGGAAATCTCTTACCTGCCAGTCAATGTGAATGACAGCCTTGCCTTCCCCTCCTCTGCTTCTCCCGGTATCCTCCCTCCCTCCACCTCTCTCTCTCGCTCTCTCCCTCTGTACTGCTGCTCCAAATCAGTCACAGGCCTGACGTGAGCCTGCTCTGCGGGGTAAGTCAATAGCGGCCCTCCCGCGCTAAGAGCCCTCAGCCCTGTTTCCGCCTCTCCGTGGAGGGTTCTGGCCGTGTCAGCCCAAGGACAATGCATATCGGGGGGGGGCCCCCAGTAAAAGCCCAGGCTCCCTCCTCCACCCCACCCTTTCCTGCAAACTAACTCGCTCTCCTCCTCCTCCTCTCTCTTTCCCTCAGGATGTTTCATCGCTCTACCGTACTTTAAAAGCAGGGGAGAGAAATGTAATTACTTCCCTCCATTTCTGAACTGGCCCTCGGGGCCTGTGGCCGGTGGAGACTGCAGCAGGGGAAATGTGCATCCTTTATGATAAACCAACGCGGCTTTGGAGAGCCGAGCGCAATTAGGATTTCCCAATCTCGGCCATCGTCGCTTTAAATTTTATTTTTTGTTTTCAGGTTAGGTGGGGGGGGGGGGGGGGGGAGGGGAGGGGTGGAGAAGGCAATAATGAAATGGAGTAGTGTACGAGGTGGTGGTGAGCGCGTAAATCAGAATATAAAGAGCGGAGAAGATTGAGATATCATGTTACCCTGTAAATAAACGTTACAGAATGGGAAGGAGGACTCCAGATCACTCCAGAGATAACTTTGGGAAACTTTCCACTCCCCTGACTTTTTGGCGTTATGCAAAATAATTTCATCTCATCTTCCATTAACATTTTTTTTATGATTAGAACTAGAGCTTTGTGGAGCCCTGGTAGGTTTTCTTCTTTGATGTTCATTCTACATCTGTCCTGTGTGGGGTGATGCTGAATAACTTCTGAGGGTTTTGGGCACTAATGAGTTATATATAAATGTGACTAGGGGTTGTTTTACTGCCGGTAATGAATTGTAGCAGTTGCCGAGCTTCTCCCCTCTCTAAACTGGGAACACAAAGTTCAATATTTGTGAGGTCTTGGTAAGAATGCAAGGAGGAAAATGTTTGGATTTCCCTTTAATTATTTTAGAAAGATGTGTAAGCTCGTTTTTATGCTAAAAGTTGCCTAAGAAGACAGTGACGAAATGTCTGGATGGTTCGACGCTCTTTTATGAATTGTGTGGAATGAGTTGGAGGCCGTAATTCGGTTCTCAGCAAACAGACTTCGAGATCCAGGAGAAACCATCACAACTGGCTGACAACCTCGCAGATGCCAAAAATGGAATGGACACGGAGGCCGAGCCTCCTCCTTTTTGTGGCAAGATGTACCTCCTCCTCCTTAGCAGGATTAAAACACCACTGATCAAGCAATGTGTGCCATCTTGCGTTGCTACTACTGATGCTGAGCTTGCTTTTTAAGGAAATAAAGAACTGGATTCTTGCTCTTTTAGTCTAGCACTCTTCATGAGCATCAAAATTCACTTGCAGAATTCTCTAAGAAAAAACATTCATTTCAACTGATATGGCCCGATTGCTCCTGAGAAACCTACTCTGTTACAATTAATCATTCAGTAATTTTAATCTCTCATTTCTTATGTATGCAAAAATGGAAAGATACATTGTAGGAAGAATTATAAAAGAAAGAAACAGTGAGAAGAAAAGACATAAAGGGGTGAATTTTCAAAGACTTATGCAGAGGTTGTACATGTAAAATCAGCATATATGCCCTAAGTACCCACTTGTGTGTGCTTTGAGAATTTTCAGGAAAGGCTAAAGAGGTTAGGGCTGTTCAGGTTGGAGAAGAGACGGCTGAGGGGGGATATGATAGAAGTCTATAAAGTCACGAGTGGAATAGATTGGGTATCAGTTATTTACTCTTTCAAATAATACAAAAATTAGGAGTCACTCCATGAAGTTAGTAAGTAGCACATTTAAAACAAATCGGAGAAAATTCTCTCTCACTCAGTGCACAATTAAGATCCAAAATTCATTGCCAGAGGATGTGGTAAAGGCAGTTAGTGTAGCTGGGTTAAAAAAAGGTTTGGACAAGTTCTTGAAGGAGAAGTTCATAAACTGTTATTAACTAGATAGACTTGGGAAAAGCCACTACTTATCCCTAGGTGTGAGTAGCATGGGATCTACCTAATGTTTGGGATCCTGCCTAGTACTTGTGGCTTAGATTGGAACAGGATACTGGGCTTGATGGACCCTCAGTTTGACCCAGTATGGCAAGTCTTATTTTCTTATGTCTTGGCAAACTGGTAGTTGGAAGTATGTGCATATGTCTCTTCATAAGTGAAACACGTGCATACATCTTTATAAAATATCTGTCTCTGCCCATAAGTTGAGGGTTATTATGTGCCCATGCTACAATTACAATTACATAAAATATATGCACATGCCTTTAGAAAATAGCTATATATGCAGATTCCTGCATAATTAATCAGAAAAATGTGCATGTTCTGAAACATACAAATGTACTTTTGGTATGGTGAATCATGATATTTTGTAAACCTTGTGGCTTTCACTGCGCAGTTTGTAAAATACAGGCCTAACTTTAGGCCCACCTACTTACATACGTGTATGTGCTGCTTTATTACACATCATTGAAAATTATCTTCCAGAATACAGGAAAAAAACGGCATTATTTTTGTGTACTATTTTGCCTGTTGCTCCATAAACCTTTGGCTACAGGTATCACATGGACACTGCTCACTCCAGTCTACTTCATATTCTTTGTGCAGAAAGCATGAGTTGTGCACATAAACCATGTTTTCTGTGCATAAAATATGATTTCTGCACAAAAGTCGCTTTTCTCTGCTCTTTGCACACATTTTCTGGTTTGTGCATATTTTTAAACTCCTAATGCATTTCAGCACACAGTTCTAATGCTCAGCTTATTAAATTGGCCCCCTCTGTTTTCCATGCTCAGCTAAGCTGTTCTCTGCTCACTCACTATCATAACCCCCTGCGGACACTGGTAATAGAGTCCAAGTGATGACTTATCACTTGCAAACAAGATTTCCTGCAATCTTTTCAGTCCTCTTCAGCCCCCACCCTTTCTTTCTATGGAGGGGGATAGGAGGTCAATAAATGTGAAAGAGATCTATACTACAAAGACTCCTGCAATGACATATCCCAGCCTGGGGCAAAGCTGCCTGGTGCACTGATAGTCCTGCATAGTATCTGCTCTATAACTTCCCTTCTCTCCCTCCGCCTGATCAATCAGAGACCCTAATCAGTTACGGTCTGGCTTAACTGCAGTGTAGGATACACCAGTTAAGGAAAAAAACATTGCCTCCAGGGTCCCATCATAAAGATGGTGAGGTCAGAGGGAGATGAACTATCTTCGACAAGTCTGGTGTAAAGTTGACTTTAACAAAAAACTTTAATAACTCTGGTCGGGTGGGAGCAGTTTTACTCTCCTTCCAAGCTGGTGTGTGTGCTCCCATAATCCTTAGCTTGTTCTGAAGGGCTTTAAAATTCCTTCCAAGACTGTGTTGCCCCTTTCAAATCTTTTGCTTACAGGGCATTTGATTCCGGTGCAGCAACTTGAATTACCCGCATGTGCTCTGAGCCGGGTCTGATTTCTCTTCAGAATCAAAATTTTGAATGTGTTTCATTAATTCTTTTCTTCCTTTACACTTTACTTAAGGGGTAATTAGAAGGAGATATTAAAACCCTACGGGTTTAGAGGGGTAGAAGGGCGCAAAAACGATAAAATAAGGGAGGTATAGGCCTGGGTAAAGAAGGGTGATGAAGTTTGAAGGGTTTTAATGTGGAAAATTTAGCTATTAAGACTTTTATTTTGTTTTATATGTTTTTAAATTTTAATGTGACACTATTTTGTATTTGATTTAACTATGTAAATCGTTAGTGAGATATATGTTTTATGGGATATGGACTTTTTTGAATTTTTGCTACTGCAAATTCTAATATTGTTAACTGCCTTGATATTAACTTGAAAGTCGGTATACAAAGTCAAATAAATAAATAAATAAATAAATAAATTAAACCACCCTTAAACATCCTGCATGATGACTGTAAACAAAGGCCTTCACTCCTTTTGAATTGAAACGGCAATCTGGAATGGCCCAGGATCCCAGCAGTGGTTCTGACTGAGCTGGAACTACCAGGCCAAAATAAATATAAAGGGCTGATTATCTAAAAGGCACATTTTGAGAACATGCCATTAACATAGCACAGTTAAACTCATACGTAGTTTGGGATCAATTTTCCACCATGTTGAACTTCTCACATAGGCAGAGAAATTTTGTTTGCTTAAATTTAACAATATTTTTCAACTGCTTAGCTCAAAATTCTCCTAAATCTAGGTGGCTAATACCTAGCCAGCCGCCTACATTTAGGCTGCTCCAGCTTCACTGTCTTAACTTAGATGGACTGGCTGGCCCTAAAATCAGGGCTAGCTGGATAAATCTTCTATTAAATAATTCCCCAACCACTGATCCATCTCCTTTGTCCTGACAATGAAAAAAAAATCTGATTGCCCGATACCCCCACACCGCTGGCACACCATCAAAGAACAGAGCTGCTTCCCTGAGCCCTAATCCTCCCCTCCTGATTCTTCTACTGGTACCCCAATGCCCCTGGTCTCTCACTCCCCCTGAAATCAAGCCTTCCATAAACCCCACCGGGCATCATCATAGAGTAAAATGTGGAAAGTTCCAGTAACTGGAATTTCCATGTGTGACCCCTGTCAGGTTTCACTCCATTGTGCTATGCTTTAACATGAGAAGCTTTCCAGCAATGGGAGGTCAGGGAGGTGTAATTAAGAGAGTGAGTGAAAGTAGGGTCCTTCCTCAAAAAGGGATGGGTTTTAGATGTGGCAGTTATCTGGCTATTATGTGAGCTGGATAAGTGCTGAGTTTCAGCTTTATAGTTACCGATTAATAAATCTGGAACAATTGCAAATGGATTAAGAAAAGGGGTGACTTGTGTTAACTGGTTGATATAGTGCATCTTGATTTTCAGAAAATGTTTGATGAAGAACCTCATGAGAGACAGTTGAAGAAATTAAAAAGTTATGGGATAGGAGGCAAGGTTCTATTGTGGATTGGGAACTGGTTAGAGGATAGGAAAGAGAGAGTAGGGCTAAATGGTCGGTTTTCTCAGTGGAGAAAAGTGACTAGTAGAGTGCCCCATGGATCTGTAGTGGGTCTGCTGCTGTTTAACATATTTATAAATGACCTAGAGATGAGAACACCGAGTGAGGTGATCAAATTCGCTGATGATACAAAATAATTAAAAAAAGATTGTGAGAAATTGCAAGAGTACCTTGCGAGACTGGGCATTCAAATGGAAGAAGACATTTAATATGGACAAATGCAAAGTAATATATGAGTGGAAGAGCTACCCAAATTCCAGCTACACAATGCAAGGTTCCATACTGGGAATCACCCAGAAAAAGAATCTAGGCATCATCATGGATAATATGTTGAAATCATCTGCTCAGTGTGTGACAGTGGCCAAGACAACATATATAATGCAAGGAATTATTAGGAAAGAAATGGAGAATAAAACAGAAAATATCATAATCCCTCTGCTTTGCTCCATGATGCTATTGCATCTTGCGTATTGTGTGCAGTTCTGGTCACCACATCTCAAAAAAGGTGTAGTGGAATTAGAAAAGGTATAAAGAAGGGCGACCAAAATGATGAAGGAGATGAAACGATTCCCCTATGAGGAAAGGCTAAAGAGGTTAGGGCTCTTCAGCTTGGAGAAGAGGTGACCAAGGGGAGATATGATTGAGGGCATCTTGAGGGCTATAAAATAATAACATTCCACCCCGCTTATTATTTTATAGTCCTCAATCATATCTTTTTAGAAAGTACAAAGACTAGTGGACACGCAATGAAGTTACTAGGTAATGCATTTAAGACAAATAGTAGAAAATATTTTTTTACTCAGTGCATAATTAAAATCCTGGAATTTGTTGTTGGAGGATGCGGTAAAAGCTGTTAGTGTCACTGGGCTTAAAAAAAGGTTTAGACAAGTTCTTGGACGAAAAGTCCATAAACTAGTATTAAGGTGGACTTGGGGAAATCTGCTGCTTGTTCTTGGGATAAGCAGCATGGAATCTCATCAGTCTTTGGGAAACCTGCCAGGTATTTGTGACCTGGATTGGCCACCGATGGAGACAGGATGCTGGGCTTGATGGACATTTGGTTTGATCCGTTATGGCAAATCTTATGTTGCAAGCAAACAAAGGTAGAATAACCTTATGTTGTAACCTGCACAGAATGGCAGTTACTACTATTAACAGAGGGCATGGTGGTAACTTGCATGGAGGGACAGTTACCACCCTAAAAAAAATACTCGCCGGGCAGACTGAATGTGTCTTTTTCTGCAGTCAGTCATTTAATATGGCTTGAGTCCATCAGGGAAATTATTGAGAATATTTCTGAAGTGTTATACCCAGGGAGGATACTTTTCAAAACTGCTTGAGTACATCCGTATATGTGTGATTACGGGCGGACGCGAATTTACTACGTACGCATGCTCGCATATGTAAAAACCCGCAAGCCACGCAAATTCAGACTTATCAAAAAAAAAACGAACGGCATTTATCTGGATAAGTTCTGATTTATGCAGCTAAGAGGCGCCACAGAGCTGGATAAGTCTGAATTTAGCCAGACAAGTGTTCACAAACGATATGCCCACATATTTGTACTTTGAATTTTAGGGGGATACGTGAAAAGATTTTACTTGCATTATTTTGATGCATTTACCTCGCATAAGCCGGCTTTTAATCACGTAAGTCAGAGGATTTTATAATTGCACGCGGCAATGAAATTACCAGTTTTACTAATTAGTTTATATGTACATGCAGTCCATCTGCAGCTCATGAAGACCTTGGCTCTTCAGCCTGAAGTTTCCCCATTTCACCCAGTCATTTTTTTTTTTTTTTTACTTTTCAAATGTCTATGATCACTTACACCGGATATTGAATGAGAGAAAATGTACGCAAGTAAACGACTTACACGCACAACTTTGGCAGGTTGTAAAATAGGAACTTATGTGCGTAACTGCTGGCTCCTCCCCCAAACGCCCCTGGACCGCCCCTTTTTTCCTACACGCACAAGTTTGCTCACAGTCCCCGATATGCAGGCATATATTCTGGCTTTTAAAATGGCATATACTCGCCCATGTGCTAATTTACTCATGCACATGCTGTTTTTTTACGCGCACACCTTTTGAAAATTCACCTCTGAATCTGGTAAGAAATTCAGTTAGGGCTGGGAGAATTTGGACCCGCTGGGGAGCACTTAGGTGGCTTTCTTTAGCAAGGGCTGAAGACCACCGGGAAGAACAGACGCCTAATCCAGGAGAACTCCATGAATTCCGGGGAAATTTGAAGGCAGTGAGCGTAGGTAGAGGAGACGTTTCCTGTTCTTCGGTGAAACCTAAAGGAAGGAAAAGGCCTTGTTGGGGACCCGAGAAGGACTGTACTCTAGTAACATAGAAACTGGGTAACTGTTGTTCAACTCTTAAACTGTCTGAGAATCTGTTCCTTATTCTTCTTGAACTGTGAACTGATGCGTGGAATCTGCTTTTCCTTCATTTTGTATATTTTTTTCCCTTTTGTAAGAAATGTTTTCTTGTTTGGAACATCAGATTTTGTGTGGGCTACATTTTAGGGATCCCTAAAATGTAGCCCACAGCACGAGTCCATTCGTTTTTTTCAGAGGCTGCACTGAGTGGGTCAGCGCTCCTCAGACTCTGAACCGTGACCCTTGTGCCAAGGAAGTGGAGAGTTACACTTGGGTAGAGTTATTTTTGAGGGATAGATATGGTCAGTACCCTATAGGGCGGGTCTGTGTCTGTGGTCTGGTAAAAGTGATTCCTTAAATCACCAGGGGGGTATCACTGACAAAGGGAGCAAGGAAGAGGCAGTAAGGACTGTGACTCCCCCAGCTCCAGGAAGGGAAAAAGGCGTTTGCCTTTCCTTTTCCTTGGGAGATTCTGTTTGCTCTCGCTTCCTGTTTGAAGAGGATTCCAGGAGGGATCCAATTTGCAGTCAGTGGTCCAAGAATATTTGGATCCCAGTTATCGAGCGTAAGAGGATTCTGTTGCACTAGCCAGACGGTATTTCTAACTTTCTCAAGTGGACAAGAGGACTTCACAATTTCCAATAAGGGTTTTAAGGGCATAAGAAACCCATTTGAAACAAGAGGAGGTTCCAGTTTCCTGCAACTTCTATTCAAGGTACCTGAGAATCTCATATAGTTTTGTTTCATGGATTGTTAAAACTCTACAATCTGTATTTCCTTCTATTTTTGTACATTACTACCATTGCTTTACTTGATTTGAACTTCAGTAAAGTATATTATTGTTTTGGAACACCACCCAATATATGGACTTCTTTTATTGAGAGACTATGTGTTAGGATTTTGCCTGCTATGCAGCCTTATCCTACCTTCTGGACCCCTGCAATAACACCTCCCCGCCAGCAGAGGTCCTCAGTATGCTCTCCTCTTGCCTTGCTAAACTCCTCCTCTCTGCCCTTGCTATGCCCAGTCCCCGGCTTTATGTAAACCAGCCTTGCCAGAAGCTCCTTGTCCTCTCATGATGTCATTTCTGGCTCCATGACCTGACCCTTGTTCTTGCCTTGTCTTGTGGCCTTTGGGCCTTCTTGCCTTGTTCTTGCCTTGTAGCCTTTGGGCCTATCCTGCCTTGTTCCCTATCTTGAGGCCTCTGGCCTGTTCTCTCTTGTATCTTGCCTTGGGGCCTTTGGGCCTAATTCTGTCTGTTCCAAGCATGCTGCCTTTGGGCTTCTCTATTCTTTGTTCGGTGTTTCCCTTGTCTGCTTTGTCTAAGTCCTGCCCTAGTCTGCCTTGTTTGTCATGTCCTGTCTGCACCAGATTTCTTTCCTTGCCTTATCTCACCCTTGACTAGTTCCAGGTCCTTTTTAGTATCAAGCCTTGCCTTGTCCTGACAGCCAAGTCTGCCTGGTCCAGCCTGCCAAACCCTGTCTGCAGCCTGCCTTGTCCAAGCCTTGCCTGTGTGGATTCATCACTATGATGTACTCCCGCCGCAGAGACCTATCTGGCCCCCAGAACCCAAGGGTTCAATATTGTAGAGGAGGGGGCTGGCTAGGCAGAAGACTGGCCCATGTCTATCCCGAGTCCTGCCCTGCACGCCTATGACGCTCCCCAAGTGGGTTTCCCAGACCTCGGGGCCTGTAACACTGTGTGGTGATTTATTTATTTTCATTTTACAGGCTTTTAGGCCGCACAATCGAGTGTTCTTTGCGGCTTCTTTGCTTTACAGGGAGACGCCACATTTGAATCGTTTTTTCTAGGTAACGAACCAGAGGAAGTGAATCAAATGAGTGTGAATCAGCAGGACCAGAAGGTATTCACGCTAGCACTCTAAAGGAACTCATATGAAATTGCAAACCTATTACTGGCAATCTGTAACCTATCATTCAAATCTGCCTCAATGCCGTAGAGCCGAAAGGTAGCAAATATAACACCAGTTTTCAAAAAGGGCTCCAGTGGACAACCAGAACAGTGAACCTGATATCAGTGTCTGTTAAAATTATCGAATTTATTCTAATTATGAAATGAGCATCATCTGGGATGGATATGGCAATGGCAGAAGCCAGAAATGTATTTGGCTATATAGAATGGTCAGCAGGAAGAAGAAGGTGAGATCTCATTTGGAATACTGCAAATAATTCTCTAGACCACACCTTCAAAAAAGATATAAACAGGATAGAGTTGATCCAGAGGGTGGCTACTAAAATGGTCAACAATTTCCGTTCTAAAGCATGAAGGGACAGATTTAAAGATCTAAACATGTCTGCCCTAGAGGAAAGGCGGGATAAGAAAGATATGATAGAAACATTTAAATATCTTCAATATATCAATGCAGAGGAGGTGGGCTTCTTTCAGTAGAAAGGAGTTTCTGGAAAGAAAGGTCATTGGATGAGGGTGAAATAGGGATAGACTCAAGAATAATCTAAGGAAATATTTCTTTGCAAAGAATGTGGTGAATGCATGGAACAGCCTCCCCGTGGAAGTGGTGGAGACAAGGACAGTATCTGAATTCAAGAAAGCATGGGATGAGCAAAGGCTGAAGAGGTTAGGGCTGTTCAGCTTGGAGAAGAGACGGCTGAGGGGGGATATGATAGAGGTGTTTAAAATCATGAGAGGTCTAGAACGGGTAGATGTGAATTGGTTATTTACATTTTCGAATAATAGAAGGACTAGGGGGCATTCCATGAAGTTAGCAAGTAGCACATTTAAGACTAATCGGAGAAAATTCTTTTTCACTCAACGCACAATAAAGCTCTGGAATTTGTTGCCAGAGGTGGTGGTTAGTGCAGTTAGTGTAGATGGGTTCAAAAAAGGTTTGGATAAGTTCTTGGAGGAGAAGTCCATTAATGGCTATTAATCAATTATACTTAGGGAATAGCCACTGCTATTAATTGCATCAGCTGTTCATCAACCAACCTCTTCCCTTCAATAATAATTCTATAACATATACCAATACAAGGGATGCTTGTGTCCTGGTATTACTTATGTACGGTGGCTATTGTTCAAGGACAGCCAATTTTATGGGTGTCCTTCTTTTTAGCCCCGTCTATTAATCTTTATTATCCAAAATTCAATGTAGGCAGGCAGACGCGATCCCCGCGAGAAGCAATTGAGACGGATGTCCTGATAAGTATTGACAAACAAGTAGCGGGTCGCCTCATAAAACGGGGAGATAAGGGGATCTTTTTAGATAAAAAAGTAAAAGACAAAATAGAAAATCTACATTGAATTTTGGATAATAAAGATTAATAGACGGGGCTAAAAAGAAGGACACCCATAAAATTGGCTGTCCTTGAACAATAGCCACCGTACATAAGTAATACCAGGACACAAGCATCCCTTGTATTGGTATATGTTATAGAATTATTATTGAAGGGAAGAGGTTGGTTGATGAACAGTGAATACTAGATTTGTAACCTCAAAAATGACTTCTAGTATCACATCATGGGACAACACCCTTTGTTTCACTGAGGCCAGACTACAAGCACTCCTCACAGCACCATCTATCTTCACAACACAAGACGGACAAAAGAAAGATCAATGGGACTCCCTATCAGCAACGCATAAAAAATTGATTCGCACAGAGTTGCATGCAGGAACTCTGATTGAGTACTGCCGCCTACAAAGGATCCCAAGAGGATTACGCATACAAAAAGAACCAAGGTTATATGCAGAGGACCCGGAGTTTGTGCAAAACTGGAATAAAATCCTTAATAAGTGCTCGTTGGATCTGATGATCCTTATCATAGAGAAAGCACAAACCACAGCGGTCCAAACGAAGGAGGAGATTGACACAACCCTGGAAGAGCTCCAAACTGAAGAATCAGCAGAAAAATACCAGCAATCATTAAATGAACTTCAGGAACAGATGGACAAATTTAGAGAAGAACTAAAACAATTTAAACTTACCAAGTTAATACGAGATGAAGGTGACTACAAGAAAGGGAACGTATATCTCTGGATGTCAAACCAGAGATATCGGAAACCCAAAGTAACGTTTGCAGGGTCCTCAGATGACTCATCAGAAGAAGATCAAAGATCTAGGAAACACCCAACTGACAGAACCAGAGAAGAACAAACTGCAGAGACCAGTACTCATTTTTTAGGACAAACAACAGATCGCAACGACAAACGTCCAAAGGAGAATCAAAGCAATATAAGACGCCCGTACGGCCGCACCAGACAAACCAGAAACAAACAACAGTAGCAATGACAGGAGGGGTCATAAACATATCCTCTATACCTCTTACAGAAACACAGGAAGCAGTATTAAATAAAGGTTTGTCCTTCGCACCAGTGAATCAATATACAGCTTTTGAGGGTGAGAAATTTCTGCACAGGTTCATTAGACAACTACGACTTAAATTATTTTTTGCACACATGGAGGGTTCTGTACAGCGGGAGGATGAGTTGGCACCCCGATCAACATGGGTCCCACCTGGACCCATAGACCCGGTCATTTACACTTTTGCAGAGGTGGTAAGACAGGACAGCTTTAATAAAGCAGTCCCCCATTTACGGCAACAACAAAATCTAACAACAGCCGAGATACAGGCTCTTAAAGACATTCAAAATAATTCGGAAATTATCATAAAACCAGCTGATAAAGGCGGTTCAGTAGTAGTGCAAGATAAATCATCATATATCAGGGAAGTGGAACGCCAATTAAACGATCAAGAATATTATCAGAAGCTGAATGCTGACCCTACTGCTGACATTAAAAGAGTAATTGATGCCAGAATTGAAGAAGCCTTAAAGGCTAATTGGATTACAGAAAAAGAAGCAAGGTTTCTCACGGTTAAACACCCCGTCTGCCCTGTCTTCTATACAGTACCGAAGATCCATAAGTCACTACAGCAACCTCCAGGCCGACCAATAGTGTCATCAAAGGGATCACTTCTGGAACCGTTATCACAGTTTGTAGACCGGTCACTGTGTAAATTCATACCCCAAATAACATCATACATTCGAGACTCAGCGCATCTTATGACAATGTTACAGGACATACACCCAGATCCCACATCAACAATACTGGTCACTGTGGATGTCACAGCATTGTATACTTCAATCCCACAGAGTGAAGCAATAGAGGTCATCAAGAATACCCTCATCACATCTCAAACACCACAGAGAATTCCGAATGCTTTCATAGGAGAATTGGCCAGTATAGCATTACAGGAAAATTATTTCATGTTCTTAGGGACTTTCTATAAGCAAATAAAAGGGACAGCAATGGGGGCCACCATGGCCCCTGACCTGGCCAATCTGTACATGGCAACATTTGAACAACAATGGGTATACACGAGCCCATATTACACACACATAGAGAATTGGAAGAGATTTATTGACGACATCTTTTTTATCTGGCGAGGAGATGAAGAACAACTAACTGAGTTTATGACATGGTTAAACAACTGTAACCCGCACCTAAGATTTACCAGCCATCATCATCGTCACACCATTGCTTATTTGAATATCCAGATCACATTAACAAATACAGGATTTGATTTTACCATCTTTAGAAAGCCCACAGACCGCAATACATTGCTGCACTATTCTTCATTTCATCCCCATCACCTTAGAGATAACCTGCCAGTTGGACAATTTTTACGTCTAAGGAGATTATGCTCCACCACAACAGAGTACAAAATACAGTCAAAAGACATGACAGACAGGTTTCTACAAAGAGGCTACCCGCAAGCAGTAGTAAAAAAAGCGTACAAACGGGCCAGATGGGCTAACAGAGACCTACTTCTGGAACCCAAAATCCAACATAAAAATGAAAGGATGGTGTGTGTATTACCGTATACACCACAAACACAATTGTTGAAAAAGAGCATTTTAAGACACTGGGCCATCTTACAGATTCATCCTGAATTTCAAGAAAAACCTATGTTTGCTCTGACCAAAGCCAGAAATCTGAAAGATCTCGTAGTCCATTCGAATGTGATGGCCGCCAGAGAAGAGAGTGGTGGACGGCAGGGCCACCATAAAAAATGCGGAAAATGCAGTGCATGTAGTTTTGTCTATGAAGGCACATCACTCATTATACCAGGAAGGAAACCCTTTCGATTCCAACATGTATATGATTGTGAGTCAACAAAAGTCATCTATGCGCTATGGTGTACATGTGCAAAAATCTATATCGGGAAGACTATGAGAAAGCTGAAGAACAGAATCCAAGAACACGTGAGTCGCCTCAGACACCAAGTGGAAGGAGCGCCTCTCACTGACCATTGGCTGGCATTAGGTCATCCACCAGAAGATTTTCAGGTAGCAGTGATTTTCCAGTTACAAACACACCCAAGAGGGGGAGACCTAAATCTAAAACTCACACAAATGGAACAGAAGTTCATTTACACTTGGAACACCACCATCCCTAATGGACTTAATCGTGAAATAGATTGGACAGTATTTAGTTAAGTGCACTGATACAACCAAGTGGAAAGATGAAGTAAGGAGTGCAGTTTTTTGAACATCATGATACGACCAGGAAGAAGCCTTCCATATACATAATTCTATTTTTCTAAAAAATAAATCATAAAGCAACACAGAGTCAACGGATATGGTTAACCACAAAAAAGGATTGTATATGCAGCCCTAGTCTACACACAAGCCCGAAGCATGTGGGCATCAATTCACAGCCGACAGCCGATGACAGCCGGGATTTCATGAGTAATTTTCATGAATTGACAATAATCAGAGAGGTCAACTCATCGTAAGGCTAAACACAGGACTGACACATCGAAACCCGAGTATATTCAGCAGAATATCCAGTGCCAAAGCCATAGATGACTCACAGAGGCTGCAGCAGCATCAATTGAGGCGGGTCCAAAGAAAAAAAGAAAAAAACAATAAACACACCCCTAAGGTGACAAAAAGGGCGGGTGTGGGAGGGGCCAGGTGTCCATCAAGCCCTCAGAGGCGGGCCCATGACACCAATCAATCTGATTAAGATCACCATAGTTAGCCTCGGTTTCAGGAAATCAATGGGTGTGGACCCATGGTTAGTATAAAAAGTGGCATAGGCGAGCGCGCCCCAGACACAGAAGGTAGGCGCCGTCCACGAGTAGGAACATTATCAACATGACAGTAAGTATTTTTGAATGTGTAATCGGTATATGAAAAAGTTTGCTACAGTAGTCCGAAGATGAGAATTAACTGTGTTATTTTTATAGCTGGAGAACTAACAGATATCGAGTACCTGTTTAGGACACAGCACAACCCCCCCCATAGCCCCTGAAGCAGGCACAAGAGTGCCGAAACATGGCCCATGTAGGGCAGGCAGACGCGATCCCCGCGAGAAGCAATTGAGACGGATGTCCTGATAAGTATTGACAAACAAGTAGCGGGTCGCCTCATAAAACGGGGAGATAAGGGGATCTTTTTAGATAAAAAAGTAAAAGACAAAATAGAAAATCTACATTGAATTTTGGATAATAAAGATTAATAGACGGGGCTAAAAAGAAGGACACCCATAAAATTGGCTGTCCTTGAACAATAGCCACCGTACATAAGTAATACCAGGACACAAGCATCCCTTGTATTGGTATATGTTATAGAATTAATTGCATCAGCAGCATGGGATCTTCTTAGTGTTTGGGTAATTGCCAGGTTCTTGTGGCCTGGTTTTGGCCTCTGTTGGAAACAGGATGCTGGGCTTGATGGACCCTTGGTCTGACCCAGCATGGCAATTTCTTATGTTCTTATGTAGTGATAGGGATTGTAGAGCTCAGTAGTTGGTGTGGATGGGCGGACTCGCTGGGGCCATTGGCTTTTTCTGCCATCAAATTTCAATGGCAGAAATATATATTCCCAGTGCTTTCTTTCTAGAAAAAAGGGTGCCTGTACTCACATGCATGTTTTTTTCTTTAGGGACCATATGCAAATCAAGCAGGTGGAGGAAAAGGTGCCGGAACTCAGTACTGGCACATACTCCCTGATAAAAAGCCCCGTATATTCTTTTTTCCTTTTTTGGAGCATTCCATTTTAGATTTCCACAAACTAGGAGGCTAGACAGAACAAGGTCTCCTCTTTTCCCAAACAAGAACATAAGAACATAAGAAATTGCCATGCTGGGTCAGACCAAGGGTCCATCAAGCCCAGCATCCTGTTTCCAACAGAGGCCAAACCAGGCCACAAGAACCTGGCAATTACCCAAACACTAAGAAGGTCCCATACTACTAATGCAATTAATAGCAGTGGCTATTCCCTAAGTAAACTGGCTGACATGATTCCTGAAATCTATCTATATCTATATATAAATAATTTACAAACAAAATCTGAAATCCATGCACATTTAAAAATAACCCAAACCATTTTTTCTTGCAGTCATGTTCGGTGTTTTTTATACGGTGACTCTTGCGTGCGTTATCATGTAATACGGCATAATGGGAGTGACACTGAAGAGACACTTGTGTCTATACACACCAAGAACCTTAGGAAGGCAGGAACTGTTTCAAATGCAGAGAAAAATCAGAGAAAAGGGATCAGAGAGGAGAAGAAAGACTCAGAAACATGGTGATTATTTGAAAGATAGGACTACTTAAAGATAATAATTGCATAAATTTAATTAAGACATTTTCATGCTGCAAATGGCCATTTGTAATTAATGTATCTGGCCTCGTTAAGCATGGGAGATCTCATCTTTCTCTTTCTTTCCACCTCCCAATCTTTCTCCCAGCTTCACCTAATGAAGGACAGAAAGCAAATGACAGAAGTGATTTGTCACTTACAGAGTGTCAGATGCCTAATTAACTCCGATGAGTTTGGTGGAAGGTGAGCGAGGGTCCCCCCTCGCACTCACGAGTACGTACATAATGCTGCGAGTGATGGGGTGCGTTTCAGGAGGACGATAAGAGTTGGGGGGGGGGGGGGGAAGGGGTATTGAAGCAGACTAGTCCTCGTTAATTGAGGGACATTAGGAGACAGATTGGCTGTGACAGGGACTGGGCATTGACAAGGAGGCGACAGGAAAGGCCGATTAACGCCCGCACAAACAAGCTGTCACATCTCACAACACGTTAAAGCTAAGTACTGCTGACACTGTTTGATGCTTATTAACCTTTCCTTCCCCTCCCCCCTTTTAATTTAATTTTTAAATGGCATTGCTTCCTCTCCCCCCTCCTCATGTACCCCTCCCCATTTAAATCGCTGCTCTTTTTTCTTGGTCAGTTAGAACATTAAGGTCATTGCTTCTTTGCTTGTAGAAGTCAAAGCCTGCCCCCCTCTACCCTTGCAGATAGGGTAGCAGCTCCCCTTTATTTGCTAACTTCTGCCACCTTCAGATCTAGCCAGGGCTCCCCTGTGAACAAATCTTAATAGGGAAATGATTCTACAATGTAATATTTAAATCTCCGGCTTTATTTCTACCTCTAGAGTCAGAAAACGGAAAGCTGGTCCAACTGAGGAAAATAGAAAAGAGCTTAAGCATGGCAAGTAAGATGAAAAATATTAATAAAGCAAGCCAAGCGAGATTTTGAAAAGAAGCTAGCCATGAAGGCAAAATCTAATAGTAACATTTTCTCATGTATATTTGAAGTATGTGAGGGAGTTATTTTGCCCTGCTAGTTGAGCACAAGGCCCAGGGCCGGTGCAAAGGGATTAGGCACCCTAGGCAACTTCTGTCTTGCGTTGTACCCCCCCCCCCTGGTCGCACTGACACTCCCCAACCCCCCCCCCCCCCCGTTTGCAGCCCTGACTCCAGAGGCGGGGACCACATGCCACCATTCCCCCACCCCCTGTGCCACCCACCCAAATTTAAATAAAATAACCCCTCCCACCCCCCCCCTCAAGATTCACAAAAACCCCTGATGGTCCAGCAGGGGGCCTGGAGTGATCTGCCACTCCCAGGCCATCGGCTGCCATTAACCAAAATGGCGCCGATGGCCTTTAGCCCCTACAATGTGACAGGGGCTACCGGTGCCATTGGCCAGCCTGTGTCACATGGTAGGGGCAATGGATGACCGGCACCATTTTGGTTACAGGCAGCCAACGGCGTGGGAGCGGCAGGTTGCATTCGGGCCCCCCATTGGACCACCAGGGATTTTTGTGAGTCTTGGGGGGGCACTTTTTGCCCCTTCAAAATTCTGCCTCCTGAAGAGGCCTGACAAGGCCATAGCATAAAAACTAAATGAATTCTTTGATTTTGTCTTTGCTGAAGAAAATGCTGGGGAGATACACCAGAAATGTTCTTTGTTGCTGATGAGTCAGAGAAACTGAAGCAAATAAGTGTGAAAATGAAAGAAGAAATAGAGCAAACTAACAAACTAAAGAGTAATAAATCACTAGGATGGATGGTGTTCACCTAGAGTACGAAAAATCTTCAATATGAAATTGCAGACCTGCTATTGGTAATCTGTAATCGATCATCAAAAACAGCCAAAGCACCTGAAGACTAGAGAGTAACCAAAGTAATGCCAGTTTTTAAAAAGGTTCCAGGAGTGGTTTGAGAAACTGTAAACCAGTTAGCCTCACCTTGATGCCAGGCAAAATGGAAGAAGCCATTCTTAAAAGCAAAATTACTGGGCATATGAGTAGACATGACCTACTAGGCAGAGACCATCAAGCCAACATGAATTTTATAAAGTGAAGTCGTGCCATACCAATTCTACTAGCTTTTTTTGAAAATATTAATAAACATGTGGATAAGGGTGAGCCTGTTGATATAATGTATCTTAATTATCAAAGAGCATTTGACAAATTCCCATATAAGAGAAACCTCAGCAAATTAAAGTGTCATGGGGTAAGAAGTATTGTTCTGTTACGACATGGTAACTGGTTAAAAGACAGGAAACCAGAGAGTAGGACTGAATGATCCGCTTTTCCAATGAGAAACATAATTAGTGGAGTGCCCCAGGGATCGTGACTGGGACTGGTGATGTTTAACATTCAGAAACGACTTGGAAGGGAACAATGAGTGAGGCAATCAGATTTCCAGATGATACATAATTATTCAAAGTTGCCACTCCTTGTGACCTTGTGTAAGTCACGTCACCCTCCATTGCCTCACGTAAAAACTTACACCTAGAGCCACTAAACTGTGATGTTTTTTTTCATGGGAGGGGCCCCACTATCATGGTAGGGTGTCGCCATGATGGTGGGGCCCCTCCCCCCAAAAAACATTGTGCTCTATAGCGCTTTGTTTTGACTCGTGGCCAAACACCGCAGAAGAAAACATCAGGGCTAGTGGCCCTTTAGCTGCAATGGTGGCCCCAACCTAAAGGGACTAATCCTGTTGAGGTCTGACCCTAGATCTTGCCCCAGTCATGTGATAGGGGCAAGGTCAGATCGGTACCATTTTGAAAAATGATGTTCTTCGGGCTGGAGGCTGGTGGGCACTCCTGACCACATCGTGGGGACTTCAGCTTGATTTGGAAGGTTTCAGGGTACAGGAGGGGGGTGGGTGAGTCACCACTAAACCCCAATGATTTTTTTGTTATACATTGAGGGAGGAGGGGGCAGGGGAGCAATATATTCCCAATGAGTTGCTTTATACATTGGGGTAGGGGATGGGGGGTTACGGAGCCTTATTGTCATTGGAAAAGGGGGGGAGGGGTGGAGCAATGTATTTTATTGAACATGGGATGGGTGGGGGGCTATCACCATGAGACCTACCTACTACTATTTCTTTTTACTTGGGGTTGTCGCAACCATGGGCATTTTTTTTTTATTTGCATGGCCCTTTAAATATAACATGAGAGCCTCATTATATTTGTCAGTTCCCCAAGAGGTGTTATTTTATCACAGCTAACCATTTTCTTGGTCGGCCACAATAAAATATTTGTATGAAATTGCCTAGCATATTGCAATGCATTTGCATTATTCATGCATGCAAACTAAGTCATAATAGGGGAGTGAACCTGAGCAGGGCCATGTAAAATATCATGTATATTGCGCAATATTGCCGCAATAGTGCTCTATCACGCGATATAAGCCGTTTAACATGCATTAGAGCACTACTATGGCTTGATGCATCTCCCAGTTAGATTGTGAGCCCACTGGGGGACAGAGAAATAGCTATGGTACCTGAATGTAATCCACTTTAAAGTGTCTGAAAAAGCGGAATATAAATCTAATAAATATAGCTCAAAGTGATGAGCATAGGGAAAAAATCCTAAATAATGGTACACAATACTAGATTCTATGTTAGGAGTCCCCACCTAGGGAAAGGATTTTGGCGTCATGGTGGACAAAATGTGGAAATGCTCAACTCAGTGTACAAAAGCGATCTAAAAATAAAAAAGAATGTTAGGAATGGAACGAAGAATAAAATGGAGACTATTATAATACTTCTGTATCCAATGCACAACCACACATTCAGTATTGTGTGCAATTCTATTAGGGAAAACTGAATATTTAGTCCTATTCTTTGTCTCCCATCTTTTAACCAGTTCTCATTTCACACCACCTCCTATCCCATGACTTTTTAGTTTTCAGAGGACTCTCACTTGAGGAACTTTATCAAATGTCCCTTGCCAATTAGAAGACACATTCACTGGTTGGTGGGCAGGAATGATAGTGCCGAGCAACCTTGGGTATGTCTAGCCGGACTGCAGACTTGTGTGACCAATAAGCTATCACACTTTGTCTATGTCCTCAATGGGATCTGTGAGATAGTGTATCACAGAAATTTCTCCTGGTATGGGCCAAGGTCTCTTGCCAGATGCTTTAGCTATGGACTGTGGGCAATGTGGCTTTGGTGTATTTGGGTGGGAAAGGAAGCGGTACTTGTACTACTCTTTGAGGTGTCTGCTCTTTCCTGTGCTACATCCCAACTGTGTCTCTGATTCTGGTGCTCCTGTTCACACACCCTAGCATGCATAGTGTTCACACTGGTCCAGATATCACTGTCTTAGCCAGCTGCACGTGGATGCGACTACATCACTGATTGTACAGAGTGGGAATAAGCTGCCTACTAAATGGAATCCTGGAGAACACTTTGTAATTGGTAGCTAACACATGCAGCAGATGTTTAAAGTCCACATTCTCCACTACCTGCAGGGGTTAGTCATCCAGAGCAATCATTTCCCTGTTGCTGACTTCATTCTGTCAGTGTGCTCACCTCACTGGTGTACAGACAGACAGAGGCAAAAAAAAATCAATAGCACTGCTACAGTCTCCACACTGTCTCCTACCTGACCCTCCCCCAGTGAAGAGAATTATCGAAAGCAGCAACAGTGCCACTGCCTCTGTCTTCCAAGCAAAGTGATAAAGACCACTACAGTACAGAGATGACCAGATGCAGCCTTTACTGGTGCCAAATCCAGAATTTTCTAGCTTTTTTTTTTTTTTTTTGTACCTCTGAGGTTTCTGCAATCATGTCCTTCTCTACCAACTGCTAGAGAGGAAATATAAAGCTTCTTGTACGTGCTCAGAGTTTACAGTGGGAGTAGGTCAGTGTCCGTTAGTTCAGATAGCAGCCATAGGCTAGTTAAAATCTTTTTTATGTTCAGCAATTTAAATGGGATAATTTCTCACTTGTTTTTTTATTTTAAACTATTACTTGTTTTATTATTGATGAGATGAATTTATTTTATTATATGTGCTGTATTAGAGTGTATATGTACCTTGTAACCTTCTTTGAGTGGTTCCAAATAGAGGGGCGAAATTAGCCCTTGTGCACATAAAATTGCATATACTCAAAGTTTGATTGCTATAGTGATCCTACAGACACACCTTAATAAAACTGAGTTTTACAACTTCTGTACAAGCAAAAGGAGAACTTTCAAATTTGGTTCCACACATGTATATGGAAGTTCGTCAAAGAAGATAAGTACAACATATTTTTAATGTTTTTTTTAGCATGTTTTTAACTGCAAAAAATGTTTTCTAAAAAATGCTTTAAATAAACTCTGATAAATGATTAAAACTATGGTGTTACACAGTCTAAGTTTACTCACACTGTGTTGTTAAGAGCTTGGTATATACCCTGATTGGTTTTATGCGAACCTCTAGCTTTCTGTTTCACCATTTATGATACCAAGTTTTATTGCTTTTTCTACTGGTTGGGGGATGGTTGGTAATTTGACATAATATGTTTTCATTGTTCTGTGGTTTGGGAAGTCTTTCAACATCTTAAAAGTGAAAAAATAGCTGGGTAGGGGGTCTAGATGAAATGGGAGGACTTCAGGCTGAAGAGCCAGGAGGGTTTTTTATGAGCTGCATATGGACTGGGTGAACTGGTAGATTAATTGGTAACACTGGTAATTTCATTGCCACATGCATGCTATAAAATCCTCTGACTTCTGTGTATAAAAGCCAACTTACTGGGGCTTCAAGCATCTAATTAACACGAGTAACATCTACTCAAGTACCCTTTTACAATTTGAAGTACAAATATGCGGCTATATTTAATTTATGCACACTTATCTGTCTAAATTCCAACATCCAGATAACTAGTATCTATGCCACTACTTAGACAGACACATTTGAACTTATCCAGATAAGTAGCGGCACTTATCCAGCTATATTCCGATTTATTTGACTAAGTATCAGCAGGCTGTACTTAACATATAAGTCTGAAAAGCACTACCTGTCTATCTATGTAGCACTTTTCAGACTATCCAGCTAAGGACTGCTACTTAGCCAGCTATATCAGCATTTATCTGGAGAAGTCCAAACTTGTGTGGCTTGTAGTTTTTACATTTGTGCGCACATATGTACGCAAATTTTATAACCTGCGTATATTGGGGTCGATTTTAAAAGGACGACGCAATTGGGCCTCCCCCAGTTCCCTCCTAGTCCGCTCCAATTAATTGCTTTTATCCACTTTGTTAGTCGTATCAATAGAGCTTAGGACCTTGAACATTAAATTTCACCGGTGGTCCAATATGTTTGATGCATAGCTCTTACTCATGCTGATAGAATCCATTAGTAGACAATGAACCTGACATTTAGGGATGCAAGTACAACCTTATAGGATAGAAGCCCAAAATGAACCAGCCACAGAGTACTAGTGCCTAGGCTAGCAAAGGGTCACTGTATAAACAGTGGCTGGCTACAAGCCCAGGGCAGGGCTGTGCAATCACCGTAGATCAAAGTTATTAGCACTAATATTTTCCATGCACCAACAGAACGGTAACTTTTTCAGGAATGGAGAATGGGCGAGGCAAGTGGTTATGTGGCTTATGACCCTAACATTTCATTTTTTTGCAGATGGATTATTTCCAGATTTTGACAACATCAGACCGCATAAGTTCCTTCTTCAGATGTGACCGATATGAGATAAGTTTTCTGACGCCTGTCTCGTCCTTTGCGAATATTAAGCCAACGGCTAATTTTTGCTTAATTTTCTCCGCCCAAGAGTTGTCTAGTATGAATTACAAGGGATGCCACATCAGCCCTGAGATGAGCTGTATTGTGGAGAAGGATTGAAGTAACGTGAAGCCACTGCAGATCGGGCTTCTCCCCATCTCCAAGTACACTATCACCGTTGATAAAAGGAGTGTCCAATCATATGGATATAAAAGCAGGTGAAAAATAAACATCCGGTCCCCCCTGTCAACTAAAAAAATAAAAATAAACATCCAGAAATGAAAAGGGTCTCATGGTAAAAATCTGAAGAAAAATCTAGACAAGCAAAAGAGATTATGCACATCTTCACTACCACTGCATGTAATGACAAAAGGTCCTTCATGTATTAGTTTAATTTGGAGAGAATGCCTCATAATCTGCTTTACAAATCACCATCCCCCAAATCACACACAATGGAGGCAATTCTCATGTAGCTCACAGAGTTGCAAATTATATGGCTTTCAGCGTGTGTACTTTAGAATAATTCTCAAACGGAGACCACATGGGGAGTTTCTCTTTGAAAATTAGTGTAAAATACTCACTTAAAAGTGGCTGCATGCTTTGCACCTGCTCTTTTGGGTGGGTATCCAAAAGGGGTAAAATAAAGAGCTTGCTTTTTCCTTCCGTGGACCTTAGCATGCCTCTGGGAATGCCTCCTTGCAGCCTGGTTAAAAGTATTTGCTTGCTCTTCTATTCCACAATTTCCAAGGTCACTGTTCAATGTAGATGTCAGATTAGGAGCCCTCTGGCCACAACACAGTTCTCCTCTACACTTGAATGCAAGGGTTTCTATTTACAGGACACGGGTTCATTTACAAATAACAATCCAGCATGCTAGGTTGCTTCACCAGCTTTGCAGTTCCTACCCCAACTGCACCATGCAGCTCTCAGCCATTGAGCTGCCTGAACACCGGGTCTTTCCCACTGAGGACCAATCCAAATCCTTTGGGGTGTGTGAGTGTGTGTGTGTGAGAGTGTGTGTGTGTGTGTGGGAGGGGTCCATGTCCTGGGCTTTCTCTGGTCTAAGGCCGACTCATTTTAAGTCACTCCGTAGCCTCATTAGCAGGGCACCAGCCCTTGACTGGACAGACCCCAGTTCAAATGCCATTTTTTTTGTTTTTGCCCTGAGTGCTATGCAAGGCAGCGGCTGCATGTTCTTTCAGTTTGTCAGAGGAGAGTGATTTTTAGACAAGTGATTATTATACCCAAGGAAATTGCTTTGAACATTGTCCTCCCAGTACTCTGACATTCTCATGTTTCAACTCCATATAAAAAGTCTGTCCCTAGAGGAATCGTGTTATACAAAAGCAGAATGTTTTAACATTGCTTGACCTGAGGTGCAACCATTCGCTCTAACTCTTCTTAAAGCTCTGCCTGTAAGCATCTTGCTATTGTTATACCTTGCTCAGGACCCTGTTTAAGATATTATTACTCCAGTGGCAGCAGATACTCTTTTTTTTTGTTTTGCTTCACATCGTTACCTAATAATGGTCAGCCATCGTTCTCTCATCTTTTAAATGCAGTGTTGAAAGCAAAGGTTAATGCCTCAGATTGCTTTCCAATTGAAAATGCGGCAACCGGTAAATTTGGTTTGTTTACAGTGGAAATGCTTCAGTAGTTGAGGGGTAGGCAGCAGGAGCTTCAGAATGCTTCATTCCAGAGTCCTCCTCATACAAAAAAAAAAAAAAATTAATTTCAAACTAGTTTAATGAGTTGCGAAAAGCTGGATTAGAAAGTGTGCTGTGGTTTTAGAAGGGTGTGTGTGTGTGTGTGTGTGTCAGCCACAAAAGCCACTGCAATGTTCATGGCAAGTGAAGCATCAGGGAACAGGGCAGGTGAAAAATGTCAGGGCAAATTGCTCTTGACAGTGTTAATATCTGCACCTCATAGCAGTAATTGCATGTAAATAAATAGTGAAATGACTCTCAGCTGGAGTCTGCACTCGGCCTGCAGATGCAGTTCTTAGCCAGCTGAGGACCAATATATATTCTCTCTCTCTCTCTTTCATCCTTCTCTTGTTCTGTAGTTGACGAAAGGAGGCAAGGTAGCAACTGTTTTTGTTGGAAGGAATTTTAAATCTACTTCCAAACTTTTCCACCTCCCTCCGTGTTCACCTGTTTTCAAGGTGGTGTTGAATCTTGCCAGGCTGGTCATGTGCGAGAGATTACTGGCCATGTCCCCTTTAAACCTGGAATGGGAGGAATGAGGAAAGAAGGTCCGATGGCTGCATGATACAAGCTGCTACTGGAGGCAAAGAAGTAAAACTTAAGACCCGCACGTAGGTGCACATGGGTGCGCATTTGTCAGCGCGCGCACGGACACGGCAATTTTATGATATACACGCCTATATGTGCATCTGCACGCGCATGTTATAAAATCGGCTGTACGCGTGATTTTATATTGACGTGCGGATCTGCACGCATATGGCGACTCGAGCACATAAGCGGGGTGGGGGTGGGGGACAGTTTAGTAGTTACGCACACCGATGCAATTACCTGTTTCCCCAGTTTGTCTCCCTTTAACCCTGTTAGCCATGAGCCTTAAAAGCCCACTGAGTAACCTGTTTTTTTTTTTGTTACACAACTTGCTTGCCATCCGCAGCAGAAGTAAAGTTATGCGGTAGGGGAACCCCCCGGCGCGCGCTTCTGCACGTAAACACGCGCAGACTTCATGGTTCAGTTCCGATCTGCCCATGTCCCGCCCATGCCCCTTGTGGTGAAACACATTTTTATGCACGTACTGAGAGTTACGTGCGAACCCCCGTGGGTTTTAAAATCCGTATGGTGCACGCCGCGCCGAGTCACGCGCATGTCTCCTGGCTTCGGCGCACATAGGTGTTTTAAAATTTACCAGAAAGAGATGTAATGTGGAGGTACTTGCAGGTACTTGTAACTTAAATTGGTCACTGTTGGAAACGGGGTGCTGAGCTGGATGGATCTTCGGTCTGACCCAGCGTGGCAACTTCTTATGTTCTAATTTAACACACATATATAGTCATATAAGAACATAAGAAATTGCCACGCTGGGTCAGACCAAGGGTCCATCAAGCCCAGCATCCTGTTTCCAACAGAGGCCAAAACCAGGCCACAAGAACCTGGCAATTACCCAAACACTAAGAAGATCCCATGCCACTGATGCAACTAATAGTAGTGGCTATTCCCTAAGTATAATTGATTAATAGCCATTAATGGACTTCTCCTCCAAGAACTTATCCAAACCTTTTTTGAACCCAGCTACACTACCTGCACTAACCACCTCCTCTGGCAACACATTCCAGAGCTTTATTGTGCGTTGAGTGAAAAAGAATTTTCTCCGATTAGTCTTAAATGTGCTACTTGCTAACTTCATGGAATATATATGAATGGAATATATATATGAATATAAGAAATGCCATGGTGAATCAGATCAAGGTCCATCAAGCACAGCATCTTGTTTCCAACAGTGGCCAGTCTGGATTGCAAGTACCCAGCAGATCTCATAAATTAGATCTATTTCTTGTTACTCTGTCTTAGGGACAGTAATAGCTTTCTTTAGCCTACTTGGCTAATAATATTGTAGCGACTTTTCCTCCAGGAATTTGTCTAAACCTCTTTCAAAATCTGCTATGCTAGTCACTCGATCACATCCTCTGGCAACAGATTCCAAAGCTTAATTGTGTGCTGAGTGGAAAAGTACTTTCTACGGTTTGTTTTAAATATAAGAACATAAGAACATAAGAAAATGCCATACTGGGTCAGACCAAGGGTCCATCAAGCCCAGCATCCTGTTTCCAACAGTGGCCAATCCAGGCCACAAGAACCTGGCAAGTACCCAAAAACTAAGTCTATTCCATGTAACCATTGCTAATGGCAGTGGCTATTCTCTAAGTGAACTTAATAGCAGGTAATGGACTTCTCCTCCAAGAACTTATCCAATCCTTTTTTAAACACAGCTATACTAACTGCACGAACCACATTCTCTGGCAACAAATTCCAGAGTTTAATTGTGCGTTGAGTAAAAAAGAACTTTCTCCGATTAGTTTTAAATGTGCCCCATGCTAACTTCATGGAGTGCCCCCTAGTCTTTCTACTATCCGAAAGAGTAAATAACCGATTCACATCTACCCGTTCTAGATCTCTCATGATTTTAAACACCTCTATCATATCCCCCCTCAGTCGTCTCTTCTCCAAGCTGAAAAGTCCTAACCTCTTTAGTCTTTCCTCATAGGGGAGTTGTTCCATTCCCTTTATCCATATTTTTTGGATCATTTCTAACATTCTATTTGCATTTTGACTGCCACTGCTGAGCTGAGAATTTCAGGTGGTGAGTCCCTTTCTAGCACCCAGCATTGTGATTGGAATTATTTTTCCCTATGTGCATCATTTTGCACTTTTCCATATTAAATTTCATGTGCCATTCAGGTGTCCAGTCTCCTAGTTTCACAGGGTCCTTCTACATACAGTTCCTCACAATCCACCGCTATTTTAACAACTTTGAATAATTTTGTGCTCTGCAAACTTGATCACTCAACTTGTCATTTCCATTTCCAGATCATTTATGAATATGTTAAACGGCACAGATTCCAATACCAATCTCAGTGCTACTCCACCAATGACCTTTCTCCATTTGGAAAACTGACCATACAGTCCTACTCTCTGTTTCCTTTCTTTCATCCAGTTACCAGTTCACACTAGGACACTGCTTCCTATCCCATGGCTTTGTCATTTCCTGAGAAGTCTCTCATGGGGGGACTTTGTCACTGCCTTTCGAAAATCCAAATACACTATCTCAACCGGCTCACGTTTATCTATGTTTATTTACACCTTAAAAAAAATCCTAAAACACTGGTAAAACAAGAATCCCCTTGCTAAAACCATGTTCATTCTTCCCTTATTTAGCCATGTCTATATGGCCAGAGATTTTGTTTTTCAGAATAGCTTCTACCATTTTGCCTGACATTGACCTGCAGTTTATTAGTTATTATCATGCAAATCAAGTTCTTCTTTAGAAACCCTGTGCTAGACAAAAAAAAAGGAAACATTAAGGGGTGGTTTTCAAAGCCATTTACATGCAGAAAACGCATGGGGTATATTTACATATATTGTCTCCAATGTATTCAAATATCTTATGCATTTTCATTAGGGATATCCTGAAAACCAGTTGGGCCAGGCAGTCCCTGGGGACTAGGCATAGAAGTATGTGCGCAACCTGGTTTCACGCATTGAAGAGAGGTCTGCTAGGGGGAGGAGTTGGTACTTAACAGGGTCGATTTTAAGACCCGCGCATGTCCACGTGTTTCCCGGCGCGCACTCGTGGGCGCATCGATTTTATAACATGCACGTGCCGGCGTGTGCATGTTATAAAATCCGATGGCCGCATGCGGGGAGAGGAATTTTTACAAAGCAACGCACGGCGACGTGAGTCGGGCTTCCCCAGTTCCCTCCCAGTCCGCTCCAATTTTTTTTTCGTGCAGTTGTAATTGCTGATCTGGGCTGGAGCTGGGACTCATGCACAGATTTTTTTTTTGCCCCTAAAAGTATGTGTGTACGTTAACCTGCGTTAGTTAAACCCTGTGAAGAGTAGATATGACTTTATGTGGGTTACATTTTGCACAGTGAAGGGCATTTATCCGAGCATTTTCAAAATGAAAATATGCCACTTTTGCAGAACTTTTACATGCAGACCGTACCTCTACCCACGCAGTTATAAAATTACTCTGCCTGTGTTAGGAAGACTGTGAATTAATCAAGCAGCTCACGCTGTCAGAGTGGTATCTGGAACTAACGTGAAACACTTGCTTGTGGGTGACCTTTCACCTCAGACAAGTCTGAGTTTCTTGAGCCATTTGACAAACCATTTTGCCAGGGCTGTGGCCAGAAGACCTTCCAAGTTCATTAGCAGAGCAGAGCCACTCATAAATTAGGAGGAAAACTGCAGTTGTATTCTAAAGCGTGGGCACAGCTAAGGGAAAGGCAACCCAACCCTGTGCCAGACAGCTGGTAGACTGACATTTGCACCTGGAGAAAAAAAACGACAAGGGATATTTGATCAGGTAGCTGGATGAAACCATATGGATTTCCCAGGAGGACGAAGCCTGGTGCACCTAACAGATCTCAGTGAGCATCTCACAAAGGAAAACCCAGCTCGCTGCCAGGTGATATTTATGCAGAGAAATCCGCGTCTCCAGCACCAGCAGGAGCTCTAGACACTGTCTCTGTGGCATGAGCCGTGGGTATGCGGTTACAGTAACCCAAGGAATCACTCTAAGCTCTTAGCCGAAGACAAATTGTGAGAGAAAAAGGAGGATATATATATAAAAAAAAAAAAAAAATCCATAGGAAACCTGGAATACTGTGTGCAGTTTTATTTTAAAAGGATGCGAGAATTTTAATATATTTTTATGTTTCACAATTCAAACAGTGACAGGGTAACACAGTATATTATTTATTTATTTAAAGTTTTTGTATACCGACATTCGTTAAGAAAACATCACATCGGTTTCCATGGAGCAAAAAATATGATGGCAGAAAAAGGCCAATTGGTCTATCCAGTCTGTCCAATTATTTCTGTCTGCACTGCCTGTCGTACAATGTGACCGCCGGGAGGCTATTATTTTATTTATTTATTTATTTATTTATTTATCTACAAGTATTTGCTATTCTGCCTTTTCCTGAAGGTAGGCCCAAGGCGGATTACATAAAGTAAAAGGCATTATGAACAATGATACATACAAATATGCGGTAGATTTGCAAATAGATAGATAAGCAGAAGTCAGGTACATTAGGAAGGAAAGAGCAGGAATTTTTGTCAGCTTCTTCCATTGCACTTTACCCTCTTGGGTAGCTGAACATGCAGGATCTCCTTTTTTTTTTTAGTTCATGCCGTGGGTACCCCCCTCCCCCTTCCAACTACAAGGTCCACAATAATCCAAACAGTGACCGCCCCCAGCGCTGCTGTTACCTGAACATCTAAGCCTCAAAGGTCCTTGATGGATCCCACCGCTCCCACCACCACCACCCTGCTGTACGAATCAGAACCACATGAGAATGGTACAGCCTGCCAGACAGACCCAGCTATGCCTGGGCCTGCACTTCCGATAGGTCGATATTCAGCAAAGTGTTGAGCGGACAATTTATCTGCCTAAAGTTAAGCAGATTACTTGTCATGGATATTCAGTGGGACAGGTCTGCTGCTGACTACACTCTCCTAAGGCTATGCAGGGAACATGACCCAGATTACTTTATAAACATAACTCCCGAGCTGGGAGGCTTTACAGCCATGCCCCTGGCGGCTTCCAGCGTTGCTCTCACAGCAGCGCTCGACGTGTACACTAACAACATCGCTGACAGAGCGGCTCTGGAAGTGGCAGCACGACTGTATAGGCTCCTGGTTTGCTGTTTTGGAGGGGGGGGGGGCCTGGGTGGGTGGACAGGGTGAGAAAAAGTTGCAGGTGCTGATTTGGTGCCTTTCATTTAAATATTGTGAGGTGTGGGGCTGGTTTTTTTTTAAATTTTGGGGGTTTAGGGACGGTTGGGGGAGGGGTCAGGTACTATATCTGCATATATTTTAAATTATTTTGGGGGCTGGGAGTCTGGGCTAGTCCTTCTCAACCCATTCCTCGGGCCACACCTAGCCAGTCGGCTTTTCAAGGTATCCGCACGAGATTGCATGTATTGCTTCTCGTGCATATTCACTGCGGATACCCGGGAAATCTGACTGGTTAGGTGTGCCCCATGGACGGGGTTGAGAAACACTGGTCTGGAGGATGGGGCCTGCAGCCTGGAAAGGTGGCTATATTCTGAACATGGCCGGTTAAGGATCAAATTATCTGGGTACTGTACCTGCATATGTTTAGGACTGCTCTGAGGCCGTCCTAGAGTTATCCAGATAATTTAACTTTGTTCTGCCCGGAATGCCCCCTGGCTTGCTTCTGATGTAACCAGCTAAAGTTTTTAACTGGCTAAGTCGGGGGCAATGAAAGCGGCAGGAAATTCAAAGCCCCAGGGTTTGTTCAGCTAAGTCGTACACAACTTTGAACATGGACTCCCTAGCAGACCCAGCTGCTGGTGAGTTCTATCACTGCACTTGTCATAAGTATTCACACATGTGGTAGAATGGGGGTGGCTACGTGCTGGATGGAGAAAGCTGGATTAGGAATATGAGATCCCAGTTCAGTGCAGTGAGGGATAATATTGGTTTATTCTGAAATGCTAATGGTAGGAAACTGTGGTTGAGATGGAAAGAATGTCATAATTCAGAAAATATCTGATTTGTACAGCTGTTATTTTATGTCACTCAAAGAATTTACGGGTCCAGTAAAGCATATCCATGACACTTGGTTATTGTTCCCAAAGAAATCTTAGCCAGTAGCAGTTTGAGTGTTCAAGTTTGTACTAGTAACAGTCCTACATACCAAATACATTTATAGACAAGTACAGAAGCAAATATTTTAATTCATAAATGAAAGCAAGGTTTATCTTCTTGTTTTGGTGAGATGTATATAAATACTGAAATCTTCTGAAGCTAAAAAGCCTGAATTTAGAACTTACTATGGTATAGTAGCTGTATTCCTTCTGTAGAAAACTAAGAGGCCAATATTCAAAGGCATTTAGCCAGATAATGTGTAAGTTATTCGGTTAAATACTGAGTTTTGAATATCCCCAGTACTTATCTGGCTAACCTTTACCCGGATAACTCTTTCTCCTGCTAGCTTTCAGTTGGATAACTCCTTATCCTACTAAATGTTAGCCGAGTAAGAATGGGGTATTTTGGGTATTTTAGGGCAGAGTTGAGTTAGTCTGACTAATTTACTTATTTAGCAAAATGACAGATGGACAAAGCTATAGTGTCAAATGGGATACATCCTAGGATAGTAAGGGAGCTCAGCGTGGCTCTGGTGGTTCTGCTGAAAGATCTTTGGAGATGGGACAGTCAAGCAGGACTGCAGATGTTCTTCATAAAAGAGGAACAGAGAGGAGGTTGGAAACTACAGGCTGTGTAGTCTTAACCTTGGTGACAGAAAATAAATGGAGACTACTGAAGGAAAGGATAGCGAAGTATCTGGAATCCAGTGGGTTGCAGGATCAGGGGCAGCGTGATTTTGATTAGAGGGAAATTGGGTCGAACAAATCTGATAACTTTTTTTGATAAGGAGACTAAAGAATTAAATGCAGAGCATGCGCTAGATTTGGTTTGCTTGGATTTCAGCAAAGCTTAACATACTGTCGGCATAGGAAGCTCATGATTAGGGAGTAGCCTAGGGGTAGACCTCAAGGTGGTGGACTGGATTAGAAACTACTTGAGTGACACACAAGAGAGAGTGATGGTTAAATGGAATTCACTCAGAGGAAAGAAAAGTGATTAGTGGAATGCCCCAAGGATCTGTCTTGGGGCCATATCTGTTCAGTATCTTTGTGAATGATATTGCAGATGGATTAGAAGGAAAGGTTTGCCTTTCTGCAGATGACACTAATTTTTGCAACATTAGTGGACAAAATTGTTCTGCTGGAGCAGACAAAATGAAAAGAGATCTAGGAAAGCTATAAGAATGATTAAGTGCTTGGCAGTTAAGATTCAGTGCAAAAAAGTACAGTGATGCATTTGGGGATGCAGAAATCCAAGAGAGCAGTACATGATATGAACATAATTCCAAAAGATTTACCATACTGGGTCAGACCATAGGTTCATCAAGCCCAGTATCCTGTTTCCAGCAATGGCCTTTCCAGGTCACAAGTACCTGGCAGGATCCTAAAAGGTTGATAGATTCCATGCAGCTTATCCCAAGGATAAGCAATGGATTTCTCCAAGTCCATCTTATAAATGGTTTGTGCACTTTTCTTCCAGAAACTTGTCCACACCTTTTTTAAACTCATCTACATTAACAGCTTTCACCACATCCTCTGGTAATGAATTCCAGAGTTTAATTATGCATTGAATAAAAACATATTTTCTCCTATTTGTCTTAAACGTTATCACCTAGTAACTTCATTGAATACCCCCTAATCTTTGTATTTTTTGAAAGAGTAAACAACTGATTACTCATTCTATTCCATGCATTATTTTAGAAACCCCTATCATATGTCCCCCTCAGCCATTTCTTCTCCAAGCTGAAAAGTCCTAACCTCTTTAGCCTTTCCTCGTAGGGGAATTGATCCATCCCCTTTATCATTTTGGTTGCCCTTCTCTGTACCTTTTTAATTCTGCAATATCTTTTTTGAAATACAGTGACCATAACTGAACACAATACTCAAGGTATGGTCGCACCATAGAGCAAAATAAAGGGATTATGATATTATCTGTTTTATTCTCCATTCCTTTCCTAATACTTCCTGCATTCTATTTGCTTTCTTGGCCACCACCGCACACTGAGCATATAATTTCAACATATTTTCCATGATGATGCTTAGATCCTTTTCCTGGGTGGTGACTCCCAATGTGGAACCTTGCACTATGTAGCTATAATTTGGGTTGCTTTTCTGTACATGCATCATTTGGACTTATCCACATTAAATATCATCTGCCATTTGGATGCCCAGACTCCCAGTCTTGCAAGGTCCTTTTGCAACTTGCCACAATCCTCATGTGATTTAACAACTTTGAATAATTTTAATAAATACCTACTGTACCTGGATGTACTGTAACTCGCCTTGAAAAGGCATGAGCTAAAAACACTAAATGAATAAATAGATAGATAAGATAAATAAATTGCAGAACAGACACTGATGTGGACTGAGTAGGAGATCAACCTTGAGGTGATTGTGTCTGATGATTTCAAGATACCAAAATAGAGTGATAAAGCCATGGCCAGAACCAGAAGAATGCTAGGGTGCATAGGGAAAAGTAAAACCAGGTCATTAGCGAGACTTTACCTAGAATATTATGTCCAGTTCTGGAGGCTGTACCACAAAAAGAATAAAGAAAGGCTGGAGGCAATCCTGAGAAAGGCTATCAAAATTGTGCAGGGTTTGTACCAAAAGCCATATGAAATGAGGCTGAAAGACTTCTATATGTATACCCTAGTGGAGAGGAGAAATAGGGAATGGGGGGAGGGGGAACCGTATGACTGAGACATTCAGATACCTCAGAAGTTTAAATTAGGTACAAAATACAAACCTTTTCAGATGAAAGAATACTCTAGAACAATAGATTACAGTATGAAGCTCCAGGAGGGGGGATAAACTCAGGAGCAACGTCAAGAAAGAGTGGTAGATGCATAGAATGGAGTCCTGGAGGAGGAGGTGAAGATAAAATGTGTAATGGAATTCAAAAAAGCATGGAACAAGCACTGAAGATCCCTAGTGGCAAAGAGGATGGTAAAGAAGCAATGGGGTAAGCTGCATAGAACGACAAAAAAAGTTATGGGTATGGCAGCATTGGCTTCCAAGATGGCTGCAATAACCTTCATGGAGGATCATATTTAAAACCCAAACTTCAAAGACCATATGAAAGCTGGATTCTTTTGGCTGTTGCTAGTAAAGCAGCCTGAACAGCTGTGACAGACTGAAAAAGCATCTGATTGGCCTACATGAGCCAATAAGCTGTCTCCTTCCTTTTTCCTGCCCCTATGGGTCAATTGGCTGTTCGTATGGACATCACATCGGTTTACATAAAACGATAGTGAAGAGGAGGAAAAGAAATCGGAGTAAGGAAGTTTCATTATAACGATTAACTGAATAAATAAAGGAGGAGTAGAGTAGAGAAAAGGATAGAGTAAAGCGGAAAGAAGGGGGGAGAGGTTAGAGGAACAGGTAACTGGTTGAACACAAACAAAGAATAAACTCAAGGCGGGAATATGTACAGAGGAAGGGAGGGAGATGTCATATAAAAGTGGTGGGGTGTTATGTGAAGGCCTGTTTAAAGAGCCATGTTTTTAATTTCTTTTTGAAAGTCTGGGTGCAAGGCTCAAGTCGAAAAATAGGGGGCATCGAGTTCCAGTGACGGGGGCCGGCAATGGATAAAGCACGGTTTTTGGTGGAGTTCAGTTGTGAGAGTTTGGCGGGGGGGGGAAACGAATAGTGTGCCGGTGTAAGAGGATCTGGTGAGTCTGGTGGGGGTGTGTGGAAGTATAGGGATGTGTTTAGCCATTGCATGTCTGGGTTGTAGAGGGATTTGTGGATTACTCTACTGACAGCTGTCTTCCCTCTGACCTCAGATCCGAGCGCTCCACCTTCATGGTTCACCCAGGCAGAACTGACCTCCAATAGACCGGGGATCTGAATCCGGATCCCCCGTTATCACAGTTCTGTAGCCTGGCCTGAGTTTAATGGGGTTTTAATTTGAGGATAAAGCAATGCGGTTGGGGAAGATTTGACTCTTAATTATTTAACCGATTGTTCAGAAAGCATAGCTGTAGGCTTTAAAATACCTTGAGAGGGATATTAAAAAAAAAAACTGATTGAAATTCAGACAAGCAAGTTGGCAGATACATCCCACTCTGGATTGCCTATCATTTGCATTTGAAGTGGAGCCTACTAAGACTGGACACCTAACAAGAAGATTAGGGCTGATGTACGATGCAGCTGCCAACTGGACTGGCTAGTCCTCAGTTTCTTGCTCCTATCCCAGCTCATTCAGGGAGAATGTTTCTTGTCCTATTATTTCGTTAAAGGTAAACCAACAGAGGAAGGGAATCTGTCTCTTCATAAATTGTTTTTCTTTCATGTTAACTCTGCAACAAACTGGAATGGTCCCTGAAGTACTGTTCGTGTCAGTATTTTATCACAGATTTTATGTGCATACTTCCCCTTTGAAAATTGCCCATTGAAAATGGATTCACAGAGTTTTGCACCCGTGGATGCTTTTTCTTGCCAAAACAACTCATGCAGAGTTTTGAAACTACAAAACAGTGTTCCTAGGGTTGCCAACTAGTTCCAGATTTTCAGGACAGGTGGATCCAGTCCTGGTTTTACCTCATTGCATGCAGGGACTTGTAGTTCTGATTTTCCTAAGGAATAAATTGATCGGTCAGAACTACAAGTCCCTGCATGCAATGGAGTAAATCTGAAGCCAGTTGGCAACCCTAAATGTGCACTGTTGCTTCCCCCAAACTAACCTAGACCACGAGAATACAGGAAAGAGGTGAAGAAATATTTTAAAGAAATAAATAAAATGTTGTGGCGCAACGTGCATATATTTACCCACATACAGGGTGGACAGCTTTCAAATGGCTCTTTTAACCATGCCAGAGGTCATTTACATGGGTAAATGGCCTTAGGGGATTGCCCTTACTAGGTTTTATCTGTTTATGTCACTTTCTCTGTGAAACATGGACTGGCTGATTCCTCTGAATGCCCTTTGATGTCTTCCACCTTCGTGCTGACAAAATATCCCTGTACCTCCAAAAGTTCGCAAACTATCCACTAAATGGGACTGTGGTGCATCTATAGATATCAGTATGCACTAGAGGTTTTCTGGTTCGTCAAAGAAAGTTAATTCTCTTTCAGGTTAATTTGCATGTAACCCTGCCTGCATTTCAGCTCTCTCCTGCTTTAGCAGCTCCCTAATATGTTCATGCTTTTGTAGTGCTGTCTCTTATGAAAAATTAGGAGTACAATGAACCAGAATGCATTGGAAAACAGCAGCACTATGCTACGGTTTCTTGGTAATAATGTCGGGCAAGGGGCCAGCCTTGAACTGGTGTTTCAAGAGCTATTTCCCTTCCTAAGTAAGGGTATGCAACCCAGTTATTGTTTGTATATGTGCGGTGTTTTCCTGTTTTCTGATTGGCCCAGCAGAGACCTGCCCCATGTTTAGCCAGAGTATTTCTTCTGCACCTTGGGCTGTGTTAATGTGTTTCCTGCTGGTTCGTCGATTGGTGGCAATTGCTTATTCCATAGTTGCTCTGCTGTGCTGCCTATTTATTGAGCTGTGGGGGCCTCTGCACCAGACCCTTGCTCGCCACGTGATCTTGTGCCTTCTTTCTTGGACCTTGTGATTTCTTCTTGGCCTTCCTGATTCCTGACCACATTTGCCTTGTTCGCCATAAAAGTATTAATGAACAATAAACTAACCTTATTCAGTTCCTTGTCTGTTTGTGGCAGACATATGCCAGCAGCGAGCCTCAAGGATCCTTTCCACAGAGGCTGCCCGTCTCTCAGCCCAGGGGTCCCTCGCAAACAGTTAGATTGGTCACACTCCCTTCCCTGCCACATGTCAGCATTGCTGCTTTCTCATGCAGAGTGACTGCATGGATACAGGTCATTAGGGAAGGTCAGATCTTTCTAACACCTGTCCCAACCCATTCTAGCATTTGCGCTCCTGCTTCTCTTCTTCGGAAAACGCTGGACTAACTTGACGTTAGTGACTTGCAGCTATGCAAATAGCCTATTCTTAAAACCAGCACAGAGCTTGCAACCCCTGAAGTGAGCTACTATTCCGGGTGCGAACCAGGAAAAAAGAGAGACAAATAATTAAACGGGGTTCTCAAAGCCCACTGAGGCAGTATCATTGCGCCGCATGTTGTTTTGGCCGCTGCCTCGTTGCTCTAGTTTAAAGTGACTCCACTTCTTATGAAAATGAAGAGGAAGAAAGAAGCTGCCTTATCTCTGGAAGACAGTTGTCAGGAATCACTTAGGCCGAGTCGTTTTGTCTCTCTGCCATCAAGCGGGCCCTCAGGACATGGATCAAAGAAGGAGGCACAGCTGACGCTTCTGATCCCCTCTCCGTTCAGGAGGCCCACACGGAAGGCAGCTCCGCTCCACATCAAATGGGAGACAGCACCAGGGAAAGGGAGAGAAAAAAAACGTGTGGCCTGCTTGCTCACAGCACCACCTGGGCATCAGCTTAGCCAGGCAGTGCAGGAAGAAGAAGCCCAATCCATTTTCCACCTTAGTCTTCAAGACAATGACCAACATTCACATCTCTTGCATTCACTCAGAGCGAACCTAAGAAAATTCTTTTTTTCACTCAGTGCATAGTTAAGCTCTGGAATTCATTGCCAGAGGATGTGGTTACAGCAGTTAGTGTCACTGGGTTTAAAAAATATTTGGATAAGTTCTTAGAGGAAAAATCCATAAACTGCTATTACAGTAATTAGTAAGAAATAGTAGCTTGTGATTTATCTATTGCTTGAGTACTTGCCAGGTACTTGTGACTTGGATTGGCCTCTGTTGGAAACAGGATGCTGGGCTTGATGGACCCTTGTTCTGACCCAGTATGGCATATCTTATGTTCTTCTGTTCTTAATACTTTCATTGGGATTTTCTAGTCATCAGGTTCCTTTCCAATGTTTATTCTACTGTATATCAGCTTGATAAAGCTATTCTAGCTGCATGGATTGATTTATGAAAAGTGTTGCTAAATAAAGCGTGCGTCTGATGGTGTTAGGAGCAGGTAGGTCCAAGTATTTTTTTTTTTTTAAGGAAGTTGGAATAAGAGTGCACGCTGCTGAATAATGGGAAGAGTCTTTCTGTAAGGGTGTAAAATATATAACAGAGGCAGCTGTATTATAAAAAGTATTCGCAGTACAGTCTTTAAACAAGAGGGCACTTAACCATAGAATAATAGAGGGATCCTTTTAAAGAGGATGCAGCACATCAGAAAAAGTGTTATAACAGTGAGGTTTTTGCAACCTGAACACATCTAAGACTAGCTACAAACAAAGGGGATTTTTCTAAATTGCAATTTGCTTGCTTTTTTAATTTGTTTTTAGCCCCACTTTCTACATGATACTCAAGGCAGATTTGTTCAAATAGGTCTCTTCCTCAAAGGGAATTGCAGTGAATCTAAGTAGGCACCGGGAAGTAACAGGAGATAGCCAGTGACTTGATGAAGGTCACAAGGAGGGTCAGCGAGAGAACATTAAACGCGAACCCTGGTTTCTCTGGTTCTCGGCTCATTGCGCTAACCTCTAGGGTGAGGCTCTGGTAAGTCCCACAGCATCCAATTGTTCCCCTTTCCATGAAGGTTGGGATTCGTAAATGTTCTTTTCCTATTTTAAAACAGAGGTGATCACACATTTATAAAAGGCTGACACAAGTTTAGATAACCGAATACCAAAGCTTTTCTTATGGGTTTCAGAGATAGGTTTGATTTCATACTGGAAGTCACTGAGAATATTGTAGGGTGAATTGCTGTGGCCAGTGACAAGGTTTTAAGTCACTGAAAATGTTATAAAGCTGTGTGATGATATATCTTGTCTGCTTTTATGAAATATATATTGTTTGATTGCCAGGAAGCTTCACTAATAAATCTGGGTGACTTATTTTTTAGGCTTAAAGTGTGGTTACTTTTATTTATTTGGTGTAGGGTGGGGCCTTGAGATAAACAAGGAGATGTTTATTAAGTAGTTTTACACCAAATTAGCTGAGGTGAAGAGATTTGGGGGGGGGGGGGGTGGATTTAAGACAATTCATCAGGGTTTCTTCTCTAGTAGTTTACAGTATCTGCCGCACCCCCATGTTTCCCTTAAGAGAAACATGGGGGTAACCCGCTGCTCCGTGCAGTTATCCCCGGCCTTATGATAACCCATAAAAATGTACTGCTAGCAACATTTTACTGGGTGATGAACCGCCTTGAAAATTCAGACACTGCTTCTTGACGTGCTTTGCTTATGGACTTGGCCGAAGAAGCAGTCCTGTGATTTTTCCCGTAAAAGTCAGGGCTTCTGTTGGTTGTCATCTGAATCCAATTCCTCTTCCCCCTCCTCTACCACTGTTAAAGCAGAGAGTGATGTTGCAGTTGCATCAAAATCATCATGTTAGGATTTCGCCTGTTATACTTTTATTTATTTATTTGTTTTATTTATTTAGCTTTTTTTTTTATATTCCACTTTTCACACTTTTTTTTAGCACTTCAAAGCAGATTACATTCAGGTACTGCCTCCCCACCAGCAGAGGCCCTCAGTGCGCCTCATCACTAGTCTTGTCAAGTTCCTCCTTACTGCCCTTGCCATGCCCAAGTCCAAGCACTATGTAAACCTGTCTTGCCATAGTAGCCTTGTCTTGTCATGGTGTCACTTCTGGCTCCATGACTTGACTCTTGCTATTGTCTTGCGGCCTACGGGCCTTCTGCCTTGCCTTCAGGCCCTCAAGCCTATCCTGTCTTGTTCTCTGTCTTGAGGCCTTTGGCCTATTCTCTCTTGTATCCTGCCTTGGGGCCTTCAAGCCTTGTTGCCTTTGGGCTTCTCTGTTCTTGGTTCTGTGTCTGCCTTGTTAGTCTTGCCCTGTCTGTTGCAGAGTCCTACCCCAGTCTGCCTTGTTGGTCTTGTTCTGTCTGTTCCAGTCTCGCTTGTACCAGAGTCTTTTCTTTGCCTCACCCTTGTCTAGTTCCAGGTCCTGTTTAGTTTCCAGCCTGCCTTATCCTGCCTGCCCAGCCTTGTCTAAGCCTTACCTGTGCAGACTCACTACTATGACGTACTGCCACTGCAGTGGCCTACTGACCCCCAGAACTCAAGGGCTCAATCTGCAGGGGAGGAGGCTGGCTAGGTGGTCCTGGTCTTGCTCTGAGCCCTGCCTTGCAGTTCCGTGCCGCTTCCTAAACTCTGGGGCCCGTAACAGAATTAAAAGACCAATGCCCAACTGCAAGAGAAGGGTACTAGACCCAAAGCCCTGCCAGTGAGTCCAAGCCAGTTTTTTCTGCTACCAGTGAGAGAAATTATGTTTCTAACTTTTTGCACTTAGATCCCTTAGAAAAAATTGTTTTCCTTATCTGTTCAGTTCAAGTTCTTCCAAGATCTTTCAGTGCTTTGCTTGTAACACTAAAAGCTGGAGGTGTGCTCAGTGTACTAAGACTCTAAATTCATGCCTTTCATGTGGGAATTGGCTGGTGTTCCATATATCACAAACGTTACAACCTGCTCTTGAATTCATGGAATCCCTGAAAGCACTAGCTTGCCAATTTAAAGAATTGGAAATCCCAGCCTGTCTGACCAATGCTAATTCTGCTCCTATGGACCAAATTAATTTAAATCACATAGCTAATACAATCATAGCATGTTCAAGTGGTTAAAAATTCTTAACTTAAAATGGCAGAATCTCCTGTTGAATTCAGCACAGAGAACCAGAGGCAAATAGAGGCACTGAAAACCCCAGCTTGCCTGACTAATTTTGGTTCTGTTCCTATTGAACAAGACAATTTAAACTGCACAGTTAATTCTGCCACAGCATGTTCAAGTGGTTTTAATTCCTTACCTGGGAAAATAAAATCTTCCTGTGACTCCATTTTAACATTCCTGGGACAAGTGAAAATACTGCTTAATCTAGTCCTGTCCCTGTCAGTAGAAGCCACGAGGCAAACACAGCTAATTAATCCTGCCTCTAGAACACAGAAAATCACATCTGGTAGCAGCAGCTTGCTAACGAGGTCAACCCTGAGAGCTAAGAAGAAATTAGCATGCACTTTTTCTCTGTTCCAAGCCTTGCTGCCTTCGGGTTTCTGTGTTTTTTGTTCTATGTCTGCCTATTTGGTCTTGCCCTGCCTATTCCAGAGCCTTGCCCCGGTCTGCCTTGTTGGTCTTGTCCTATCTGTTCCAGTCTCCAGTCGTGCTTATACCACAATCCTACCCTTGTCTTATCTAATTCCAAGTCCCATTTAGTATCCAGCCTTGCTATAGGCTGCCTGCCTTGTCCTGCTAGCCAAGCCTGCCTACCAAGTCTGCTTGCCTTGACCTGCCTGCCCGGCTGCACCTCCCAGCTGGGCCTGTCTGGCCTTGCCTGCGCGGACTTACCACCTAAAAAAGAGATCTAGGTGTCATAGTGGATAACACATTGAAATCGTCGGTTCAGTGTGCTGTGGCAGTCAAAAAAGCAAACAATGTTGGGAATTATTAGAAAGGGAATGATGAATAGAACGGAAAATGTCATAATACCTCTGTATCGCTCCATGGTGAGACCACACCTTGAATATTATGTACAATTCTGGTCGCCACATCTCAAAAAAGATATAGTTGTGATGGAGAAAGTACAGAGAAGGGCGACCAAAATGATAAAGGGGATGGAACAGCTCCCCTATAAGGAAAGACTAAAGAGGTTAGGACTGTTCAGCTTGGAGAAGAGACGGCTGAGGGGGGATATGATAGAGGTGTTTAAAATCATGAGAGGTCTACAATGGGTAATTGTGAATCGGTTATATACTCTTTCGGCTAATAGAAGGACTAGGGGGCATTCTATGAAGTTAGCATGTGGCACATTTAAAACTAATCGGAGAAAGTTCTTTTTCACTCAATGCGCAATTAAACTCTGGAATTTGTTGCCAGGGGATGTGGTTAGTGCAGTTAGTGTAGCTGGGTTTAAAAAAGGATTGGATAAGTTCTTGGAGGAACAGTGCATTACCTGCTATTAATTAAGTTGACTTAGAAAATAGCCACTGCTATTACTAGCAACAGTAACATGGAATAGACTTAGTTTTTGGGTACTTGCCAGGTTCTTATGGCCTGGATTGGCCACTGTTGGAAACAGGATGCTGGGCTTGATGGACCCTTGGTCTGACCCAGTATGGCATGTTCTTATGTACTGCTGCCACAGAGACCTACTAGGCTCCCAGAACCCAAACCTTGGCAGAGGGGGCTGGCTAGGTGGAAGACAGGTCCTTGTCTTGCTCAGAGTCCTGCCTCGCAGTCCCAGGCCGCTCCCCAGGTAGGTTTCCCAGATTCCGGGGCCCATAACACATCAAGGCTTATTGGTTAAGGATAGTAAATCCTTGCCTTCTGTTAAAGAGTAGTAACTTCTGCTCCATGCAGGTTACCCCCATGCTTATCAGTTCCCCAGACCATAAAAGTCGGGGCCCTCATTGGCTGTTGTATGAATCCGAATCCAGTTCCCCCTTTCCCTCTGCCATTGAAGCAGAGAGCAATGTTGCAGTTGCATCAAAAGCATCAAAGCTTATTGGGTAAGGGTAGTATAACCACTGCACCAGCAAGTTACCCCCATGTACCCTTTTCTTCATTTCCATTTTCTAGTCTTTAGGGCTCTACAGTGTTTATCACATGCCCTTCAAATGTTTTCATCTTTACTACCTACTCTGGAAGGGCATTCCAAGCATCCACCACCCTTCCCTGGGAAGAAATATTTCCTGACGTTGGTTCTGAGTCGTCCTCACTGGAGTTTCATTTCGTGACCCTTAGTTCTACTGATTTCTTTCCAACGGAAAAGGTTCAAAATTTGTACATCATTAAAACCTTTCAGATATCTGAAGGTCTATATCATACCTCCCCTGCACCTCCTCTTTTTCAGGCTGTACGTATCCTTCAGCCTCTCCTCATTAAATCTTCTGATAGAGACTCCACACCATTTTGGTTGTCCTTCTCTGCACCGCCTCCATCCTGTGTCTATCCTTTTTGAGATATGGGTCCTTATCTGTTGTTAATATCTATACTTTTATTATAACCTTTCAAACTATCTAGCCAATGATTTGGCAGGCAACAACCGCTGTCGGACTGAATTAATTACTCATCTCTCCACTTCAGTCTATCTACCTTCCTTACTTTCTTGCTGTTCCCCTTGCTAATTTTACATTTTAATCATAAAATGACAAATGCAGCATTGAAAATCTTTTTTTCAGCATTTCTTTGGCAAGGGTTGCCTTCATTCCATTGAACTCAACATTAGGCAAATGTACAAAATGCATTAAAAGGGTAATTTTTCAACATCCTGCATAGATTAAAGTCTGAGGGCTCTTTTTACTCTCAGATGTTAAGCCAGAATTTTCAAACTGAATTTATTTGCATAAATCCACTTTGAAAATGTGTGGGTGGTGTGCGGACCTGCCGTCCGCCCCACGGCATACACGCCCAAGGTTACTCCTGCTTGATAGCAAGTGTGACTTCGTGTATGTGGATGGATTCACACGCATACTTTAGAAAATAAAACGTATGCACACATAGCCCGATCCCACCACGACTCTACCCCAAGAATGTCTATTTAGGATGTGCATAAACACCCACACCCAATCCTGTGCCATGCGTACTTTTACATGTATAACCACTGGGACTATTTGTAAAGAGCTACTTGCACGCATAAAACTGGATTTTATGTGCATAAATGCCTTTGAGAATTATGCCCTCCAGGGCTATGTTGTCGCAAACGTCTTCAGTAAGTAAAGAACAGAAGGTAAAAAGCTTATAGGAAGGACTGAGAAAAGTTGCAAGAGGAGTTGTCACTAGGCAAGTGGTGGTGAAGGATGGCCATGAGACCGCATTCCCTATGAGACTTCTCTAGATAGAAGACATAACCATCAAGAGGACAGACTCCTCTCTTCCCTGGTAGAAGGCACGCTCAGTCCTACAGTATACCTCCTCCCCTTGCTGAACAGCTGATTGACAGGAACAGATGGCTTTGTTTTATAAAACTACAGTGGGGAAAAAAAAAACCCCTACATGATTATCAGGCCACGTAGGTTAAAAGTTTACAACAAAACGTTTGTATCTGATAGCCTGCTACAGAAAATGCCAGAAGGATCTCAGTAAAGCCAATCTCTCAGAGGAGGGAATGGGTGAAGTTGGATTCCCCTGTCAAAGAAGTCATCAATTATATCTCACGCATGCACACACGAGAAAGGGGGTCCCTGATGGAATTCACATCTGGCACTTTCAAGCTTCTGTTGTCGGGGGGAAAGTGGCGAGACTGCAGAGAAAAGAAAACAGCTCTGCGTTTCCTGGGACCCAGAACGAAGTAGCAGGCTGTTACCAGTGTATCAGAACGCAGTAATGTTTCATGCAAATAAAGCTCAACAAACAAAGCTGTAGGTGATCCTTTTCTAGTGGATATGTATATTTGATTATGTTTTGAGAAGTCTACTTCTCTCATCAGGCTGCTGAACCGATGAAGGTTGTATACCTCTCAAAAAGCTAGTCACTTGCATGTTTTTCGAAGACGGGACTTATGTAGATTTGAAAACATATATATATATATGTACATCTTTTCTCAGTCCAATATTATAAAGTTTATCACAACCTACAGTGATTCCAGTTTTCTCCAGTCATCACTACAGAAATTCAGGGATGAGAAATTCTTTTCTGGAGACAGGAGCTAGAAACAGCGGGAGGGTCAAGTACAGTGGGACTTGTATTTCTAGTTCAAATTAGGGTGAAGAGTAATTCCAAGAGGACAAATTATAGCTGTCCAAGATGAAGGCAGATAGTAAGGAAAGAAGAATGGGCCGGAAAGGAAGTGAAGTAGAATAAAAACGGCCTCCCCCCCCCCCCCCCAAGAAAAAGATCCAGAAATAGAAAAGAAGAGCAGATAACACAGAAAGAGCAAGGAAAGAGATCATTTATATACTGGGAAACAGAATGGCAGGAATGAATATAAATCACGTTCTAGAATATTCCGCGATAAGCCTAAAAATGACTTGTTATCCCTGCAGAGCAGCCCTTTAAAGATTCCGGAGAGAAGCATTTTCTTTCAGGGACCCGTGAAAGCCGTAATGTTTCCTTCCTCAGTTTCTGTAATGTCAGGATGTTTCCAATCTGCTTTGAGGGATGGAAAGATTAAGAATAATAAAAAAAATTGCAATAAAATATGTGTGAACGAGGGGGTAATTGTGGACAAATGCAGCATTCAAATTCATTTTTCAGCTCTTTTACACACCATTTCAATCTTATTTTCTGCTTGTTAATGAGATCTTGTTGGTCCGGGAGGGGGGGTGCAGAGCTGCCCAGTTTCGGTGGGTAATTGCACATAATTTTCTCTTTACCAGTGATTTGCATCTGGGGTTTTTTTTTTCCCTCCTAATTCTGTGATATCCATCCCCCCCTGAAAATCTCCCCCTCCCTACCGCAAGTCTCATTTTAAATGCTTATTATAAGCACAGCATCTTAGAAAAAGAGAAAGAAAGCGTGCCACTAGCAGACAATCTCTTTCTTGCAAGCTTGGCGTCTCCTACCCGCCATCCAGCAGCACTGGAGCGGAGCAGCATTCCCATTCCTTCTTTGAACAGCAAGCAATGCCTGAGCTATCATTTCTAGACTTCCTTCATTTGTTTGATACATTCAGAGCAAGAAATAATGGGTTGTTTTTTTTTTCCAACTACATTGGCATGCATTTATTTTCTGCAATATCATTCCTTTGTTTGATAGTGGACATCAGCTATAGAAATGTAACGTAGTAGGTGTTGGCAGATGAAGGACCATTTGATTCAACCAGTCTACCCAGACGACCCTGCCTACGCTCCTCTAGCTTGTGTCCTTTCTTTCCCTTGGCTCTCACTACCACCCTCCATGTGAAGGAGTTCATCCAGCTGTCAAATGTCCAAACCTGAGCTGCCTGCAGAAGGATGATTCTCATCCTTTTGATGTTTGCTGAGGACTGTAGCCAAAGCCATCCTGCTACCTGCTCTAGATGAGTTCACATCTCTCTCCCCACCCATCCGATAATACTTGAGGTTCAGGCAACTTGCTACCACCCCTGCACCTTCTTTCCTCAGTTATACTTGGGGAAATACCAAACTTCTACCATTTCTCCTTGCCGGTTCATCCTGGCCTCTTCTTTGGAATTCCTTATAGCCAAGCCACCGATTTCTGTAGTGTGGCTTTTGGCCCTCTCCCATTACGAGCCGACGGACAGGGCGTGTACTCTTAACTGCTGGAGAAAGGGGGCAACTCCCAGTGTGGTGGGGCGGGGCAAGGGAGTTGATGAACACATGGAGGTTGATGTTGAGCGCCATTTAGCCTGGATAAATGTGACCTTATCTGGCCTAGCACGGGTGTTTGAATCAGAAGCATTTAGCGGCCGCCAATTAGCCAGATAAATATCCAGCTAAATAGTTATTATCCTAAATGGGGAGCGGGGGTGGGATGAGGGCATTCCAAGGTAGAGCTACTTATTCGGCTAAGTGAGCTGGATTAGAGCCAATATCCAGCCTTATCTGGCTAAGTGAGCTGGATACGTTAGACCTTCTGTTGAATAGTTGGATAACTATCAGATAGCCAGCCATATTCAGTGGCCAAGTTAGCCACATATGTTTATCCGGCCAGCTTGCTCAGCCAGATAGCAGCTGAATAAGGATCTCAGACATTTGGGTTTCAAATATCCGTGTAAACTTTTACTTTATTAGGAATATTAAGGAGCAGGGGCTCCCGACCTTTCGGGGAACCCTGAACCTTACACGGGTCTCTTGAGTGCCATAAAAAAAGAAATAGTGATATGCAGGCCAGAATCATTCATAACGTAAAAAACGCCATGCTAAATAATAATGCTTCCTGACCAAAAATGAATACGTAGGACGGGCAATTTCTTTGCCATGGGGAAAAGAAAGTTCAAAAAGGTTTTGGGCTGGTGGCCTGATGTGAATCGGCAGAAAATCGTTGGCACTGGTGCCTGCAGTCTCATTTTAAAGGAGAAGCTTCCCTTGGAGTTTCCTCCCACTGAAAACTCGGGCGGGCAGGGAAAGGTGGGCCGGCTTCCTTCCTCGACACGCTTTGCGCCAGCGTCAAAGCAGGTGCCAAGCCCAGGTGTGAAAGCTCGTGCAAGGATTTCAAAATTCCCCGCAACCCAACCCTGCTCCTCCCTCCCCCGTCCCCTGCAGGTGAAGGTTTGCTGCCGTCCAGGGCATGGGCACTCTGACCCTCAGGGGTGGGGAGCGGCAAGATTTAAAAGGCCCTTTTTATGTGGGTCTGATTATTCAAACCCGTGCAGAGAATATCATAAAATGATTTGGGGGGGGGGGGGGGGGAAAAAGCAGAACAATAGCCTGCTTTTCAAAGATAAGAAAGAAGGCTTATGAGATTTCCGTGTCTGCCTGTGGGTCCTCCTAAATAACTTTTCTGTTTCGCAGCGCATTCACACCTGGCTGTCGTCTCGCCCCCTCCTGCTCCTTGATCCCTGGCGGCTCATCTCTTCCTGGACCATTTATTTATTTATTTTAAAGTTTTTATATACTGCACAAAGTGACATTTACATGTCCGTCTAGGTGGTTTACAGGCACACATACTTAATTTAAAAGACAAAATAATACAATATAAAATAAGTTCATACAAAGCGGTAGGCCTTAATGCAATACGACCAAAAATGTTTCTTATGATATTCTGTAAGCGTCATTAAACAGATACGTTTTTAACATTTTTTTGAATTCTTTGCGGTTTGATAATAGGCGGATATTTTTGGGAAGAGAGTTCCATAGTATAGGACCTGCTACAGAGAAGGTTCTTTTTCGTATTAGGGCTAAACTAACGGTTCTGACAGATGGAATTTCTAATAAGCATTTGACCATAGATCGGAGCTGTCTTGATGGTTTATAAATACGCAACAGAGAGTAAAGCCATACTGAGTTAGGATTATAGAGTAGGTTATGAATAGTGGATGGAATTTTGTATCTGATACGGTGGGTTATGGGGAGCCAATTTAGATGTTGTAATATGGACCATAGTGGTCCTCTACCCCTCCCCCTCAACCCCTCATTTTCTTCTGGTGGTCCTCGCTCTCTGAGAGACTGCCAGCCACTTTCACATCCCTTAATCTGGTCAGTCACGGGCTCCTGTCTCCCTCCTCATCCTCCTTGTCTTCCTTCCTTCTCCCCTCTGTCTTTCCCCTCTCGTACTTCCAACCCCAGTTCTGTTTCCTCCTTTCTTCCTCTGAGCCATTCTACTCACTTTTTTTGGGTGCAGCTTTCTTCTCTCTCTCTCTCAGGCCGATGCAGAAATCCGGGTGTTAGAACACCGTATGCTGGATTTTAGCAGACAGTTTTAATGCTCAGATTCAACATTTTTTTCTAACCCCTGCTGCAGCAAGCTAATGAGATGCTAATACATCAGGAGTTCAAAAAAAAAAAAGTGCACGGACCTTAAAATCTGCTTTTGGCACAGGCCAAACACACATTTTAACTCAAGCCAAATATCAGGCACTTTCCTAAGTGGCAGCCGCCACTTAGCTGGATAAATCGATAGTTATCTGGCTGCAGTTTGCCTTGGCCACGTAGCCAGGTAAGTACTGAATTATCTAGCTAAGTAGCAGTGGAAAACCGTGGCCAAGTAGCCAGATGAGTACTGATGGCGAACCGCGTGCAGATAACCAGATAACTACTGACTTACCTGGCCAAGTGGTGGCCACTGCCACTCAGATGGATTCGTATGTACTTAGCCGGCTAAACAGTGGCTACTGCTGCCACTTAGTCCAGCTGAAGTGCTCATGACTATTTTTCTCTTTTTTTTTAAAACTTTTTTTGGGGGGGAGTTGAAGTGCCAGCACAGTATTGCTGGAAGCTTAACTCCATCTCTCACCTGGATTTAAGTTTCCAGCACCGAAAATATCCAGGCTGGGCCATTGCGCCTCTCTGCGTACTACTCAATTCCCTCGTTTGCATGGCACCTTTCCGCATTGGCCTGGATGTCTGGCCAGTGGCACACAGCACGGGAGTAGGAAACGGTTCTTCATGCTGTGATCATGCTGCTTTCCTCGGTGAGCGGCAGTGGCTGCTGAAGGTTATGACAGCTACATTCGACCCTTTCTTCCTCACACACTCCCGAGGCACAGCAGTGGGGTTTATGGTTCTCTTCCCCCACCTCTGCTGGACAAGTGGCAGCACATTGGGGGGCTCCTCACTGCTCCTCGCTGTCACTCCTCCTCCTGGTCCGCAGCACTGTAGATCGAGGTTTCTGGGTTAGCAAATACGTCCCACTCTCGCTCTCCTGGTCTGCGGCTGAAACTCAACCAATCACAGGAGGCCACAGCTCACTTTTTTTTTCTTCCCAGCTAAACTTTCTTGCATCCCTTCCCTTGGACCCCCCCTTGGGATAGCCTCATGGACCCCTGGAGGTCCACGGATCCCGGGTTGAGAACCACTATTGTAGAGGAATGTTTACTGAGAAGTAATAATCTCTGAGGGTTGAGACATGGCTGGGTAAATATGAAGGGACAAATGGCTAAAGAACCACAGAGATTATTACATGCGGATAGCTGGAAATGCGCCTGTAAATGTACTTGCCATCCCTACACAGGAGCGCTTTTGAGATTCCATTGAGGGGTGTGGCTCATGCTTTTCTTCAAGCCGGTGCATCACGTTCCCTCTCCGACCGCATTCACATCCAGTCTAAGAACTCACCAGTCCTAACCGCTTCTCTACCATATACACCCCCCATTGACTCTTGTGTGTCGTGCACGTTTGTCCTGACTAGACTGTAAGCTCGACGGAGCAAGGCTTACGTGTCTGTACAGCACGGTGTATGTCTGCAGAGCCAGTGGTGAAAGGTCGTGGTGATGACGTGCGGGAATGGAGTCCCCATGAGTTACATAGTCGGATCAGTTGCGATACAGCTCTGGTACTGGTCCTGGCCTTGCTTCTTTTTACAGAGATAAATCTATATTGACCTATTATGGCACAGCTGGCTTGTGCTGCTGGGCGTTTTAAACAAACCACTGAATGAACAATGCACAGAATAGAACGGAATTATAGGCCCTCTTCTCATTCCCTTGTAGACAAACTTACAACAGCTGCAGGGGTCCAGCAAATACCATACAGCCATTGCCAGCATTTTGCTTTAGTTCATTGCTGTAAACTGTGAGAATTCAGGAATTTGTGTGCTCGAATAAAGGTTAATCTCTTGACACAAGACTTAGCTTTATTTATGCTTGGCTTTTGGTATCATAGAAACCGAAGATGTCAGTGGATAAGGGACCACTTGGTCCAGCCGGTCTGTCCATTTATGCCTGCCCACTGCGCTGTTATAGACCATGTTCAATCTCTGGTTTTCCCCTACCCTTTCCCCTGTCACTAAAGTTCTTTCAGGCCTGTCCCAAGCATGCTGGAATTCATTTGGCAGACCACCTATGTCGTGTCTTAGTTTCTGGGTGAAATAACTGAGATACGGTGGAGTTGCATGACATTCAATTGTACTGCGTTAGGACCTGATTTTTAATAATTGTACGACTGGATATGTTCAGCCAGACACAATTCCAAATTGCTTGACAATTTTATCCCTTCAGAAAAATAGATGCAGCCACTCCTGGTGTGGATGTTATTGCAGCTCGTTAACACAAGGATGTCGCGTGACCCCCCCTTTCTGGAGAAGAGGGGGAACCATGTTAAATTGAATAATTATTTATTATGATTTATGCAGTGTCATCAGCGTACACAGTACCGTGGAAGGTAATCCCTGGACAAAAAAAAAAGCATGCAAGATCATTTTCACAACGTTATTCCTCCTGACCTCCTGAAACTTTCGGGATGTACGAACCAAATTAACCTTCGGGAAAGTGTTTCCCTCGTTTGATTGCACGTTTGGTGTCTTGTGGATTTCTTTGCCACGGAAACAAACCAAGTGAATTCCTGCTGGGGTTCACATCTGTGGAAATCTATGAAGTTTGCAGAGCACCATGGCTAAAAATCTTTCATTTGAAAAAGAATAATAAGCTGACGTGGCTGCAGTAAAATCCCTGGTGGATATTGCTACGGGGGTAGATTTAGCTGCAGCTAAGCCATGAAAAAGTTCACGGATGAAAGGCAAGGTTTGCTGATGTTATGGAAAACCTGTGGATTTTTCCAAGGTGCACATCTCCTTGCCTGTGCTGATAATGAGTGCAGTAGCAGTAAAAGCCCATCCAGCACTGTTTGGGTTTTTTAATTTTATGATTGTTGTTTGTAATCCACGCCAAACTGTTGTATGGAGGCAGTGGAATAAAAGAACTTTAAATAAATAGATAAGGGTGGGGGAAGTACTGAGAATCACACCCCCCCGCCCCTCTTTCCCTTACCCCCATTACAAAGCCAATTCGATCCCCTCACTTTCCCTCTTTCACTTCTTCTCCCCCACCTGATCCCCTCACCCATCCAGGTTTACTTCCCGTCCCAAACTCCTCACCCCCCTGATTCACTGCTCCCCCCCACAAATCCCTCAATCACGCTGGTTCATTCCCTCCCCCCCCCACATGAACCCCTCAGTTACCCTAGTTCACTTCCCCCCCATCTCTAGTTCACTCACTGACTCACTCCCCTACATCTCCTGGTTTACTCATGCCCCCCACCCCGATCACTCTCCCTCTTCCTCCCCCTACCCGATCCCCTAATTCACCCTGGTTTCCTCCCCCCCCATGAACCCCTCACTCACCCTGGTTTCCTCTCCCCCTCCCAAACTACCATTCACCCTGATTCACTCTCTCCCCCACCCCACAAACCCTTCACTTACCCTAGTTCACTCACTCGCTCCCTCACTTCGCCTCCCCTCCCCCCCGATCCCCAGTTGCTTCATTCTCTGTCCCCCACCCTGTCATCCCTGGTTCACTCTCTTCCCGTCCCTCCCCCTCCCCCAACCGGACCCCTCACTCACTGGCTGCTATTGACTAAACCGCGGCCTTGCAGTACCTCCTGCATCCTCCCTCCTCCCCTAAGCGTCGTGCTTTTAACCAAATGGTTCAAAGTGTGCAGGGGAGGAGGGAGGATGCACCAAAAGCACTGCAAGGCCGCTGTCCTCCTCCTGTTTGGCCATTAGAAGCCGGTGAGTGAGGAGGAGTTCTGGGGTGGGGGGAGGGTAGATTGCACCGTCTACTGCCACCAATGTTTGTCTTCCGAGGATGGGTTCAAGTTCTATACAGAGAGAGAGAGGGGGGGGGAGGGGGGGGCGGAGCTGGAGAGTCCAGGAAAGGAGGTGGCAGAGCTCAATTTGCATACCAGCGAGGCAGGCACGGGAAGCTTTCCTCTTCATTACAGTTACATTGCATGTTGCATAACAATATCACACAAATGAAATAGTAATAACAATTAGTATGGTTCCAGTTATGTCCCCCAAGGATTTACGGGCAAATCTGAGCATAGGGATGTTAAACGGCTCCTTCATGGTGACACGGGGCATGGCCATGGAATCAGGCTGAAGCCTCTGGGTTTCTAGTGCTGCATAGTAACCACTGCTCTGTGCTGTTAGCACACAGGTCTCATAATTGCTATTATTGGGGTATAGTTGTTATTAAAGCTGGACAGAAAGTCAGGAAATTGTGTGTGTGTGTGTGTGTGTGTGAGCGCTAAGCCAGAGTTGAGCCAAGGGTCCAGAACGGGCTCTGGCTCACAGGATCAAACCCAGGAACCCAACTGCAGCATTAAGTGGAGTCCTAACAAGACATAAAATAAGCTGTTTTCAGTCTTTGTATCTGGTTCAATTCACGTTCTTCTTCGTCTTCTTCTCCATCTCAGTTTCGTTTTGACTGCTCATGCCTTATCCTCTTTATAAGCTCTTAAAGGCTGGCTTTTCAAAAGCATAACATACATGTGTAAAACGCTGTTTTATATGCCTATTTATGCCTTTTGAAAATTATCCCGGGGGGTTATGCATACCGAAAGAGGTGTTCCCCGGGGGCGCAGAGTTAGGGCTGGGAAACCATTTACGTGCGTACTTTCTAAACTCAAAAGTATGCACGTAAATGTGCACGGGAATATTAACGCCCGCTTCCACGCAGGCAGAAATGTGCGCCTATATCGAGTGCAAAAGTTCGGGCGAACGTGCATTAAGTCCACTTTGAAAATTGTGGCTGAACTCCCTGTGTACAAGAGCCCTATGAGTTACGTTATAAAACTGGGCTCCAGTTGTTTCTCTCTAGCTCATTTTGCTTTCTTCCTCAGTTTTTAGTGTACTTTTTCTCATGTCTGTGTGCATTGCATGATCTCTCAAGCCACACTGATTCCCTTCCCTCGCTTTCATTCTTTCTTTTCTGCTTTAACTTTTCTTCCCTCTGCCTCGTCTCCTTTCCCCTTTCTTTTCACCCTTCAACCTCTTGCCTTTCTCTTTATTTTTCTCCCTCACCCTTGCTCTGCGTACATCTTCTCATCCTCTTTCTTCCCCAGCTCAAGGCCTGATTTTTAAAAAGGGCCGTGTGCGCAATAACCGGGTGTTACGCGTGTGGCCAGGCCTTGTGCGCGCCGTGCGCGTTTTAGAATGGCCCCTATTACACGCAGGAGTGCCGGGCCCTGCAAAAGGGGCGGGCTGGGGGGCGTGGTCTGGGCGGGGAGGGCCGGGGACGAGCCGGGACAGCGCCATTAGCCGAGCTGAAATTTCTTGTCCTTTCTCCTGCAAATACGCGGTGCTTTACCTGCACCCATTTACATTGTTTGGCACCAGCTTTGTTCCTCCCGATGCAGCTTCAGCAAAACGCGGTCCCGTGTCGTGGGGGGGGAGGGGCAGAGCTGCGCCTTAGCTCCTGCTGGTTACATATTCATTTGTAACTTGGATTGAAAACCCCTTTCTTGCTGATTCCTTATCAAAAGAACCCAAAATAGCTTGTGACATGACATGCTCCCTAATAAAATAATTGGACGTACCATAAAGACATTTTAAAGAATCAACCATTTCTGCTGCTAAAACAAAAAATGTAGCTACACAAACTCTGCGAGGTAACCATGAAATCCAGCATGCCTGCATTTTCCAGTTGCTCTCAGATCTTACCTGTGGAGAAAGTCCATTGCTGACAGGATTCATGTGGTTGGTAGGACCCCCAGGGTTCATGAAAGAGTCAGAATAGCTGGAGAAACCATGCCGCGCTCCGTAAGCAGAGCTGCTTTCAGCTGATGTCAGTCCCCCTTGGTGCATTGAGGATGGAGGGAGAGGCTGGGGTCTATGCAAAGTGCTTCCTCCCTCTGTAACGAAAATAGCCACATGACATCAAGCATAGGAAACAAGGCTCAACATTATCATGAGCATCGTTATTTATATCAATAATCACAGAAGAGAGCAGAATTATGAGCCCCTAGATATTGGATGACATTTCTTTCTATCAAAAGCTCTTTTAATTATATTTGCCACTCTTCTTGATTTAGGAACGTCCTCAGTCTTATAATATCCTCTCAGACTCTGCACCCAGGGAGGCTAATTTTATAACTACGTGTGGTCAGATAAAGTCTGTGTTTACCTTTCACCTGCACTTTACCCTGAGTTTGCAAAGTGAACTTATGTGCACAAATGTGCTTTGACAATCAAAAAAGTATGGGGTGAAATTTTAAAGCATTTACACGTGTTAATTCAGCCTATATGCACATTAGTGGATTGTATCCGTGTACATGCTATTTTAAAAACATCAAAAGTACGTACGTATTTTCAGTTGGTCTCGTATGCACATTTATGTGCAAAAAAAGGAGCTATAGGCAAGTTGCTAATTTAGAAGAGATGCACGCATGTATATTTATCAACTTATTTGCGTAATTTTGCGCCTGTTACTTATCTTGATTGATACTAGATTCGTTAACTGTTTGCTGTTGGTTGGGTGGGAGGTCTAGATGAACTGGGGAGCATTCAGAGTGAAGAACTAGGAGGTTCTCAATGACCTGGAGAAGGACCGGGTAAACGGGTGGAGGTTTCGGCAAGTTGGTGATTTCAAGTACAAGCGTGCGTTTTAACCGCCGCACGTACACAGGGTTTTATGTGACGTCTCTGTTTCAACAGGGTTTTATATGAGCAAGCTGTGATTTCTTTTCACGTGTGGAATATACGTGTGTATGTTTTGAAAATAGGTAGGAAAAGGATGCATGTTCCAGGCATTGAAATAAGCGATTTCAATACATCGCAGTTATTCGGTGTGGGTAGACATATGCGTATTTTAGAAGCTGTGCGTACCTCATACGCACAGGTTGTAAAATACTGCCGTATATTTGTGCATGGCCACGTATGCGCGTATATGGGGCCGAGTGGAGTTCTTCGACAGTTACTCTCTATCTGTCTAATTTTAAAAAGGACACGCGTGCGCCCATAAACACACAATATCGGCACTCGAGCAGAGATATGCTGCAATTTTATATTGTACGCACACATCCACGCATGTCATTTAAGATACCCCACTGCGCGCATTTTTAAGAGGTGGCTTGAGTAAATGTCCCACACATAGTACCATCAGGGTTTTAGCAGCCTTTACACGCATACGCTCAAACAAGGGGAAAACCAGTTTGAGAGAAACAGAGAGAGCCAAAATTACGCAAATAACACTCTATATATCTCCCACTGTAAGAGGGGCACTTTCAAGTCAGGGTGGGTTTGGGGGGTGGTGCGATGTTACATTGGTGCACTACAGACTCTTGCACCCTGGCCATGGGAGAGGGAATGAAGGACTTGAACAGATAAATGTAAATTGGTTATTTATTCTCTCAGACAATAGAAGGACTAAGGGGCACTCCATGAAGTTAGCAAGTAGCTCATTTAAAACAAATCAGAAAAATCTTTTTTTTCACTCAACGCATAATTAAGCTCTGGAATTCATTGCCAGAGGATGTGGTTACAGCAGTTAGTGTAACTGGGTTTAAAAACAGGTTGGATAAGGTTCTGATGATTCAAACCAACCCTGAGCTGAAAGTGCCCCTCTCACAGTGATAGATATATATAGTGTAATATTGTCTCTCCTACAGTGCACTCTCTCGCTCTCTTCCTCTCCCCCCCCCCCCCCCCCCCCCCCCCCCGCCAAGTATATATGGTAATTCAGCAGTCTTGAAAATCCCTAAAACTTGAAATACCCAGACTTGCTTCTCATCAGGGCTAGCAGTAAAATTACATGATTAACACGATGATGTGTGCCATGGTCAGCTTTTCTAAAATTCAGAGTTATATGCGTAATTCTTGGCCCCGCCCCTTTCCCACCCCCTTGTTCTTGACGCATACATGGGTATATGTACGCGCATATTTTGTGGCTTCTTTTATGCATAACATTTTTATTAACATGGTAAGATTAACAGAAACAAAATGTAACCAGAGATGCGATTTTTCCTTATGCACCTGCATTGCTCGTGCACGGCCCACATACAGGTGTATTGTGAGAGATGTTAATTAGTTATCTTCATATATTGCTTGCCATTTATATGCATAAAATCTGGTTTAATACATGGACACGGCTTTGAATATTCAGCCCGTGGTGGAACAGGCCGAATCTCAGTGTTCTCTGCCCCAAACCCTGTAGAAGAGTGAAATGCTCAAAAATTCAGGTGTCTCCTATGCTAGACTCATGGTTCTACCGTGGATGGGGAAAGTGATGTTTAAAGGAAATATCTATGGCCCAGATTCTTTGCAAGGGTTTGCTTCCCAGTAGCCATCAAGGTCATGATTTAATTTGCTGAGTCTATATCGATACAGGTGGGTGTTGCACTAGGGCAGTCACTTTCAGGTCATGCCATGAAAATGGTGTAATGGTGAGAAAAAAATAGGTTTATCCTGGGGTCCCCTGTGAGAAGCATCGTTGGGAGGATAATTGTATAACTAATCTGCAAAAGTTTGCTTTGAAAATTTTTTGGGCAATTGGCCTGGCTCGTACCCAGGTTACCTCTCACAAATTTACGCCTGCTTTTCAGAGGGCGTAACTTGCGTGGGTTAATTTATGCGCATACTTTTTAAAATCAAAAAGTATACGGGTATGAAAGTTCCAGCTCTGTCCCCCAGAATGCCTTTCCCCATGTCATGTAAAAATACCCTCGTAACCAGGTTATGCGCGCACTTTACGCACACTGAGCCCCAGGTTATTTTCTGAAGGCCACTTACACGCACAAAACCCAAATTGTAATGTCTAACAAACTGCTGGTGGAAGGAAAAGATGAAAATGAATAAAAGGGGAATATACTAAGGAGCAGCTGATCCCTCTGGAGCCCCTGACTCACCTTGGGAAATTGTGGTGGCTGAGTAGGTTGAATCTGGCAGTTGATAGGGTGGTAAAGTTGGCATTCCAGTGGGTGGAAACCCTCCAGGCAGCAGGTGATTGAAAGCTGCCAGCTGATTTGCGCCTGCCTGTTTACGCCACCTGGCTCTCCGGTTACTAAACCACACCTGCAGGCGTACAAAGGGGAAAGAAATAGCACGCTAGTTAATAATGACGCGCGTTTCGGCTGCACTCCAAACACTTTTGAGTTTCTTTGACTTCGTTCCTCTTCCTAGCACAGAAATAATTTTAAGCCTGAATAACCTGCGGTTGGGAAGTTAGGCCTAATCTGCCGAACCTCTTTATGATTATAGGGGTGCAGAATAGATAATGCCTCCACTGGGAGGCTGTTCCGTGCATTCACCACTCTTTCTGTGAAGAAATAGTTTCTGCTGCTATTTCTAAGGAAAAGCTGGAGATCAACGGGGATCTATGGCAATGTAACAGGAAGTAAATTGGAAAGACTGGCTGAGCCTGACAGACCTTATCTGCCATCATATTTCTAATAACCTTCATTTAGTTAGTTGCATGAAACAGTGATGAATGAAATGATACCTCTTCTTAAACATTTTAAAATGTATAACGGGCTATTATTAGTACAAAAATAAAGATACATGTTAATCAAAGTGAACTTGTCAGTATTTTAACTTTTAATGTATTGGTTTAAAGAAAAGGAGAAAGAGAGAGAGAAGATGAAATATGAACCTCAGGTTCCACTTTCAAGGTTCTCTAGAAAAATCTGTAATAGAGTAGATGCACCAGAAGGGCTGAAAATAAATAAAGGGGACTTGAAAAAACTAGATAATACAACTAGACAATACAAAGTTAAAACAGGAAACAGTGAATCAAAAGCAATCCCCTGACTCAAGGTGTCCCGCAAGGATCCACTTTATCATCCACACTTCTCAACATATACCTACTCCCCTCTGTCACCTCCTCTCGGAACTTGGTTTTCCACATTTTATATATGTGGATGATGTTCAATTACTCATACCTGTGACCGACACCCTACCCAAGGCCATCAATACATGGGAATCCCCCTCCTCCCAATCAACAATCTACTATCTAATATCAACCTTGCCCTCAATACCACAAAACGGAGCTCATGTCCATCTCTCCTCATAACGTCCCTAATAACCTTTCCCCGCCCTTTACGCCCCCTCCTGCAATTGCGTTTTCACAACATGTCTGAGACCTAGGTGTCACACTAGACAACCAAATTAATCTGAAAAAATAAATTAACTCTAACCTAAAAGAGTGCTACTTCAAACTGCACACCCTTAAAAAATTAAAACCCCTCTTTCACCTCAATGATTTCCTTACAGTACTTCAAACCACCATCTTCTTGAAAATTGATTACTGTAACACCCTCCTTTTAGGCCTTCCCAAAAACTCAATCCACCCCTCCAACTGCTCCAAAATGCTGCTGCCCGCATTCTCACTAATAACCACAGAAATGAACATATCTCCCCTGTCCTCAAGGAATTACACTGGCTCCCAATCTCATCTCAAATCCTATACAAGACTCTCACCATCATACATAAATCACTATATAACCATAATATGCATTGGTTCAATGACTCCTTACTATTTCGCACCACCACAAGACCCACCAGAAATCAATATCTGGCAACACTACACACCCCGTCACCCAAACTCACTAACCTCGCTACAACTAAAGATCGTGCACTTTCCATAGCAGGACCAAATATTATGGAATACTATGCCTGTAGAACTACGCCAAGAACTCAGCCCAAAAAAATTTAAACAGAAATTAAAGACATGGCTATTTAAGCAAGCATATACATGAACTACCTCTTCAACCCCCTTTCCTTGCAACACCCTACATTAAGCTCTCTTTCCTCGCATTCCAACCTATCCTACCAACACCCTACATTAAGCTCTCTTAAGACAAATATTGCCCCCTTTCAATCGCCCTTACCCACTCCTGTTATCTTCCCCCTAATTGGCTACTGTCTTTACTGTATATGTATATATTTAGTCTCTTGCTTATACTGTAAATAGATATTATCGCCGTATTACAATTGCAATCACTGTTCTAGATTTAGTTCTAACTTGTATCTAATATTCAGTTATATGTAAAACCTTTAATGCTACTTTCATGTTCAATGTAAACCGATGTGATGCTCACAACGAACATCGGTATATAAAGAATCTTAAATAAAATAAATAAATAAGATAAATAGTCTAGAATTTTGAATAAGAGCTTCAAAGCTCAGTCCTATGCACCTTAAAGGTGCAGGGCAATAAGTTCAAATCTTGCCACATCCCTTTGAGTGAAAACACAAAGGAAAGTGAAAAGACTACACTGGTCAAATGTTTTGTAAGGTAATTGAGAGGATGGAAGCATTTCAGAGAAGTTCTACAAAAATGATTTAGGGCCTGCAACACAAACCCAACAAGGAAAGGTTTAAGTCACTCAAAATGTACTCACTGAAGGAAAAAGAGAAAGGAAGGATATAACAAAAACTAGGGATGTGCACTCATTTGAAATAGATGGATAAACATAATCAAGTCAATTTTAAAAGGCCCGTGCATGCAAATACCGGCCGGGCTGGGCCCTGTGCGTGCCGAGCGCATTTTAGAAAGTGCCCGGCCACGCATGTAACTCTCAATACGCACAGAAGTGCTGTGCCTGAAGAAAGGGGCGGGCCAGGGGTGGGGTCTGGGTGGGGAGTGGTGGGGACAGGCCGGGACAGCATTATTAGATGCTGTCCCAGGGAAGCGCATGCCAGCAGCCGGCCGGTGCATGGAGTTTATTTCTGCTCCGTAGGAGCAGTAAGTATAAAAACAAAAAAATTGGGGATATCTAGGGTAGGTTTAGGGGTTGGGGAGGAGAGGGGAAGAGAGAGGAAGGATAGGGCTAGGGAACTTCCCTCCCAGACTGGAAGGGAACTGGGCAAAGGCCCAATTGCATCCCGCGCGATTGTTTTAAAATCCCATCCCTGGACGCGGAGGAGGCCACCCGCCCACACATGCGTGTGCAGACATTAAAATCCGGCATGTAGTGCATGCGGGAATCGTATTTTATAACATGTGTGCACTGATGCACACATGTTATAGCTGTGTCCATGTGCATGTGCCGGGAACTGCACGCACATGGATGCTCGTGAGGGCTTTTTAAAATCTACCCCAATAAATGTGGGCAGATTTGTTCCATTTCTGGCTACCTGAAATGAATGGAGGGGTCCCACAAATGAAAAATAATCTTTATCCCATTTGTTTATATTTCCCATTCATTCTTATGACCCATTGATGTCTATGGCTGTATATTGCTGAGGAAAAACAACAACTGGCAACTACAGCAACCAGTTCTTTGTTGGGAACATCATCTCCTAAAAGTGTGAAAAGGAAGGTTCTTATGTATGTTTGTGTTTATTGAGATAATACACAGTTCTGTAAAATAAAATAATATTAAAATGTATTCTCTCATTCTCTGTTTAGCACTTACTGCTTGTGATTGGACAAGGGGCTTGAGCTGATGTCATAAAACATACCTTGTTTCTCTGTCTCTCCCTGTTTGCTGCTTTCAGTGTTCTTCTGATCTTCCTAGCATCTGTGTTACAGCTTCTAAAGAGACTAGACTTTCTTGTTTTGAATATGTTTTGTTTTTTCAAATAAATACTAAACTGTTTTTTGGGACTTATAATCAAGTGGTGTGTGTGCATTCTTTATGTAGACTATTACTTTGAAAACAAATGTTGACCACAGCCTTCAAACATTGGATTATGGGCCCAGATACCCAGTAAGTAGCTTTTATTTAGACTGTAATAGGTCTTAAACACAGAACATGTTTTTGCCAGGCTAGAAAGTTTCATAAGAAAAAATATTTTTTGTGCAACATGACTTGAGCTAAAATGGATGACCTTGTGATGCTAGAAGATGGGAAAATACAATCCTGCATGGTCAACCACGATTTGAACCCTCTTCAGCAAAATGGACATTATGGATGCACTTCAAAGACTGCCCAGTTGAGAGAGAAACCAAGCAGCAGTGGGAAAGGCATGAAGTCAAGCTTAAATCAGAAATCATCCTGCACATAAGTGATGACATCTTAGAGCTAATTGCAGATCTGCCTACAGGGAAAGAGATATGACAAGGAGACATTTGCACATGTGTCTATGGTTTCTACATCTATAATTTCCCAAAAACTGTTAAGTACAAAGCTAACAGAATAGGAGAATCGACTATACATGTGTCAGAATTCATATCAATGCAAAAGACTCTTAAAAATTATGCTAATTTGCCAAATGGGCGCATAAAGGAATTTTATACTCCACTCACTACCTCAGAGTGTAACCTGAGATCTCTCTGAAACAAGTAATAGCCCTCTTAAAACATGCAGTCAGCTACAAGAGCAGAAAAGTTCAGAAAAAAACGCATAATGTTTTTACAGCAGAAATAAGAGATGTAATGTGTTATCTGTATAAGAAGAAAGAACATGTAAAAAGACATTGCAAACTAAATAAAGACAATGTTAGAACTGCTTTTACCAGCAGAAAACCAAAACCCTTTGAAGAAGGGAAGAGGAAGCCTCTAAACAGTAGTAAGGCAAGAACACAGATCAAAAAGAAAATGTCAGTTATGATCTTAACAGACAAATGTTTGCTGAAGTTAGCAAACAACCAAAATCAAGATAGCAAACACAGATACTATCTGGATTCTAATGCCTCATACAATATGTGTACAATGAAAGTACATTCATCTATTTAGACATATGCTATAAAGCAGAGATTTGCCTTGCAGATGTCAGACCTGTTGAAACAAAGGAAAAAGGAAAAATCCAGATAAGTTACTTGATTGATTAGGAGGAAGTTAGAATTGTTGTGATTATGGATGCTTATTGGACTCCTGAACTGGATAGGTATTAGCTAAGTCTTTGTTACATGATGGAAAAGGGTTGCAAAATCCATCTCAAGAACAATGAATGCATAGTGAAGAGAGATGGTGAGATTTGCTAAAAGAAATGAAAACAAATGCAAACTTACTTGAAATGTTGCAGACAGGTGCAATGCAATTAAGGCTTGCTTATGGCACAAGTGCTGTGGACATGTTAATTATGAACACCTAAACAAGATCGGAAGAGAGAAATTTGCAGATGGGTTTGACCTTTGCAACTGCAAATATAATAAAAGCAAGCCCTGTGAATGCTGTTAAAAGCAAAAGCAAAATGAAACTCATTTTCTGTGCTGCAAACAAAAGAGAAGAAACAGACACTGGATCTGGTTTGTGGACTCCTAGCAATAAAATTAAAGGGTGGCAAGAACTATTTTCTTATTTTTGTGTATGCTCTATAAAGTACACTAACATCTATCTTTTGTCAAATAAAAGTGTTTTTGAAAAGTTTAAAAATTACTGATGTCAATATTCAAACCTGGTCATTTAAGTAACAGCCGGATTTAACTTATTCAACTAAGTTATGAGGTATATTCAGCACCATGGCTAAGTCACTGAATATATGCATATATGTGTGTACTTAGCCATATAAGATAGATAACTTATATGGCTAAGACTCAATATTGCTCTGCCCTGATCCACCCACTACACGCCCACATGTTATGTGGCTAAGTTTTTAGTCATATAAGGGACTTATGCAGCTAAGTAGCAGCCACTGAACATGGGTGTGGATTCAGTGGCTGCTACTTAGCTGCATAAGTCCTGCTTATGTAGCTAAATTGTGCTGAACTCATTTTGATCTCACTGTGCCTATTTTGAAAATAAATTTCAGTGAAAAATTAAAGGGTTTAGAACTAATAAATGAGGGAAATTCTACAATAAATAAATAAAGGAATTTCTAAAAGAAAACAGCTTAAAGCATGAAAAAACTATAAGCTATAGCCCTGAACAGAATGGACAGGCAGAAAGAAAGACTCAAAGATTGCCAGACATGACCAGATGTCTACTCTTTCATGCACATGATTTTTGGGGTAAAGCAATCAGTGTTGCAACCTGTTTACAGAATCACCTACCAAACAAGAGTTCAGATAAAATACCTTATGAGCTGTGGAATGGGTGCACGTCTAATTTATCTCATCTGAGAGTGTTTGGCTGTGAAGCTTATGTGTATATTCCCAAAGAGAAGAGAAACAAATTGCAGTATAGGAATGAATTGGGACTCATGTTGGGATATGCAGTAGGAACTAAAGGTTTTAGAATCCTGGATCTCAAAACAAAAGAAGTAAAAATATGCAGTGTTCCTATTTTGATGAAAAAGGGGATGAACCAAGATGAATCACAAAGCCTTGGATCTGAAATAACAAAAGCAAGAACCACAAGTAGCATATGGCTCTACCCAGTAAGAGATCAAGAAGGAGCTACTGAGCAATAGCTGATGATACTGACATGCAAGCAGAGGCATGCACAGTTGCCAGTGATAATGACCTACAAGAAGAAGAATATGCAGATGTTTTCCCTCAAATAGAGAACTTCACAGTCTCAGAACCTGAGGAGCATGACAATGATAATCCCGCAGAAGGCAATGCAGCACTTATAGAACCAGAGCCAAATCTAAGGAGATCTAAAAGATCAAATAAAGGAAATCCACCACAATGCATGTGTTGCACAATTCAAGAAAAAGATGCGTCTGAACTGACTTCGTGGAGAATAATTGAGAATATGCCTCCTGCTGAGGCAGAAACATGGGGAAATGCAGCAAAAGAAGAAAGAGAGGCTCTTCATGAAAATAAGACATGGACACTGACTTAAGTTGCCAAGCGGCATGCAAGCTCTAGGATGCCATTGCATTTTTAAAACTAAGTAGGATTCAGAAAGAAATGTGCAAAGACACAAGGCATGATTGATAACCAAATACTCCATGCATAAATATGCTGCTGACTTCAATTAAACTTTTGCACCCGTTGTGAAGAACACAACCATAACAATCCTGCTTAGTGCGGCAGCAAGCAAAAATTTGCAAGTGGAAACATTTTGACATAAAGACTGCATTTCTGTACGGTGAGCTTAAAGAAGAAATTTATATGTGTCAGCCACCAGGATTTGAAGAACCAAACAGAGACTGGTGTGTAAATTACACAAATCTATATATGGCCTAAAGCAAGCTGCTAAAGCATGGGCTAGAAATTCTGAGAAGCATGGAATTCAAGCAAGGAGAAGCTGAGCCATGTCATTATTCTAGACATAAAAATGGAAGATGGATATACATTTTGGGCCTGATTTTAAAAAGCATTTACTCAAGTAAAACTGGGCTTTATTCGAGTAAGTGCACTTTATTCGAGTAAGTGCTTTTGAAAATTGCTACAATATATGCCATTGAACTGTCCATAGAATTTACTTGTGTAGATGCATTTTACTCGAGTAAATGGCTTTTGAAAATTGCTACAATGGTAGTTACATTTATGCGTGTAACTCCTTTTGAAAATTACCCTCTTTATGTTATGTAGATGACCCGCCTGTATGCTATGAAAAGAATGATAACAGTTCAGAGATCATAGTAAACAAAGACGTGGAAGGAAAATTGCTAGGAATTATGTTACTATCTAGGGATTGAGCTGCAAAAGAATCAAAATGGGTATTAGCTGTTGAATCAAAGACAAAAGATTAAAGATCTTGCAGATTTTCTGGGTCTAGCACTAGCACTCCCATGGAACCAGGCTACCAAAAGGGAGGTAGAAGGAAAAAAAGATTTAGCAGGAATAATCATTACAGGACAACAATTGGGAAACTTCTCTGTATTGCAACAATATTCAGACCCGACATAGTCAATGCTATATCTGCTTAGCAGAAGAGCAGTGAAAAGGCTGGGAAGATATGTGAAAGAGATAAACTTTAAACTGAAGTTACCCGCCACTGAGAGTTCAGATTTGATTGGGTATGTGGATGTAGATTACGGAGGAGACAGGAGGGATAGAAAATAAACAACAGGATATGTTTACTTTCACAAAGATGTAGCTATCACATGGTCAAGCAAGAAGCAGACAGTTGCGGCTTTGTCTTCTACAGAGGCAGAGCAAATTGTCAGAGAATTTGCAATGTGGTACAAGTTATTCTGGGACTTTGGGATTGATCAATGGACCCCGATACAGCTTTCTGAAGACAATCAAGGGTGTATCAAAACAGCGAACACAAAACAAACCAGGCCAAACATGCAACATGTGAACATAAAAGTACACTACACAAAGGAAATGTGTGGAAAGGGATTGGTTAAGCTGAAATACTGCCCCTCAGAGAACATGGTGGCAGATATATTAACTAAGCCTTTGTCCAGAGATCGCTTCTTGGCCCGGCATGATGAACTGGGACTAAAGTAATAATGGACAGCAAATGTGCAGAGTTGCTGAGAAGGGGAATGTTGGGAACATCAGCTCCTAAAATTGTAAAAGGGAGGGAAGATTCTTATGTGTGTTTGTGTGGTTTTCTGCTCTAGCCCAAAAGATTTTCTCGGTCATCCTCACACTCTCTTAATATAGACCATAGCTAAAGCAGCTGACAAGAGACACCCTCGGCCCAAGCCAGCAAAGGAGACCCCAGAAAAAATTTGTGGGACACACTATCTTGCCTATTAAGGACATGGACTCAGGCATATTGGGCACACAAGTCCTCAGTCTGGCCAGACCTAGCCAAGGAGCATTTTCTTTCCTGCTCACCAATCAGCACACCCAGTGAAGATGTCTTCTCAATGACAGGGGACATTGTAAGCTGTCATTGCTCAAGGCTGGTGCCAGAGTGGATGGAAAATCTGGTTTTTTTTGCCTTTGCTTAGGTTTCCAGAATTTCCATGCAAGTAACAAGATGACTGAAAGCTTTGCTGCTGCTGTGACTAATCTGCCATGCCCCAGATGTACCACCTTAGGAGTCTTGCTACTACTAGTCTGCCTACCTGCCTTGCCCCCAATATATCACCTTGGGGTCATGCTGTTAGTATGTCTACCTACCATGCCTATTATGCACCAGCATGGGAGTTTTGGTGTCTCTATGTTATTTGTTGTTTGGATCTCAGCTTAGTTATCCATCCTGTTTGTTAGTTAACTGGGGTATTTTGTACCCAGAAAAAAAACTGAATAAAAGAAAAAAAAACTACACACATTTCTCCCCCCTCCCGCATCACTTTTCTGGTTCTCTGTCTTACTGTTTTTTGTACATCTCTAGGATCTCAGCTTAGTTCTACCACCCTTATTATTTCTTGGGCTGTGTTGTCCTGACAAACCCTCAGTCAGCAGGAAGAAATACAGGCATAACAGAAAAGATACACCAGAGAGCCTTTTATATGTTCTTAATGTGATAAAGGTTTCAGTAGGAAGAGAGAACTAATGTATTGCCAGAAAATCAACAGAGGGAAGACTATGTTCAGCTACAGAATATGGGAAAAGCTTTCTTAATAAAGCAAACCCCAGGAAAACCACACTGATGACAGACCATTGTAATGTTCTTATTGTGACAAAAGTTTCAATCTGAAAATAAATTTCACAAGGAACCCAAAATTCCAACCAGTAGCAAGATTAATTTCAAGTAGGAAATATAATAAAACCTTGTGTCACAAAAGTGATATTAATGCCAGATCATTCTCTTGTACTACAGTGGACAAGTGGCACGTTTTTCAACAGGAAGACAGATATTACCCATGCCACTCTGCCTTGCAGCTATGCCCCTTATCCTATACCTTAAGGGTCTTTCTTCCACTCAGTATTGCTGCCATATCAAGGCTTTGAACCTTTGAGGATCTTGCTGTTACTCTGATTTGCTGCCACATCCCTGACTCTATACCTTGGGGTGTTCTTGTCTCCGTGCCTGCTTTGCACCTCTCATTGTGCCTTGGTGTATTGATGCCACTCTTTGTGCTGCTTTGTACCTTTATCAGTGCCTTGGAGTTTTTCCTGCTTCATTACCTCTTCATAGTGCTTTAGGATATTGATATCATTCTTGGGCCATTTTGCCTCTCGTGCTGCCTTCAAGAGTTTGTGCCACTCTTGCTAGTGCCCTCTTCTGGGGTGCTCTTCCTACTCTTGCTGCTTCTTTGCTCCTCTGATGGTGTCTTGGAGAACTCCTGCCAATGCTGGTACCAGTTTGCCCCATGGCGGGTTCTTTGGCTTTTCATGCCACTTTGGGTGCCATGTTGACATAGTCTTGATTCATGGCCACCCGTCTGACGATGGCTTCTCAAAGCTTTCATTAGAACTGATGAGAAAACCACAATTTTGTTGCCCAAAATAGGCTGCAGTGCTTCCCACTTTGACTTCAATGGTAAATGAATGAATGACTACAACAAAAAAATGTTTTTTGTTTGAAACTAATGAACCGAATGGAGGTGCCCTACAAAGCAAGTGAATGAAAGAAACAAACATTTTTCTCCTGCACATCCCAAATAGAAACATTCAAATATTTGACAGGCTTCAATAAATAATTATAAGAAGGTGAGAATTTCCAAGCAAAAGAAATTTCAAGGACATGGGAGGGAAACTGGAGGGAGAAAATGTCAGAAGAAACATAAGAAGAGAATCCTTTACTGAGAGGCTGGTTGTGGGCAAGGCCTGGAAAAACTGACCCACAGAGGTGGTGGAAACCAGGCCTGTGCCAAAATCCAAACACGCTTGAAGCAGATAGAGGAGAATGGTAGGAACAGAGTTGGGAGGTTACACTGCTGTAAACAACCCCATCCGTCCCTCCCTCAAGAACAGAGGCAAGGGAGGCATGATAGGAAGAAAATAAGGGGCCGTCCTGAGAAAATGTCTGCTTGAAGCAAGAGCAGGACTTTGCTTTGGATGAAAAGGGGGGGGGGGGGGGGGGGAGGGGCAGTCTGTCAAACTTGCTAAACTCTTTTGCTTGCTGAGGGGAGTTTGATTGTTCTATGAAATATATTTATTCACTGCTTAGGAGCTTGCTGGACTGTGCTTTGAAGCAAGGCTCTTCCTGCTAGGGAGTTTGCGAGCTTGAGCTTTGAAATACAGTTCTTTCTGTTGAGAGCGTGAAGAAGCTTTAAAAGTATACTATTTGGCTGTTTGGAAGTGTGATGGAGCTTTATTCTTGTTTAATTTTTTTTTTCCTGCCCTCACCCCAACTCCCACCCACCTCTGTCCCAAACGTACACTTACAGACTATTGCTCTCAATTAAGGGGCAGGGAGAAAATATACACAATAGAAGCCAACTAGTGCTGTGGGCATGTGAGAGCAAAATAAACCCTCACTCAAACTTGGCATATAGGCTACTGCCCATTTAGGAGGTCAGGAAAACAGTGTGCATAATTGCAATCAATTAGCAGTGTCACACACGTAGGTGAAAAACTAACCATTACTAAAATTAAAAGAAATACTAGGTCCATTTTACTGAAGCTAAGTTTGGGCACATTTTATAAATGGTTTAACTTGCAATTTACAAAAAGAAAAAAATAAGACTGATATTGGAGCTATTATTATACTGGGGCATATGGAAGAGCCTTATTTGCAACTGAAGCTGCAAAGTGTGATGCTCTGCCCTATGTGAGGAAGGTCCATTTATTCTAATATGCAAGCTTTGAATGTGTAATTGTGTTTCCATAAATAGTATCTATTCAATTAGAAGAGAGGAAGCAATCTATGTAGCCTATAATTTTCATATCCTCTCAGTTGGACAGTACTATTTGGCTAATAACTTCTTGACACAGGAGTGTTTACAAATCCTGATGATAAATTAATGGATTCCTATCTACAAACACAAGAGGTTTATAACTACTGCCTTTAGTGTTTGTCAGAGAAACCATTCTAGTGCTTCATTTTCGCTGCTGTCATGATGGGAAATTACTTTAGAGATGAGTGTGTACGTAGCTTGCTTTATAAATCTGCAGGCAAAGTTTGCCATCTCTCCTCTCCTGATCCTTGCAGCCATTCTCAGGTCCTAAACCCATCATTTAATGCATTGTGTTTTTATTGCCAAGACATAGATATTGCATGTCAAATGTTCTGACCCATCGATGTAAATTGGGAAACTAATGGACATTAAAAAATTCAAAAGATAAAATGGACAAGAGATGGGCTTATGAATGTCTCTTCTGTATTATTTTAACTGATTTAGTGTACAAAGGAAATTGCACTAGGCCAAGTCATTTCAGTGATTCAGATCCCCAAGTAGTTCAAACCATTGGATTCCCAGTGCTGGCTTCCTTTCCAAATCCCATCTTCCTCACACTGTAGCACAATGTTGTCTTGTTGTCTGCCAAGGTAATGCCCCATGGGTAATGATAGATAAGTTAAATATTCTCAAGAAATACCAAAGACAAAATACAGCAACAGCCTAACCATATATATCAATATCTGTATCTATCTATCAATATTCCTCTCTCTCCCTCTCACCCTATATATATATCATGGGATGGGACAATGCTGGATCTGGTGCTCTAATGTAGTGGATGATCATTTGGGATCCACTGATCACTGGATAATGTGGCTTAGTACTAGAAAACAGGAGATGAAAGTTCATTCCAAGGCAAGGTCCTAGACTTCAGGAAAACTAACTTTGTCAAAATGGTGGACTACCTCAAAGAGTTATTAAGTGGATGGGAAGATCTATGGGAAGTAGAAGAGCAGTAGGCAAAACTAAAAGGAGATATTATAAGGACAACTAACCATTTTGTTAGGAAAGCAAATAAAGGAAAGAGGGGAAAGAGGCCACTAAGGTTTTCTAAAGAAATAGCTGGAAATGTAAGAGAGAAAAGGTTCGCATTCATAAACTACAAGGGATCACAGAAAGAGGAAGACAGGCGACAAAATCTGGAAAATCTAAGAGAACCTGAGAAAATAGTCAGGGATGCAAAAATTCATATGGAAGAAAAAATAGAACCTACAGTAAAACAGAGGGACAAAACTTTTATTAGATATGTTAGTGATAGAAGGAAGTGCAAAAGTTGTATTGTGAGATTCAGAGATGAAGAGGAGTTATAAAAATAAAGAAACATAGAAATGTCAGCAGAAAAGGACCAAATGGTCCATCCAGTCTGCCCAGAAGCTTATGGCATTTATCTGCTGTGCCCTGTAGGTTACCCCCAGGCTTATCAGTTTCCCATACCATAAAAGACAGGGTCCTCGTTGGTTGGTGTTTGAATCCAATTCCCCATTATACCTTGCCATTGAAGCAGAAAGCAATGTTACAATTGCATCAACAGTATCAAGGCATATTGGTTTAGGGTAGTAACCGCTGCATCAGCAGGTTACCCTCATACTTGTTTCCCCAGATCGTATAAGTCAGGGCCTTTGCTGGTCACTGTCTGAATTCAATTCCCCTTTTCCCTCTAACATTGAAGCAGAGAGCAATGATAGAGTTGCATCAAGTAATAATGGAGTAGTGTCAACAGTATCAAGACTTATTTCTTGAAGGGTAGTAACTGCCACACCAGCAAGTTACTCCATGCACTCTTTTCTTCTTTTCCATCCTTCAGGCTTTAGGAATCCACAATATTTATCCCATGCAGTTTTGAATTCTTTCACTGTTTTGGTTTTCACCACCTCCTCCAGGCGGGCATTCCAAGTATCCACTACCGTCTCTGTGAAGAAATAATTTCTGACGTCGGTTCTGAGACATCCCCCTGGAGTTTCATTTTGTGATCCCTAGTTCTACTAATTTATTTCCAATGGAAAAGGTTTGACATTTGTATATCATTAAAACCTTTCAGGTATCTGAAGGTCTGTATCATATCACCCCTGCACCTCCTCTCTTCCAGGGTGTACATACATATTCATTTCCTTTAGTCTCTCCCCAAAGGTCTTCTGAAACTGACCCCACACCATTTTAGTAACTCTTCTCTGGACCGTCTCCATCCTGTTTTCATCTCTTTTGAGATAACGGCTCCAGAACTGAATACAGTACTCCAGGTGAGGCCTCACCAAGGACCTGTACAAGGGCATCTCCACTTCCATTTTCTTACTGGTTATTCCTCTTTCTATGTAGCCTAGCATTCTTCTAGCTTTAACGATCACCTTGTCACATTGCTTCGCCATCTTCAGATCATCAGTCACTTTCACAACTGGGTCCCTTTCACAGTCCGTGCTCATTAGTCTTTCACTGCCCATCATATAAAGCTCTTTTGGATTGCTGCACCCCAGATGAATGACTTTACACTTCTTGACATTGAATCCCAGCTGCCAAATATTTGACCACTCTTTAAGTTTTTAAAATCACTTTTCATTCTCTCTGCTCCTTCAGATGTGTCCACTCTGTTGCAGATCTTAGTATCATCTGCAAATAGAGAAACTTTACATTCTATCCATTCCGCCTGGTTGCTCACAAAGATATTGAACAGAATCAGTCCCAAAACTGATCCCTGTGGCAATCCATTTATCACTGTTCTTTCTTCAGAGTAGGTTCCTTTTACCATTATTCACTGTCTCCTGTCAGTCAACCAGTTGGCAATCCAAGATACTGCCTTGGCACCCACTCCCAGGCTTCTAATTTTATTTACGAGTCTTCTATGAGAGACCGTATCAAAAGCTGTACTAAAATCTAAGTAAATCACATTGAGCACTGCCCTGATCCAATTCTCTAATCACCCAGGGAAAACAGTCAATCAGATTTGTCTGATAGGACTTTACCCTGGTGAATCCATGCTTCCTCGGGTCGAGCAACCCACTGGATTGTAGATAGTTCACTAAGCTTTCCTTCGGTAGATTCTCCATTAATTTCCCCACCACCGAGGTGAGGCTAACCAGCCTGTAGTTTCTAGCCTCTGCTCCCACTCTTGTGAAGCGGGACAACCACCGCTCTTCTCAATTCTTGCGGCACCACTCCCGTTTCCAGTGATATATTGAACAGCACCTTCAGTGGACTCACCAGCACATCTCTGAGCTCCTTAAGTATCCTGGGATGTACCTCATCCGGCCCCATGGCCTTGTCCTGGCTGTGAATAATTTGAGTGCCTGGTGGTTGTGGATGAGGAGCAGTTCAGTCTTTGAGGAGTTGAGGGCAAGGTGGAGGTTGGTGAGCAGGGAGTTAATGGAAGAGAGGCATTTCTCCCAGAATTTTAGCATTGTGGATATGGAGTCTTGGATTGGTAGAATGATTTGTACATCATCTGCGTAGATGTAGAATTTGAGGCCGAGTTCAGATAGGAGCTGGCAGAGGGGCAGAAGGTAAATATTAAATAGGGTGGAGGAGAGGGAGGAGCCTTGAGGTACTCCTTGGGTGAGGGAGAAGAGTGTGGATTCAGAATTGCCTAGTTTTACAGAGAATTGTCGATTAGCCAAGTAGGATTCGAACCAGAGGAGGGCTGCGCCAGATATGCCGATGTCAGTTAGGCGGGTAAGGAGAAGTTTGTGGCTTATCGTGTCAAAAGCTGAGGAAATGTCATGGAAAGCGATGATGAAGCTATGGCCTCGGTCTAGTTGCTTGGATATTGTTTTTGACATAAAAAGCTACTCCTCTCCCTTTTCTGTCCTCTCTGTTCTTCCTTAACAAGTTATAGCCTGGGATGGCTATATTCCAATCATGAGAATCTGTGAATGAAGTCTCCATAACAGCAACGATGTCCAAGGTGGTTTCCAAATTAGGATCTGCAGGTCTGGGATTTTATTGCCCAAACTATGAGAATTTGTAGTCATAGCTTTCTAATTTTTCTCCCTTGATTTGTTGTACTTCCTAGACTCCTTTTCTGAGCAGATTGATTTTATCTGCTCCCACTACCTATTCTGTTTGGGGGGTGACATGTCAATTTTATTGGCCATCTCCTGCCACCCCTATAGAGGGTGATGAGGAGAAGTGAAATTGCTTAACAAATATTTCTGTTCGGTGTTCACTGTGGAAGGGCCTGGAGCAGGACCACATAAAACAAACACAAATAAGATTGGAAGTGATGTAAACCTCAATCGATTTTCAGAAAAGTGTGATCATGAGGATCTAACTAAACTTAAAGAGGCCAAAAGTTGATGCTACTTAGCCAGATAAGTACCGAGGTATTTAACTGAGTGGCAGCTGCAGAATATCCAGCTTTTTTAGTGTCCGCCATTTAGCCAGATAAGTATTTATTCAGTTGAGATGAAATTGAGTACTGGGGTAAATTAGTTATCTTGTTATGCAAGATGTTGATTTGTTGAGTTACGAGTTCAAAGATTTTCTTTTTCCAAGCTCATTTCATTTGGGAATCAAAACCAGATTTGTTATTGATGAAAGAGATCCATATTCAGTGCTTCTTAGCTGGATAAATTTAGATGTATCTGTCTAAGTGGCGCTATTTGAATATTCATCTATGTTGAGTGGCTGCCACTTAACTGGATAACTATTTATCTGGCTAAATAGTTAGCCACCTAAGTAGGGGGCAACCCAGGATGGAGCTACTTATTTGGATAACTTAGTACCTGATGATTTCAGTAATAGGTAAATTTTAAAAGGAGCACGCGTGCTAGCACGCTTAATTTTATATCCATGCCGTGCATATGTGTGCAGCCTTTCTGTGCATATTTTAATATGAGAGAGAAAGAGAGAGAGACAGACAGTATGACACTCTATATATCTCCCACTGTAAAAAGAGCACTTTCAACTCAGGGTGGGTTTGGGGATGGTAGTGGTGGTGTAACAAGGATCTACAGATCCTTGTGCCGTAGGCAGACCAATGTAACATCGATTCTCCCCAAAACCCACCCTAAATTGAAAATGCCCCTCTTATAGAGTGAGATATATGGAGTGTCAGAATCTCTCTCTCTTTTTCCTGTGTTCAGGACCCTCTCTGGTTCCTCATCCTGTAAGCCCCTCACTCGAGCCCACAAAATTCGGGGCTTTTAAAATCTACCAGCACGTAGGGAAAAAGGGAGAAATAAATAAAATGTGAAGGTGAGCAAAAGAGAAAAAAAATGTTCCAGAGAACAGGAATGAAAAAAAGGAGAAATAAAAGGTTTGGCGACTGTTACCTAGGTACGTAGCAATTCTCCTGAGTAAAATGGCCTGGCTGAAAATTGCTCGGTTCTGGCTTCCACAGCCTGTGTACTGGAGGGGAAGCTGTGGGTACACCTGATTTTCCTGTGTACGTGCAATATTTAACTCCTGCTCGGCCACCTGCACAAACAGCAGGTGCAGGATACATGTGCCCTTTGCATGCCCATGCACTACGCTGGCTCATTTTCATAGAAATGTGTGCGTTAAGGGTTTGTGCATCCTGGGCGACTAGGTGGCCTATTCAGAAACATTGGCACCAAACTGGTCGAGAGAAAGTCAAGCAAACAGGTGGGAAGGCTGTGGGAAGATAGCACCATAATCATAAAGTACTTGCCCTCATTCTGGAGTGAATTTTCAGAAGGATATACACGCATAAAACGCTATTTCACATACATATTTAGGCCTTTTGAAAATTATCCCGGGGATCGTATGTATAAAAGTGCACACAGAAGCAATTTTGTTTATACTTTTATGTGACTGTGTATTTGAAAGAGGCGTTCCTGGGGGGGTCGAGGGAAACCATTTACATGCGTACTTTCTAAAATCAAAAGTATCCATGTACATGCACATGTGAACATTTACACCTGCTCCCTTGCAGGCGTAAATGTATGCATGTTCATTGTGCAAGGGTTTGTGTGTACCCGCTAATTTTCAAAGTGGACTTATACTGTAAATCCACTTTGAAAATTATGGCAGAAGCGTGCATGCACTTTGTAGATGCAGACTTAAGCCCTAAGCACACTGTCATAACATTGGGTTCCCTGTGCCTATGGAAAATAAAAACTTGCAAGATAGAAGAGAGGGAAGCATTTTAGCAGAAAGAAAGAGCGAGAGTTGGAATCCGGGACTGAAAAAGGGACACAAAGAGAGATGACAAGCATAAGTTTCGTGCAGCATGTCAGATGCATCTGACTAACAAAAGCCGATCATTTTCAATTCCAAAAGATGAGAACATTTACAACTATGGATTCTTGAAATCTGGATTTCTTTATACTTCCCAAAATTAAATATTAATCCACTTCTGTTCACGAGCGGGACGTAAAGCAGGCGGGATGGGATGGCAGTGGAAGTCATGAAAGCGTTTCTCGAAGAAACGCCGCTGGGTTTTGTTTTGTTTTTTTCCGCCAGTGTTTTGATTGACTGATGTTTTTGGGGTCCTGAGAGTCAGCCGAGGATCACCGTGATAACCAGAAAATTTTACAAGGAGCGGCAGGCTTAAAAGTGGTGGGAAGAAGCAGAGCCTGCCAGGATGTCGGAATGAGAAATGAGTTAGGAATGTGCCTGAGAGAGCAGCTGCTGCTGCTGGAACTCGAGCATTAGTCTTCTCACCAGGGAAACGGGGGATTCGGATGACACTTCCAGCGGCAAAAACGCTTTTCTTTTCCAGGCCACAAGTCTGAAGCATCTCAGAAGGCACTGGTTCCCGTACAAATATTCCAGCTGCGTGGGTGCCCGGGATTTAAGGGATTCATGCTGCTCGAAGAATCTGGATTCAAATCCTGATTGTAGCTGGCAGACCCCCATGACCCCCACCAAGCCTTTAATTCAATGCTTCACCAAAACCCACGTTGCTTCCCACACTTTTCTACACAATGAGTGACTCACTGTTCAACTTCCTATTTCTTGTCACTCATAAGTAAATGTGACCTACTGGTTTTCTACAAATGGACTGTACTCTCTACGCAGTGAAAATAGTGCCCTTGGGTAGTGAGAATAGGGCATGTGCACTGATTTTGCACACAGCAGGAAAAAGATATGTACAGTATGTTGTCTTTCTAGTTTAGGAATTCCGCACTAGGCTAGTGGTTAAAGTACATAACTGTGAAACCTGGAGACCAAATTGCAATCCTGCACTTAAACTAAGACATGTAGGCATATACTAACCGTGTAACTTATTTTGTGCAACACTTGATATGAAGAACATAAGAACATAAGAAAATGCCATACTGGGTCAGACCAAGGGTCCATCAAGCCCAGCATCCTGTTTCCAACAATGGCCAATCCAGGCCATAAGAACCTGGCAAGTACCCAAAAACTAAGTCTATTCCATGTTACTGTTGCTAATGGCAGTGGCTATTCTCTAAGTGAACTCAATAGCAGGTAATGGACTTCTCCTCCAAGAACTTATCCAATCCTTTTTTAAACACAGCTATACTAACTGCACTAACCACATCCTCTGGCAACAAATTCCAGAGTTTAATTGTGCGTTGAGTAAAAAAGAACTTTCTCCGATTAGTTTTAAATGTGCCCCATGCTAACTTCATGGAGTGCCCCCTAGTCTTTCTACTATCCGAAAGAGTAAATAACCGATTCACATCTACCCGTTCTAGACCTCTCATGATAAGCAATATTGTTATTAAAAGGTTGGTACTTGTAATGGAAAGACAAGATAATAGATTTATCGAATGGGGGTACTTTTATAGATGAAGTGTTCTTTCACAATATAACTTTGCATTGCCTCAGGATATCAGCATCTGCTTTTTTTGTTCTCTGGATGATACTTCCTGTTGCTGTGTGTCTCACTAATGGTAACCGAACATTGGCTAGAAACTTATGTCTTCAGGTAGCAGTTACACAAACTGATATATTGCCCTTTCAGATACACAGCACCCAACAAATCCAGATGAATTAAAAGCCAGTATTTATTACAATAATGGGATAAAGGTATGATCAGTTATAACAGACATTTGCCAGTCCATCAGCTTTACCCATTTCCTAAAGTTCCAGAGTCCTCCTTCCTATCTCTCTCTATCTTGGAGAGGAGAAGATTTCAAGATGCCCTGCCAATGTGATATCCCTCACTGCAGACCACAGTATTCTCATGAGCCACGTTAGGGTGCAAGGCATAGGTAGTACACTTCTGTAAAGATTTCCATCTTTCCTACGAGCAGACAAAGGGTGGTTCTGGAAGAGTTTTCTTCCTTACCCTGTGCAATGACATGTGGAATTCCACAGGGTTCAACATTATCACCTTCATTGCTTATTTTGTTTTTGTTACTATTGATAGAACTGTTAAGACAAACTAGAGTCCAGTCCATTCTGTTTCCAGATGATGTATAGCTGTACATTATAGAGATATGCATTCAGATGATCCAAAAATTAAACATGAATGAGTCAAGTTTTGGTTTTGTTCAGGTCAACCAAACCAAATGGGCTCATTCTCTTGAAAAATATGAATCCTTTTCGGTTCACTCAGCTCAGGGAAGAAAAGCCAGGCAAAGCAAAGCCAATTGGGGATGGGACAAGGAAGAGCAGAATCATGTTTCAGTAATTTTTCAACCAGTCTATCCTAGCTGGCAGCAGCATGGATTGATTTAATCTTTTTGTTTTTTAGGTGAAAGTGAAACTAAGCGTACTTTGAGCAGCCATTTTATCTTTAATCATTCCTCTGTTGGATCTCAGAGAAATATGGAAGAGATCTTGAAGCTCCTTGCTTCAAAGTTCAAGAACAGATTAGGCCCTTCTTCCTTCTGCAACTCCACTTTAATAATGGTTTATGGACTGTTCTTTCAGGAACTTGTCCAAATCTTTTTTAAAACCAGCTACAGTAACAGCTTTCACCGTGTCCTCTGGCAATGAATTCCAAAGCTTAATTATGCATTGATTAAACAAATAATTAAAACTCTTATTAGTTTTAAATGTACAACTTAGTAACTTCATTGTGTGTCCCCTAGTATTTGTATTTTTTGAAAGAGTAAACAATCGACCATGCTGTCATTGATCATATCTATTCATCTTTAGGAAATTTTTCAGTATTGAAATATTATTTGACAGTCCTTATCGATATCTCAACTGCCTTTGATATGCTGAAAGATACTTATCTACAAAATATCAGGATCTCTGGTGTAGTGTTAGACTGGTTTTCATCTTATATATTATTTAGCAATTCTTATATTTTGCAATTCAATTTTATCCATTGCGGATTTTTAAAAAAACACACATAATATATTTAAAATCGATGTAAAGAAATACAAGCACAACAGATAAAAATCTGATCTTAAAACAACAATATAAATTACCTCATAAAAACTTTTTCAAAACTTTAACATTTTATGAAACTTTAAATAATCAGGCTCCCTGTGAATCTTGATGGGAATAGAATTGGTGCATCTGCTTCTGGCTGCCATAATATTTCCTCTGGGTTACCACTGGGTTCTGCCCTTTCTGCAACCTGTTCAATATCTATTTAACTCCTCTTTGTAAAATCTTGGCCTGCCTAGATGAGAACCACAAAATCCATGCAGGTAAGATTCAGTTTTTCATTACAGTTAAATCCTCTTGACCTAATGCATTTGGTTTTGTAACTCTTTGTCTTAACTCCATCAAACGCTGGCTGTTTCACCACAGGCTCACGCTAAATGTTGAAATAGACTGAAGTGATCATTTAGTGTAGACTTCCTCTGTCCATTGCCCCCATCGGCTTCAGATTTGATGGCATTGATATTCCTATTTCCCAACAAGTGCGGAACCTAAGGGTCATCCTTAATAATAACTTATCAGTGCATACGCAAATTTAATCAGTTGGGTATTCATCCTTTTATAAACCACAGATGCTGCAGAGACTACAGCCATTTTTGGAACCTTAGGATTTTTGGACAGTGCTTCAAGCTCTTGTTTTAACCAGTATTGATTACTGCAACTCTCTTTATGTTGGCATTCCAGCAAATTGTGCTGCATGGGTCCTGACTGGGGTACATATGTGCAATCATATAATGCCCATATTGTCATCTCTTCATTGGCTGCTTATGCAATGGCGTGTAAAGTTTAAATTAGCCATGCTTACACATAGATAATTGTACAGTGATTCTACCCCTTGGATTAATGCAGTGCTACAAAATTACAAGGCATCATATCTGTTGTGGTCTGAAAACAGAGGTCTTTTGGATGTTTCTTCCCCAAAGTTGGCATATCTCAATGCTACTTCCGATCATGCTTTTCCTGTAGCAGGTCCTTTGTTTTAGAACTCCTTATCTGAGCAGATACAATCTTTGAGGTCCATTAAAAAGGCTTTAAAGTCTTTTGTATTTGAATAGGTTTTTGACATGGTATTCCCAAACTAGGTTTAACACCTAGCTATGGCTTATGATGCAATATGCTGTCTTCTGTTTGTTTTACTCACGTTTATACTATGTATGTATTAATTTGTGCTCCACCATGAACAATTTGGTTGTGTGCAGAATATAAATTAGTTTAAATAAATAAATAAAATAAAGATGTGCTTGTTCAGGATGAGATTGTTTTGCTGTTAATACTCCCTTCCAATGGGAGTGCAGGCCCCTAGTGCTTATCCTGAACTCTAATAGCAATTCATAACACATGGAGGACTTAGTGGTCATGTCTCCATTTCACTTCACCTAGCACAATCCTCCCCTTCCCACTTCTCTTCTACATCCTCCAGGGACCCTATTATACCCCCTCAGATTTGTTCTGATTCTTCTGGATGTTTGCGTACATTTTTTGACCCAACCATTTTCAGTCAGACAAAAGAAGTTGTGAGGAGCTCCCATCATTAATTCCGTATATGTCACACAGCTCTTCCTCCTCATCCACTTTCAGACTCAGTTCCATAAATGTTATAGAATTTGCAAAATCGGATTCTCTGCCACTTCTGAATATACCTTCTCCTTACCCATCAATAAAGGCTTCTGCCACTCCTAGCTGTCATTAGATAAAGGGGCTATATCATGGCAATCTATTTCTGTTTTTACCTGGACACGGGCCTCTGTGAGCTTGGTTCTTTGGGCCAGTTCCTCCCGGGTATAAATGTCTGGGTAGTGGGTCCTTTCGAAAGCCTTCTCCAGCTCCTCCAGCTGCTCAGCTGTGAAGGTGGTCCGACTGCGGCGCTGTTTCCGCTTCAAGGGTAGATCTGGCTCGGACTCAACGTCTGAACCTTCATCCAGTCGATTACCTGTCAATGACAGAAAAGATGGGAACTTCAGCATTTAAAGGTTGAAGAGTGGGGCACTGGAAAAGGAAAGATTTTTCTGTGAGATATGTTTAAGAGCAGGTCCTCCTAATATTTCGGATAAACCCTCATTTTAAAGGTTATTGGAAACACTTGAAAGGCTTTACTAAATTTTTAACTTTTGAAGGTTTATCCTGACTTTGGCTATCTTTTAGTTTTTCTCTGCACTCAGTTTGGCCTTTCCTTTAGGTTGTCTAACCCTCGTGTTTAGTCATCTTTACTACTTCATTTCATAGTGATGGCATTCTCTTCCCAGAGTGGGGATTCACTTCTGTTTTGTTTTACAGCAGATGATTAGACTAGAAGAGAACTATAGCAACAACAGTGATCAGATTAAAAGATGTCATTAAAAGGAAGAGCTACAATTGATAAGGAAAGGGGCACACGGGATATAAAGGGGGCTATAATGAAAAATGTTAATTTCATAATTAAGACAAAATACATCAGACTGGTGGATCACCCAAAAAGGAGAAAATGTGCTGATTAAAATATTCAAATTTTTTTTCCTATCACCATTATGGTCTAGTTGTCATTCCCCTAATACTGGATTAGCAGTCGTAATAATCAATCAAGCAGTTTCTCTATCGACAGACAGAGCTGAATTAGCCATGACATGAATGTTGTCATCTGGTAGCACAGAACAGACCTTTCTCTGCAAGCTTGTAGAGCTTTTTTCGTCTGAGCACTAGCATGGATGTGTACACTATCTCACTGTATTTTTTTCTTCAATTTTTTAGCCATCTCCAATAACTAACCTGGAGAACCTTTTTCTCTCTTTGGGTGAAATTTCATCTCTAAAAGCAGCCTCAGTTTGCCTTATTCTGAAAAAGACAATGGATGATAGTACTGACTACTCAAACTTTGTCCGATTTCGTTCCTTCCCTTTCTTACGAAAGTAATAGAATCCTCTGTTCTAACACAACTCACACAATTTATGGAAGATAACACTGGCCTAGACCAGTACCAATTTGGTTTCTATTATGTTCACAATACCGAAACTCTCTTCCTTTCCAGCACTGATTTGCTTTGCTGCAATATGGGCTCCAGTACATCATATGCTCTCATTCTACTTGACTTATCAGCCGCATTCGACACTATAAATCACGATATTTTACTAACTTGTCTTTCTGCCAGTCAAATCAGTTCATGCCTGATTTAAATCTTATACCCTTAATCACACTCAGCAAATCTACCATGCAATACATCTCTTTATGTCTCTCTTCCATCAGGTCCTGGCTCATATATAATAGACTTTCGCTTAACTTACAGAAATCCAAAATTGGGATTTTTTTTAAGATCTACCCCCTATAAGATTCCTATTTCACTCATTTTTGACAATTACACCCTACAGATTTCACAAACTGGCCTTTTCTTTCTGCTTTGCTAAAGAATGTTTTAATCCAGGCTATTGGTTGCCATTAAATGGTGAATCCAATATAAAACCCTGACTATAATACATAATCTTATCCACAATAACAATTCATGGTTATCCACAATTTTCATCTTTATATTCCTTGCCAAAATCTCAGGTCAAACAATCAACTCCTTCTATTTGCTCCATCCCCAAAATCTACCAGATTAGTCATGACCCATGAATGTGCCTTTTCTATCACAGGCCCAATCCTATGAAATACATTGCCCCTTGCTTCTAAGCAACAATAAGGATTTTAAAAATGCATTACAACACTACCGTTTTAAGCAAGCCTTTCCAGAGCTATGTGAAATACAACCCTATTAATCCTTACCTATATTTTCCATCTCTCTTTACTATTGACTTTTATCATATTCTGTTTGATTTTGTTATTTAATGTAAAGATTACTCTTATTCTTTTATTAAATGTTATTATTTTATGTCTGTCTATTTAATTATGAATGTAATTTGTAACCCACCCCAAACATTGGAGGGTGTGAGCAATAAATACTTTTAAATAAATAAAAAAAATAAATTGAATAACCTCCTTGTGTTTGAGGTAGAAGCTCTGCCCTTCACAAACCCCATTTGATCAGGATGTACTAAAACAGGAAGCAAGGTTTTTAATCTGAGCTGTAACACATTTGCCAAAATGTTTATGTTTGAATTAAAAAGAGAGATGGGCCTGTAGGACCCGCAATCTGTTGCATCTTTCCCCTTGTTATATATGAGGGTAATCGTAGCACCAGCCATGGTTCCCAGTGATTGTCCCCCCTCTCCAGCTGCATTAAAAACAAAATGAAGATAACAAGAAATCTGCAAAAGGTATTTTTTGAAAAAATCAATGAGGAAACTGTCAGGTCCTGCATATTTGCCACCTGGTATTATCTTAACTAGCTGCCTGGATTTCAAAGAAATAGGGGCAGCCAATCTGTCCTTTTGTGAATCTTCAAGAATGGGCAATCCCAACTCTTGCAAAAAAGTGACCAATATCACATAGGTGAGGCTCAGCAGGTTCCTGGTAAAGAGTAGAAAAATATTGCAAAAAGGCATCTTCAATATCCTGAGCGTTAGTAGTGAGAATACCCGATTGTTTCCTAATTTGTGCAGTATAAGACTTGCACGCCCTCTTTTTAACTGCTCTTGCAAGAAAAACTCCTGCTTATCCCCGTGTTCATAAAATTTCAACTTGGTGAATTTCAAAGCCTGTTCTATCTTGCCAATTTCAAGAGACTGAAGCTCCCTTCTGCATTTCTCCAGAGCTTTTATGAATCTTTACTGAACAGGATTGCTTTTGTTAAAGTTCTAATTCACGAATTTTAGAAAGCAAAGTGGCTTCAATCTTTTTCCATTCTTTTTGAAAGAAACTAGCATAACTATTTTTCCCCCAAAAAAGCCCTTAAAGGTCTCCCATCGTAAAATTGGAGTATGATCCCATTCAGGGTTATTAGTGTCCAATTCCGCAACAGCATCCCTAACAAGGTCAGGAAAGTGTTTATCCCCCAATAGGGCCATATTGAGCTTCCAGGTAAAATTCTTAGATTTAGCAGGCTCGGGACAGAAGCAAACTCTCACTGGGTGATGATCAGACAAGGCACATGACATAATATCACTGTCATTCATGTGAGACACTAAGGGGTACAAAGAAAGTAATCAATCCTACTATACATGTAATCTTTGTCAATAAGGTGCATCTGACGCCAGATATCGATCAGGTTGAAAGTGGTGACAAGATCCTTAAAGCCCTGCACTAAGGGAGAACTAGACTTAAGTACTGAAGTTTTGTCCATAACTGGATCAGGACACACATTCCAATCCCCTCCTATGCATAAATGTTCAAATCCAAAAGTTGCTATCATGTCCATAAAGAAACGAAAGAAGACTGCGTGATCAACATTAGGTCCGTATACATTCACCAGTGTTAAGGATGTAGAGTGAGCCACACAATCCAGTAAAACATATCTCCCTTCAGTGTCTGCCTGTGAACGGCGGACTACTAAAGGCAAATTCTTGTTAATAAGAATACATACTCTCCTGCTCCTCAAGTTATAAGATGAGTAATAGCTTTGTCCCACTCACCCAGTTTTAAGCTTTTCATGTTCCTGATTTGTGAGATGAGTCTCTTGCAACATCAAAACATGAGTTTGATTCCTACTGGCCAATTGAAGGATCCGCTTTCTCTTAATTAGAGAGGAGGTTCCCTCTAACATTTAGAGAAACACAATTTATAGCCATATCAGACAGGAATGAAAATACGCCCAGGAAACAGAGATCACAGTTGACAGCTCTCAACCAAAAACTTGAAAGCTATTCCCCCAGGCATTCTTCATTATCTGAAAGCTATTCCCCAGGCATTCTTCATTATCTCAGGCCAAGTGAGAAAGGAACAGGAAGAAAACACTAAGCAATAAAATAGAAGATTCAGCATCATAATCGCCTTCCCAGTCTTTTTCCAGCCAATAACCCACTGCATAAATATATAGAGAACATACCATGTACCCCAACCACCAAAAATATCTAAAGTAAGCAAGTTGTCCGCAAAAGACATCCCATTTGTACCCAAGAAATCAGCAACCCTCCCAACAAGACCTCTATCCCCCTCCCATCTCCCAAACTAAACCAAATAGCCCATACATTCCCTGAGTAGACACCTTCGAGACCCAAGATAGGAGCCAACCCCAATCCCTTACTAACAAGCCCCTTAACTGCAACCATCCGTCAACTCCCTGAAGATCCCCAGAGCAATGGGCATGGATGAATTGAGAAATGAGATTATAAAGCCCAGAAAGGAGAAACCAGCAAAGAAATTCAAAACAGGCTAAAAATACATGAAAAGAGAAATAAGCATACCTGAAACCCAGGTATGTAAATGCAGAACCCAAATGACTAATTGCATCAACAGCCAGACATGGGTGCCAAGACACCCAATGCTCATACCCAAATCCCCCCCACCTCTCAAACCCCAGACTTCCAAATGCATCCAGTAAAGACAAAGAGAAAAACCAACAATATACCAATCGCTCCATTACCAATCGCTCCATTACAGCCCTCTCTTTTTTCCTACTCCCAGTTAAGGCATTCTTGTTATAATGTAACTTTATGCTCCTTTTAAATTGTCTTTTGTTGATTGGTTGGTTATAGTTACTGCTTAGTTCAATGTAAACCGAGTTGATTTGATTTGTATCAAGAAAGTCGGTATATAAAAGCCTTTAATAAATAAATAAATAAATAAATAAAATTACATATGAAAAAGTAAAAAGTGAAAGGAGCAAGAGAAGATAGAACAAAAACCAATGAGCAGTAACAGAAGCCGGCAGAAAGTAAACAGAAAAACACATTGCCAAAGTTAGGGTGGAAATAGTAAGAATCAAAAAAGAAAAGGGGATGAAAATGGTCTAGAAAAAAAGAACACAGCATATATGCAACTAAAAGGGCACATAACCAATAGCCATTAAATTGGTCCATATCAATACCCTGCAAAAGAAAAGCATAAGCAAGAAACAATGCCTGTGTATGAACCTGTGCAGTCCAGTCCGAAGCTAATAACTGAGAAAGTCTCCAGTTGGGTCTAAGCTAGGCCATTGCACTAGATAATTCAGACAACTGTGAAGTATAAAAAAGTAGACGTAGGCCAAGAACAGCAGAAAAAAAACAAAAACACCAATGTAAATGCTGCATAACTTGCAGTGCGCTCAAGTCCGAACATTCAGGTGGAGGCCCATGGTTGCAGCTGTTCTTTGGTGTGAATCACAAGAGACGCAAAAGAAGCCTGGAATGTTAGGTTGCCATTTCATGGTCCTCCCGAGCTGCTTGCAGATATTTCTCCGCAGAAGAGATGCTATCGAAAAAGATCAGTTTGCTGTTCACATGTACTTGCAGTTTGGCCGGGTACATCATGGCATATTTAATACTCCGTTTTTGAAACTCCAATTTAACTCCTGCAAATGCAAGCCATTTCCATTGTAGCTCCGCCGAGAAATCCAGAAATATCATTATATAATTCCTCAATCTTCTCACCCAACTGCCCCATAGCAGCTAAACAACTAAACATCTATTCAAATGCCTATTGTTTAATCTCTTCTTCCACCATCCAAAATACACTTCCCGACCCAAAACCACTGGAATTGTTTCATTACACACATCTTCTGTACTCACAACCAATATAAACAGCCAACCCCACCAATACAATATTAAGAGTAACATCATACAATATTGGACATACCCAAACCTCAACTGGACAGCCTACCAAACCCCAATGCCTACTCATGCCAATGAAGGGGCACACAAAGGGCAGACCCTTTGGTGGGCCCTTAGGCAAAAGCCAACCAGATAGAGAGGCCTGCATATGAGCTGTCCCTAATAAGGTGAATGCTGGAAATGCTGGATGACATCACTATCTAGGAGTGGTCCTATAGCAGTCCAAAGAGGGCAAGGTGCTTTGAAGAAATGCCTGAATGATAAATCCAGGTAAACCGCTGAGTGCAGAATGAAATTAGCGGTAATGTATCTCCTTATCAAGTTAGGGTAAAGCCACTGTGCCTCTGAGCCTATGGGCTGCCCCTAATAAGTTGAATGCTGTTGATGATGGATGACATAACTGAATAGGGGTGATCTCACAGCTGTCTCTCAGTCCATGGAGGGTGAGGTACCTTGGAAAAATGGTTGAATGATAAGTCTAGGTAAAGTGCAGAGTAAAGAATGAAACTAGCAGCAAGGCGTCTCCTTCTCCAGTTAGGGAGGGTCTTTTGAATTCTGTTACTGTCCTTATCTCTACCATTTACAAAGGGATGTTGTTCCATATGTCCACCACCCTTTCTGTAAAGAAATATTTCCTTAAAATACTCCTGAATCTACTCCCTTTCATCGTCATCCCATGACCCCTTGTTTCAGAGTCTCCTTTTCATTGAAAAAGACCTGCTTCCTGTGTATTTATTAAGAAGTATTTAAATGTCTCAACCATATCTCCCTTTTCCCTCCTTTCCTCCAGGGTAGAGATGTTTAGATCTTTATGTTTAAATATATTTTATTAACTTCAAGAATGAAAATAATTCCAGGAGAAGGAATACATCTTAAATGGTCACAAATACATAAAGTTATGTACAATAATGGTCATATTAACCAATTTCGCTAACAAACCAATGCTAGAATGAGACTGGTCATGCAAGTGTGAATATAAACTTCTTAGCTCCTTCTTGGTACCCTCCATCCCAGCTAACCACCCCCACCTACCAATTAGAATTAATAATTTCATCAAACCAGTCAGACGCCTTTGTTCTTGCACGTCTGACCCTACTCATAAACTCCAATGTTTAGATCTTTAAATCTGACCCCATATACTTTATGATGAAGATTGTTGACCATTTTAGTAGCTGCTTTCTGAACCAACTATATTTGACATATTTCTTTGAAGGTTGTTCTCCAGAATTATGCAGAATACTCCAAATAAGATCTTATCACTGACTTATTCAGAGACAAAATCACCTCCTTTTTCCTGCTGGCTATTCCTCTCCCTACGCACCCATGCATCCTGGCTTTTGCTGTTGCCTTATCCACCTGTTTGGCCAACTTAAGATCATCAGATGTTATCACCTTCAGATCCCACTCCTAGATTGTGCACATAAGAACTTCACTCCCTATATTGTACTGCTTCCTTGGGATTTTGCAACTCAAATGCAGGACTCTGCATTTTTTAACATTACGTCTTAGCTGTAAGGCTCAGGACCATTTTCAATGTTCACTAGATCTCTCCTCATATTTTGTACACCTTCCAGGGTGTCTACCCTGTTGCAGATTTTGGTATCATTCGCAAAAAGGCAAACCTTTCTTGATAACACTTACACAAATCTTAAACGGAGTCAGACTGAGGCCCAATTCTTGCAACACATCACTAGTACCTCCCCTTTCATCAGGTAAACTCTGTTTTATCATTACCCTTTGTCACCTCCCACTCAACCATCTTGTAACCCATACAATCACTTTAGGGTCTATACCTAGGGCGCTCAGTTGTTTATAAGTTGCCTATCTGAAACCATGTCAAAGGACTTACTGAAATCCATTACATCTGACACTCTCCCCTGTTCCAGCTCTATGGTCACTCAATCAAAGCAATTGATCAGATTTGTCTGACGAGATCTATCTCTGGTAAGATGTCACCATTGAATGATGGGTGAGACTATCTCCCTGCAGGGGCAGTGAAGGTTGGCTCTGCAGCAACCCAAACATAGCCAATAAACCCAGATCTAATGCACAGCACTTTCCACTTAGCCAGTGGGTCGGCCCAACACATTTATTTTAAATTTTTGTTAGAAAGTTATAATTACCCCAGTTTCCCTGTAAAATTATATTGAAGTGAAGACCAACAAACAAGTTACAGGCAATAACTAGTTATTAGGCTGACTTCACACATTTGTGACTTGCTTTTGGGAATTATACTCCTTCAGGTCAGCACAAAATAGCAAAGGATCTATAAAGATAGATAGACATACTACAGATTCCCTGGAAAGATTCGGTGTTGCCCTCATTCTATTGCTCCACCTAATTGGAGTGCTTCAGTACAACGGGTATTTGTCATATACCTTGTGTATTCTTAGCATGCACAGGGAAAGCAGATATTAGGGCTCTCAAGGATAGCAGAAATTAATGTAGGTGTTCTTGGTGGTTTTCTGATAATGAAAGTATTCATTATAATGATAATGAAAGTATTATATACCGCCGCTCATCTTTGATGAGCGGCGGTATATAAAAAAATTATAAATAAATAAATAAGTACAAAATGCAAACCAACATTCTTAGGGAAGCTTTTGCGAGAGACTTAACTTTCAACCTACAAAACATTCGGCATATTTGGGAGCTAAAGGTGAAATCATTCAGTTCAGGCCTTATTTTCATATGTTAATGGAGAAAGGAACCCCAAATACGCTTAAACTAAAAGTTCCAACCTGCTGTTGCCTCTTTTTAAAATAGGAAAATAAAATCAAAATTATTTTATCTCAGGTTGAGGTGCACAAATGTTTTGTGAACTGGATTGATCCTTTTTTTTTTTTAATTCAGATGGGAATCATGTTGACTCCTAATGCATTCTGACTTTTTGGCTTGACTGGTTTGTTTGGCAACAGCCCTGGACATTTCTGGTTTGGAAACAACCCTGGAAATTTCTCACAAGCAGTCCTCGCTACAGGTAATAATTAATATCCAGACGTTAACCACCCGGAGCAGGAGCACCACTGCAGCTTCGGTGAAATCTGGTGAGGGACGTGCACGTGTGTGGAGACTGCCAATGAGTTGGGCGGAGGTGCTGGGGCGAGGGGAAGAGAGCCAGGGGAGAAATGAAGTGAAACTTTTTAAAATCTTTGGAGCATGAAGAATTGGATAAATTAAGGACCGAAAACAGGCTGCATTCTTACAGGTTGAAGCCTAACAAGGAGAGACTGGTAATTAAAGGGAACAGTCTGATGCTAGGACCCTGGTGTGATTTAAAACCTGAGTGGTGAAGGGGGAAGCTAAAAAAATAACTATAATTTGGAAACATTCTCCTCTTTGTAGCTCTTGGGAGCCTCTTAGCCCTAGGGGAAAATTAATCAAAAGGATTAGGTGAAACTGGCCTCAGCGAGACCCTTGAGACTCAGAGTCAGCCCTCAGTGCTGGAAGAGGACTCATTGTCTGGGCTCCAGGCCTCTTGTTGCTGGCTTCAAGGATTCTCCAATAGGACTAGACATGAAGGTGCATTCATTAGAGCTAACTCCAGATAGAAAAAAATAAGAGAGCAGGGCAGAAGTGCAAGAGAAATTGCAAATCTATCTCTTTCTTTCACTTCTTCTCTCCTCCCATCCACCACAGAGCATCAGAAAAAAATTACTTTGCTGGTCTGAGCATCGCTGAGTTTTGCGCTGACATGGCATAAAGCTGCTTGAATAATGGGGAATAGGATCCCACATCAAGAGCATTTATTTACACTCTATCTAAAAATTCAGTTTAATTTACCTCCAAGAGGAATAAAAGGCATGTCCTATACTTTACTTATATAATTGGTCCTTTAATTAGGGGACAGACTACCAGGAGCTAGTTTCTTATTTTGACATGGAATACACCCAAATTGCTCAAATATCATCATAAATTCTGTAGCTCAGTGGTTCTCAATCCATTTCTCAGGACACAACTAGCTAGGTTGGGTTTTCAGGATATCGACAATGAATGTTTATGAGATCTGCATACTCTGCCTCCAGTGCATGCATATTCATTGCGGATATTCTGAAAAAAACAACTGGTTAATGAGTCCCAAGGACTGGGTTGAGAAACCTTGCATCTAGGATGCATTAAAGTTGCCTTGAATTGCCTCACAGAGCACCTAAAACTCAGTAACTTCTGGAGATCTTTCCTTTTTAACCTAAAGAGGCCTATGAACCAAAGTTTAGGATTAATTCATTATATTTCTTGATTTACTTCAAATCCAGAGAGGAATCAATCCGGATAGCAAAGTTAGCCGGATAAACTTATCTGGCTAACTTTGAAGGCATATTCAACAGCACAGCTACATTATTGAACATAGCTGGCTATCTTAATTAGTTCTCCAGCAAACTATTGTCGGCTAACTTTAGCCAGCTAACTTTAGGACAGCTCGTTGACTTGACCAGACTTAACTGGCTAAGTCACCTGGCTATCTCTGAATATCGGCTAAGTCAACTCCTCCCAGTTATGCCCCTGGACCCCCTTATCTGGATAAATTCTAGCCTTCTAATTTATTAGCCAACTAAAATTGAGCCAGATAAAGGCTGAATATAGCAGGGTAAGCAACTTAGACGGCTAACTATTACGTTATTCATCTAAATGGCTTTTGAATATGGATCTCAATATTCACACTTTTTTTTACATACTCACACATGTTGCAGGGTACATTTACATGTATTTTTATAATCTGAGCATATCATATATGCACAGGTTATAAAATACAGGAGTAGATATTCGCACACCCATGTAAAGGGCGTATATTGGGAACAAGCACACCTGTTTTAAAGTTATCCTTCCTGATTGTAAGCCCTCTGGGAATAGGGAAAAACCTATAGTACATGAATGTAATCCATTTTGAAGTACCAAAAGGTAGAATATAAATAAAATAAATTATTTGTTTAGAAATACAATTTTGGAAGCCCAGTTAAAATGTATTCAATGAATTAAAAAAGGTCAAAGGAAGATCAATTGTTAACATAAATTAATGGTGAGGTACAGGAGGCAATTAAAGCTAAAAGGGCATCATTCACAGAATGGAAAGCAGACCCAAATGATAAAAATAGGCAACAGTATAAGAACTGGCAAGTTAGATCTTAAACAATAATTAGACATAAAAGAGAAACTATGCTTAAAAGGCTTGCTACTGAGGCAAAAATGAATAATAAAACCTTTTTCAGATACATTCAAAGCAAAAAACCTGTGCGAGAGTCAGCTGGGCTGCTAGATGACTGAGGGGTAAAATGGATGCTCAGGAAGGATAAGGAAATAGCAGAGAAACTGAATGAATTCTTTGCCTTAGTCTTTACGAAGGAGGATGTTGGGAATATACCCACATCTGAAGCATTCTTTATTGATGGAGATTCTGAACAACTAAAATAAATATCTGTGACAATGGAAGATGTAATAGATTGGATTGACAAACTAAAGTGGTAATAAATCACTGGGACAGGTTGGCATTCCCAAGCTTAGTTTCCTCTGGTGCTAGGGATGCTGTGGAATCAGCTTTCACAGCCCCTGGAAAAAGGACATTTCTGCCATTACACAGTGGCAGCACCTAATGGCCAGATTCAGGATGCATGCTATTAAGATTCCACATGCTGCACAACCTGCCCTCCACCAGGGGTCCTCAGCAAGCCCCACTTCCAGCTCACTGATCACCTGATTCCTCAAGCCCCAGCCCTTCTTAACCCAGCTTGTCCATTCCTTCAGTGCCTCTTCATTGAGTTATCTTGTATCCTTGACCTGGCCACCTCTTCCTTGCTATTCTACCTTGCCTTGCAACCTACCCAGGCCTTCAATCTTGCCTTGTGGCCTACCCAGGCCTCCTACCTTGCCTGCTAAATCAAGGGAAGTGAGAGAGAGTATGTATGCTTGTGTGTGGGACAGTGAGAGAGCACGTGTGTATGTATGTGGGGGAGTGAGAGAAAGCATGTGTGTATATGAGAGGGAGCATGTGTGTACACCGGTACCCCAGTTACTCTCTGCCTGCTAATCCATGACAATTTCAGACATCTGGAAATCAAAAGTTCCCAGGTATAGAAAGTGTGAATTTTTAAAATCCTTTTTGGTTTTATTTTTTTCAGGTGTTATTTGCTATGTTTGCTATTTTGAAATATTTTATTGGTGTTTGGGACATTTAAAAAACTTGTATATGAATTTTTAATTATTTGATCTTTTATTTGTCAGTTTTTAAATAATATTAGTATGTTTTTAGTATTATGATTATGCATTTATTTTATTTCTTGATTTTATTGTTTGATGTTTGAGAAATGTTGATGGTCCTGTTTTTTCATTGTTGTACTGCATTGAGAGTCTGGCTTCTTGCGGTTTCCAGTTCAGTTTTTATCTGGGCATTGTGTTTCTACTTTATGGCTGCACATCACAATAGGCCTAATATCCTATGGGTTCCAAGTGTCTTTTTTGCAGGGATTTCTGGTTGGCATCACAGCAGTGCATGTAAATATAATGGAAGTGATATTTTTACCTCAGAATACTGACTTTTATATTATAAATGAAAAATATCAATGTATAACTCTTTAAATGTCTGTGTGGAATGGAGCGGGGGGGGGGGGGGGCGTTGTACAAGGCTATAAGGTTCGCCTAGGGCACCTAATACCCTTGGCACCAGCAATGAGTTCGGGGGGGGGGGGGGGAGATAGTATCAGTTTTTAAAGTTTGAACCACCGAAGGGAGCTGGGTGGTTTTTTTGGTGCGCCCGGGCCAGAGAATGAATGAACCAGGGGGAGGGAGGCAGCACAGTAATTGTTCGCACAGGGCAGCAAAAAATGCTAGCACCGGCCCTGGACACATGACACTGCCAGGTGAAGTCAGGATTCAACGTGGACCTCAGGTACTGTGGGAAGGGATCCAGTCACAGGATTCCCCAGCCCCTTTGTTTATTTTATGTATATTTGAAACCTCATTTTATTTTTGATTATTTAATGTTTATTTTACTCTTGTAAACTGTTTTGATAAAATTTATTTTAAAAAAACGTATATAAATGCTTTAAAATAAATAAATAAACAAACAAACAAACAAACAAATAAATAAATAATCATCTTTCCTTACCATGGAGGATATCCCGGTTCCCGGCCCCAGCCTGGAGGGACATTTCCACGGAGAGTACTCAGATCCTGTCTCTTGTAAATCTGGGACCACTAGGAGTATCTGGACACTTTGGGGTAGATTTTAAAAGGAGCGCCTGGAAGGGAACTTTCCTTCCCCCTAACCTAACCTTCCCCCCCCCCTTCCCCTAACCTTCCCCCCCCCCCCAGCCCTACTCTAACCCCCCAAAATTATCTTACCTTTTGTGCCTGCCTCTGGGCAGGTGCAAGTTGTGCGCCAGCAGCCTGCCGGCATGTGATCCGTTGACACAGCGGCAATGACCGCTATGTCGGAGGCCTCTAGCCCTGCCCCCGCCCACAGACCGTCCCGCCCCTTTAGTAAAGCCCTGGGACTTACACGCGTCCTGGGGCTTTATGCGAGTCGCCGGGCCTTTTTAAAATAGGCCCGGCGCGCGTAACCTTTTGAAAATCTGGCCCTTCATGTTTTGCGTCTGTTGACTCTATCACAAGGAATTACAGTAAACTTTAATTTGAACACCCATCCAGTGAGTCCTGCCTGGTTTGTCAGTGTACCTGCCCCAAAGAGCTACGATAACACACATAGGGGGAAAACACTACTGCCTGGGCCAAGAAGGATAGCTTTCACCCCCCACAGAAAGGATCCACACCTTTTGGGGCTCAGGAAAGGGGAATGAGGAGTGTCAAGACAGCCCCAGTTATAAATTCTTTTATGGCCCTTCATTAGGATATGTGCCATCCGCCAAGAATGGTTAACATAAAAATCAATAAAAAATGATCAAATTATAGCAGAAACTGACAAAAGCAATCCTGCCCCTCATTTTCAAAATTGCAGCCATAAAAGAAAACGATATGATTTCATCAATGCACAAAAAAATAAATCCAACTTTTCTTCCGTAAAGGAGGTGTGAAGACTTGAGAGGAGAATGACAGAATGCTAAAACCTTAGAGACAGGACTTCAATCACTTAGGTTTCTAGAAAGCAGCAGACTTGCTAGTGAGCTTGGGCACAGGTTCATGAGAAGGCAGCTTTATACAATGCAAACCATGCTGTACCCTCACCCACCACAAATGCACACACTACCCTCCCCACACACAAAACATCTCCACTATAATCTGAATTCAACCTGTAAACCGTTTCTACCTTCCCTCCCCTCCCCCTGACACACACACACACACACACACACACACACACTGACTTGTATTACAATTTAACATAGTTTAGGATCCATGGTGTGAAAGCTGAAGAAGAAAAATGAATCGCATAATAGATGATATGCGTTTTAATCAAGTAATTCAGCCAAAGCAAAATGACAGTGTGCATTACTGAGGTGCCCTTGAATACCAAGCAGACTGGGGAGCAGGAGTGGGAGAATGGAAAAGTCATTTACAGCTCAGCTGGAGACCATATTTTTCAGCAAAGCATTATTTGGGGGGCCTTGGGAGGTGATTTTTTTTTTTTTTTCAGACAAGCACTGAACTGGTCAACTGTAGCAGAAGCGCAGGTCGAGGTAATACACTTTATAGAGTTTGCTACTGGGAAAGAAAGAACACTAATAATTCTGCTGACTGGTGCTGAGGTCTCTCAATGAGCATCTGACAAATTCCTCAAGGGAACATGGACCTCTTGGGAGGAGTAGAATCACATAGGCTGAAAGACAAAATAACTGAGAACTGAAATAGAGGCCACATGAGCAAAAAGCACATTGAAAAAAATGAAGCTACAACAAGCTGTTATGGAAGGTTAACTCATTCAACAGGGAGAGAGAATCCTATCAGGTAAGGGTTGTATTGGGATTGAGGTGCTGGCTGGGTAGGTAGTGTTTTGTTTTTTTTGCTGTGGGATAGCATACAGCTTCTTCTTCACTGGTTTCCTTATAGTTTTCCTTGCTATCAGTAGCCTAGTCCAGCCCACTTAAAGTAACATGTGCATATATGTTGGGGAACATGGTAACAGGCACAAAAAAAGGTGTGGAATTAGCAGAAGATTGAAACTTCTGCTCAGTACGGCCAGATGTTACGTCCAGGGATTGGGTCCTTGACAGCCGGAGTTACTGCTCACAAGTTTCAAAACTTTGCTAATGCTACTCCTTTCCCTGACTAAAATAAGTAATTTTAAATGCATGGGGCTAGTGGACCGAATCTGTAGGTTCGGGTCCTGATCCCCTCTGTGGCTCTGGGCATGCCACACTGCCTGCCTGTTCTTTCGCCTCCGCTGCATTCAGGAGTTGTAATATTTAGGCTGTGAGATTGCTGTGGCAGGATCATTGTTACGACCCTGCCCAGCACTGTATACACTTATGAAACCTGGTATTGATATGACTATCAATATCAATAATAATTATTAAAAAAAAGGTACCCTGGTTTAAACCTTTATAAAAAGTTCAGAAAATAATTCCACACTGATAAAAATCTAGTTTTTAGTGTATACTTCCGCCTTAAAATGTTGACATAGAGAAGAGCAGTTAGAAAAAAATACAGCCATTCTGTTAAAAACAGGAACATGCAGGACATATATACCTTGTTTTATGCAAAGCCAGTTAATTTAAATAATTTGCATAATTCTCATTTTCAACCTATCATTTTTATCCTATAAACCTAATCGTAACATATGAATAATAATTTTTCTGCAGTTCTTGGTTTTCTACAAATCATACACTTGTTGCCATTCCTCTTTCGTACCTAAAATATACATATATTATTAGATCATTATCTTACTACCTTCTACCAATAATCTGCGCTGCATTGCAATTTAAACTTGAGAAGTAAGCAATTTTATCAAGATGTAAGCAACTTTGTCATAAGATTATCATGAGATTATGTCTCAGAACTTTCATGTCTCCATATTTCTTCATTACTTTTTCACCTTTCCCTAGAACATTGCTGTCTACATTACTCTCAGTTCTCCTTAAAGTCATCTGCTTCTGAAAGGTGCTACCCTATGCAATATTTTCTACATTGACATGTAAACTACTACACAGTCTCTGTTAGCCTGTTATGATATCTGAAATACACTGACCTGAAACCTGTTAAATCTTTCTAATCACACAAAGAGGGCGGAGTAAACAGCACACACATGTAGAGAACATACAACGGAAAGTAATGTGTGGCAAACAATATACTGATCAATATCTCTTAACAATGTAGAAATTTTAATGGTACATACAATCACCAATGCAGTACATACTTCTAAGTACACAGTCACAGAAATTATAAAACACACAAGGACCCCGACACGGCCATGTTTCGCATCAGGGGCTGCGTCAGGGGGACCAAAACTTCTGTGAGTCCATAAAGCAAAAGGTAAACAAAATATTGAGCAGGTAGGTGAACTCAGTAAAAATCTTTCTAATCACCACAAGTCTTCCCTTTTTCAGATATCAAAAACATTCTAGTTTCAATGCAAGATTTCATTAATTTGCATTTTCATAATCAGATATGGACCCGTCCTCCACAGCTGCAGTAGGCATGACCACCATTTTAAGAGCCATAACGTTGGTAACTGTAGACACATATTTCCTGGCAAGAGATAGACCTTGTCTACGATAAGACCTTGTCTTGAGCATCGGTATATTAAAAGAATTTAAATAAAATAAATAAATAAACACTGTCCATAGAAGCAATAAGCCAAAAATAAGATCAACACTATGATTACCAGAATAACCCAATAATCTATAACTCTGTATCATTTAACTTAAGACACTTGCAAATATAATGATGACATAGAAAGAAAAGACCATTTATAGAGTGACATACTTCATCAACTTCGTTAAGCAAGTAATGAGGCTGCCCTATATAAGGCCAAATTAGAGGAACAAAGAGACCATTCATAAGTAATATAAGTTGTGAATGATTGTTCTTAATGCCTAGCACATATGTACATGTACATCGATAATTTTTCCAACCCTGTCTTGCATTACTGTGATCTGATAGGGGAAGAAACAAAGCTTTATCTTTTAAGGAAATCATAAGCATATGATGTAGAGTATCATGTGTGATGTTGGCAATATCACAAATACCTATAGCTACTTTTCTATAAGACCTTTTCTCAGAATTTAGCAGGAGATAATCCACAATCAAGGTCCCTAGGATGAGTGTAAAAAGGAGACATAGATGTTTTCAGATCCAAAGCAGTTGTATATTGTAGAAAACTAGTGCAGACCCACAATCAGTCAGCTTCAGCCCTTTTTGCATTATTTAAGTCAAATTTATGAAGCTATTATATGCTTTAGAAGACCTCAGTCCATTTGAAGGCAGAAGGACCAGGAAAAGTAGCTGGAACCACATCATCCTGACTCCAGAGGACACCTGGCTATATCAGGGAACTTAGTGAGAACTAGGATATGCTTTTGTATTACTAGGACTTGCTTGATTTGTCCCAGATGACCCAGGTGTGCCATTGGTGAGTATTGATGGTCCAAGATCATAGGTCTTTTCACACTGGTTAACATGTACCCAGTTATCAAGTCCTTGTAATTTCAAAGCAGTATGGCTTACTAACAAAATTTGATATGTGCCTTTCCACCAGGTTGTACGTCTAGAGTAACTTGGTAGGGGGCTCTTGAAACAATGGAGAGATCTTCTGATGAACCTTTTTAGCTGGGAAACAAAATGTTAACTGAGTTCATCCTGAGCAAAGTCTATGTCAGTTGATAATTTTGGCATAAAAGGTATTGCCATGGGTCTTCCCATGAGAATTTAGTGAGAAGTAAGCCTATTCTTGTGACTGGGAATTAAACTAATGCTCATAAGGGCCAAGATAAAGGTATCAAGATGTAGCTTTATGTTGTTAACCCCAATTATTTTTATCCAAGTTCAATCTCCCTGTTTTTTGTAAGACATCCTCTTGTCATGTTATTGTTTAGAATGTAAACCGACTTGATTAGTAATTCTGTTACTGGACAATCAGTATATAAAAGTGCTAAATAAATAAATAAATACATTTCAATAATATCTCATGTGTAAGTTTAACTAGTTCAAAACTTGGTTTAAGCACTTAGTAAAACCGATGGCTCAGGGTCTATGAAGGTGATAATAATGCAATTGAATTCTGCTGCTAAGAACATGGATAGTGAGACAAGGTGATTTCTTTTTTAGTCACAGAGATCCATCTTCGTGCCCAGATAAAGCAGCAAATGATACCTCACATTAAACATGTTTTACTGTAATAGAAAATTATTTGTCTTGTCTGGGTGTCCCAACTAAACTGTTAGCTCCATGAGGCAGGAACTGTTCTGTACAGTGTTGTGTATGCCCAATAGCCATAATATTCGTGGCTATGGTAAGGTTGGCACCTGTAGGTCTTCACAGCTGGCAGACTTAGATAAAGGAGAGACAGGTCAGGAGCTTCACTTATACCAGCCCCTTTTCCCTTGGGTTGAGCCTCGGGTTCTGGGGGCTAGCAAGTCTTAGGCGAGATTCTCTTAGGAGATGGCTAGAGTATATGTCCGGAGTTAGGCCTAGTTTAAAGGCAGGGAGAAAGCAAGAATGATCAGAGTCCAGGCTGAGGTCGGAGGCAGGTGCAAAGCAAGAGTGGTCAGAATCCAAACTGAAGTCAAGTCCAGAAGTCAGTTCAAGGGTAGAAGAGGAGAACGGGGAGAAGGACTGACAGAGACTGGAAGAGACAAGGCAGGCTGGGCAGGGCTGGATGGATGAGGCAGACAAGGCTGGAGAGATGAGGAGCAGCAACTCACATTACAAGAATTCAGGCAACCCTTTGCTGATGCAAAAAGCAGAGGTCTGAAAGGCCCTTTATAGGGCTAAAGAGGTGACATCCTCAGTGGACGCCACAAGTGGTTTCCCGCTGTGGGTCCTTTATGTTGTGTGCAGTCTGGCACATGCGCACTTAGGGGGGCTTCCAGGAGGAGCGGCGATGGTGGTGTCCTGCCATGATGAGAGAGGCTGGCTTTAAGTAAATGGCATGGCTCATGGGGCCTACACACGAGTCATGAAACATAAAAATAACAATTTAGAAACGTTAAGTAGTAGTAGCAGTAGTAGACCTTTAATTTTTTTTACTTTTCCTTCTGCTGGGAATCTAACTTTATCCTGTAAAAGGCCTTTCTTCAGTACTAATTACATCTCAAGTATTTAACTTAGATTTCCTCTGTTTCCTGTCTCCTGCCTGTCAGTTGCTTTCTGGCATTTTGCTTCTTTTGGTTTTGTAGTTATCTTCATCTCCACTACTTGCGGCTAAATATGTACATGGATGTGTTTTTTAAGAAGAGAAAGACCAAGCTCCTTGCTTAGTAAGGGTGTTATCTCATAAGGACATAAGAACATAAGACTTGCCATACAGGGTCAGACCAAAGGTCCATCAAGCCCAGTATCCTGTTTCCAACAGCGGCCAGTCCAGGTCACAAGTACCTGGCAGGATCGCAAGAGATAGATTCCATGCTCCTTATCCCAGGGATAAGAAGTGGATTTCCCCAAGTCCGCCTTCTAATGGTTTAAGGTATTTTCTTCCAGGAACTTGTCCAAAACTTTTTTAAACACAGTTTTCACCACATCCTCTGATAATGAATTCCAAAGTTTAATTATGCATTGAGTAACAACATTTTTTTCTCTTATTAGTTTTAAAAGTATCATCTAGTAATTTCATTGTGTGTCCCCTGGTCTTTGTACTCTTTGAAAGAGTAAACAACTGATTGTTTTCTCATTCCACTCCACTTATTATTTTATAGACCTCTGTTATATCTCCTCTCAGCCCTCTCTTCTCCAAGCTGAAGAGATCTAACCTCTCTAGTCTTTCCTCATACAGGAATTGTTCCAACCCCTTTATCGTTTTGGTGGCCTTTCTCTGTATCTTTTCTAATTCTGCTATATCTTTTTTTGAGATGTGGTAACCAGAGCCGTATACAATACTCAAGGTACAATAGCACCATGGAGCGATACAGACTCATTATGATATTCTCTGTTTTATTCTCCCTTCCTTTCCTAATAATCCCCAGCATTCTATTTGCTTTCTTGGCTGCTGCTGCTGTACACTGAGAAGAAGATTTCAATGTGTTATCAATAATGATGCTTAGATCTTTTACCTGAATGGAGACTCCTAATATGGAACCTTGGATTGTGAAGCTATAATTTGGGTTACTGGTCCCTATCGGGTACATTTTAGATGGGTTGCGCGTGCATAAGGCCCAGCCACGTGGGTAACCCCAGTTACATGCAGACGTGCCGGGCCGAAGGAAAGGGGAATGGAGGGGCAGGGATGGGGGCGGCCGGTACAGCGGCGATTTGCCGCTGTGCTGGGGAAGTGCGTGCTGGCAGTCGGCCGGCGTGCGCAAGTTGCTTCTGCTCCAGAGGAGCAGCAACTTACGGAACAAAAAAAAAGAGGTAAGGGAGATTAGATTTAGGGGGTGGGGAGGAGAGGGGAAGGGACGTTAGGTAGGTGGGTTGTAAAGTTCCCTCTCAGTTTGCTCCTTAATTGGAGCAGACTGGGAGGGAACTCGGAGAGGCCCGATCTCGTCGCTGCGCGTACTTTTTAAAAATTAGGTCCTCCTGCGTGCTCCACCTGCACGCGTGCGCGGCCTCTGGATTTTATAACATGCTCATGCCAGCGTGTGCATGTTATAAAATTGGCGCGTCCATATGCGCGTGCCAGGAAGCGAGCACACATGGACGCACACACATACGTTTAAAAATCTAACCCTAAGTGTATCACTTTGTACTTGTCCACATTAAATGTCATTTGCATGCCCTGTCTCCCAGTTTTGCAAGATCCTCTTGCAATTTCTCACAATCTTCTGTGATTTAATAAGTTTGAATAACTTTGTATCATTGGCAAACTTGATCACCTCACTTAGGGCCGGATTGTAAAAGCTTTACGCGCGTAGAGTGCCTTATGCACGCCAGGCCTATTTATAAAGGCCCGGCGACGTCATAAAGCCCCGGAACGCATCTAAGTCCCGGGGCTTGCAAAAAGGGGCAGTACAGGGTGGGGCAGGGGCGGGGCCAGAGGCCGCCGACACAGCAGCCATTTGCCGCAGTGTTGGAGGATCATGTGCTGGCAGGCTGCCGGCAGACGCAAAAGGTTTGATAAAAGTTTTGGGAGAGGTTAGAGTAGGGCTGGGAAAGGTTAGGGGAAGGGGTGAGAAGGTTAGGTTAGGGGTAAGCCCGCGGGCGATGGCGCACGCATGGTGTGCACCCCCTTGCGCTCTGACCCCCGATTTTATAACTTGCACGCGCCTGCATGCGCAAGTTATAAAATCGGGTGTACATATGTGCGCGCCGGGTAGCGCGCACATATGTACGCCCGTGCGCAGGTCTTAAAACCTTCCACTTATTGTTCCAATTTCTAGGTTGTTTATAAATATATTGAAATGCAATAGTCCCAAACCAGATCCCTGGGGCACTCTACTATTCACATTTCTCCATTGGGAAAATTTACCATTTGGCCTTACTCTCTGTTTTCTATTTTTTTATCCAGCTGGCAATCCACAATAGGACACTGCTCCCATCCCAAGACTTAATTTCCTAAGAAGTCTCTCATGAGGGATTTTGTCAAATGCTTTCTAAAAATCAAAATACACTACATCAACTGGCTCACCTTTATCCACAAGTCTATTTATGCCCTCAAAAATATGTAGCAGATTGGTGAGGCTAAATCCTTGTTGGCTTTGTTCCATTAAACTATGCCTATGTATATGTTCAGTTATTTTATTTTTTATGATAATTTCTATCATTTTACGTGGCATAGACGTCAGACTCATTGGTTAGTAGTTTCCTGGATCACTCCTTGTTCCTGTGCCAGTGGGGAAATTGTTGGCACTGTAAATCAAGCTAGGCAATGTATATGTAATATTATTAGTATTAAAAGTGGACTCATCCTGACCTTCGTATCTAGAATGACAATTCACAATTGCGGTTTTTGTGTGAATTTTAAAAGTATAGTTCAGGAAAGGCCTGTAGAAGAAAACACAAAAATTTTGCACATTTGAACGTTACACTCCTTTTGAAAAAACGGAGTGTCTTGGGCTCAGCAAGAAGCAATAACTGCTTTTCTCTTTCTTTATTTTCTTCCTCTAAAGAACCCATAATACATAGTTGTAGTAGGAATTAGGAAAAGAGGCCTATGAGTTCTGAAAACCTCATGTCCTACAACATCTTTTTGGTTGGCCGTTTGAAAGCTATCGCATCAAACACTGCAAAGAAAATCTCAGTTCAGTGCAGATGCGTTGCAAAGAAAGTTGAATTTCTGTACATGCTCTAAAATAAATACATTAAACTATTAAACTCCATTTAATATATGTTGCTATTGGTTGTACAGTAATCCCAAGCAGGAAACTAGGTCAAGTCCCACATGAGAATTAATTTTTGCATAAAGAGCTTAAGTGTTCAGCTGGCCTTGCTTTGTTCTCTCTTTTCTCTTAATATATTTCTTGACCCAAGAAATGCATTACATTAGATCAGTAAAAGAGTATCACCTTATATTATTTTTGTGTTTGTTAGCTTTTATTTCCATATTTTAAGTTAGTCCAGTAAAACGTATCACCGTCTACTATTATTATTTTTAGGTAACGTTTGTGTTCATGCATTCAAGTGGATTAATATGGTACCCAAACCACTTGATGGAAAGACTTCTTGTTTCACGCACAGATTCTTCAGTGATCAAAATTAGGGGGAGGCTAGAAAGATAATTCATGCAAACAACTTTTGATTATTAAAGATAAAGTTGTCAATATAAAGGAAACAAAAGAGGAAAGGCTAGGGAAAATGATGCAGAGAGACAAGACCCTGTACTTCTGACATCCTTTGTTAATTCTGTCCCTTAGTTGGAGCACAGATGGGATATCCATCAAACCAGCCTCTTTTCTTTTAACTTTTCCACTGCCCCCTCTGCTTTCTTCTGACTTTTGTTTGGCCTTTTAAAGCACCCCCGAGCTAATGGGGCCTCCTCTGCACATCTGGGAAGTCCATAAAGGCCCCTCCATCTCAGTATTCATAGCCGCGTGTCAGGTCTCTGGTAGGCGAGTAGCTGGCTTTGAGTGCTGAATGAAGAGGGACCGCGAGCGGGCTGCCTCGAGCTGCTTCTGAATACGTTTATGCCGGCTACAGCATTTGAACCACACTTTTTCTTTATATTAACTGAGGGAGGGGATGGAGGCATCCCATTGATGCTTGAGAAACTGCCCAGGCTAAGATTTGTCTTCCCATTTCCACGTTATTTCTAAAGGCCCTTTATTCTTCAGTATACTAAGGTCTGTTCCACTGGACCAGTGACCAAAGGGAGTTGAAATTCAGTTCCTCACGGATCCTGTCATTTGCGAGATAAATCTACTACTTTATCTAAGTGAAATTTAGACTCCTTTTTAACAATATTTTATTAATACTTTGCATGCGTGCTAAGGCCATGTAGCATGCACTTGAAAAAGCACTTCATGAAATAAGGCCCTGACATGCATGCTAAACCACATCCTGAAGACACTAGTATGTATTCACTAAAATTAATGTGTATGCACATGTAAATAAAGGGATATAGAATGCAAATTAGGATTTAATGGGTGCATGCAGAATAACACATGTTCTCCTCCAAATGCTATTTAGGGTGTGCTCACTAAGAATAAATTTAACACTTATCTCAGATCAGGGGTTAACTTTTTTACCTGCGCGCTGTTTCAAGGGCTCAGCTACCAGAATGCATTGTGAATTGCAGATGGAAGAGATGACGCTGTAAATGTTTACCCACATACCCTTGAGCTATAACATTTCTTCCCACACTTCTCTCTTTGGAAAAGAAAAAAGGGACCAACATGCTCTTTAAACCATACTCAAAACTATTTTTACTGACTCAATGAAATTGGCTTTTCAAAGCGTAACACATGTCAAGAGGCTGCTGGCGCTAACCTTTAAAAAGGAGATAGAGCAACTTTTAAAGAAAAACAAGGGGGAAGCCGACAGTCGCTCAGCAGCACATGGTTTGGAGGGAGGTATCTTTAAAGGATACTAATGAAGCTGGAGAATTAGGGCATCCCAAGTTCCAATAGAAGCAAAAGTAGTCTATGTGCCTATACGTGAACAATCACTTGAGTTAAAAGATTCCAAATTATCCCTGTCAACTGAAAAGCAAGTTGTTAATACAAACAAAAAACACACTTTGAAATGTCTGTATGCTAATGCCAGAAGTAAGATAGGAGAGTTGGAGTGTAGAGCAGTGAATGATGAGATAGACATAATTGGCATCTCAGAGACCTGGTAGAAGGAAGATAATCGATGGGACAGTGCTGTATTAGGGTATAAATTATACCGCAAAGATAGGGAGGATCAGCTTGGTGGTGGTGGTGGGGGGGAGGGTACGTTCTGTCTGAGGTGGCATAGTGACTAACAGGATAAATATCCTGCAAGAGACTATATGCACAGTAGAATCTTTATGTGTGTTGGGGAAGAGAATAACAATAGCATTATAATACAATCCACCTGGCTAAAATGAAAAGACGGATGATGAGATGCTAAGAGAAATTAGAGAAGCTAACCAATTTGGCAGTGCAGTAATAATGGGAGATTTCAATTACCAAAATACAAAATTCTCTTAATAAATAATCCCACGATTGGAATGAACTAGATTAAGACACGTGGTATTTAGAAATTTGGGAAAATTACAACGCTGTGCATATCAATATTTTCATATGAATTTAAGGACCATCATACCACCCCCAGTGCTCACAAGTTAAACTTGCATTTCATGCACTTCATTGGGGTCACTTTTAATCAATTGGTCCTAGTAGCTAGCATCCAAGACGACAAAGTTCAGTCACCCCTGGTGGTTTAAATAAAGACATTGAATGGTTTCATTTCTGGTGATTGCCCGCCGAAATCAGGAATCACTTGACTGTCAGGTGGACGCTAAAAGTAACCGCATTTAAAATCAGACCGACCCGAGCCGCTCCACCGCTGAAAACTCTAAGCGGGGAAATGGCGTCGGGTTCGGTAAGTCAGATTTGTTTACCTGTTTCTTCCCATCTGCAAGTACACATCGTTAAATATTTCTTTTCTAAAAAGTGAAATCGCTGAATTAACTATAAGTTTTTATACTTTAGAAAAACTGACGGACCTGCAGCATCATTGAAGTTTTCTTGCATGATTAACATTGCTTAAAGATCTGTTTGTATCCCCACAAAAATAAGGGGGAGTGCTGGATCAGGAGAGCTTGAACGGAGGTCTCTGAAGCAGCTTGTGTTGCGAAACGTGCGCGTCGGACGAGTGACCCCGACAGCTACGGGATGAGTGACCCCGACAACCCATGAATAAGGGAAGTTGACACTTTTAAATATATAGCAAAAAATATACAAAAATTGAACTTTGTCGTCTTGGATGCTAGCTACTAGGACCAATTGATTAAAAGTGACTCCAATGAAGTGCATGAAATGCAAGTTTAACTTGTGAGCACTGGGGGTGGTATGATGGTCCTTAAATTCATATGAAAATATTGATATGCACAGCGTTGTAATTTTCCCAAATTTCTAAATACCACGTGTCTTAATCTAGATTTCAATTACCCCAATATTGACTGGGTAAATGTAACATCAGGACTTGCTAGAGACATAAAGTTCCTGGATGGAATAAATGCTGGTTGGCTCAGAAACCAACAAGAGAAGGAGCTATTTTAGATCTAATTCTTAATGGAATGCAAGATTTGGTGAGAGAGGTAATGATGGTGGGGCCACTTGGCAACAGTGATCATAACATGATCTAATTTGAATTAATGACTTGAAAAGGAGAATAAGTAAATCTATAGCTCTAGCACTAAACTTTCAAAAGAGAAACTGATAAAATGAGGAAAATAGTTAATAAAAAACCCTGAAAGATGCAGCATGGACATAATTTTAAAAAAAGGTCACACAAAAAATGTGGAACGATGGGCAACAACACTAGATTAAATGGCAGAGAGAAGGGCATGTTGCAACCAAACATAATCAGATAGTACAACAGCCACAAAGGGAATGCTTTAAATAAGCAGTAAATGCCTTCAAAATGTGTACATAGCAATATTTATTGAACAATAGATCCTTTGACTAGGAACCATGTTTTCATGGGCTGCATCGGGAGGGACAGTATACATATGATTAGAGGTCCATATAAACGGACCTGCTTCAACTGTTATGACGGTTTCAGATCACCTACCCCTCAGTAGCTAGTTCTACACATATTATCATGTGTACAAATGCCTCATTGGAATGTTTTGATGTACATGGCATAAACATAATTTGTATCTATTTTTGAATTCCTATTCAACAACCATTTCAAAAATTGAAAGAAGGATACATCTAAAGAAAATAGGAAAAACCATAAGCATTGGCAAATTAAATGTAAAACATTGACAAGACAGACTAAGGGAGAATTTGAAATTAAGTTGGCCAAAGAGGCAAACACTCATAATAAAAACTATATCCGAAGCAGAAAGCCTGCAAGGGAGTTGGTTGGACCGTTAGATGATTGAGGGGTTAAAGGTGCACTTAAGGAAGATAAGGCCATCGTGGAAAGACTAAATGAATTCTTTGCTTCGGTGTTTACTAAGGAGGATGTTGGGGAAATACCCATTCTGGAGATTGTTTTCAAGAGTGACGATTCAGATGAACTGAACCAAATCATGGTGCACTTGGAAGATGTAGAAGGACAGATTGACAAACTGAAGAGTAGCAAATCACCTGGACAGGGTAGAAAGAACTAAAAAAAATGAAATTTCAGACCTATTATTAGTAATTTGCAACCTATCCTTAAAATCGTTCATTGTACCTGATGTTTGGAGGGTGGCCAATGAAACTCCGATATTTAAAAAGGGCTCCAGGGGTGATCCAGGAAATTATAGACCTGTAAGCCTAACTTAATTGCTGGGAAAAATCATGGAAACAAACTATTCTAAAGGTCAAAATCATAGAACATATAGATAGACATGGTATAATGGGATACAGCCAGTATGGATTTACCCAAGGGAAGTCTTGCCTCACAAATCTGCTACAGTTTTTTGAAGGGGGTTAATAAACATGTGGATAAAGGTGAACCAATAGATGTAGTGTATTTGGATTTTCAGAAGGCATTTGACAAAGTCCCTCATGAGAGACAGATAAGTCACCATTGCGCTACTTACCTGGATATTTGTCACCACATAGCTGAATAAGTCAAAACTTATGCAGCTATGTTTAACATACATGCCGTGTATTTTTCGATATGCAAACATATTGTTGGGTAGACTTATAAAATAGTTATGCATGCACGCGCATGTCCCTATAACTCCGTATATGGGCGTGCTTGTATATGTTTTAAAGTTACCTTCCCTATGCGCACGGGCTCATTTTTGCGCAGGCATCGCTTTTAAAATTCACCTTATCAGTAGATGCTTTTTCAGTAGGAAAAGAGAATCCAAAAATAGCTGAGAAATGTAAAGCACAAGAAAAAGGGAGCATAGCTAGGACTTTGCACAAGGATGCACGGAGAATCATAAGCAAAAGCAAAATTCACCATTTAGACAAAAGTATAGAAAATGTGAATGCACTAATCATTTTGCGGGGGTGTGCAAACATCCAAAGCTGGCAAAAGAGAAAACTCAGCTCCTCAGCACAGAGGAGATGTATTCATAAGCTCCACAGAGAAATATGATGGAAAAGAGGAATGGGGAGCTACACTTGTTTAATCAGCCTTCAGTCACCTTTAACCTTAATACATGAGCAAAGGTCAATGAATTGCTGAAGAGGAGCTACCAGAACTGAAAAGAAACTTAATCTTCCACAACCTAATCAAACTGAAAACATACAATTGGGAACCCATATTCATTAGAGGAATGTACAAAGGACTAGGAGGGAAGAGCCAGACTGCACGTTTTGTGCTGGTGCCAGGATGGAAGATTCAGTTTTGGGACTGAAATTATTGGGTTTTGGGGATAATGTAGATAATGAGGATGCATGCAGAAACAAAGGTAGTGACTGCAAACATAAATCAACGGTATCCTCTGGGATGGGAAATTTCCTGTAACGCGCATCATTCTGTATCGTATGTTTCCAACAAATTGGCAGTATTATGGAAAAAGTGATGAATCCATTGGAATGTCTGAAGAAGCTCATCAAAAGGGTTCACTTTTTAGTCCTACTGGAAAAACACAAGGAGGGCATTGCACTGACCTTAAAAAAAAAAAAAAAAAAAGAATAAATATATAGAGACCCGTGCTCAACTTCTAAAAAAAGGAGGGAATGCTAGTGAACTTCATGGAGTTTAACACCTTTTACGTTTAAACTGGACAATACTGCATGGTGAGATTTAAGTTACTGTCTCCTTCATGGTTTTCTCCATAAAGGATAATTTATCTAAAAGTAATTGGATCCTCAGTACTCATTTAAGAAGGAAATCTTTATTGAATCTTTTGTCAATACATTGATCTTGCCAGTGGCTCAACACGAAAAATCTCAGCTCATTAGCAGTCACTCGGAGGCATTCTAAAACAGGCGTTTCCAGTATAAAACATGCCTTTCATCACCAATCTTTATTGCTCAGATGGGTTTTGAGGGTGTTGATTACTTTTGGATAAATTTCCCTCTATGCAATAAATCACAGAAGTGAAAGCAATTTAAATCTTGCAATGTGAGCATTTCCCTATTTTATGCTTTCCATCCACCTAAACTTGTTCTGAAATAAATGTTATTTACAATTGTGTAAATAGGTCTGGGCCTTTTTTTTTGTCTTTTTCAAAAGTTAAGTGCATGAGAAAGGTTTGGTAGACGGAGACAATAAGCCAGTCTTTAATCTTCCATCTGGAAATAATTTTCTGACACTCCCCAGCAGCAGAGCTGTCCATGGGGGAAGAATCAAGGTGACGGACCCTTGTCCCTGTCCTATGGAGAGCCCCACCTACAACATAAACATCCAATAGTTCATATTGAAAAGCCCAGCGAGAGGCAAAGTTGCCTGGATAAAATTATGCAGGTTACTTTTCACCCAGATATTCGGCGATACTTAACCGGGTAAAAGGGCTGCTGAATATGCTAGGATAAAGTCCCCCCCCTGATAAAGCTATTCAAGCAACTTTGCCACTCACTGGGCTTTTGAATATTGAAAAAAAGGAAAAGGAGCAACACCAGTGGCACTTTGGCTTCTCCTCCCTTCCCCTTGCAAGATTTATAAAAGCAGAGGGGCCAGTGACACCCAATTCCCCCTCCCTTCTGCTTCCCCCAAGCTAAAGAAAAGTAGTGAGCGGTGCAGCAGCGGCGCTGCTCCAGTCCCCTGAGAGGGGAGGGTTCAGAAGTCAACTGACAGGGAAGGAAGCCAATCCCTGTGCAGTGCTGAGTCCAGAATGGGGATGGGTGGGTTTATTCACCCCAGAGTGCAATGATAAGTGAATATTAAGTACAGGGAGCTGTCAGAAAACCCACCGGGGTCTGTGAATATTTTTTGGAGGTGGGGATGGTGGAATTTGGCCCACAAAATGATTTAGATAAGGGATGGAGGGGGTTGTGGTGTCCCTGGACTGCCACTTTTCTTTAGCTTGGGGGGAGGGGGGGGGGGGGGCAGGCTCAGGTGCCGCTCAGGCCCTTGCTTTTTTTTTTTTGTCTTGTGGTTGGGAGGGAGGGTGAATTGGGGGCCCTGCTTTTTTTCTCAGCCCTATCTGGATAATGTTAGGACAGCTATTTGTCTGTCCAGAGATACCCAAATATCTTTGTCTGGGTGGCGCCGAATATCAGCACTGCCCAGACAAAGAGAAACTGCATCCCGGGAAAATTCCCAGCGTCACTTCTTTCTACCTGGCTAAATTTTGTGTGGGTAACAATTTAACTGAGAGGTTTGGGCGGGCGGGAACACATCTTGGGTTTTGTCTTTGAATATTGACCTAATACACTTAGTAATGGCGCAGTAACATACTCATGATAGCAGATAAAGACCAAGTTGTCCATCCAGTCTGCCAAGCAAACTGCTTTTGGTTGTAACTGCCGCTCCTTGCAGGTTACCTCCATGCCTTCTGTTAGGGGTAGTAACCTCCTGCCACTCCTTGCAGGTTACCTCCATGCCTTCTGTTAGGGGCAGTAACCTCCTGCCGCTCCTTGCGGTTACCCCCATGCACCCTTTCCTTCATTTCCAACTTCTAGCCTCTAGGAATCCGCAATGTTTACCCCATGCTTTTTTTAATTCATTTACTTTTTTCATCCTCACCACCTCCTCCGGAGGGGCACTCCAGGCATCCACCATCCTCTGCGTGAAGAAATATTTCCTGAAGTTGGTCCTGAGCCATCCCTCCATGGAGTTTCATTTCGTGACCCCTAGTTCTACTGTTTCCTTTCCATTGGAAAAGGTTCAAAGTTCGTGCATCATTAAAACCTCTCAGGTATCTGAAGGTCTGTATCCTATCTCCCCTGCACCTCTTCTCTTCCAAGGTATACATATTTAGGTCCCACAGCTTCTCCCTCACACCATTTTGGTCACCCTTCTCTGGACTCTCTCTATCCTTTTTTAAATAGTATCTCAGGAACTGAACACAGTACTCTAAGTGAGGCCTCATCAAGGACCCGTACAAGGACATTAGCACCTCATTTTTCTTCCTGGTTCTTCCTCTCTTTATGCAGCCCAGTATCCCTCTGGCCTTAGCCATCACCTTGTCATATTGCTTTGCTGCCGTTAGATCACCAAACACCATTATTCTCCTGGTCTGTGCACATTAGTCTTTCACTTCACCATCTTATACAGCTCTTTTGGATCACTGCACCCCAGATGCACGACTCTATACTTCTTGGCATTGACTCCCAGCTGCCAATGCTTAGACCACTCTTCAAGCTTTCTTAAATTGCTTTTCATCCTCTTTATTCCATCCTCTCTTACAGATCTTAGTATTATTTGCAAAAAGACAAACTTTCCCTTCTTTTCCAATCTATCCCAGATATTGAACAGAACCAGTCCCAAAACTAATCCTTGGCAATTCTCTCTCTTCAGAGAAAGTTCCATTTATCATTGCACGCTGTCTCCTGTCGGTCAACCAGTTTGTTGGCACCCATTCCCAAGTTTCTCATTTTATTCATGAGCCTAATTTTATTCATGACCTGTTGCAGGTTTGCTCAAGATTGTCGAAAACACGTGCTAAAACCTTGATCGAATTGCCAGGGTAAAAGTCTTTAAAGACTGTTTCCTGATTCGGGGTGCCAGGATGATGCACAGCTAAAACTGGCCCTAGACCATATCAGGCAAAGTAAACCAAAACTTTAAAAAGAGAGTCAGTCTCACGTGCAATAATGGTATACTCTGGGGAGAAAGTTAAGCTCAAACTGTGCTCCACTAAATGATTAAGTCTAAACTATCATAAATATGCTAGCAAATAAATCAAAAGAAGACTTTAAGAGGCTTAGGGATAGAAAGATGGGTGTAGATTTTAAAAGGTGCGCATCCCTGTGCGTGCGCTTCCCGGCATGCGCACATGGATGCGCCGATTTTATAACATGCACATGCCGGCGCGTGCATATTATAAAATTGGTGGGCCACATGCACATGCTGGAGGTGTGTGCAGGGGGGCCTAATTTTTAAAAAGTACGTGCGGCGACGAGATCGGGCCTCTCCGAGTTCCTTCCTAGTCCTTAATTAAGGAGCGGACTGGGAAGGAACTTTCCAACCCACCTACCCCTTTCCCTCTCCTCTCTGCCCCCTATCCCTATCCTTATCCTATATAACCCCCGATTTATTTTACCTTTTGCTCCTCTTCCGGAGGATAAGTTATCTGGCTAAGTAGGGCCGCTCCGATCCACTCACTGCCCACCCACAATTTAGCCGGTGAACCATTCCAGTGGTCTGAATATGAATTAACTCTCAACCAAAGAGAAACCTTTCAAGTAATGTAACAGTGGTTTAACCCTCAGAAAAAAAGAAGAAAAGGAAGTCAGAATACCTCACGACAAGGTGCTTCAACAAAACCATCCTACCCGTCGAGGTAGTTTTGGGCAGGAGAAAACCTCAAGCACCAAAACCAACCCACTCAAGAGACCTTCTCCTAACTCTTTGCAGCCCATTAAACCTATCCATTCCTCTTCTGTTTGTCCTACTCAAAGTATGATCTGCAAACAACAAAGTTCATCTCATCCTGGACCTAACTGAAGAATTTAAACTTCACATCCTGTCTCACAGAGACATGGATAGGAAAAAGTTAATACTGTCACCCTCTTGGTGGGAAAGGTGCTATCATCTTTCATCATTCCCTGGCCCTTGATTATGTTGCAACCAAACAGGAAAATCTTACCGCCTTGTACGGAAATTCCAAGGTAATGAGGGACCTAAACTTGCCCTACCCTATCACCAACCAGATAATCAACCTTTCTTAAAATCTCCAAACTTCCATGTGATCTTTCAATTACTACCCACAAGCTCCTTGTATTAGGAGACTTCAGCTAAATGAGTGTGTTGTTATGATGTAAATTATTTTGAATATGTTTTAATATGAATGTAACATTATGAACTGCCCCAAGCAATCTTCTTTGTAGGGTGCAGTATATAAAGCTTTTAAATAAATAAATAAAAAATAAATATCATGTAGAAGTCCCTTCCAAATGTATCGCTCGTCAGCTCCCAATGCATCATGGACAATCTCGGCCTCATTCAGCTAATCAAAGTTGCCACTTACCAGAGTGGACATCCTCTGGACTTGATATTCCAATCCCCCTGCTTTAATGTAAACCATAATATAATAATGGTGGACCTGTCTCCTGGTCAGACCACTACCTAGTTTGGGCCACATATCCAATCTCAAAACCTCCCAGTCATGTCCCTGTACTCAAACTCTCCACCAGAAACATGACTGCTGCTATGAGTAACAGTATAAGCAAGCTCCCTAACATATCAGCAACACCAATCATTTTAGAACTCACAGAATGTTGCGAACGACGTGAGTGTGAGCCCCTCATGCTGTGGCACAATTGGCGCATCCTCGTGGGCTGGGCCCTAAGGTTTGCTCCGACAGCGGGTGAGTGAGTCTCAGTATGGGCCTCGCTATGACAGAGTCCAAGAGGCTATGGCAGAAGCAGAAGGCTTGACATAGGCAATGCTGTGGCTGAAGACTGAAGTCAAGCAAGCCTGAAGACTGGAGTGTAACTAGGCTGAAGACAAGAAACCAGGTGACGTCTTGCTGAGGCAACAAAGAGATGTCAGACGAGCCCTTTTAAAGGGCAGAAGATTGTGATGTTATCTGAGGGCGCCGCAGGTTTTCCCGCTGTGGGCCCTTTAAGACGGCTGACTTTGGATGCACGTGTGCCTAGGAGAAAGTCCAGGGATGGTGAGCATGGTGGCATCCCTCCACATGTGCAGTTCGGCAGCATCTCATTGCGGCCAGACCCGAACTCAGGAAGGTGAGTGTAGCCACTCGCGTCCAGCGAGTAGCAAAATGTAACACAGAAATCCCACTCTAGCAATGGCATGATGAATTCACCTCGGCCACTGAGACCCTAAACCCCTCCAGACAAACCCAGTCCTATCAAATCTCCAAGGGACTCCCCCTGGTTCAATAAAAATCCTCTTCTTCTCCTAAAATAATCCCAACAATCTGAATGAAAATGGTGAAAACAAAAAGATACCAACTTACACATCCGCAAGGAACACACACAAAAAATATAAGACAGCCATCTGATTGGCAAAAAAAGGCTCCATTTCCCCAAAAAACAAACAAACTATTATGGGTAGGGAAAGGACAGTGCAAAGAAGACCTGACATGTTTAACCTATAAGGATACGCCTTTACCAATCTTGTCTAAAGCCAGATATTTGGGCATTGTATTAGATTCGGAGTTGACATTGAAGTCTCATGTATTGCATTTAGCAAAGGTGGCATTTTATAAGTTGAAAATATTGTGTCCTTTTAAATTTTTACTGGCTAGTGACCTGTTTAAAACTACATTGCAAATACTGGTGCTCAGGCATTACAATTAGTCCAGCATGCTGCCGCATGTGTTTTAAACAGCATTAGTACATGGGATCATATTACTCCCGTATTGTGCAGAATACATTGGCTCCCAGTTAAATGGTGGGCCCATTTTAAAATCCATGTTATTATACACACGCTCTTATTTTCAGGAAAAAAAGAAGGCGTACCATGCCGAAAAGTTACAGTGGTATGCTCTCATTTGTTCATTAACGTCGTCAGGAACACAGTTGTTATTCGTTCTTGTGATACGAGATTTTAGATTAAAGCACTCTTGTGACCGAGCTGTTTTGTACATAAGCCCCAGTCTCTGGAATCTTTTGCTTGTGGAAGTTAGGACTGAGAACGACCTGAAGATTTTTAAGAAAACGGTAAATGCTTTTTATTATAACAAAGCTTTTTGCTCATTTTCTGGTTGTTTTAGGAAGTTAAGTACATTTGAAGTTTTTATTACCTTGATTTTTTTGTGTTCTATGTAAAATGTTTTAGTCTTGTATTTGTGATCTTTGTTAATTCGGTATGTTATTTTATTGTTATCCATTATGGACAAGATTCTTGAGGTAGTGGAATGCAGGAAGTTTTAAATAAATTAATAAAAAACAAGTAATCACACAGGGAAACTTTGTCAACTAATTTGGAAACTCTTCATTCATCACTAATCTCAATGACTGTCTTACGGCAGTAGCTCAATGACTTACCAACCATAAACTCAAACTAAACCCCTCCAGATTGGAACTCCTTTAGCTAAGGCAAAAAGGTTATCTCCTGATATCTCTACTTTCCCTGTCAAATCTCCCTTACAATCTAATGAGTAATGGGTGAATTATAAAAGCGTTGCTTGTGTTAAAAAAACCTATATGTGCGAGTATATGGGCCATGCATGAGCAATGTGTATTTTAAAAACCGCAAATTATGTGCATGCAGTTTGGGGTGTGTGAGCTGGAGCATGTTAGGGATGTTCCGAGGCAGGGCCAAAATTTACGTATGTAAATCCTTATTTTAAATCCGGTGGCCACAGTGTGCGGTGGGCTGTTAATTCCAGTAACTGCTTAAAATTAGGAACACACATACATGCAGTAGGCATATTTTAAATCATACGCTCACAACTGCGTGCACAATTTAAGATTCCAGCGTATGGGTGCCCCCACGCTTGTTTTAAACATACCATCCCTATTTTCAAAGGGATTTTGTGTCTAAAAATACTTTGTATACATGTACATTCAATGTACATGTATACAAGTGATTTTAAAAATAGGCTGAGTACGTGCGTACTCACATGTTTGCCCAGAAAAGCACGTGCAAACAAAGCAGACGTTTGGAGAACGTTGAGGCGTGATTTAAATGTTCACGTGAACGTCATCAAGAATGTGCAGATGCTTTTAGACCTGTTATTTAACACACCGTTTCAAGCTGCCATTTATTTATTTATTTAAAAATTGTATATACCATGCCCTACAAGAAGATTGCTTGGAGCAGGTCACAAAGTAACATTAATATTAAAACATTTTCAAAATAATTAACATAAAATGACACAATCATATAAAACAAAAGATCAATAAACTGTGAGAATCACTCAATTAAACAACATTGGGGGTGGGGTGGGGTGGGGGTAGGGTCTGGTACCTTGGACTGCCCAAGTCTAGTGCTTCTGTGCAGAGGTATGCAGTCACCACTGACAGTGTCTTCAGAAGCCACCGACACAGAAGACAGTGGAAAGGGTGATAGCTGCAGGAGGGCTCCAGAAGCAAGAGGGAATTCCTGAGAGCTGATGTTCGGGAGGCCAGAGGATGAAGGCCTAGCAGCACCGGAGTGCCTCTCCTCTTCAGATGGTGTGCAAAATGAGTCCATCTCTATGTCAGCAGAGGGAGATGGCTCAACCTGCTTCACCAGAGAGGGGGGGAGCCTTCTTCTTGGGTGGTGGAGGCACTGGCAGAGGAGATATCATAGGGGGTGATGAACACACAGGGAGAGTCTCCAACTGGGCTGGTGAAGGAACAAAGCATGGTTGTGGTGGTGCCAATGCAGGGAGGCGGCATCTGGGGCCCTGTGGCTGCCAGGGAACCTTCCATGCTGGCTGCAGCTGGCATTAAGGCATTTGCTGAAGTATCTCCCTCCAGACAGAAGTAATGGACTTCCCTCCTATAGCATCCTGCATCTCCTGTCTTACACCAAGCAGCCCTTCCTTGAGGTCATTCCTTATACCTGCAAGCAGGTCTGTCACTCTATCATTTTGGCCCAGAATGCAGCTGAGTGAAACTCATCTCTTTATCAGCTCTTGGAGAAAAGCTGGCCCCTTCCCTTTCCCCCTCAACAACATCTTCTCCCCAGGCATCAGGATTATGTGCTTTGCTAAAGGTGGGGAAGGGCACGTCCTCCAATGAAATCTGGATATGCCCCTCATTTCTTGCCACATCCCTCTCGTGCTCTTCTGGAACTGCTGCAGTTCTCGCTCTGTGCCTCTGGACTGGCTGGCAAAACGTATGGTCGCCACCTAGGCTTCCCAGCCACTGGATCCCGGGCCTTCAGATCCATGTTGTATGTCATGCCTTGCAAGAAGATAAATTACACAAACTGTCTCTACTGATTCTATCTGATCTTAAATCTTCTCATTCTGTAGACAGTGGGGTAGATTTTTAAAGAAGCACGTGGGGTACATTTGTGCGTGCTACTTATACTACCTAAATATACTCATCAAATAAATACTGTGTAAACACCATTGTTTTCAGTTTTTATTTTATTTCTCCCGGAAATTTGTTAGTGTTTATTACAATAAGAATAAAAATAGGAGAAATCAATAAAATAAAATGAATTCATTTTTCCATATAAATACAATTATTGTAATAAACAATGTTACATTTCCAGGAAAAATAAAATAAAAACTGAAAACGAAGGACCCTATCCATGTGTAATAGACCAGAATGCTTGTTTGCAGAGCGTCTCCTTTGCTGTTTGTAATCTTAGTGTTAATTTTGTTGGGATGGGAAGCAGCTGCGGAAACTGATAATTCTGACCTTTCTTCAGGTGATTGACCTCATAGTGAATTCTATGGTGAATTGGGCTGGTGAATTCTATGTATTCACCAGCCCAAGACAAGATAATCTCTTTGCTGTACACAACCCTGATTCCAACATTAAACCCCATCATTTATAGCTTGAGGAACCAAGAAATTAAAAGTACAGTAAGAAAAATTAGAAGCAAAACAAGAATGTTGGTAAATTAAATAGATATAACTTATAAAGAATCTATTGCAAACACACTAAAAACCTGGGACAATCACCTTCCAAAGATAACACAGCTACTATCTCAAATGTCCCTCAACCTCAACCACAACAAAACTGAAATACTTTACATCAACAAGACCATCTCAACTCTCAAAGACAACAACCCACCACCTACAATAGATAACAGAATAACCTCCTCAGCCAGAGATCTAGGTGTACTCATTGACAATGAACTCAACATGAAGAATCATATCAAATCAATAATAAAGGATGGATTCTTCAAACTACAAATACTCAAAAAAATCAAACCACTTCTCTATGCCCACAACTACAGAACAATGCTCCAAGCCGTCTTTTCTCCAAACTCGACTATTGTAATGCCCTACTCCTGGGCCTCCCATCCATCACCCTCAGACCACTTCAACTGCTCCAAAACCATATTTCAGCAATCCTCTCCTCAACTCACCATACCCCTCAAACCACACTCCTCAGCAAGACCTACCAGATCTGCCTACAGAGACTCCCTCCAGGTACCCCCAAAAAAATCCGCTATACACAATGCCATTGATAAACGAGCGCTATCAACTGCCGGCCCGCATCACTGGAATTCTCTCCCGCCAGATCTCCGCCAGGAACATTGTCACATCACATTCAGAAAAAAATTAAAAACTTGGCTGTTCGCCCAAGCATATCCCTGAAGAAGCCTCATAGTCACCCACACGGTCCTACACCCCACGGTTGCGTCCTCTTTCCGCCGCCCAAAGGAACTGTTTTTCTGCTAACTGCGCTTTCATATAACTTGCCTAATTGACTACACTGTGTAAATTGTATATAATTGTGTACATTGTATATAATTCCTACCATGTAAGCCATTACTCTATGCTTACATGCTCTGCTCTCCGGTTAGAAATTGTTAACCTATCTTTTTTCTAACAGCCCAGTTCCACACTCCCTGTTGTAATGTAACTTTCGCTTTCAATGTTAACTGGTTTACCCCCCTAGTTTATTGTAAACCGGTACGATAAGACCTGGTCTTGAGCATCGGCATATTAAAAGAATTTAAATAAATAAAATAAAATAGTCTGAAGGGTTACTTTGTGTGTGTGTCCTCCTCCATTATTAGAAGTGCAGGTGGCTGAGAGGACAAGGTAATGGTTAACATTTAGAAATCCCAGATAGCGTACAGCTGGGAGCTTTCATGAGAAAGCCATTTTGCCTACATATCTGGTAGAAGACAGAGGCCCAGAGGGAACCGCTGTACTAATAAGCTTACATCCATTGGAATGTGCAGTTTCCGGAGATGTTAGTGCTGGCAAGTCGAAGAAGCAATTTTTGGTTGGAAACTGAGATGAATGTGGTAGATTGCTGGCTCTTTCCTGGGAGGAGAACCAGAATATACCAGGGAGAAGGTGAGGATGTGGCCACCAGCTGAACTTCAGGTAGGCCATCATCACCTTGGGGTAAGACTGAATTCATGCCCTATTACTTTCATTGACATTACTAGCTTTAGAGAGATAGAGATCGATGATTAGAACTTGATGCAGACAGCTTCTGTAGAAAAGAGAGCATATATGACCGCTTTTCCTGACATGATGGAATTTATTGACGTGCACTGCCTATTGGGGGTTTGGATATTACAAAGGAATTTATCTATTGATACTGTAACTGTACCCCTATTCATAGTGTGGCTGTCTGTCTCTCTCACACACACACATATATACACACACATACAATGTGTGCTGTGTGCACTCAATGCTAACTCCTTTTCCAATCCACACACATAAAAACTGTTAAACACTAACAGAAACAAAAGGACCGTCAGCTTGGTAAGACTCTTCTCTTCAGTCTGTTAATATGCTCACCACACTGGTGTCCAGACAGAGAAAGACAACAAAATCTCTAACACTGCTACAATCTTCACACTCTTACCTTGACCTTCTCTCCCCAGTGAAAATAAAAATAAAAAATAGCAACAGTGCCACTCCCTCTGTCTTTCTGGAACAGTGAGTGAGACCACTACATCATAGAGAAGATCAGAAGCAGCCCTTTACCAGTGCCAAATCCAAAAGTTTCTAGTTTATTTTTAAACTTTGAGAAGATTTCTCTAAACATGGGGTTAACTTGCATGGAGCAGCAAATACTACCATAAGAAGCTTGCTGGGCAGAGTGGATGGACCATTTGGTCGTTTTCTGCCGTCATTACTATGTTACTAATTTGTTGGATTTAAAATTTATTGCATTTAAAATTTAAAAGTTTTTGGGTACTTGCCAGGTTCTTATGGCCTGGATTGGCCACTGTTGGAAACAGGATGCTGGGCTTGATGGACCCTTGCTCTGACCCAGCATGGCATGTTCTTATGTTCTTAAGAAAGGCTGGAGGGCCTGGAGGTTTGCGTGAGTGATTTAGAAAATGCATATACCGATTATAGGAGAACGATAGATAGCTTAGAGAGATCATTACAATCTCTTGAAGAAAAGGCGGAAGCTCTTGAGAATCGCAGCAGACGAAATAATATACGAATAGTGGGCCTTCCGGAGAAGTCGGGAGGGGAGCGACGCAGTAACTTTTATTGCGAAATGGCTTCCTGATCTCCTGGGCCTCACGACGAAGCATGATCGGCTTAAAGTAGACAGAGCCCACAGAACACTTGCTCCACAGCCGGGTCCCCAGGGTAAGCCCTGTGCTAGTGTGGTGCATTTACATAATTTCACCGACAAGCAGAGGATATGTTCTTATGATATTGGAATCGGCAAGTAGAAAGAAAGAATTATTCCATCAAGGGAAGCGCATATTCATTTCCCCCCATTTTTCCACGGAATGCAGAGGTTACGCCAGCGTTATGGGGAAGTAAAACGCCATTTACGGGAGCACCAGCTGCCATATTATATGCAGAATCCTGCAAAACGTCAGATCGTGATGAATGGTGAACACCGGCTTTTCCAAGCACCCTCTGCGGTGTCGTATTTTCTTAAGACATTTGAATCTCCAATCAATGATTCTCCCGGTTGAGACATTATTTCTGCAGATGGACTTATTGAGATGGGGGGGGGGGGGGGCCTGAATAACAAGTTACCAGCTGACGAAGAGGTTGCTTACTAGTTTTTTCTTTTTAATTTTTATTTGTTTTTCTCTGTTTTAGCAGAGTTTTTCATTTATGACGCATGGTTGAGTACGTATGTTCCTGGTGCCGTTGTCTAGGTATTTCAGCTTTTTGAAAACTGTCTTACGGGGAGAGATCATCTCTTTCACTAATTATATTAAGAAATAGCAACGTGCCCAACAATTTGTTTTATTGCAGAAAATTAAAGACCTTGAGCTTAAACATAAATTTGACTGTTCCCCTAAAACGTATAAACAGCTACAGTCCATTTTTTGAATGAAGTTCTTTTTGCTAAAATAGCCTCTTTCATCTAATCTTTTACCATACCAGAAGGCCAGCTTTCAGCCTTTTTTAATGCATGGAATACATCTATTCTGGGCTTCTAGTTGTAATTACTGCTGAACTTGCAGTCTGCCAGACTAACCAAGCTTGTAACCAATTATATCAATGCAGCTTGCCAAACAGATCTTGCTATGAGCGCTTGCATTTCAGCTAAGACTTTTAATTCTAGTTATTATTTAACTTGCAGGCCTTCCAGACAGATTAAATTATTAATTCTTCTGCAATCATAAGAACATAAGAAATTGCCATGCTGGGTCAGACCAAGGGTCCATCAAGCCCAGCATCCTGTTTCCAACAGTAGCCAATCCAGGCCATAAGAACCTGGCAAGTTCCCAAAACTAAGTCTATTCCATGTTACCGTTGCTAGTAAAAGCAGTGGTTATTATCTAAGTCAACTTAATTAATAGCAGGTAATGGACTTCTCCTCCAAGAACTTATCCAAGCCTTTTTTGAACCCAGCTACACTAACTGCACTAACCACATCCTCTGACAACAAATTCCAGAGCTTTATTGTGCGTTGAGTGAAAAATAATTTTCTCTGATTAGTCTTAAATGTGCTACTTGCTAACTTCATGGAATGCCCCCTAGTCCTTCTATTATTCGAACGTGTAAATAACCAGTTCACATCTACTTGCTCATTATCTTAAAGACCTCTATCATATCCCCCCTCAGCCGTCTCTTCTCCAAGCTGAACAGCCCTAACCTCTTCAGCCTTTCCTCATAGGGGAGCTGTTCCATCCCCTTTATCATTTTGGTTGCCCTTCTCTGTACCTTCTCCATCGCAACTATATCTTTTTTGAGATGTGGCGACCATTTTTGCAACTAAAAATCTTCTGTGATTATCCCATACCTTTTCGTATTTTAGTATCCACCACCCACTCTGGTAGGGCATTACATGCATCTACCACCTTTCCATGAAAATATATATCCTGATATTAGTCCTAAGATTACTGCATGAGAGCCATATATTATGACCCCTTCCTTTTCACTGAAAAAGATTGACTTCTTCTGCATCATTAATACCTTTATTATATTTCCTTGTCTCTCCGTTCCTACACATATTTTGATCCTTAATTCTCATAGCAGGGTGCTTCTGGTACAAACTCTGTACCATTTTAGCAAATTGTTAAATGTTTCAATGTAAACCGCCAACGAGGCGACAGTTTCTTCCTTGTAAACTGGTGTGATATGTATACTTTACAGGAACATCGGTATATAAAAATAAGAAATAAATAAATAAATAAATAAACAAACAAACCCTTCTCTGGACCACATCCGCTCTGTCTATATCCTTCTGGAAGTATATCCTCCAGAAATGAACACAGTACTCGAGGTGAGGTATCACCAATGATATGGAAAATGGCACAATCATCTTCTTTTTTTTAACTAGTTGTGCCTTTCCCTGTGCATAATGGCACCCCCTCCAATTCTGGCCACCACCTTGTCATACTGTTTTACTACCTTGTCATCGTGAGATATAAACCCCTTGAGGATTCTTCCCTGCATGATGGACATCAATATCTCATACCCTATCACATTTGTGTGTCCTTTTAGACTGTATTACTTCATAAAACCTATTGTAGAGAGCCTTTTTTTTTTATATAAGTTAACATGGTTCACCCTCTGATCCAAGCTGGTTACCCCTCTGAGAGGAGTTTGCCAGTCTTTGGAGTCCATTTAGCCTCAGACACCAATTGAAAAAAACATTAGATTTGTATTATGAATAAGCAATTGGAACCTCAGGCACTGCTGAACTGCCTTCAGCTGCAGAACTTGCTGATCGGTTCTGTGATATCTGCCTGCCAATGAATTCTTTCTATGGCTTACTCTCTCTCTCTCTCAGTCCAAATGAAAAAGGAAGAATAAAGGAAACGTAATGAGAGAGAATGAAAGTGACAAGAAAGGAGTGCATGAAGGGGCACAGAGAGTGAGCGACGCTCTCGAGTCACAGAGCTTTTCTGAGCCCTGTCATCTGCCGTAGGCTCTGGGCTTCCATTGTCTCACCTTAGACAAAACCAAAAGAAGTTTTGTGGCCAGGCCTTTAGAGCTGCCAGAGCTCGCACCTTAGGGGGCCGTTAAGGACTGAATGTCCATCTGACAGCACTGCACAGGCCCAACGTGATATCAATAAGACCCGACATGCCAGCTCTGCAGTGTTACTCATGTGGAAGCCAGGACTTGAATATTAAAACCCCGGGGCAGGGGAGGAAGGAGGAAGGCGTAAGGGAGGAAGGATGCTTTAGTGAGTCTCGGGGCAAGACAGAATCTAATGATAAAATTTATTCCCAGCTCGAGAGATCAAAGGCCATTTGCTTCTTTCTTTATTCCAGTTTTGACATGAACACCCCCTAAGGAGTTTAAATGGACAAATTCTTGATCGGAATTAAACTGGGTTCTCCTGAACTTTTCAGAACAGTTCCAACCCCTTGTTGCCCAAGTGATTAGAATATGCACTTCTAGAGAAGAGGCATGGCTGTGTCAGGCAGCATCCAAACAGTTCTGCTTGAAAAGATGTATGATGATCTTCATGAAAGAAAGAGAAAACTGAAGATTCTAGGTCACATTTTCAAGAGCTTTGCTGCACGCAGAAGATAGAGTTCTGAAACAGTTTACACAGTGATTAACTGACAGTTTTATATATTAAAACATAAGAACATAAGAAATTGCCATGCTGGGTCAGACCAAGGGTCCATCAAGCCCAGCATCCTGTTTCCAACAGAGGCCAAACCAGGCCACAAGAACCTGGCAATTACCCAAACACTAAGAAGATCCCATGCTACTGATGCAATTAATAGCAGTGGCTATTCTCTAAGTAAACTTGATTAATAGCAGTTAATGGACTTCTCCTCCAAGAACTTATCGAAACCTTTTTTGAACTCAGCTACACTAACTGCACTAACCACAACCTCCAACAAAAAATTCCAGAGCTTAATTGTGCATTGAGTGAAAAAGAATTTTCTCCGATTAGTCTTAAATGTGCCACTTGCTAACTTCATGGAATGCCCCCTAGTCTTTCTATTATCCAAAAGCGTAAATAACCGATTCACATCTACTCATTCAAGACCTCTCATTATCTTATAGACCTCTATAATATTCCCCCTCAACCATCTCTTCTCCAAGCTGAACAGCCCTAATCTCTTCAGCCTTTCCTCATAGGGGAGCTGTTCCATCCCCTTTATCATTTTGGTTGCCCTTCTCTGTACCTTCTCCATCGCAACTATATCATTTTTGAGATGCGGCAACCAGAATTGTACACAGAATTCAAGGTGCGGTCTCACCATGGAGTGATACAGAGGCATTGACATTTTCCATTTTATTAACCATTCCCTTCCTAATAATTCCTAACATTCTGTTTGCTTTTTTGACTGCTGCAGCACACTGAGCCGACGATTTCAAAGTATTATCCACTATGATGCCTAGATCTTTTTCCTGGGTGGTAGCTCCTAATATGGAACCTAACATCGTGTAACTACAATAAGGGTTATTTTTCCCTATATGCAACACCTTGCACTTGTCCACATTAAACTTATCTGCCATTTGGATGCCCAATCTTCCAGTCTTGCAAGGTCCTCCTGTAATGTATCACAATCCGCTTGTGATTTAACTACCCTGAATAATTTTGTATCATCCGCAAATCTGATAACCTCACTCATCATATTCCTTTCCAGATCATTTATAAATATACTGAAAAGCACCAGTCCAAGTACAGATCCCTGAGGCACTCCACTGTTTACCCTTTTCCACTGAGAAAATTGACCATTTAATCCTTCATAGCTTGATTATACCTATATTGTGATTGCTGATCTTTAAGGGGGCAATTTTGAAACTACCCATGGACCTACAAGCTAATTTCAAAGGGAAAATCCCCACAGAGTTTCCATTTGAAAATTTGGTCTGGCAGGGAAAGCGGTAACTTTGTACCCCATACACGTTGCACAATCTTTGAAGCAGATACAATGTATCCATGTGAAAGTCCATATGAATTATTTCAGAATGAAATCTCTGTGCATAACGTCCTTCCTTAACCTAGCCCCAGCATTTTTTCCCCAGGGATTTGCACGTCGTTCGCCGCATGCGTACTTTTACCCATATTCGGCTAAATTTTAAAATGCCGGCATGCGTAATAACCTGTGGATACTTGTGTGGCCGGGCTGTGCGCACCATGGGGATTTTTAAAGGGCCCCGGCCATTAAGGGTATCTCCTGGTACGCGTTGAAGACCGGCTCGATTCAAAAAGGGCAGGCCAGGGGCGAGGTCTGGACAGGGCATGGGCGGGCCGGGACCCATTAGGTGGGTAGCAGATTTTATAACGTGCACACGTCGGTGCGCGCATGTTATAATATCAGCGCGTCGGTTTAATAACCTACGTTGTAGCGGGGAGGAGAATTTTCACTAGGATTTTTTTTAATGTTTTTATGCAGATTTCTCACTTTAGGATCTTCATTTAGAGGATAATTCTACAACTACGTACAGAAAATTTGCAGGTTTGCCAGCTATCAGGCCACTTACACAAATAAAGTGCACATTTATGAGTAAATCTTATGGACAATTCAATGGCATATACTGTAGCTATTTTCAAAAGCCTACTTATTCGATTAAAGTGCATTTACATGTATAAAACCCACTTTTACACATGCAAACGTTTTTTAAAATCATGCCTTAAATACATGGACATACATACACAAAGTTATACCTGCATGTATATTCTTTCTCCACCACAACGCCACCCTCTGGAATGTCTCTTGTAGCATACTATGGTATATTACATTTGCACGCATAACTCCTTTGAGATTGTGTCAATATGGGGTAAAATGTGCATACCCCAGTTATAAAACTTATCCTCCCTATAAAATACATTTTAATCAGGAGGAGTTGCCTAATGGTCAAGCAGCAAACTGAGAAAGAGGGAAGCCAGGGTTAAAATCCCGCTGACGATCCTTGTGATCTTGGGCAAATCACCTCACCTAAGGTAATTTAAAAGGCCTAGGTGCCTAACTTTAAAGGTCAGTAGCCTGGACTTTTGAATTAAAAAGTTTTCCTGGGCTCGGAACCTAAATTTAGGAACCTTAATTACAAGCTTTCTAAATTTACATTCCCCTAAAGAGCTGGTGGGGCCAGGAGCAGTAACAGGCCGGGGCTGAACGTAGGGACTCAGCACTGGGCACCTAAGCTAGGTTATCTCTCTTACCCGGCCTAACTGCCAGGCCCATTCAATAAAGTCCACGGGAGAGCCGGCGCTCCAAGGCGGAGGGGGGAAGGGAGATGTGCACAGAGCCACAAGGGGATATGTGCCACAGTCTCTGAAATAAAATTCCAGACACCAGGAAATGTTATTCCAATAACAGAAAAGTTTACTGTTATAAAAATTAACATAGTTGGCGGAGTCACGTGATGCAGTAAAACCGGTAAGCAGTTGGCTTGGGAGATGCCGCTCATCTCTTCTACAATCCTTCTTTATCTGCTGCGGAGTAGCTTACGCTACACTTGTTTTTTGCTGCCATAAGTGTCAAGAACTCCAGGAAACGATCTATACCCAAAATGTGGGCGGGCACGAGTCCGACTTATTTGTGCATCCCCCTGATTGATGCATGCGCCAGGCTTTTCAGATTCACTTTTAAACAAATAAATGACCAAATCTCTGTCTCCAGTTTCCCCCAACCACAACGTGATGAAATCTCTTTCTGCACACCGCAGCGTAATCAAACATCTCTCTATAGTCCATGTGCATTATTTTATCGTCTTCTGACCTAAACATTGCCTGGGAATGCCACCTCCTAATGTAGCTAAAAGTTAGGGATGTGCTTTCCTTTGAAACGAAACAGACAATGTCAGTGACATCGGCTACATTCTTTCATGTCGTTTTTAAAAAAGAAATGGTAGGGGGGGGGAAAAAAAAAGGCAGATTTTCATTTTTAATTTTCTATCGGTTTAATTGCGCTCTTGTTTCTGAAGAGCAAATACTGTTCCACAGCATGCGGGGGGAAAGCAGGTGAAGTTAGGTCACGCAAGGGGAAGCACGTGCAGAGTTATGATTTTTACATCACTCCGCTTCCTTTCCGATGTGCTCTTTTGTACCTGCACATTTTTCAAAGGAAAACTTTGCGGGAGTGTTCCCTTTTGAAAATAGGCTTGCAGGTGCTCGAGTACAAAGCACCCGCAGTGACTCCGAAAAGTGCCCTTCCTCCCCCGTCCCCCGCCTCCCCAGATAATTAAAGTTTCTTTACATGAGGCATCTGTCAAACCGGGCATCGGCATGCCTAAGAATGTTTCTTTTCTCACTCTCTTGGCAAAATGTTCCAGGCGAAGCAAAGTAGAGACTTGGGCTAGATGTGTTGAGTCTATCGCTGCAGCCTCTCCGCTGGGACTGGGAAATCATTGTTCTCTATTGTTTAAGAAATGGGATACCACAGTGACCCTTCAGTAAAAGCACGTTTCTAAGTTTTAAAATGGAAAATGAAGCAGGCTTGATGGGCGCTGGTACGAGAACTACAAGTTCCTCGCTTTCTTAGGCACTCAACAGTTTCACTGAATGTTTTAAAATAAATTAATCAATGCAGTAAATAAACCTAATGCTTAAAACTGAATTGACGTTAGGAGTTAGAGGACATGCAGCCATAAATAATGCTAGTTCAGTTCAAAAAGGGTCTTTAAGAAGGCCCAGAAGTCAGGACCCATGTCTTTTTAACTCTAGTTTTCTTTTCCTCTCCTCTTCCTCCTCCCAACCCATCCCCCGATAGCTTTCCCTCCCCAGTCGTCTGGCTACAGAACTCTTCCCTCCCCCCACCCCCACATCTTCCCCCCTCTGCTCCTTCCAGCTGGCTCTGGTCACTGTTGTTCGCAGGCAAAGCCAATACACCCTGGAAGGAGGTGGAAAAATGTGGACAAATTTCTGATTTGCAACACTCTGGGGACGGGTTTATTGTCATTGTTTGAGTACAAGTGTATAAATAAAGCAAGATGAAGATTCCAGGGTGAGGCCGATGAAAAGCATAAAACAAGAAATTTTATGGCCATAAGTGGCGTGGGTTAATGGTGATTTTTGAGGCACTGGACCATGGTAGTTACTTAGCTAAATGATTACTGTGAAACTGGGCAACAGGCTTATTTCTTAATTACTGTTACATATTATGTCAGGCTGACACTCCGAGGCGTGCTCTCGCAGTGGTAAAGTAAAGCTAAAGAAAATGACCAGGGCTTGCTTTTGAGCATGCGGGCTACAGAATGCTCACGGACAGCAAGGGGCTTTGGAAGCCCCATATTCTAGTTAACTCCACCACACCCGTGGACTGAAAAATAAAAAAAAGGGGCTCACTGTTAATTCAAGAAACAGCATGCGAAAACCAGCTTTAAATTGGACTAAGGTCTATATTTCGAGAGCAGGACCCAATCAGTTTTAGTTTTCTTCAGCCTGTACTCCCCATATTTCATCCGGACCTACCACCCAGTCAGCACGACGCAACAGACATATTTAATATCATTGATGCCAAAAAATTAGCAGGTATAAAATTCTGCAAGTGATTTGGCAAATGTAGGGCCGGATTCACTAAAGCTTTTCTCCTATTCTGTGTCTATGGGAAAAATGTTGAGTGAATCAGGCCCATGGTGGGTAAGCATTATTTAAAATAGCAACTCACGTGCATAAATACTGGTCCTATCTAGCAACACCCCTGGACAGCCCTATTTTTACGCGCATATATGTGAGCATGCAAGTTATAAAATAGTTGCATCCCTGGGTACAGGCCAACACAGATGTGCAAATATGTGCACATGTGCTGGTTTGGAAGTTACCATCAGATATGCATAAACTTTCCAAAATTCACTTGTAAGTGTAATAAGACAATAGCTTTATAATAAAGACCATCACACTAGTAAGATTTGAATTTTAGAAATGATCTTTGCAGCTTAATTGCCCCAAGCATGTTTATTCATCCGCTTGTACACCATCATGTCTCTAGTATCTACTGTGTACTTTTCTGTGGTATTTTAGAAGAAACTATTTCATGATGTTAGCACAAAATACATGTGCTCAAACTACATAGAAGTGAATTTTGTGGCTGACATGAATGCCTCATAGTAACTACTATCTTGCTGTAGAACACAAAAAAAATATATTGATGTTTCAAAAATGTGTAGTTTGAACAATAGTTTTAATTTAATTTTAACTGAATAGAGTAATATAGCCAGTGCTGGATATAATAGGAAGAAGAGACGTAACTAAGAGGGCACTGGAAGATTTCCACATCCTTCAACATGACTGATTTCTTGTATGTAATTTATAAAATAAATGGGCTCGTTTTTAAGGATTTTTCTCACATTTATGCCCATGGTGGGGTAAAAACATAACTTTTTCCTAGTCTGGCCCCAGGTATCCCATTCCTGATTTTAATATACCGTGTGGCACAGGAAGCACGTGACTTCAGCAGCTTCCACTCTATAGTGGAATAGAATAACGGCAGCAAAGTAATTTGGGAGATTTTTGGTGGCTTCAATGGATCTGTTCCCAGTTGTGTGCTGACAGAACATTTTCCCTTCTCAGCTTTTTAAAAGCACTTTTATAAAAGGTGAAATCCGAAAGCAAACAAATCACCGAAGAACAGCAAGGCTATTAAAGATGCACAAAGACCAGCTCGGATCAACGGACCGGAGGGCTGCAAAACTCTGCTTTACAGGATATTTTTTTTTTCCATGAGCTTAAATTCATAGCAGGGACTGAGAAACCCCTGGAGTGTCATAGACTTTTCCAACAAGCAGCACAAACAGTCCCTGCCTAATGCATGTCACAATGTTATGACTTGACCCTCAGACCGAGCCGATGGCTCAGATCTATACATTTTCCTCTGTTTATCCCCATGTGATTGGTGGGCCAGTATTCTCTGTACGTAAAAAGAGAGGCAGGAAGTTCATTTCAGAAAAAGAATGACCATTGTAGGATATTAGAAGGGCAACATTTATTGTCTCTTACTGTGTTTTGTCTTTTTTTTAAATTTTTTGGCAGTAACTAACTTTGTCTCCAGGAGTTTTTCTTCTGCTTCTAAGAGTCTGCTGTAATAGAAAACTCATTATTTAATAGAAAAAATTATTACCCCTTCACTCATTTAGGGGTAGATTTTCAGACGAGCGCGAACAGCCTACTTTTGTTTGCGCTCCAGGCGCAAACAAAAGTACGCTGGATTTTAGTAGATACGCGCGGAGCCGCGCGTATCCACTAAAATCCTGGATTGGCGCGCGCAAGGCTATCGATTTTGTATAGCCTGCGCGCGCCGAGCCGCGCTGCCTCCCCCCGTTCCCTCCAAGGCCGCTCCGAAATCGGAGCGGCCTTGGAGGGAACTTTCCTTTGCCCTCCCCTCACCTTCCCCTCCCTTCCCCTACCTAACCCACCCGCCCGGCCCTGTCTACACCCCCCCCCTTACCTTTGTCGGGGGATTTACGCCTCCCGGAGGGAGACGTAAATCCCCGCGCGCCAGCGGGCCTGCTGCGCGCCGGGCCGCGACCTGGGGGCGGGTACGGAGGGCGCGGCCACGCCCCCGGGCCGTAGCCACGCCCCGTACCCGCCCCCAAAACGCTGCCGACACGCCCCCGGAACGCCGCGACGACCGGGCCCGCCCCCCGACACGCCCCCGACACGCCCCCCTCCGAGAACCCCGGGACTTACGCGAGTCCCGGGGCTCTGCGCGCGCCGGGAGGCCTATGTAAAATAGGCTTCCCGGCGCGCAGGGCCCTGCTCGCCTAAATCCGCCCGGTTTTGGGCGGATTTAGGCGAGCAGGGCTCTGAAAATCTACCCCTTAGTCTTTATCATATTTTTCCCATCTAAAATGCTTTACCTTGAGCTAGCAGTGAAAAGGCTCGAGCTAAATACAACTAAATAACGGAGTAAATCTTGGAGCATTTTAGTTGCATGAAACAGAGCATCGTAAGACTCTGTTTCCTATCCCTTCCCTGTCTGCACAACTGTAATTATTCTTAAATTGTGCAACTCTGTTAGTGACCCCACTGGCTGCTGTCCCAACACGGGGCCAAAAACAAAAGGGCAGTCATTCAAAATGTATAAAAGGAAAAAAAACATCATCTTTGTAAAGTTTTTGCAACCCTTTGCCTGGGAGAGAACTGGATTTGTGCCAAAGCTTTCGAGGTAGGAAACGTTGCAAGGTTTGGTTTTTATTGACTCCATCAGGATCGGGGTATAAGTTATAAACAAGTGGACAGCGTTTCCATGTCTGTGGGGCCTGCAATTCCTGCCTAATGCTGGACGGAGAGGAGGAAGGGGGCTGTTGGCTTAAATAATAAAGGTGCCCTTTCAAACCACTTCTCTCGCACTGTATAAGAAGCCAGCAGCAGGTCCCAGTCACAGTGGGCTAGACAGTATCCCTCAGCGGAGCAATGCATTGTATTTTGTTCCTCAGACAATGGTAGGTTTCATTCGCGCTTATTTTATCAGCATCGACTTCAAACTTGGTGCCTGAAGACAAAAGTTACAGAAAGTAACCTTTGTTACTCCTTGTGAGGTAGTGTACAGGAATCTTCCGCCAACCACCTGAAGGAACCGGCCACAGCTATAGTGCAGGTCCTCCTTAGGGATCAACCCCGCAAGGGATTTTGGGTGAAAGGAGGCTTCCCTCACCAGAAGAGTTAGACAGGCCCCGGGGCGCAGGCAGGAAGCCAGACTATCTGAAGATTTATGTGTAATGTCTGTAATTGCCAGAGGATGTGGTTAGTGCAGTTAGTGTAGCTGGGTTGAAAAAAGGTTTGGATAAGTTCCTAGAGGAGAAGTCCATAAACTGCTATTAATCAATAAGGAAAAATAGCTTGGGATCTATCTAATGTTTGGGTATTCGCCAGTACTTGTGACTTGAACTGGCCACTATTGGACACAGGATGCTGGGCTTGATGGACCCTTAGCTTGACCCAGTATGGCAATTTCTTATGTTCTTATGTCTGAGCACTACCACTTCTGCAAGGTAAGCTGCATTTGTTTTCTGTTTTGTTTTCTCACTGTAAATACATTTGCACCTAAAGAAATAGCCAGAGATTGCCTCCTTGTTCCTCTCGGCTGTTTCCTAAACCACGACTGGCCACATTACCACACTCCCCTGATGTTGAGCACAGAACCCCTGCATACCATGGTGGGGAGGTTAGTACTGCAACCACCTGCATTACCTAAGCTCACTTCAAAATGTACTTCAGGAATGTGAATTCTCACGGTTAATGCCATAACCTGCTCCTCTTCATTTACAAATTCCCAAAATGCATCAAATGAAAATGATTTGAGCTAATTCAATCAGAAATTACAATGAACTTGTGCATCCCATAGTAAGTCCTATAAATATCTTAAAAAGCATAAAGGCATGTTACATTATGACTAAAAGACAAAATTCAATAATCAACGCTTCCAAAGATTTGGAAAATAAACTAAAAATCTAGATTTTAATTAATGCAGTGTTCTAGACCCCAACAAACTGGGTGAATTTTCAAAGGGTTTTCACTTGTAAAAATAACATTCACACATATATATGCTATTTTATAACCCTCGTGACTATGCATATATTTTCAATTTTACATGTATATTTTACTGTGGGAAAAAAGGGGATGTTCTAGAAGCGTTCTGAGGCGGGGTTCAGCAGTAGCTTCTAAGTTGTAAGAGACATTTGTGACCTTGTTTGTACATTTTTACACCTTCTGACACACGCAAGTGAAATCAGACATCTAAAGTCTACAGTTTTTGGGTGGGAGATGTGGGTGAATAGGTGGGGCCCAGGGTGAAGAGCTAGAAGGTCTAGATGAACTGGGCGATGAGGTATCGGCCAACTGGTTATTCCAAGTACTCTCTCAAGTAAGCATTTTCAAAACTGTATGTGCACATGCTTTGTAAAATACCCGCCTCCGCATTTAATTCTGGTGTTTATTTATGCAGTGTCACAATTATCTTGCTGGTAAAACATACATATAAATGTTTATAAAATGGGTAAACTATGAAGGGAAAAGCCCTTGCAGGGCTTCCGACTTGTGACACAGGAATACGCTTACCAAAGCTTCAATCAAGGCTTATAGTGACAGTTAGAATAGCACATCGAACAGGAACTGAACACAGTTAAATAGTACACAAAAGAAACCACACCAAAATGGAGTCACATGGTACAAGCTGTCAGTCAGAGCACAGGAATGTGGTCATGTGATCAGATCTGTCAAGGGAAACTTCAGAGAAAAATAGACCAGTCAATATTTAGGTTTAGTCCGTGAAGAAAAATGGTGTTCAAACTAAAAATCCATTCCTGTTCACAATGTAGCAAAAACCGGGAAAAATCACCACCCTGAGGGGTTGGACAACCAACTTCAATAGTAAAGAAGTTTAGGTTATTAATAGTTTGTTGTGCTTCTTGCTAATGTTTAACTAGAGGAGCAATTTCTCTTTGTAGCCGAAGGCAAGAACAGTGCTCGTAGATTTGGGTACGAATACTCAGGGTCATTTATCCCATATATAATAATGAACAGGGACATGTCTTTTACACGAGGTCTTTCCTAAAATATTGTTTGCACCATTTTTGTTATTTAGGCACAAGGTCCCTCTCGATGCACTTATCCCGAAACACGTTATGCGTTGTTTTAGTGTCCATGTTAATCCTGTAGTAAACTGAATTCTTTCCAAGTTGTGATAGCTGTTATTGAACCAACATAAGAATTATCCAAAGATGTTGATCATGAGTTTCAAGAAGGGGATCTATCTGGTCTTAAAAACTCATGCACAACCATCTGTAGATAATCTTCTGCTGGTCCAATGTAATGTTTCACAATCTGCAAATAACCCAAAATGCCAGTTGGAGATTTTGAATGTGTGACTAGTGAAAGGAAATGTATTTATTTGTCTGGTTTTCTATACTGACATTCGATTTGGCATATCACATCGGTTTACATATAACATGATGTCTAAAGGCAAGCCTTGTTAGGACATGGTACAGTGTAACAGGTTAACTGATTAACTAGGTATGTATAACTTGCTTAACTAAATAACTGTAACAGAATATATTAAATAATTCTTTTAACAGAAATATGTTCTGATTTAACTTATTATGTACAGTGGCCGGGAGGAGGGTTGGCAGGGGCCAGGGGAGCAGAGGCGGGGTAATTTATCTGGGGGAAAGGGTGGGAAGCGGCAGAAGATTATGTATCTGGAGGGAATACTTTCTGGAAGAGCCAGGTTTTGAGGTTTTTTCGGAAGGAGGGCATGGAGGGGTCGGATCTGAGAGAGGGGGGAAGGTTGTTCCAGAGGCGAGGGCCTGCTATGGATGTGGCGCGTTCTCTTGTGGTGACTCGATGCACTTCCTTAATGGAGGGAGTGGCGAGAAGGCCTGTGTTGGTTGAGCGGAGATTTCTGGTGGAGTTGTAAGGGGTCAGTGGTTTCTGTAGCCAACTGGCTTTGTCATTATGGATTGCTTTGTGTATGAGCATGAGAGTTTTGTTTTGGGATCTGAAAGGTACGGGCAGCCAATGGAGTTGTTTGAGTGTGGGCGAGATGTGATCTGTTTTTTTGTTTGTTAGAGACCGTGCAGCTGCATTTTGGAGGAGCTGGAGGGGCTTGAGGATGGCTGCAGGTAGGCCTGTTAGGAGGATGTTGCAATAATCTATCTTGGCAAAAAGGAGGGATTGTACAACTGTACGGTAGTCTGGGGGGTGAAGAAGGGGTTGGAGTTTCTTGAGGACTTGAAGTTTGTAGAATCCTTCTTTTATCAGTGTCTTGATATGAAATTTGAAGTTTAGTTCCTTGTCCAGGGTGACTCCGAGGTCTCTAACTGTCGTGAGCATGTTGTATTTGGCTAGTGTTGTGGGGTCAGAATTGGGTGTTGATGTTTTTCTGGAGAGGTGAAGAATTTCCGTCTTGTTCTGGTTGAGTGTTAGTGCCATTTGGGTGAGGATGGATGTTATTTCTGTCAGGTAGGATTCCCATCGGTTTAGAGTATTGTTGATGTTGTCTGTAATGGGGAGCAGGATCTGTACGTCATCGGCGTATAGGAAGTAGGTGATCCTTGTTTGTCAGCCTGCACTTTTATCTGATTTTGAAGATCAGCTTTCTGCCTCTGTAGTTCAGAAATCCTGCAGCTGTGTTTGTGAGGTCCCTGCCTTGTGCCCAGAACAGTAGGACTCTGCATTTATTCATTTAGATTTAGCTCATGCCTATTCATTGGTAATTCAAGGTTAGTTCCATTAAGATGCAATAGCTTTCAGAGAATGGGGTCCCAGTAAGCCACTGCATATGTCTACTGGGCCTATGTCCTAGCAGACTGGGCATGATCATTTTGTTCTGACCTGATGAAGAAAGTATAATTTCTGAAAGTTAGTCAAGAAGAAGGCAATAAGTTAGTGCAATAAGAAGGCATTGCCTTATTTTTGTTTGCTGACTTTTTTATCCACACATTCAAGTGGATACTTGTCACAGGACTTGGCTAGAGAGGTGCTCACATTTTCCTAGACAGCTTTCTAAAACACAGATGAAAGCGTGATGAAGCAGCCTTAGAACAGAGCTAAGATAGCAGAAGTCTTTCCTTGTGGAGGACACTAGCCTGTGTCCCTCTACAGGGAAGGCCTGGAGAAGGAGTTTCTGCCAGAAGAGGAGTTCTAGACCAAAGAAGGTCCCGGGACCCAAACTGAGAGGACTGGGAGGAGAGGTTAGGAGAAATATCTCATTCATCCCATGAGAGAGAGACAAGAGAAGTCTGCAGTGGTAGTTCTTGAAAGGAGAAGAAGATGGCCCCGCCTTTGTGGAAGAGAATCCTGAGAGAAGTCTATTCTGGAGGAGGAGGAGAAGTCTATTCTGGAAGCTGGCCTAAGAGTCAGAGTTAAAAGGTGATGATTTTACCAGACAGGTTCTGGAGGGTGCCCAGAGAGGAAGAGGTTCAAACACCTGCCAGCTGATGACTGGGCTGTGCTGAATTTCTGTGAAAAGAGACATAATTTTGGAGTGCTATAATTCTGGACTTTTGAATTCTGCTCAGTAAAGATTTTATTTTATGAACACCTCCTCCAATATCCTGCTTCTAGGTGTATATGCAACAAGAAGCTCCCTGTTAGAGCCATTGTCAATATTTGTTGATAGATTTTTAGCACCTTTAGTCAAGAAGTTACCTTCCTATGTGCGAGATGCATCTGATTTGATTACTAAATTAGAGAGCTTAAGTAATCAATTGTTCCCAAACAAAATCTTAGCATTGGCCACTATTGATGTTGTGGTGCTGTACACAAATATCGCGCAGCTAGAAGCTTATAATATTGTAAAAGCTAAAATTCATGAAGAGTCACAGATTACTCATATTCCGTCTAAGTTTATTAGTAAGTTGGCATGGATCACTCTATATAATAACTACTTCATGTTTAATAATACATTTTTTCTTCAGACGAAAGGGGTGGCAATGGGCGCCACAGTGGTGCCGGAAGTCGCAAATCTTTATATGGGTGATTTTGAGGAGAAGTTTTTATAGATTAACCCATATGCTGGCTACATTAAGTTGTGGAAGCGATATATCGACGGCATCTTGATATTGTGGGAAGGAGAAGAGGAAGTATTTGAGAAATTCATGCAGTGGCTGAATGGATGCAACTCTAATTTAAAGTTTACGCTCGTGTTCAACAAGAGGAATGTGTCATATTTAGATATTTCAATAACACTTAAAGAAGATGGGTTTAGTTTCTCAATTTATAGGAAACCAACAGATAAGAACACAATTCTAAGATATGACAGTTGTCATCCACTGCATTTGCGCACTAATTTACCCTATGTCCAATTTCTAAGGCTAAGGCATCTATGCTCGGATATTTTTGAGTATAAGGCTAAAGCCCAAGATATGATGAAATCTTTTGTACAAAAAGGGTATCCAATGCAGATTATCAAAAAAGTGTATAAAAGAGCTCGTTGGGTAAACAGAGATCTTTTGTTTATATCCTCGCATAAGATAGAGGACTCAGAGAAAATAGTATGCGTTTTGCCCTATTCTCCACATATCTATAAAGTACAAAGGAGTATCAAAAAATTTTGGCATATTCTTAAATTGCATGAGGGATTACAGGCGACTCTGAGATTTGCACTTAAACGGGGGAAAAATATAAGGGATATCATTATCCATTCAGACTTTGTTGATGAAGATCATAGACAGCGATCTGGTGAGATCTCTGCTCGGGGACATTACGCTTGTGGGAAATGCTCTGTGTGCGCCAAATCTTTTGCTGGTGACACATTACCATTTTTGGGAACAAAAAATTCAAGTTGATGGCACTAACTAGTTGTGATTCCCGTGGAATTGTATATGGTATTTGGTGCCCCTGCCCATTGTTGTACATTGATAAGACTACACAGAGTTTAAAGACCCGTTTTACAGAACACCGAAGTGCCATTGTTAGAAATAAAGTTGAGGCTCCTCTTGTTCAACATTGTGCTGAAAAAAATCATACATTTTTGGATTTGACTTTTGCAGTAATGGAACAACCTAGACCATGCTAATTTTTATGCATGTAACATTTTGAAAATTCACCCCTAAGGAGGTAGTTTTGAAAGGAGTTACGACTGGAAATGTAAGATACTATCGTAGCAGTTTTCAAAAGCTCCCAGTTTTACACGAGTATTTGCTTTGTAAAATCAGGCCCTGTGATGGTAACTTTTAAAGAGGAGCGTGGGCGCACATGCGCGCACATTTGCCGGTTTGTGCCCACGGACGCGGCTATTTTATAACATACGGGTGTGTATAGGTGCGCATGGTATAAAATAGGCTGAGCGTGCGCACGTCTGCGCGCAATTTTAAAGTGGGCGCGCGCCTATGTGCGCCAATACCGCCTCTACCGCATAAGTGGAGGGACTTTAGAAGCCACGCACACTGACGCAATTGGCCATTTTCCCAGTTCGTTCCTAGTTTGCCCAGGGAAGGGATAAGGCTTCCTAAGCCCCCTGGTTTAATAGCCTCCCTCCTCCCCTGTTAGCCCCTACCTTTAAAACCCCGCCGATCTTTGTATTTCTTTTGCTTCACGACTTACGCGCCATGCTTAGCAGAAGTAACGTTACGTGGTGGGGGACCCCCGGCGTGTGCTTGTGCGTGTAAGTATTTACACGCTGGTTTCATTGTGAAATCCAGGAACACCTGTGCCCCTCCCCCAGACCATGCACAAGTTCTGCCCCTTTTTTTGGAAAAATATTTTTATGCACACAGCGGGGGACGACGCGCGTATCCGGACAGCTTTTGACATCTGCTCGGTGCGCGCCGGTCTGACATGTCCGCGTACCTCCCAGTTCAGGCGCGCGTCGAGCTTTTAAAATTCACCTTTACGCGCGTAAATTCTCTGAGCAAAACTGCCTCCAGTAAATAGCAGATGTAACTGCAATTTTGTGGAGCAGCTCGGCTAATCAGGCTTCACGAGTCTCAGGAAAGGATGCTTGCTACAATGGCTCCAACATTGTGGAACAAATTACCGGAGGGCTCTAAGGAAAGACACGTGTGTGAAATCTTTCAGGAAGCAGCTTAAAGCAGTGCTTTTCACTGAGACCTTCAGGTTGATGCCAAGCGTTCTTTCTCTGTTATTTGATGCCTCTCTGTGCATTTCATTATTTTTTACTTTTAAAATATCTTTTTATAAGTTTTTACTGTTCTGTGTTGCACCTTGAAATTGTTTTTGCATTGTTTTAATTGCATTATTGATGTTTCTCTGTGAGCAGCTTTGGATATAGTGGGGTATAAATGTTTAAAATAAATAAGCCGGGTGGAGAGCAGAATTGCTCTCATAGCGTGAGCAAAGCCCAGGGATGGTAACCCTGAAACTGGTGCACTGGGGCACTTGTACACGCAGCTAGTGTATTTTATAACATGCACACATATGTGCGTGCCAATGTGTACCTAATTTTAAGTAGGTGCGTGCCTAGCCGAGTAAATCCTGATTGTACCATGCAAGTTGGGGAATTTTAAAAGGAGTGCACTTCCACACCATCGCCAGTTTCACCAGTTTGTCCGCCAGTAACAGCTGGATCCTCCAACTCCCCTGGTTTGATAGTCTGCACGCCCTCCGGGTACCCCAGACCCTTTAAACCCGTAAAAAATGGCTTTCTTTTTATTTTTTTTACTTATATGGGGCAGGAGATCTGGCACGCTCCCAGGCATATAAGTATTTATTTATTTATAATTTTTGTATACCGACATTCTCGATACAAATATCAAATCATCCCTTGGCCATGCACCGAAATGTCCGCTCCCCACCCAAAGCCATGCCCATGCCTCCACGTGCCTTTTTTTGAGATGCAAGCGCAGCGGGAGATATGCACACATTTGGGCGGCTTTTAGAATTCAGTGGGCATGCGTGCATGGATCTCCTGATTTTGGCACAGGTCAGGCTTTTAAAATTCACCTTTATGAGCCTTGAAAAGGCTGTCTTTTACCCCTACGCGAGAACCCTGGGAGATCATTGGGCCTTGACAAATCTGTGACCCTCCCCATGTGCTCCTGTGCTCAAGAGTTGACGGGGACAATGGCTATCTATCCTTAGAAAAATAAGACCCGTACTTTTTCTGAGTGAAAAATCAAAATATCTCAGATTTTGGCAGATCAATTTTGTCCAGCAGCTCTGATGTGTGGACTGTATAAACTTCTGTGCTTATTGTACAGATGTGGTAAAGGACTAGAATAATTCCCATCCTATTTCTCCACTTCTGCTCTTCCAGTGTGTGTAGATAGCCTTATAAAACTTGTTTTTTGAACAGAAAAGGCCTTTGATATGTGACAACTTATCAGTTTGGGTTACTATGTTTGTTAGTTTCATGGAACATCTCTTAGTCTTGGTACTATTTGAAAGGCTACATAACTGTCCCCTACTTCAGAAGTCTTTCTGAGCATGTGTGGGAGTTCCCACGTGCACTCGTAGCCTGGTGAGCTCCTCAGTCTCTACTGCGCAGTCTCTCTCTTAATTTTTTTACTATGTATTGTTTTGTCTCTGCAGCCTCTGCAAAAGGGCTTTTAAGTTCTAAATGTAGAGACCCCCCTTGGGGTCTCTGCATTGATGGCCCTAGGCTAGGACATGGGGTTAGGAGTTCGGAAAGGAGCATGCCATTTTACTACAGCGCCCCCTGTAAGGTTAGCTAGAATGATGAACTCCTGGCTGCTCAAAGGCAGGCAGAGTGGGAGTTCAGTGTGGCAGTTTTAGTTGGATCAGAAGAAGCAGGTGTAGTTCGCTTGGGTCCTCTGTCTCTGGTGGGCCAAGCCTCATGGCCTAGTGACTCCAGGGTTAGGAAGGAAGCATTCTACCTGGAGAGGTTGCCTCAGTGGGATGCGGTTTGCTTGAGAAATTTAGGATTTTACGTTTTGGATTCCTGGTCTCGTTTCCCCTGCCTCTGGGATGAAGAAGATCTGCTGTTCCATCTCACACTCACTGAATGGCCAATGCCGATTCTTTTCTGAGGGGCTGAGTATTTTTGTGGAGATTTTTGTATTTCATGCCCAGAGGAAGTTGGCTGCTGCTTTCCTGCCCAAGGGTGGGGAAAAGAGAGGAGTGAGAAGTTTTTTTGTTCATCTGGAGACCCCCACTAGAGTCTCTACCCTGGGAGAAAAGAAGTGCATTGGGAGTTTGGAGAAAATGAGGTACATTGGGACCTCAGGTATTATCTGGGAAGGAGACCCCTGACTCACCTGGGATGTTTTACCATTCATGTCCTGGAAGGTAAGACTGTTTCAGAACCCCAGTACCAAGGGATACTTTCACAGATAGAGGGAGCAGTTTGAAAATAACTTTGGGACATGGATGTAACCAAGAATAGATGTCTATGGATCCAGTTAATTTCAGCTGAAGATTTTCTACAATAGCATTTTAAGTTGAGACACCCAACCAGAATGTCCCATATGTTTTGTTTGGCACCTACACCCACATCAAGGATCACGCCCTCTACCTTGAGCCCTAGAGGTCTATCTTCCTCTCTTTCGGAGAATCCACACATCATGGCTGTTGGACTGTACAGGGACATAGCCCCTGGACTGAGCTTGAGCCCTGGCTTCCTGGATAATACCAGAAGAGGGGGTTAATTAAAAAAAAAAAAAAAAAAAAAAAGGAAAAATTGAAGGTGAAAAAAACCCACAATCAAAGCCTATGAATGTGACTGGCTTGTCGCCGTCACGGACAACCATACAGTTTGCTGCCACTGCTCAGGCCCAGACCATGATGCCCTGAATTGCCCAAGTTGTGGCAGAATATTTCTATGGGTATAGCAGATCCACGCTTGGGATTTATGCACATAAATGTTAGCCCCCTCCCTGGAATGCCCCTGACCCGTTCCAAATCTGCCCCTTTTTTACATGAGCAAAGTTATTTGCGCTTATGTGCGAGGTTTATAAAACAGCATGTAGTGCGAATCAGTGCTGCTTGCACACGCATCTTCTATTTTACGCGTGGGCATCTCTTTTAAAATTCATCTTAAAGCTTATGTTTTAAAACTTTAAGTAAGCACTATCTACCAAGAGATAAGTCACCCTATAGTTTAAGCATAGTCCTCAACGAAAGCAAAATATCCTTGAGTACAGAGAAATCTCAGCATGTCCCAGTGCAAATTCCTTTTCTCACAGCTGCATTTTCCTCACTGCTACCAGAGATGAATAAAACGCATGCATTTATTTGGGTGAATGGGTATGTGTAGGCATATCTGGGGGTGAAGTGGAGGCGATAATGAGGTGTCTGTTGTGGATCCTGTTCTTGTGCTCTACAAATATCTTCCCTTTTTCAAGATGCAGCAAATTGTTTCGCTAAATATTTAAAACTCCTAGGTTGAATCTTTCAGATATTCGCCCTCCAGAAAACAAAGCCTTTGTTCTCTTCCTCTTCTTCTCACCTGCTCCTTTCAATGCCTGACAGGTTTCTAGGAGGATCCCTTTTTCAACAGGACAGGTGCAGGTCAACAGTATTGCCTCTTCAGTCAACCAACTGAGGTAATATTGAACTTGGGGTGAAATTTTCAAAGCCACATGCATAAAAATTAGCATATAAATGTGCATAAGCAGCTTGTACTCATGTAATCACTATTTTATAAAAAGTCAAAAGTAGTTGTGTACTTTACATTTCACACATAAACAAAGGATGGTCTAGGGACAGTCTGGGACAGGGCCAACAGTTACTTGTTATTTTATGACGTGCACATTTGGCAACTTACTTGGGTAATTTTACATCTTCTAATTAATTGTGAATTGATATTAAGCTTATTTATTGTCTATTATTGGCTGGGTGAGAGACCTGGGTGGATTTCAGGCTGAAGAACCATGAGGGTCTCAATGATCTGGAGAAGGACTAGGTGAACTGGTGGAGTAATTGGTAAACTGATTAATTTTAATTACGAGCACATGTTTTAAAATATGCCAGCTGACATGCAAAAAAAGGGACTTGCATAAAATCTGATTTAATTTTTGCATGTAAAATATACATGTGCATATTTTTAAAATAGGTAGGAAAAGAATGCACTGAAATACTCACTTTCAGTACATTGCATGTATTGGCATGTAAGCATTGATGTGTGTATTTTATAACATGTGAGTATATGATAGACACTAGTTATAAATAATATCATAGATCTATGCTCTACCAACGCATGCAGTTTGTTTATTTGTATATTTGAAAGTCACCATCCCTGCTTTTATGTCAGTCTTCACAATCTCAGCTTGAGCTCTCAGGTTGTTTGTTTGATACTTACTATGAATGTAGAAGAATGAGCAATTTTTTTTTTTTTTTTAGCATTTCCCATTTGAAACCTGGAATCGTTTATAACATCTCAGGGAGAAAAACAAACCACAATTTTATGAATGCATCCCTCCTTATCCCCTTCCCACCAGAAAGGGAGCCAACTGCCTTTGCATTTTTAACACTCGCTAACAACCGCCAGAATAGTCTCAGATGTTCTGGAACCAGAATTATTGGGAGAAACCCAAGCTAGCAATCAGTCACTATCTGGTCAATTTGCAATAAGCTGCTGAGCAGCCCAGATAATAAGGGTAATTCTACCCAGTCATCTTTAGCCAAACCTTCAGCTGCACGTAATGACTAAGTTTGTGGCTTTTACTTCCATTAAATCTAGTAAAATAAGGCCAGCTATTATTGGACCAGAATTGTGTGGCTAAATTTAGACAATTAGTGCTGAAAATTCATACTCACCTATTAAATGAAAAACCCACCACAAGAATACCTTCAGAGCAACCCCTTTTCGGACTGTCTGTTTATGTGCTCCTTGTGGATTTAGACACGCAAATTTAGCTGGTCAGCAAATGTTTTAAATTTAGCCAGGTAGGCAATCAGGCCATGTATGCTGCCCACATGTTAAGGAGTGGATTTTCAAACACTGCGTGTGTAAAAATGAGCACTTACGCACATAAAATGTAAAATACGTGAATACATGCTATTCAAAACCACAACTTTCACATGCAAATCGGGATCCGCAAGTAACTTTGTGCATGTAAGCAAGGGGCTTGCAGGGCTGTTCCGCAGTGGGGCCAAACTTTATGTAAATATCTTGCTATTTTGAAACCTGCCAAAGAACCGTGTATGGGTTTTTTTTTCGTGTGCATATCTGCTTCTGCTCGATATCTGGTGTAAGTGATCATAAATGTCTTGAAAGTGAAAAAATGATGGGGTGCAATGGGAGCACTTCAGGCTGAAGATCCAAGAAGGTCTTCACAAGCTGCAGATGGACTGGGCAAACTTGGAGGGCTGATTAGTGAAACTGGTTATTTTATTGCCATGCACATGTTATAAAATGCCCTGACTTACCCATGTAAAAGCCGACTTATGGGGGGAAAAGCATCAAATTAACATAATTAAAACCTAATCGTTTTAAAATTGGAAGTACAAATACATGGGTATATGATTTGCACACACTTATTCGGCAAAGGAGTACCTTTCCCGCTACTTAGACAGAGAAATCTGAACATATTTGGATAAGCTGCAGCACTTATCCAGCTAAATTCTGATTTTTCTGGCTAAGGAGCAACAGGCCTACTTGTCAATCTAAGTAGGGCTTTTCAGATTTATCCGGCTGTGTGCCACTGTTTAGCTGGATAAATTGGCATTTATCCAGATAAGTCTGAACATGCTCCTGGAGGTCCATATTCAAGATCCATTTAGATGGAAAATGCAATAGCTATCCATCTAAATGGCTTACCTGAATATTTAACCCTTTTCCGGCTAAATTCGAGCTGGGTAACTAGTTCTCTGGGCGAGTAGTAGGTATTCTGGGGAGGAGCAGAGTTAGCGGGTTAAGCTAACTTGCTGACTCTGATATTTGGAGTTAGCCAGCTAACCTAACTGGCTAACTCAGGTCGAGCTGCAGGGCTGTTTTAAAGTTAGCCAACTTTATAATCGCTAACTTTAATATACCCTGCTAGTTAGCCGGATATGTTTATCGGGTTAACTAGCCGAGCCGCACAGTGGCTGAAAATGGACCCCGTGGTTTTTACATACGCGAGCATTTCTGGGCATTTCTACTCGTATTTTATAACCCTCACATTTCCTTTCCTCACAAGTTATAAAATATTATAGCAACCTCGCACGTACCCACATACATGCAATATATGGGCACGTGCAAGCAGTTTTGAAAGTTATCCTTTAAGAGGTCGATTTTAAAAGTGTTGCTCATGCAAAAATTGCCCACATACGCAGATTTTAAAAAGCCACAAATTGTGTGCATATATGCCCGTGCATGCATGGGGACAGAAAAGGGGTGGGGCATGGGCATTCAGTGGCGAGACCAACACTTACACATATAACTGCATATTTTAAAAATGAAAATTGCAGTGTATGCGGCTAGATGTCTTGCTCTTGATGAGGAGCAAGTCTTTAGATCTCAAGTATTAGGGCTTATAGAAGAGGGTAAGGGGTCCAGGTCAGCTGGGGGGCGTGGAGGATGAAGAACCAGAGGAGTCTGAAAGACTTCAACATTAACTGGACAAACTGGAAAACTGAGAATGTGCCTCGTGCGAGCATATTTTAAAATCCACTTACGTACACTCATAAAAGCTGGCAAACTCCTATGAAGACCCGCGTGCTAGCTTTGCTCAAGTAACCTCGTAAAATTAGGAGCCTACTTACTCGTGGTTGGTGTATTTTAAAATATATGTGTGAAAATGCATGCACAGTTTAAAATTCCAGAGTATCTTTGCTTGCATGCCGATATATGTATGTATGGGTGCACGCGCGCCAATTCAAAAAGCAGGCGGACAAGAGGTGATGACTGACTTCACAATTTAAGCCTGGAGATCTTAGTATGGCTGAGCACTCAAAACCTGTGACTTAAAATGACCTCAACCTAGTTTTCGCCCAGGTTTATTGGACCATACCCCATCCTACAACAGGTAGAGCTTTGGCCTATCAATTAAAATTGCCACACATGCTAAGAATATATAACATCTTCCATGGTTCACTATTGAAGCCTCTAATACTCTCATGGCCTTCATGACAAACTCCCGATCCTATGGAAGCAATATATGAGACAGACACTGAATTTGAGGTACAGGAGATTCTGGACTCCAGAGGAAGCCAAAATCAATTCGAGTATCTTATCTCCTGGAAAAATTTAGGAATTGAGGAGAAATGTGAGAGCTGACATCCAATCTCCAAGCCCCCCAGATGGTAAGAGACTTCCATCAGTGCTTCTTCCAGAAGCCGAAGCCAAGGAGCTTGGGAAGGGGAATTAGGAGGGGGGTTATTGTTATGTTTGACCAATTGTGTAAGGGTCCCGTAATTGGCCACATTTACCCCCAACAGTCGCTAATGTGAAGAGCCCCTTCTTCGCAACCGGGACCCACCGCCAACCTCCACCAACGCCTCTGAGGATTGCCATTGCTCCTGCTATACTGCGCCGTTCCCTAAGTGCACATGCGCACCTTTCCCTCCTTTTGATGGCTTTGTGGTAGGAAACTGGCTGAGTCACATAGCAATGACATCGGAGTCGACTAGATATTTAAATCCTTGCCTTGCTCCCAGCCGGCATCTCAGCAACAGGCCCTCTTGCCTAGTAGTGCATGTTGCTTCTCCTGTGCCATGCTTTGCTCCTCGTTACCTTGCTTCCTTGTCCTGCCTTTGTTGCCTTGCTTTGTTGCCTTGCCTTCATGGCCCTATCTCTTTTGTCCTGCCCTGTCCACCTGTCTTGTCTCTACCCCATCACTGCCTGTCTCGGCCTGATTCCTGATATTGACCTCTGCCTCAGATATGGACCTCGCTCTTGCCTGCTGCTTGTCACTGACCATTGCTTTGGACACGGACCACTCTCTTGCCTGCCACTCTTTGGACATGGACTATGCTCTTCTCCCTGCCTGCTCCGACCCTTGGCCCGTACCCAGTGATTCTCTGTTTGCTGGACGCTCTGACCTCAGCTCGGCCTTGGACTCTCTATTCGCCTTTGCTCTGTGGGATCATCGCTTAAATCATGCCGGCCCCTGAAACCCAAGGGTTCAATCTGGGGGAACGGAGCTGGTACAGGTGAAGCACCAGCTCCATCCCAGCCCAGAGTATGTCTGCCAGCTGTTAGCATGGGCCTAGTGGGTTCACCTACTAGGCTGCGTCAACCACGCCACAGCGCAAAAGTCTACTTCCCCTAAAGGTACTATGTTATTATGTTACACCTGCTATTATAAGCATATAGGGGTGGATTTTAAAAGGGTTACGCGTGTAACCCTTTTAAGCCCCTCCTGCATGCGCCAAGCCTATTTTGCATAGCCTTGGTGACGCGCGTATGTCCCAGGGCTCGAAAAAAGGGCCGGATGATCACGCGCCGGCACTTGGCCAGCATGTGCAACCTACACCTGCCCAGAGGCAGGCGCAACTTAAATAATAAAGGTGGGGGGGGGGGGGGATTTAGGTAGGGCTGGGGGATGGGTTGGATAGGGGAAGGGAGGGGAAGGTGGGGGGGGGGGGGGAAAGGAAAGTTCCCTCCAAGGCCGCTCCAATTTTGGAGCGGCCTCGAAGGGAACAGGGAAAGCCATTGGGGCTCCCCTAGGGCTCGGCGCGGGCAAGGTGCACAAGTGTGCACCCCTTTGTGTGCGCCAACCCTGGATTTTATAACATGCACGTGGCTGCGCACGCATGTTATAAAATCAGGCATAGATTTGTGTGCGCTGGGCGCCCGCGTATAGGTTCGAAAATCTGGCCCATAAACTTTTGGAAAAATATCAGGGTAATTTTCAAGGGAAAATGTAAATATAACATACAATTGTAGCAATTTTCAAAAGCTAATTTACCCATGTGAAGTGCACTTAACGTGGGTAAAACCTATTGACAATTCAATAGTATATATTGTAGAAATGTTCAAAGGGTTTTACCCACATATAAGTGTACTTAACATAGGTAAATGGACTTTTGAAAGTTGCTATGAAAGTGTATTACATTTACATTTTCCATTGAAAATTCTCTGTTTATGTGCATACTTTTGAAAATGCAAAACTATGTTTGTTAAGTCAAAACCCTTCACAAGTCTGACCCCCAAAACATCTCCACTCAATCTGGGTAAACTTATGCATGAACAGTCAGTATGTATGCAAATTTACCTGCCTAAAGGTGAATTTTCAAAATGTTGAGCCCTTAAAATATAGCATTATGTGCAAAAGTAGCCTCTAGTCATATATTCCATTTTTTATAAAAGTAAAAAATATGTGTGTATGTTCACATATAAAAAATGGGCAGACTTGGAGCATTCCGGGATGGAGTTAATAGTTATGCTCAAAGGGCCTGATTTTAAAAAGCATTTACATGCTTAACAATGGGGATTACATGTGTAAATGCATGTTACCCATGTAAGTGGGCTTTTGAAAATTGCTACAGTATCTGCCATTGAATTGCCCTTTACATGCCTTTAAAAAAGGGCTCCAGGGGCGATCCGGGAAACTACAGACCGGTTAGCCCTACTTCAGTGCCAGGAAAAATAGTGGAAAGTGTTCTAAACATCAAAATCACAGAACATATAGAAAGACCTGGTTTAATGGAACAAAGTCAGCATGGCTTTACCCAAGGCAAGTCTTGCCTCACAAATCTGCTTCACTTTTTTGAAGGTGTTAATAAACATGTGGATAAAGGTGAACCAGCAGATGTAGTTCCCCTACCTAACCCGCCCCCCCCCAGCCCTACCTAAACCCCCCCATACCTTTGTTCCATAGGTTGCGCCTGCCTCTGTGCAGGCATAGGTTGCGTGTGGCAGTGCGTGATCCCCCGGCACGGCCACTGTGCCAGAGGCCTTGGTCCCGCCCCCGCCCCACCCCTTTCACAAAGCCCCGGGACGTACCACTGTCGCCGGGCCAATGCAAAATAGGCTTGGCACGTGTAGGGCTTTTAAAATCTGCCCCTATGCGTGTAAGTTGGCTTTGGAAAATTGCTATGATAGCATGTTACATTTACATGCGTACCTCCTTCAACTAAGCACATAAAAATTCTATTTCTGAAATCTACAGTTGTACTGACTCAGGATGTGAGTGTGATGTTTTATGAGGTAGCGATACAGATCTTATAATGATGCACAGATTTTGAACCTTTTCAATCAGAAAAGGAACAGTAGAACTAGGAGCCACGAAATAAAACTCCAGGGGGGACGACTCAGAACCAACATCAGGAAATATTTCTCCATGGAGAGGATGGTGGATGCTTGGAATGCCCTTCCAGAGGAGGTGGTGAAGAAGAAAAGAGTCAACGAATTCAAAGGGGCATGGGATAATCACTGTGGATCCCCAAAAGCGAGAGGAGAGTAATGAAGAGGAGGGTGCAAGTGGGTTACCTGCTCAGTGCGGCAGTTACTACTCTTAACAGAAGGCATGGGGATTACTAACCTCAATCAATGGCCTTCATGCTTTTGACACAACTGCAACATCGTTCCCCGCTTTGATGATGGGGGGATGGGGGTAAGGGGAACTGGATACAGACAGCAACCAACATGAGCCCTGATTTTTACTGTCTGGGGTACTGACAGGCAGACATAAGGGGAAAAGCACAGAACAGCTTCTATGGCCAACTTCCAAAGCAAAGAGTGTCAAGCAGCATTGTCTGAATTATCAAGAAAATTCCTCACCCAGATGCTTGATTTTGATTGTAAATACTATTTCTCTTATCATAAGGGTTGGGGGTAACTGCATGGAGTGGCAGATACTACCATAAGAAGCTTGCTGGACAGACGGGATGGACCATCTGGTCTTTTTCTTCCGTCATTGCTATGTTATTGTCTCAACAGGGAAGTAACTGGCAGATACTGGCCTTGACTTACCACACCCACACAGTGAACCTGTAACACCCTCACAAAATATCTAACCAATCACCTCACTAAGCTACCTGTTCCTTGAGATGATCACACTTCAGCCTCTCCCCAGCCCTACTATACGACAAGCCGAAATACCCCTTCTTGAGCACTGCTGCACGAAAGCCCAATGCACTGCTGAGATTTCCTTGGCACACTGAACTTTAATTATTGATTATAACTACATCCTTACTGATCAATTCGTTGTAACTTGCTTTGGACTCTTTTGGTTGGGGAAAACATATTCTAAATAAAAAATGATGATGATAATGAAGTAAATGAAAATAAGTTGATGAATTCCAGATACCTGGATTAAAATTAGCCATAAGATGGAAAATAATTGTATTATAGCCTAATGTTCATTCTTAGAGGAGTAAAGCAGTCTTTGAAAAGGGGCAAGGTTGTGCATTAACTTCTCTGCTCTGGAACAGGCCTTTCCCTTGCTAATTATTCTAGCTCTAGGATCAGTACCTGAAAAGTGATAGCTCTTCTGTTTTCTCACTCATTTTGTTTGCCTCTTCCCGCCTCTTCCTCTAACTTCTTTCCATGATTGGAAGTGGCCTATCTTTTTTTGATGTGGTCCAGTGATTTAGTACATGCCCAGGTTGCCTCTCCAGGGGTACTTGTTCCTTTTGAAAGTGCTAAGTACAGGTTAGTGAGGTCACAAGCCACAGAAGTCCCTGGAGGAAAGTTTAACTGTAGCCAGCCATGAAATAGCAACTGTTCCCATTGAGAAGGGGGTGGTGCAAGGTTCGAGTTTATTATCTCTTGACCTCCCAACCTAGCACACTTAAACTGTCTCTCATTAGGACTGTGTAAACAGGCAGCCGGGCTTTAAATCACCTTAGTGTAACTTTTGCAATCCATCATATTCATTGTCAGCTCTCTTGGCTTACCTCCTTTTCTTAAAGTTAGTTGCACATAAGTATGAGGACTTACCTAATCTTTCAAAACTGAAAGTGCTAAAGCAAGAAACAGAGAAATGCATGCAAAACCCAGATATTAGCAGAGTTCATAAAAAAAACAAAAACAAAAAAGCAAACCAAACAAAGTTGAATGGCTTCAGAAGAAAAGCCCTGAAAGTTGGAGAAACTTCATTAAGGAATGTGTAACTCCTATAATCTGATGTAGCTCGGTCTTTATTCACTCCATGAGTTCAGAAATCTGACCGTGTATGGGCATAAGCAATGGCACGCAGACTACAGACCAGAATACGGTAAACAGCGCTGGGTTTCAAGACAATTCAGAACATTTGATCGCCTCCGGTGAACTCTTAGCAAGCTTTGCGCTACAAAATGCCGTCAAACATGGAATCAATCGGCTGCATTCTCCTCAGTCATATTTCACTGACGACACAGAAGAGACTTGGGAAGCCTTAGGTAAACTTTCCCTTTCTGGGTGAACAGCAAATGTTACTCTTCCTTTGTTCGGACCACGCTGTAGAGGTTGGGTCTGATTTGTAGCATATGGTGCAAGAAATGTTGGCTTGGGGGGTTAAGGGGAGGGAGGGAGAAAGACTTACAAATCCCAAGGCCCTATTTATTCCTCCCACTGCAGATGTACATTAATGCAAAAGAAGTGGGGCACAGATCTTTGCTTGGGAGGAGAGAAAACGGCACTCCTTCCTTTTAACATGCTGTTGTCTAGCCTGATCTTGTCACTCTAAAGCAACCTATTGAGAGGTATTCATGCATCCGCCTTAAAGGGACAATGGGTCCTAGTTTATAAACTGGCTGTCCAGTTGCCTGCAGCCTTTAGTTCTTTTGTTTTCCCCCTCTCTTAATAAACTTTTTGGGGGAGTTCATCAATCCGCTTGAATAGCTGATGTTCTCCTTCTCAAAGGGGAAAGTAACAGAAGGGCTGAGGTTCTTTCTTTCTTTTAATGGGGGTGGGGATCTTTAATTATTGGATGGGAAAGAGGGGGCTTGAATACCTCAGAGACCCCTAAAAACAAGCCTGAGCAAAAACAGGATTCACAGTGTTACTTAAGTACATTACATTTTTTAAAGTGAAAATTTCTCTCTCCCCCTCTTTCTTTCCTCGTCTCTCTCGCACACACTTCCCCATCTCTCTCTCTCTCTCTTTATGTCTGTCTCTTCCTCTCCCTCTATGACCACCAAACTTTACAGTCTTAAAAATGTTTTAGAGGTAGTTGGTTATGAAAATGACATGAATAAATCACTGGTTTATTCCCCCACTCCTTCGCTTCCAAAAAATTGTTAGCTCTTATTTATGAGGGAAGAAAAATAATAAAATACACAGGGAGGATAACTCTCACACAAATGCATGCAGCAGCATATACAGGTGTATATGGTCATGAGCATATCTACACTACTGTTTTATAACTTGCGAGTATGATATAAGTGTGTGTTATAAAATAAGGGGATCTCTATTCTGCAACATACATGCGTATGTAATTTTAAGCATGAATACATGCAAATGCATTGAAAGAATGGATATCAATGCATTGAACACATGTTCTTTTCCTACCTATTTAAAAAATATATGCATATATATTTTCCCCGTGAGAATAAAATAGAAATTACTTGCATATTTTGGGATTTATATGCTTAAGTCATGTATTTTGAACATGCGTGCATCAAGAAATTACCATTTTTATCAATTATTCCACCAGTTTGTTGATTTATTTCATTCGTTTCGGTGGTACTCACTTATCTCACGAATGAAGAGTAGGCACGCAAAAACTGATGGTATGCGCATATGTAGGCGGCCACCGAAACAAATTAAACAAATCGACCAATGAATGCACATCCCAACTAGTTTTCTCAGTCCTTCTCCAGATCATTGAGATTCTCCTGGTTCTTCAGCCTTAACTCCACCCAGTTTACCCAGACATCCCAGCCAGCCAAAAATACACAATAAACATATTTCATATTACTTACACTAGATAATAAGCAGATGTAAAATTATAAAAGTAAGTTTGCAAATTGCAGAAGTGTTTTTTTAAAAAATATCAACTTACACATATAAATGTTGACACCCTGGTCCATAACATCCCTAAACTGTCCCTTTATTACTTACTTAAATGTATGTGCAAAAGAGAGCATATGTGTATACTTTTGATTTTTATAAAATACAGAATATCTGAGTAGAGGTTACTTAAGCATGTAAATGCTAGTTTTTGCTTGCGTAACTTTTGAAAATTCACCCCAAATGTTGTTTTAACAATTCAGTGTTATAAACTCAGAGGATAACTTTCAAAGAGCTGTATGCACGCCCATATGTGTATGTATATGGGCACGCAAAAATCTACTCCTGTATTTTATAACCTGTGTGTATATATGATATATGCAGGTTATAAAGTATGCATAAATGTACCATTTGGTGCACATGTAAAAAAAAAAAGTGTGAATACATATTGCACTTATCTGCCAGATTAGTTCCAATTTATTCATCTAAGTAGCATGCTTCTTAGTCAGATAAGTCTTAAAAGTGCTACTTATCCTGCTAAGTCAGATAGACAGATAAATCTCAAATAGAGCTACATATCTGGATAAGTAAGATAGAGGAATAAGTCTGCTACTTATCTGGATAAATGCCACAACTTAGCAGGATAAATCAAAATTTTATGGATGTGCTGCTTTCAAGATTTATCTGGTTAAGTGGCGGCAAGGACTCTACTTAGCTAGATAAATTGGAATTTATCCGGATAAGCCGCGAGCAACAGTTGTTCTTGGGTATTTTAAAATCTAACTTTAAAAATATATACGTGAAGATTTTACACATGCGGGTGGCAATGAAATTACCGGTTTTACCAATTAGTCCACAGAGTCACCCAGTCCAGATCCTCCTGGGCTGTTGGGCTGTTCAGTCTTACCTCCCTATTTTACCCAGACCCTCCACCCATATTTCACTTTTAAGATGATTATGATCACTTACTCCAGAAACAGAGCAGGTGTAAATATATGTAAGTAAGCTGCCAAATCTCCCCGCATAAATTGCTTATAAAATAACTTACTTATGTAAATTTTGGCTCCACCCCGGAATGCCTCTGGCCCACCCCTTTTATAAAATACAATTTACAGGCGTGTATGTTATCTGCACGCATATATGCTCATTTTTATGCATGTAAGTTTTTAAAATACAGCTTTAAGCTTTCGAATGAGGAATTCAGTTGTCAAAGGGATATAACAGGATAACTGCCATGTTAGCCAGCTGGATTCCTCTGGGTGAAATCTCGATCCCATGTAATGGCGAAAAATAATCATGTACTTTCACAACATGTATACTTTTAGCCAGATTAAAAAGATACTACTATTAATATTTATCAATTCTTTAGTGCTGCTTGACATATGTAGCAATCTACAAAAACACAAAAGGGGAAGGCCCTGCTTTAGTAGAGTCACAGTCTAATCAAGACAAGCATACAGAGCTAAAGAGACTTAGGAAATTTAATTTATTAAGAAAATGGTTAAACCAATAAGGCGGTAAGCAGGATAATCAAGAGCTAATATTTAAAAGTAGCTTTAAAAAAGTGGGCTTTTAGACTGGACATGAATAAGGCCAGAGAGGGAGCATGGTTGACTAACTTATGAAATCTATTCCAAGCATATGGTGTAGCAAGATGCATTCCTGAGGGTGTCTTTAGATCAAGGGTAAATCATGCACGTAACATTGTGGGGTAGATAATCAAACTTATTCAGATAAATAAAGTAGCTGGATGACACTTATCTAGCTAACTTACAAGATATATTTAGCAGCATGGCAATGCGGCTGAATATCCCAGTAAAAGTCACTAGATAAAACTTATCTGGCTAACTTTAGACCTGCTATTAAGCAATTCTAATTTATCCAGTTAACTTAACTGGATAAGTCCAAATATCGGCACTTATCTGGCTGATTTAACTGGATAAGTAGTTCCTCTCTAGTCCGCCAACATCCAGTCTACCTGCTATCTGGCTAAGTCAACATCTACCTCTACATATCTAGTTCTCAGTGGAACGCAAGACCTGGTAAAAGAGATAAAGGTGGTGCATCTGTTTGGCAACAATAATCATAACAAGATTTGAAATCTTTTAGAAAGAAATTGAAGACTTTTTATTTTGCAAAAGCATTCAATTAAGTTTACTGTATTTATGTGTAATTTTATTGGTTATATGTGCTTTGTTCATGGTTTTAATATGATATATGAATGTATTATTGTAAACAGTGCTGGACCACTTTTTGGGAATCAGCGGTACATAAGATTATGTAAATAAAAGTAATTAATAAATTACTTTGCGAGATAAGTACATATCTAGCTAAGTGGCAACCGCTGATCGCAGCTGAATATTCAGCCACCACCACTTAGCCGGATAAGTAATACTGAATTTTGGCCTTGCTTGTAGTTTTTTCCCCATTCCTCTACCCTTACAGACAGCAGAAGCAAAGTAAGCAGTCACTTTTTTTAACTGCATGTTAAGCAAATTTTCAAAGAGAAACCATCCAGGAAGTTTGTACCTGCATTATTTTCAATGAAATTTCAAAGTGCCAGTATACTTTGCAGCTATCCAACTTACTAAAAATGGTTCTCTGAATGCATAGGGAGGATAGTTTTCAATAGTCTGCATAAGTTAGTGCACCTAAATTTACAGCAGTATTTTATAAACGGTGTGGTGGGAGTTGCACAGTTTATAAAATACCTCGTATCTCTGCTTAGAAAGTACGTGAGTACGTTTCAGTATGCACACATATTTGCAAGCAAGAAAATGCACACTTTATCCAATTTATAAAAGTATACACATTCATTTTATGCATGTAACAACTGTAATATATGTGTGCAAAATTACTCAAAGTTAAGCACAGAGAAAGTATTTTATAAAAATACTTATTTGTGCATATGCTTGGAATTACCAGTTCATTGCAAGTAAGCTGCCAAATCTATCCACATTAACATTACTGAACCTGTCCGAACACTTTTGCACCTGCTAATTGAGTGATACAATCAAAATAGGATGTGTTTTTGTTTGCAGTTTTTAGATGAAAGATTTTGGGTGAACTGCTAGAGGGAGTAAGTGAACTGGGGAAGATCTGGTTGAACTGGGAGGTGGGGGGGGGGGGGGTTATCGGCGAACTGGTGAAAGCAAATATGTATACAGCCAATTATTTTCAGAATGGTGAATGCAGATAATTTAAAATCTACCTGCCTCCATGTTTAACTCTATGTTATTATGTGCATATTGTTACAATTATTCCATGTTACAATTATTCCATAGAGAAAGTATGCATGTTCCCTGTATAACAAATAAGGTGCATACTACAGTATATGCATGTACTTTCAGGGCAGAAATATGTTGGCCACCCGTCACACGGTGCCTAAAACACTCGCATACGTTTCTGTGCATCCTTTTACACCTACCCATGGTATACCACAGACTGTTTTGATAGGTGAGCTCCCTGCCTATCAACCTCACATCTACATATGTGTAATACATCTTCAAATATAAAAGATATTATCTACTGAAGTATATGAAATTATTCTCTTTAGCAGCGGTGCCCGCTCTCTTTGAAATACTCCACACCAAAAAAAAAAAAAAAAAATGAGCCGAGGCTTCTATTTATTATCTTTCGGAAACAAAGTCCAAGCTGAATGCTATGGATTTCCCATCTGAGTTTCAAGGGCAGACGGGCCACCAGCAGTCTCCCTAGTGGCTCCCACTTAATAGTTTAAACTCCTAATGAGTGTTGACAAGTTTAATGAGTTTGTCTGAGAGAGGAAAAAATTGGTCAGCTTGAGGTTTCCGAGTCAAATCCATTAAGAAAACCCATCCAGTGCTGACTGACAGCTCCAGAGATCTCGGGCTTCAGTAGTCACTGCTCGGGCTGAGCTTCTGCTAATGTTCACGTTTTTTGCTTCTCCAGCTCACCCGCACTGCTCTCTGGATATTCTCTTGCATTCTACCACATTTGGTCAAAGAAAAGCAAGTATCCCAAAATATCCTGCACAGCATGATTACCACCAGGTCAAACCATTGCATTTGTTCCCAAATTCTATATTTTATTCTATAAAAAAAAAGAAGAGGGCAACCAACAGAGCGAAGCAGGGAAATGTAGAATCTTGTTTCTACCTGAATAACATATTCAGATGTCAATACTGAGTGGTGCAGGCAATAGGAAGTTAACTTTGGCTGGAATATTCGGCAGAAAACATAACCTGTTGAATATACCCAGTTAGGTTTAAAGTTAAGTGGATAAGTTTAAACTTGTTTTTCCACTACAACCAGGATGTGCACTGCACATTAGCGCTACCTGCTTCCGCTTAAGCCCCGACCCTGGGATATCTCTCTCTGGATCAGCCGGATAATGACTTTCTTAGCAAGAATGTACCCATTCAGCAAGGCAGATATTAAAAGCTCAGGTTTTGTCCGGATAAACCTTTTCAATATTGACCTCCTAAAATGATTTCCATCACATTTTTATTTTGCTGATTGTTGTTGCCACTTAGTCACCATCATTGCCATCACCATAATGGACTGGTGGTGATGGCCTCAATATTCAGAAACAGCAGCAATGGCTGTGCTGCTGAATATCCGTGTACATATCACTATCTAACCAGATAACCGGATAAGCAGCGCCACCTCATTGTGCCCATTACCTGCCTCTGAGTTATCCGGCTAATTGCGTAGCTGGCTATGAGACTTATACAGCTAAGTGGCATCCGCTAGACGTAGCTGGATAATCGGCAGCCGCCACCTAGCAGGATACGTTCTACTCATCCGGCTAAGTAGCTTTTGAATATCAGGCTCATTGTAACATAGTAGATGATAGCCATTAAGTACCAATCAGCCTATCCATTCTTCTCCATTGTCTTCCTTTCTGGTTTTCCTAACATTTTAGGTAGATGAGCATATAATATTCCATACTAAAAACCAACACCATTTCTCTCAAGTAGGAAATGACCATCTAGTTTATGCTACAAATACTATTTAATTCAAGAAGGTTCACAAAGAGAGCATGCCATAAAATGGAGAAGGAAGCTCTCTTTAGCACAATGAAAATATTACGAAGTAAATCTGAGAGATCATACCAAATATACCCTGACTTACAGGTGAGGCTCATTTCTATCCGGGTATGCACAAAATTAACCCATTTGGAGACATTACCCCATGAGAGAAATGCTATTGGTCTCATTAAGCACAACGTACAAACTTGATATTGCAAGTTTAATATTGTCATTCAGCATTTACTGGAACAATACTTTTGCAAATATAGCCAAATTAGAGAAAAGAACTGGAAAGCAGAGATTATGGTTCCCTTAATTGATCTCCGTGATCAGCATGGTGATGATACCTCAGGCATGCATTGATAAAGTGCAATTAATTAAAATGGCATGGAAAACACTAACAATACTTTTTATTTCATTTTATGTCATTTCTCATCCGAAAAAGATAAGAAACTAAACGAAAATATCATTGGTGTTTTCCAGGTCATTGGTGGTGCGCCGCAAGTAATTTTAAAAATCATGGGCTGGAGAGATCAACAGTCAGAACACTGGCTGTGCTGACTCATGAGATTTAAAAATGCTTGCGATACCAGGATGGCCAAAGTGAAGAAAAGCGTGAGGGCTGTTGTCAGAGCCTGTCCTGCCAGTGGCCGTAGAGATAGCCAAGTAGCCAATGGTGGAGCCTTTCCATCATCAGCTGAAGAAAGGCGTCCTGGAGCCACCACGGATAGGGAGGGGAACAGAGAAAAAGGATGCTGGCGGATAGGGGTGGGAAGGGAAATGAATGCTGGGGCAGGGTGGTCGGCAGCCATAGGACAGGGTCTCACGACAAGACAAATGCCTTCGGTGGCGGGGGGGGGGGGGGGGGCATCATTTCATTTCTGTTACAATCAGTGAGCATGGGTGGGAATTTTCAAATTACGCCCGGCGATGTGATCAGCCTTTTTCCGAGTTCCCTCCCAGTCATCTCCAATTAAGGAGCAGGGCTTGGGAGGGAACCTCCCTACCCCCACCCCCTTTCCCCTCTCCACCCCGACCCCTAACCCCTATCTAGCTACCCCAAATATTTTTATTTTACTACTTACTGCTCCTCTGGAGGTCTCACCAAGGACCCTTGTACAGGTCCTTGGTGAGACCTCACCTGGAGTATTGTGTTCAGTTCTGGAGACCGTATCTCCGAAGAGACAGAGACAAGATGGAGGCGGTCCAGAGAAGGGTGACCAAAAAGGTGGAAGGTCTTCATCAAATGACTTATGAGGAGAGATTGAAGAATCTAAATATGTACACCCTGGAGGAAAGGAGGAGCAGAGGTGATATGATGCAGACTTTCAGATACTTGAAAGGTTTTAATGATCCAAAGACAACGACAAACCTTTTCCATAGGAAAAAAATCAGCAGAACCAGGGGTCACGATTTGAAGCTCCAGGGAGGAAGATTCAGAACCAATGTCAGGAAGTATTTCTTCACGGAGAGGGTGGTGGATGCCTGGAATGCCCTTCCAGAGGAAGTGGTGAAGACCAGAACTGTGAAGGACTTCAAAGGGGCGTGGGATAAACACTGTGGATCCATAAAATCAAGAGGCCGTCAATAAAGAGTGGGTGGCTAGCCAGAATGACGGCTACTGCCTGGAGACAATACCCTTATTCAATAAACATACACATGGTTACTGTGACTCCAACATCGCTCTAAGCTACAACAGCAAGAGGAAATGTGGAAAAAAGGATTTGCACTCACAAAGTGGGGAGTAGCTGGCTTGTTACGGCGGTTACTACCCCAAACCAAATAAGCCTGATACTTCACTTTCAATGCATATCCAGCATAGCTCTCTGCTTCAACGGCAGGGAAGAAGAAAAACTGATACTTCACGCATATCCAGCATAGCTCCCTGCTTCAACGGCAGGGGAGAAGAAAAAAGGATTCGCACTCACAAAGCGGGGAGTAGCTGGCTTGTTACGGCGGTTACTACCCCAAACCAGATAAGCCTGATACTTCACTTTCAATGCATATCCTGCTTCAACGGCAGGGGAGAAGAAAAACTGATACTTCACGCATATCCAGCATAGCTCTCTGCTTCAACGGCAGGGGAGAAGAAAAACTGATACTACAAGCATATCCAGCATAGCTCCCTGCTTCAACAGCAGGGGAGAAGAAAAACAACCAATAAGGGCTGAACAACACAGTCTGGGTAAAACAAATAAGCATGGGTGTAGCTTGCTTATTGCGGCGGTTACTTCCCCTACTACCCATAACTAATCAAGCTTGATATTTCACTTGGTTGCAGCTCCATCACTGCTCTCTACATTAATGGTGGGGGTGGAAGGGAAATAGAACCAAAGAGCTAAGAGAAACAGATAAGTATGAGAAAAAAATGTGAAGCTTGCTGGGCAGACTGGATGGGCCGTTTGGTCTTCTTCTGCCGTCATTTCTATGTTTCTATGTTTCTATAAGTATTTTTCGCACACTGGCTGGTTGCTGGCACGCGCTTCCCCAGGGCAGCGGCTAATGACCTCCGTCCCGCCCCGCCTCACCCAGACCATTCCCCCCCCCCCCCCCCGGCCCGCCTTTTCAGGGCCTGGCACTTCGGCACGTACCCGCCGTTTTTTTACGTGCAGAGGGCTTTTAAAGTGTAATTGAATGTGCGGACCTTCAGATCTACGTGGTATTTTATGAACTATGCAATTCCCGCTGCTTGGTCTATGAAATAATAGGCTAAGTCTCCATTTGTCCACTAACGTATGCAAATGCAGTACCGTGGACAGGTTCGAAAGTTAGGCTCCCTGCATGTATTTGCCGGCAAATTTGGGTGGGCTGTTACAAAATGACCCTTAAAAATGTAAATATTGGCATCTAATTTTTAATAAATGAAGCTGATAAACTAAAGAGTTCTATAGCTATTAGGTATGTATAAGTCTCCCCTCTTTTGCTCCCGTGAGCTCCACCCCCCCACCCCCCACGCACACACTGCCCCAGAGCACTGCATGACTGAGGAGACGTGATAGATGGCGGCCGATGCCGTGAGCTGTGCTACAAGTTAGGAGAGAGCCAACTGGGCGCTCGAGTTGAGATCTTGCTTCATCAGAATTTTCTGTGACCTTGAGCCGGTTGCTTTTATCTCCTTTTGCCCCCATTTCTTCCCCCCCCCCCCAAGTCTAACTGCGTTGGGACAACACTGCAGCCCTCTTCCTTCCCTCCCGTGAAAGCTGGTCGCGTAAACTTGATCCCAAAAAACTGGGGAATCGGAATTTTCAACCTAGAGATGGCTGTATCATGCTTTTCTAAAGTATTAAAATTGTAAAGCACCTAGGGGGCCTATCGGGATGAAAGGCATTACATAAATCCAAATTATTTTTTTATAAATCTAAAGTAATTGGCAAAAAAAAAAAAAAAAAAAGCATTAACTATCTTTCTGGGGGAGGAGGGGGGTTACAACCTTTGCTGCGATTTGCCCTCCGTTAAAGGCCAATCATTGGAAAGGGTAAGAGGAGCTTTTTATTTCTCTGAATGGTCTCATTAAATGATCTATTTTTCATATAAGTAAACAGCTGAAGGAGAGGCTGAAGGTCGTGCTAAGCCATGCAGTCTGACTCCCTGAACTTTGAGCCGGGGTGATTAGGGGGGTTTCTCCTTTTTTCAATTTCTTCACTTCCTAGGTCTCTCTATTGTTCCTGCTCCCAACAGCTGCGGGTACTAATCTTCGGGTTATTTGCAATCAGAAGGAAGAAATGTCCACACCCCAGAGTGCTCAATATTAGCCCTGCCAGTGGGGTAAAGTGACCACTGAGCTCAGGCTATGGAAAACCCAAAAAAAAAAAAAGAAGCGAGTTATTGAACTCAGTTTGACTCTGAGGTTGTCAGGTAGCTCTAAGTACCAAATCCTCACAGGCAGAAAGCTGTGAAAATCAGAAAGCAAAACAAGTCTGCAGGTCCGCCGGAGCCCAGTCTCACCGAGGCCGGCTCCTGCTCAAAAGGTTGACTCCAACCAAAGTGTAGAAATAACGTCAAGAAGGTGGAAGAATGAGCCCTAGCTACAGCTGGAATGAAAAACAAGTCCAAATAGAACAGGAGACGCGAAAAGTAGGTTCAAGCAAGAGAACTGGGTCCTATCATTCAACTTTCTCCTTTATTGTAAGAAGAAGAATCGAGGAATAATTGACGACAGCTACATCTTATTATTGAAAAACATCCTAAAACAAAAATCAGAATGAAACGATCAAGCCATTTCCAATAACACTGGGGCTTATTCCTCCCTTCTCAGTGGCCTTTTCTGTGAGAGCTGATTCAGGAAACCTCTCAACTGGGCCATTCTGTAAAGATTGTCTCTGGCTTGCAGCCTGTTATCAGTAATACTAGTCCTGGTGTTAGGTGTTAATCCCTTAACAATCAAGTTGTCTGAGCATGCAGACCCTATCTCTATTCTTGTTTACAACTCATTGTGACTTTGAAATGTCACTTCCCTTTTTTCTTTTCATACCAATTTCATTTCACTCCAGTAAAAGATCAGTCTTGAAGGAGAAAAAGCCTCTCTCTCTCTCTAAGTAGAGCAATTGTATTTAATTGAAGCACTACTGGTTAAAAAAAATCCCAGGTTAAATTTAATTTGCTACCTCCAGATAGTCAAACCCTGGCCACCTTCACATTTCAAAAGAGGTAAGGAAGAATTCCATTCATCCTCAATGCAGAATGAAACTTTCAGAAAAGCATCTGGATGAATCAAACCTGGCCATTGTGCCTTGGTAAGAAGGAACTATTTTATCGCATGCTGTGCAGGTAGCTGTCACATTGCTTACATCAGTATTGACGGACTGGAGCAACACACATGTGGCATGTACACACTGAGCCATAATTAAGCAAATTAGCATCTGGGACAGGCAAGTGTATTTGCTCCCCTTATCCCCCTCAGGACCCTGCTCCTCTCTCTGCCACCTCCCACCCACCCAACCAATCCCCAGTTCTCTTTCCCTAACGTTTCTATCCTTCCCAACTCAAATAAGAGTGGCACTCTCTTCTTCTTCTTGGCTCTTAGAAATATGAAGGCAGAAAAGGACCAAATGACCCACCTAGTCTTCCCATCCATCCAATTTATCTAGCCTTACAATTCCCATCACTCCATCAAAGATCCCCCGTATTTATCCCATGATTTCTTGAATTCAGTTACCACCACCTCCATTGGGGAGGCCGTTCCATGGATCCGCTAGCTTATCTGTAAAGAAATATTTCCTAAGATTACTCCTGAGTCCATCCCCTTTCACCCCTCATTCTAGGGCCTCCTTTCTGTTGAAAGAGTCTAGCCGCCTGTGCATGGAGACCTTTGAGATATTTAAACGTCTCTATCATATTTCCCCTATTTCTCCTTTCATCTAGGGTATACATGTTTAGGGTTTTAATAAGCTTTAGAACGCAGACCACTGGTCATTTTAGTAGCCACTTCCCGGAACCAATTCCAGCCAGGTTACGTACTTTTCAAGAGTATGTGCCATGCAGGTCTCCAGAATTGTACACAGTTTTCCAAATGAGGTCTCACCAGGCATCTAATAAAGGGTAATATCACCTCCCTTTATCCTCTCCCTATGCAGCCAAGTATCTTTCTGGCTTTTGACGTCTTTTTACCCACCTGTTTGGCCTCCTTAAGATCATCCGATACAATCACCCTAGACCCTGCTCTCTTCTTTCATGTTTAGAAGAATTTCACCTCAAATACTTTACCTCTCCCTTGGGTTTTTGCATCCTAAATGCATTACTCTGCACTTTTTGGCATTAAATCTTAGCTGCCAGTCTGCGCTTCATCTGCTGTCAGTCCACGCTTGCATTTCAGTCATTTTTGTGCCCCCCCAAGAGGTTTTGCACCCTGTGCGGCTGACCTTCTCCCTTATCCCTTTGTACACATGCAGACATGGAAAAATATACTTCAAAACAGAATAGATCAACATAGGTGCAAAAGTTGCAGAAATAAGGGGTAGAAGGGCCATACCTCAATGAACAAAAAGCCGTTATTTTGGTAATATGGTAGATAACTGCTAGTTGTAAAAAGGAGATACCAAGTTGATGGTGAAAATAGAGTAAGACTATGAATTCATTTGCCTCAAAACTCCTGTCTTTAACCTCTTCATTTGATCTTCAGCTCTGTGGTACCACCACTGTTCACCAGCATGACCATGGTCTTTGCTTCCAACTGCTGCCTCTCGTATTTTTCCACCTCAGTTCTTCCAATCTCAGACCAACACTTAATAACTTTCACACTAAACCACCCTCCTCCACAGACTCGTCCAGTCACCACTTACACCTGTAGGAATCCTCAAGCTGTTGACCCTTGTATCTTTTCCACTGCTGTTTTCTCTCTCCTTTTCTCCAGAAGTCTGAATCTGTTGATGAAGCAGTTTCTTCTTATAACATTATACTCTCTTCAGCCTTATATACTCTTGCCTCGTCTCTTACCTGTCCTGTAAGGTGCACTAAATCCCAGCCTTGGCTCATCCCTAGAATTTGCTACCTACGTTCCTGTACCCTCTCTGCAGAACGTCTCTGGCTGAAATCCCGTGCCCATGCAGACTTCATACACTTCAAATTCATGCTGACCACTTTCCAGTCTGCTATTGTACTTGCCAAACAAGACTACTATGTCCATCTGCCTTCAAATGTGCTGTAATCATACCACTTCTTTAAAAACCCTCACGGGATCCTACCTGTCCTGCCAGCTATTGTCCCAGCTCCCTTTTGCCTCCAAAACTACTTGAATGTACTGTTCACCACTGTTGTCTTGACTTTCTTACATCTTAAGCCATTCTTGATCCATTCCAGTCTGGTTTTCGCCCTCTATATTCAACTGAAACAGCCATTGCCAAAGTTTCCAATGACCTGTTTATTGGCTAAAGCCAGAGGTCTTTACTCTGTCCTTATCCTCCTTGACCTGCCTGCTGCTTTTGACACTGTTGATCACCACCTACTCCTTGATACTCTGTCCTCACTTAGATTTTGGGACTTTGTCTTGTCTTGGTTCTATTCTTATCTCTCCCATTGCACTTTTAGCGTTTCCTCTGGTGGTTCCTCCTCCTCTATTGACAATCCACTATCAACTGGTGTGCCTCAGGGCTCTGTCCTGGGCCCTCTTCTCTTCTCACTATATACTAATTCCCTTGGTACTCTGATTTCCTTTCATGACTTTCAATACCATTTTTATGCTGATGATACCCAGATCTACCTTTCTACACCAGAAATCCAGTCCCAGATCTCAGCTTGCCTGTCTGACATTGCTGCCTGGATGTCCCGCTGTCACTTTAAACTCAAAATGGCCAAGATGGAGCTCCTTATCCCTCCCCCCCACCCAGCCCAACTCCCCTCTTCCTCCTTTCTCTGTTTTGTGGCTAACACGGTCATTTATCCCAGTCCCATCAGCCCATAACCTAGGCATCATCTTCGACTCCTCTCTCTCCTTCTGTACGCATATCCAAAATTCTGCTAAAACATGCCAAAGTCAATATTCAGAAGCTATTTAGATGGATAACTCACAAGTTACCCATCTAAATGTCAAGTGTGGCATATTCAGCCACTTAGCCAGCTAAATTATAGCTTGATAACTACTTACCCGGCTATAATGTAACCGGATAAAAAAAGGGCATTTCAGGGGCGTTCCAGGGAGGAGTTGAGTTATCCGGCTAACATAACTGAAATTCACATATATCTGGCTACGTTAGCCGGATAACTTTATATCTGCTGGGAAGCAGGTCTAAAGTTAACCGGCTTTGTGTGCCCATCTTGAAAAGATATCTGCATAAGTAGCGCCAAGAACATTAATAAACCCGAAACATATAGGGGGACCTGTAGCCCGATTAAGTCCAACCCCCCATCAACAAATAGTAAAGAGGCTCTAGCAGCCTTACCACTCCCAGCCCACATCACCTCTTTTCCCGGTTCCTTTCTTCTCCCCCCCTCTATCCCCTCCAGATTTAAATGGATTGTGGCAGGCCCTCCCACCCCCACACCCCCACCATCATGATACAAAGGCCTTGCAACTCCCCCCCCCCGCCTCAGAACCTCCTTCCTTCTTCCCAAACCTGTAAAAGCCCCACCGGGAATGGGTCTGAATTTACCTGCTCCCAGTGACGTCCAGCGCAGCCTCTGTCAAAGCTGCACTGGAAGCGTAACCTATACGCAGTTTACACTTACAGTATAGGAGGGTGCTAAAACATACATAGCCTTTTATGTGCCAGATAACTTATCCACTAGACGGCCTACTGAAGATTGGCCTCGCCATTTCTCTCTCTACAACATCGCCAAAACCCATCCCTTCCTTTCTGAACACAGTACCAGAACCCTTATCCACACTCTCATCTCCTCCCGCTTAGACTATTGCAACCTGCTCTTCACAGGTCTCCCCAGCGAGCCAACTCTCCCCACTGCAACCCGTCCTAGATGCAGCTGTGTGACTTATCTTTCACCAAAGTCGCTACACTCACATAACCGCCCCCCCCTATTCCAAAGTCACTGCTTTGGCTCCCTATCCGCTCCTGCATACAGTCCAAGCTCCTCTTTCTCATCTACAAATGTCTTTCACTCTTCAGTATCTCACTACCTCTCCTTTCTTATCTCTCTTTATACCCCCTTCTCCTGCACTCCGCTCATCAGACAAGTCACTCCTATCTGTGTCCTTCTCTGCCACCAATTCCTGACTCTGTGCTTCCGATCTGGCTGCAAGATAATTAGCTGGTACATGAGGAAATTGCCAAATGTATGCACGTAAGTTTCTTTTAAAATAGCAGCTTCTGAGCATAACTGCTGGCCCTGCCCCAAAATGCCCCTAAACCGCTCCTCTTTCACGCGTATATGTATGCGTGAAACAAAAAATGCATGTGCACTTTCAATGTTTATAAAATAGTGGTTACACAAGTACAAGCTACTCGTGTGCGTGGCTCTCTGAATATTCACCCCTCTGTCTCTGGATTAGTAATTCAAATCTGGCTCATGCAGAATAATATTGTGATGTCAATATAGTTCTTAATGGATGGATGTTAAGCCATTTCATTAAAACCATTATCACAGCAGCACCAAACGACACTCTTGTTAATAGTCTTAGCAGAAATACCACTGGTTGAAATTAATTGCCTTCTTGCCATACAAGATGACTATAAGACTAATGAATATTTAAAGCTGTAGATTTTAAGGACCTTAGTAGAGTCAGAAATCTGTGTTTTTTTAATATTTGTTGGCCTTATAAAGTTAGGTTTGTTCTCTGGGCAACTCATGGATGATTTACAGAAAAAGGCACACGTATTTGGGTGAATTTTAAAAGCCCTATGTGGGCCAAAGCCAGGAAATACACGTGTATATTGGCCCGGTGCGCACCGCGTGGATTTTAAGAGGCGCTCAGGTAAACGCGTATCTTCTGGTACCCGAGTAAAATGTTTTTCATAAAAGGGGCGGGGTCATTGGGTGTGGCATGGGCATTCCAGGAAGTAGGAATGAAACCAGCACCTAAGTAATTTACGCGCACCAGCGTGCACCGAGGTCCCTCTCCGTGTAACCTTTACTTCTGCTATGGATGGCGTGTAAGTCATGAAACAACAAGGCTGGTCAGCGGGGTTTTAAGGGGGCGGGGCTAATAGGGTAAAAGGGAGGAAAGTTAGGCAGCCCGCTCCTTTACAGGGGCGGACTGGGAACAAACTGGGGAAACGGGTAATTGCGGTCGGCGCGCCTATCTACTAAAATCCCCCCCCCCATTTAGGTGATCTAGGTGGCATTTGCACGCAGACCATGTTCGATGTACAATGGTGCGCACATGCACACACATACAGCTGATTTTATGCCATGCGTGCATATATGCGTGTCTGTTATAAAATCGCCACATCCAGACGCGCGAGCCAGCAAACATGCGTACATGTGCTCCCGCGCGCAGGTCTTAAAATTCACCGCACTGTGTAGTAGATTTTAAGATTCTGTTGCAAATCCGTGGCTCATTTGTATAAATTTTCATGAGCATGTAAATTAGTTAATTGGCACGGTCAAGCCAATTTTTATTGAAAATCTAAATTTTAAATATTTTCTTTCAAATTTTGCATCTTTTTTTCTGTCTGAGTATTTTTTTCATCTCTTTCATTTCTTTTTCTCTCTCCCGTTTCCTTTTTGCTTTCCCATTCTCCATCTCTTCTTACTGCATCCTTTCACTACAGCTTATCTCTCCCCTTCCGAAAGGTGATTATGTTCCTCTCATCTGTCTCTGCTCCCCTGGTCTATCAACTCCTCTCGCCGCTTTCTTCTTTTCCTCTATACTTTTCTCCTTTCTTCCTCCTCTCTAGTTTTTTCTCCTTACTTTGTTCACACTCGTCCTGTTTTTCCTTCCTTTTATTGGATTCAGACAACATCCAACAAGGCATTGATCTGTGCAATCTGGGTAAACAAGCATCGGGGTAACTTGCTTGATGTGGCGATTACTACCCTTAATCATTAAGCCTTATCCTTCTCCTTTGATGCAACTTCAACATTACTCTCTGCATCAATGGCAGGGGGTGGCAGGAAATTCAAATCAAACAGTTACCAACAAGGGCCCTGAACTTGGTGGTCGGTGAAACAGATAAGTATGGGAAAATAAGTGTGGGAGCTTGCTGGGCAGACTGGATGGGCCGTTTGGTCTTTTTCTGCTGTCATTTCTGTGTTTCTATGTTTATCATCCCTCCCATTTAGTCTCATCACTCCTTTTCTTTAGTCCTTCATCTTCTCAGCTCTTCTCTCTCCCTTCTTGCCATGCAAGATGACAACAAGGCTAATGAATATTTCAAGCTTTAGGTTTTTAAGGATCTTAAGTGCCCTCAAAACTCTTCAGTGTGCTTCCATCTCTCTCCCCCTCCTGACATCTTTCTCTTCTCTCCCCTCCCAGTTCAATCCCGTCTTACTCCCTTTCTCATCACATGATGCCCAAAATAATTTTACTGTTCTTGTGAACAAGGTTACTGCCAATAACCTCCAATCTAACTTGTCTGTACATAGATTGTAAAATACAGAGAGTGGAGTCTATCTGTACAGGACTCCATATGTCCTAGATCCCGAATGAAAAGGATGACTTGTGACAGTGGTATTATCGGCACTGTTTTATTCACACGGTGGGGGTCGTTTTCAAAAGGAGTTACGCATGTAATTTTCAAAAGCCATTTACTTGCCTAAAGTGCACTTTCTAGAGTAAATCTCAGTTTTACTTGAGTAACTGCTTGCTTTTTTTTTTTTTAATCAGGCCCACAGAGAGAGGGAGAGAGTAAAAAACCAGGGACGCGGTAGCATCGGCCAGCGAGTGGGGAAGCGGTGACATTGGCATGTGAGCTGCAGGCATGGTAGGTGGTGACCTTGCTCTGTGTGCCGGGAAAGTATCACCGAGGGCAGGGTGGGAAGAGGCAGCATCAGAGACATAGGGAGGGCAAAGGCTAGAAGGCAGTTTTGTCATGAATCTGTATCAAATGGAAACCCTGTGCAAACAACCCAGGGGGGCCATGATTTCTTCCCGACTGCGCTTTCTTTTAATTATGGAACTGTGTCTGATTTTTTTTTTTTTTTTTTTAAATCTGTGGTGTTTGTTAAAGATTAGATCTCAGGAAAAAAAAAATGTTTGTGGTGCTGTCACTCCCCTAGCACTAAGCTGATTTAAATAGTCATCTAAAAATGGAGGCAGGCAAAGGCTTGGATAACGAGAAGAGAAAATCTACACTGTATAGAATGAGAGGTACAAACGTTCAAAGAAGCGGTCCAGCCATATTTGAAAGGGCTTTCATTAAACTGAATAATGCACAGCAGGAAAAGACAGGGGTTCCAGAGAAATGATCTGAAGTCCACATCCTTATGAAGGCAAAGGATATTATTCCAGTCTTACAAGTTTGTGGAGCTTCCCTTACTTAATTCAATTAATTCCTCTCATCCATTCATTTAAATACCAACTTGAAACCAATTGATAAAAAAAACAAACCTCACATGATTTGCATTACAGAGAAAGAAAGACTCAGATGGGGCCCTGCTAAAAACAAACCTGTTTCCCAGTTCTGTTAATCTGTAACAGTATCCTCAGAAAATTTTAAAGAAACAGAAAGCAAGAGAATGGGGTATGCGGATATTTGAATTGAGGTGCTTGTATCATAGAGACCCACTTAAAGGGATCACAATGCCTAGTTAATTAAAGGGTAATTAAGGACAGTGGCGCTCGCTTATTATGATTCTGGATTTAGATTTTAGATTTAATTACTCAACTTTCCAAATCCAAGCTCAAGGTGAGTCGGTAGTTCCCTGCCCCAGAGAGCTTACAATTAGGGTGCCCAACTTTCAAACCTATCCATGGAAAAGCATTGGCATGCATAAGGGAATACGGGAAGATTACTGATAATATTATATAAACTCTACGGTGGCAGCTGCACAGTTTATAAAACACTGCTGTTTCTGATGCAAAAGGAAGTGCATAATATATTTCAGTGCTGATGTGTATTTTCAATGCAAGAAAATGCATACTTTCTCTATTCATTTGATAAACATATGTGTATATAGTTTACAAACAAATTAAACATGATGCTGCATGAAGAAACACCCAGAATTAAATACAAAAGCTGGTATCTTATAAAGTATGTTAAATATACCATTTTGAAAATATTCACTTGCAACATGTCCTTGGAATCACCAGTTCACCAATACCTCTACCAGTTCACCCAGTCCTTAAGTTCACCAGGACCTTCTAAGAACTTCATGCTGAATTCCCACCGGTTCTCCCAGAACTCCCGCCCAAAAACTGCAGACAGACAGACATCCAGTTTCACTTGCCTGAGTCCATTAGCAAGTGTAAAAGTATATAAACAAGTTTGGTCATGTACACGGCTGTACCTCTTACAAAACAGCAACTCCCGCATGTACGTCTGCCCCAGAAATGCCCTTTGACCACCCCCTTTTCCTCCACCGGTAAAGTGAACGCATGAAACAAAAAATGTGAGTGTACTCTCGCCGTTTATGAAATAGCACACATGCACATACAATACATGCCATTTAAGCACACGCGTGCTATTTTTAAGGATGAAACCTCTTGAAAATTCACTCCTCAGTTTGCACCTGAGGCAGTGCAGGGTGAAGTGATTTGCCCCAAGGTCACACAGAGCATCAGCGGGAGAAGTGGGATTTGAAATCTAGGACTTTAGCAATCTAGACGACCCAGATATATTTCTGAAGAGGTAAAATAACTTTCTGTCCAATGTGGACTTAGAATAAAACACAAATCTCTAAATCAGGGCGATTCAAACCTGTCCTGGCGACCAGCAGTGCTCAGACTTTCAGGATATCCACAATGAATATGCATATGACACATTTGCATATACTGTCTCCAGTGTATGCAAATTTGGACAGAATCTGAACAGAAAGGGGAGAGGCACGTACAGAAGGAGATATAGATAGAGAGGCACTCTTAAATTGTTAAATTAGCAACACATGAACACTAAACTTTGACTCTCTTCCTATTGGTTTTGCTCTTTTCATTTTCCTGCCTTATACAGTCATCCTGCAGAGTGCAGACTCGTGCATAAACCACTGCCACCATTCCCGCCACTGCCGTCTCTCTCCAGCGTATTTGAGAAGAGCTTTGAATAGTAAGGTCTTTAAAAAAAACAACCCAAAAACATCAAAATGTATCTTTTCCCTGCTGTTTGAGGCTGGGCTCGCACTGTAACCAGGTCATTACAACCCCTGCAGTGTAACAATTGCAGGTCCCAGTTCAGATCTCATCTCCACTGTTCACTGCAAACTTGAACAAGTCACTTAAAATGATTTCCTGACCTTTGAGATATACGTATAAGTAAAGGTCAACAAATAAGTTGTAGGTGATGGTTTTTATTGGACAATAAATGGCTCATAGCCTTGAAAGCTAGCCATAATTATATAAATTACTCATTGTATAAATTACTTAATTTACAGCTAATTTGTTGACTGTTATGTCTATGCATTCAAGCAGACTAACATGGCAACCACAGATTTTTGATGTGAGCTTTTATTGTATGGACATGGTTACAATCATGTAGGTCATCTTGTCCAGCATTATCTGGTTTCTTAGCGCAATATAAACTGCTGCTATCTAGCTCCTACCAGAATACTGTACTTTCTGTGGAATTCAAGTGAAGAAAATCTGTAACAAAGAGCAGTTCTTAAAGCTGCAAATTTTTGTTTTTATAAGAAAAAGGGGAATGTGAAAATTTAATGTCAGGCCTTGTGTAATGAAAAGAAAGATTTAGCTTTCAACTAAATAGTTTTAAACTGTGATTTGCAATTTTTTTCTTCCGCTCCTGAGCTTCCCAGATCTCTGCCAATTCTGCTTCCTTGCTGCCGCTGCTCCTGCAGACTGTTTGAAGCTGGGTTTTGTACCCGTTAGATCCCAGCATGTTTGCTCTTGACTTCATCCACTAAGTCAATAGTTGGGAGATGCTCTCCTGCTCACAAGCCAGAGCCCCCTGCCCCCGTCCTGTTTTCTTCTCAGGATAATGGGGGATCTTTTCTTGTGTAATCAGGCTCCTGATGTGCCGGGAGACAGATAGAGATTCTTGGCATTTGTCGGTGAAAATGAAAGCGGGATTAGGTTGAAGCGGCTGCACACTCCATGGCAAAGGAAGACAACTATTCCCCCCCTTTGAAAGTCCCATTCTGGTCTGGTTACTTTATCTTTAAAGATGTTTGTATTTCTAAAGTGGCTATTGATGGTCCCAGAGAGGGTAGCAAGCTATAAAGGCTCGTTTAAAAAAAAATAATAACTAAAAAAAAAAAATCAAAGACATACAAGGAAAGGACAGGGAAAGGCAGAGCAAGGTCTATAATAGAAAGACATGAGCAAAAAGGGAAAATCAGACTCGGCTTTCCGTCAAAGTTTGAAATATAATTCCTTCACATCATGAAGTCCTACCAGCAGGGAATGGATTTATGATTTAGCTCTTTGTGCTGTCAAGCAAATGCAAATACTTGCCGGGATTGGTTTCCTTTTAATAAGACATTTTTGAAATATATTGCTTGCTAGTACCAGGGTTAGTTCTGAAGAAAACTGGAATTTTTGTAGGCTGTGATAACTTTTCAAGAGCCAACATAAAAGTCATGACCCTTTTCTTCCGAATATATTATTACACATTTTTCAGTCTCTATTCAGAATTTATTCTACACATTTTTTTTTCCTAGCTTACTTAGAAGTTAATTTGTTACAAAACATTTACATTTTCTCTTCCTTAAAATTAAACAACTTCACAAAAAAACCATGGAAAATTACTACCTTACTATTGGTTTCCTTTTTTAAAACTGTAAATTATGAAACAGGTATATCCCAAACAGATGCAAATATGTTAAATAATTGCACCTTTTATCAATCATTGCCTTTTCGTTCAAACAGAAAATAAGATGATAGAGAACTATATAAAAAAAAAAGTGAGTAGTTTTTTTTTCTATATTGAAAAAGAAGAGAAGAGAAAGATTAAGGGACATCTAAAAGCTGTGGCCTTGCTTGGGTGCTGTAGGATAGAAATATCCTTAAACAGAGTTAGCAGCTGCCATGAGGCACCCAATATGTAAGGAGGAGACACTTACAAAACCAGGGAAAAAACCTCAAATTCAAAATGTAAACAGCTGAATTTATGACAAGTGATTCTCAACAAGAAGTTTATGCTGCACATGGAGACTTTCTTACTTAGGGTTAGAAAGTTCAGGGTTGATCCTCTGGATGCAAATAATCCCCAGGATTTATCTACAATCATGTATCTCCCTCCAATCGCTCAAAACAGCTCCTTAGGTCACCAGTTGCGTGTCGATTTCTTTTTCTGAGGATCGTGTACTAGTGAGGCTGCCATGTGTCTAGCACCGTTGTTACTCTCTTGTTCTTGTTTCCATTCTCTTTTCTTCTGTGGCACTTGTACATGATTGAATTATATTTGGTTTAAACTTGGTTGCATTACATCTTTTTGCTTTTTGGGCTGCTATTTCTGGTTCTCTCCATCCAAGCAGCTGGTTTAATTCTTCAATAACTTTGGTAACACTGATACTTCATGGTCCTAAGGCTAATTTGTTCCTCTTAGCAGTTCAGTGAAATGGTAAAAAATCCCCCCTTGCTTTGTGTTCCTGAAAAAAAAACCCCCAAACCTTAATATCTTTCTCATTCCCTCCCCTTTCACTTTCTGGGTCTTACGCAATACAGATTTTTTTTTTTCCTACAGGTACAACATTGAGAAAAAAAAATCCTTTATGAACAAAGTCCTCTGTTTCTAAATTTATAAGACTAAAACTGTAAACCGATGCGATGTGCGAACGGTCATCGGTATAAAAGAAACGTTAAATAAATAAATAAATAAATAAATAAATAAATAAATAAATAAAACTGGAGAAGGGAAGATGGAAGCTTAAAAAGGAACCAGGTAGGTAAATCTGGCCTTCCTAATTTCTACCACATTTCCAACTATCATTTTGAGGGGGGAAAAGGCAATTAAAACGAAGTGAGATTCTTCATTTCAATAGGCAGAAGTCTCACTTTTTGTCTTGAGAAGGCGGAAATAGTAAGATTTCTGCCTCTGCTTTTCTACGGTTCTGCCAGAAAAAAAAAAATGTTGCTGCTTTGACGATTTGCCCTACTGCTTAGGAATGTCCAGCTCGGATCAATCAATTCAATCATTTTATTTGTAGGTGTTACCCTGTGACCGATATATGTACACGCGCTTTTCTGCCACGGTTCTATAAGACACAGAGGAGTGTCGTAGATTTCACAAGAGGCAGTTTCATGAGCGCCCCTGTCCTTTTAACCAGAAGAATTAGTCACTTTGATCTACAATCTTTAGGGTCTTCAGACAAAGGGGCCTAGTGAAGGCCTACTGGCCCCTCTCTCTCCTCCAGCCTTCTACAGTCATCTCCCGGGGTCAGACAAAGTGCTGCTTTCTAATTTTAGACATGCCAACACTGAAAGACAGAAGAGAGAGCTGGAAACACACGGAGAGAGCCTTGGGGCACAGGACAGTAAAGCTCAAGAAACCGCCTGCTATCGCCTTCACTTTCTTCCATCCAGAGTTATATTCTGGCATTAAAACCTGGTATGGGCATCTCTGAGGCAGATTTAGAGGCCAGATAGGTACCATGTAACACAGGCCTTGAGATTTCAGCTTTCCCCTCATCGGTGATTGGATGTTGCAACTCTTTTCTGGGTCTCTATCTCAACCATTAACCTAGCAACTTTTCATAGGGTAAGCAAAGCTCCAGATATTCTTTACTGCATCATAAATCACAATGTACGTATGGTGCTGGTATGATCATTTATTATGTGCTTGCATGACCCTATCTATGTATTATACAGCACCGAATTACTGTGATGTCTACAGCAATAAGTACTGATAACAAAATAATAATGATGATATAAGTCTTTAAGGATTTCAAGAGGATAATGTGCTTCTATAAATAAAATTGTATTTTAATCTTGTGGTGAAGTCTGAGGCTTTGAATCGGGAAGCAGCACAACAAGAATGTAACATTTTTGTCTAAAATATGACTTGCTGAAAAACTATTTCCTCTCAGAACTGAAGCTTGTTTTCTCAAAGGGAAAATATATATAGCATAAGTTATTGTCAAATAATACTGAAGATTTCAGAAGAGGGACAGCGACTTGAATTGATATACATATTTCATAAAGATGACATTTAAACAAATGTGCAAAGTGATTTACAAAAAAAAAATGACATTGAATTTTTACACTAGAGAATTGCATTCTTATTTTTATATTGAGAAGCTGTTACATGTTAGACTGGCGATATGATTAAAAAAAATTGTAATTCTCTGTTTGTTTTGTTTTTCTCTCTTTCCTGCTTGATGGAAATGAGAGCAATGAATCCAGAGAAAAGATTTCACTGGACAAGAGCACACCAGCGTCCAGGCCTGCTGAGCGTGATGTGCCACGGTGCACAATGCGGCAGACACTTCTTTGCCTTCTCTCAATGGCCGTAAAGAGACTATAAACAGTCAGAAATTGTTCCTGCCCTCCCCAATAATTCATCAGAGGATCTCAAGTTATTCAAGCAAGTAATGTGCAGCCTCAGATCTAGCGTGTCCCGCAAGGACCAAGCTCCAAGTTAATTAATAGACGGTGGCTCCTGCGAGCAGCCCTAGCGCCCTCTGTAATGTGATGAACTTCTTGTAGCGGTGTCACCACAAATGCTTCTGATAAGGAAAGTAGCCATTGGATCAAAGACTATATAAGCTTCTCAGTTTCCTTGCGCTGACTCTGCTTTTCTCTCAACTACCTTTGCTTTTATTCAGCTATTTTAACTTTTTTTTTTTCCCCTGCTGCTTTGGTGTTTCCAGTTCACCGTGAAGCAGCACTGGCATCTGGCACTATAAGCTTTCATTCGCATTTGCAGTGGGACGGTTTTTCCCCTCCCCCTATCTTATGCTCTCTCCCAATTTACAATATTTAGTCCGGTCACTGCAGCCACAGTCCTTGGCGGGGGGGGGGGGGGCCATGCACCAGAACTCTTCATAACTCTGTAATTATGGGCCCTAAATCTAACCCCTGTCAGGGTCATTTTCAAAGGAAAATGTAAATATAATAGGCAGTCCTAGCTTTAGAAACTTGTTAGAATAGTAGGCTGCATTTACATTTCCCTTTGAAATTGTCTCGCTATGTGGCCCTTATTGGCAGGGTGAGTAGGATGCCCTACCCCTAGGAGCTGTGAATGCTGACTGGGGAGCAGAAAATCTGACCTGGGACTCTGTCCCGGGGCCCTTTGCACAGCACCACCACGGAGTCACCTGGCCAGCCCTTGCGCTTTTATCCTTTATGATCTCCAAAGAGGTTCAGTGTTCAGGTTTTCCTTGCTCTCTTTTTGATAACTCTAAGGGGTCGATTTTAAGACCCGTGTGCCTGCATCCAGGCGCACGCACACGAATGCGCTGATTTTATAACACGCGCGCGTTATAAAAATTTGATGGCCACGCGCGCGCAAGCCCGCGACTCGCGCGCACGGGGGGAGGGAATTTTATAACCTACTCGCAACAATGCAATCGGCCAGTCCCCTAACCCTATCCTTCCTCCCTCTTCCCCTCTCCTCCCCGCCCCCTAAACCTACCCTAACTATCCCCAAATTTTTTATTTCCTACTTAACTGCTCCTCTGGAGCAGAAGTAATATCCATGTCCCCGGGACAGCATTGAATGGCATTGTCCCAGCCCGCCCCACCCAGACCACGCCCCCCCCGACCGTGCCCCTTGCTTCGGCGTGTAATGGGGGGGTTACACGCGTGGTCAGGCCCTTTGTAAAACGTGCGCGGCGCGCGCGAGGCCCGACCACGCACATAACCTCCCCAATCTTACGCACACGGGCCTTTTAAATTGTACTTGTAAGGGTTTGAGAAGCCCTGGTCTAGGGGCTGCCCCATATTTTATAGACAAATTAAATAATTACTCATTGAAATTGCTTTTCAATGAGCTTAAAGACAAACACCCTTCATCTCACTCATTATCAATGATAAATGCTTAGACTGGAATTAACTAACATCTGCTTTCTCTTGGCATCACGATCAGGTGAGTGACATTCAAAGTGGAGTTTTCAAATATTGGGAGCCTGTATCTTTACACAAAATGGAGATTCCATACCGATGACTTTCAAGATCAACATAAGGTACAAATGATGACAGTTGTGGGGTTTTTTTTGTTTTTTTTTTTAATTGCTTCACTCAGTGCACTCCAGCTTCTCTCTCCTTCCAAATCAGAGAGGGAAGTTGGTTTGGAAAGAGAGAGATTACCTTTACAAAATTCCCAACAGATCCTCTTTAGTGGAAAAAGGTGCTGAGTGACATTTACAAAAAAAAAAAAATGTTATTCAAAAAAAAAACCTCATTTTGTTATTGGACATATAAAATTACACCATGGAAGGGTCATATACTAACACTGAAATTTGAATATTTACTGCAAAACTCAATGGCACCATGCAGATATGCAGAGAAAATGGACATCAGATTAGGATGGGGGCAAACAATTCAGGCACTTTAAATTTTGCAAAAAGATAAACTAAACAATCAGGTAAAATACAGTATAACGGATGTGACCTTACTCCTCTTGGAAAGATGTGCTAAAGGCATGATCTCTCAAATTTAGAGAGCAGAACTGGATTTAGGATAAAGACATTTAACAATCTGGTTTTGGGTTTTTTTTTTTGGTTTCTTTTTTAAACAAATGTCACCAAAACAATAGCCAAGCCTTGAGCAGAGCTTGCCTGCCCAGACATACAGCCAGGTGGGACTCTTTCACTTAACCCTCGCCCCCCTTTAATTATATAATTTGTGGCCTTCCCAACCATTGCTACAGTACAAACAGGACAGGCCGAAATTACCATCTCAGCTACACAAACCCTTCAAAGCTGCATGGGCTTTCTGCTGAACCTCACGGGGCAGCCCTTCCCTTTGTGCACCATTTCACAGCAGAGGATTTTTCTTCTCACACGTCCGTAGGGATTAAGAGGTTCGGGATGGACGAACCCGTTGTTTGCCGGGGTCCAGAAACTGTTCTGACCAACAGAAGGCACCCAAAACCAGACATCATTTTATTCAGTTCTTCACCCACCACCACCAAACGGAGAGTCAGGTGCTCCCACCATATGTGTTTGCTCCCCCCAACTGAAGACAAAATTAAAATCGGATCGACATCTTTTGGCTGCTGAATTTCCCTTCATTTTTACCCACGGGGTACCATAGCATGAAGTTCTGCCATCAGTAATTTAGCACCAATTCTGAGAATCGCTTTTTTTTTTTTTTTTTAAAGTAACGGTAAAAAGCTTGAGAGGGTTACTTATTGGCTGTGTGTGTAACAATTACATTTTTTTAAAGCCTAAGTATCTTATAGCTTTAAGGCTGATGTTATAGATGCTTTAAAATCCTGCCATGGAAATTCCTCTGAAAATTTGGAAAGCTGCGAGGGGAGAAGGAGAGAGGTTAATCCTCGTTTAATGCAGGGATGCAGTCACAAGACCCGGGCCGGGCTGATTGTGTTTATCTCTCCCCAACATTTGGGTCTCCCGTACTTCACCCAGCCAAATGGGCTGCGAGAAGACTTGCAGATGGAGGCCGTCCTAATGCCTCAGGAAAATGTATTATTAATATCTAAATAAGTTCCCAATACTGTCTCTAAATCTCTCTTCTCTATTCCAGATAAATTCGTTTGAAGTCCTCTTCTGTCTCATCTCTTCCAGTGTCCCTTTTTTTTTTTTTTTTTTTTTAAATCGAGCCTGTTTCTAACTGGTAAATACAGAAGTCTTTTTCACAGCGGTTCAGTCAAATTCATGTCTCCTATATATGCAGCTTGCAATAAAGATTTTCTTAGCTATTTTCAAATATTAGTTAAGGTCCGACTTCTCATACAGGACACAGGCAATCAGACATTACTAGTTCTTCATTCCTTTTTTCTTCTTCCAGATCCTATAATTCTACATATTTCCCTCTTTCTCTCCTAATGCCTTGTATTAATTATGCTCAGGTTTCCCCCCTCATACCTTCTCGCTCTTTCCTGTCCCACTTGATTTAGGAAAGGGGGGTTTATCATGTAAGCATTTGCCCACACTGTATGTATGTATGTATAGCAGGTCCTCCAGCTTCCTTGTTCCCAACAGCCGGAGTTTGCTTTTGTAATTGTTATCTCTATTTATTTTTGTAACTCATTTGTCTCAGCCTTTTTTGAAGACACATAAGCTCTGTATGTGTGTGTGTGTGTGTGTGTGTGTGTGTGTCTGTGTGTGTGTGCTCAAACACAGGCCCCTTTTCCCGGATCCCCTCTCTCTCCCTCACGCACAGAAATATGCACAGAGGAACTCAGCCTAAAGCCAACCAATTGCCTGACAGCTTCCCATCTCCCTCCTGCCCCCATTATTTCAGCTGATCCCACTCACAACACACTTGCAAATCCCCGCCTGGTCTCTGTTTGATTACTTTGCCAACTTTAGGTAATCCCCTGATTTGATGAGGTGTCTATAGCCTCCTAAACATACATTTACAGAGAGGAGCTTGTTGGTTTAATCAATGCAGATTGCTCCTGATAAATTGACTGATATCCGACATCTCTCTTCTCAGTAAACAATGCCTCCCAGGTGTGAAACCAAAACGTGGTTTATAAAGAAGCATTCTCTTCTCCTTATCCACCCCTAGTGTCTAATTAAATTTGGCAAGCGCATGCCCAGACAATCACTGCAACTTCCTTCTGCCTATCAAACCTCTGAAAAAGCACATTAGCAATAATCACTTCCAAATGAAATTGTTACCACCTTGAGTTCAGAGTTTACAGAACAGTCACCCTGGCATAGATTTTGGTTTTTTTTTCCCTGTCTTCTTCAGTTTTTTTGTTGGTTCCTTATCCAGGCCCTACAAATTCTCCACTATCTGAACGCAACCTTCACACTGACCACGCACTGAAATGTTTCCTTTCCCACAACAAAGTAGTCATTATAGGCTGTGATATCTTTTACCTGCACCAACAAAAAAAAAAGATGAACTTTCCAGACCTCTCGCAGTCCGTAATATATCACAAGGATTCACCTAATGTTCAAAAATAAATCTTTCAGTATACCTATCTGTCTTGTGTTTTGTATTCTTTAACGCTAGCAATGTATTAACTTAACAAGAAACAGTAAGTAACGCTATGCAGGGTTGATTCAGAGAGATATTTTTTTTTCATTCTTTATGAATTTCTTGCCTCTGGACAGAAACGTAAATATGCTCTAGACTTTCCTTTTTGAGGTGCATCACATACAACTTATGCTCCCTCTGTTTCCTTCTGACAAACCAGGGAGTATGTGAGGTGAAATTTAGTTGTGTGGCAATTTATAGACTGCACCCCAATAATAGTAACATCAATAATAACAACTCAGGCTTAACTAGAATAAAAAAAAAAAAAAAAGAACTGAACCCTCATGAATATATGCCCAGGGCTAGCTTGAGTGAACCATTTAAAGATGAAAGGGGCAAAGAAATAAAAGCTCAGTTTAATCTGCCTGAAAAACCCTTCAACTTAACGTTTGTGCTTGAAACTCAGAGAGTGAGCAGTGATTGGGGATAAATACATTTCTTACCATGCCCTGGAGCCATTACACCCCTCACCAACACAGCTCCCTATTCAAGAGACACAGTTTTCATTACCTGCGCTAATAAGTCTTAACATTATTAAATGCCAACCAGAAGATAGAAGGAAACAAGCACAGGGAGGAAGCTTTTTTTTTTTAACGCCTTAAAAAAGTGCATTAAAGAATGTCATGCCCTGGCTTTTCCCACCAGGAAAACTGTGGGATAGGAGTTCTGCTTTCCAGGCTCGTTGGAAAACCACGTCATGGAAAGGGGAAACTCCATTGCCATCTCTAAACTGGTTTTTCCTTAACACCTACTCTTAGTATAAAGAAAATGTTTGCTCCGACCGCAGCATATGAAACAGGAAGTCAGCAGGAAACATCGTGCAAGCTTTTCTGCAGCCCCAGAATAGCTCATGACCTACTTGCTTTTCACACCTAGATAGTTTAGAACAAATGACCAGCTAATGACCTCCCCCCTCCCTGCCTGGACTGACCGCTTGCACCTACTGCCCACTTGCACCCACGTAGTAAAAGGTCAGCATAAACACTGATGGTGGAAAACATTGTAGCAGGAAAATATGTGACGTATGTATCATATGAAATGCTATGTGATCATTTGATAATAAAAGAGCAGCCTTCCCAAAAGCCGGGAGGAGCACGCTTCACCCTGAAGACCGGTCTGAGGTGTTTTCATTGCGACAGAAAACCATAAATATACCCAAAATAAGAAAAATAAAGAGAACACGCTTTTAAGACTTTTACACTCTTCCAAAGCTTTTCTGTTGTTGTGGGAGTAAACACATGTAGTGATACAATAAAAAATGTAGGGAATTTTAAAGCCTGATCAATTTTTTAAGGCGCATCTAAATGCCTTTACAAGGCTGCTGATAATGATATACATTGAATCATTTTTTAGTTTATGTAATGCTTCCTCATTCTCAAAACCTTTCATGTATTTGTTGAAACTGAATGTCTACTATTAGAACAAAACACACATTTACTGTGCAGCGTACTATTTGCAATTTTCAAAGCAGGAACTTCTCTGCGCTTTACACCATTCTGGCAGATGGGCATTTTTCCTTCCTTAGCAGTAACCCTAGATTTCATTAACTGTTAATACAATTTCATTTTGTGTGGACAGCTAAGAAAGGTGACACAGGTCAGAAAAATAATAGTGCAAAATGGGAAGTAAAATCCAGTTGCCTTATTGCATGCATTATTAGCAAGACTTACAATGTTTATTTAAAGTGAAATTATTCTTCTCAGTAATCTGTATTAATACAGGAGAATTTTCAAAGGAGTTATGTATATAAATGTAACATACTATCCTAGCAATTTTCAAAGGCCATTTACCCAAGTTAAGTGCACTCACCATGGGTGATACCTATTAACAATTCAATGGAATATATTGTAGCAATTTTCAAAAGCATGGATAAAGTGCATTCACACATGTAAAACCCAGTTTTAAGTGTGTAAATGCTTTTGAAAATCAGGCCCAATATGCATTAAAACCAACCATGTATTGGCCTAAACAGAAAAGGGGTAATTTTCAAAAGGATTCACATGCTTGTAGCTGAGTTTTACATGTATAAACGCTCATTGCATGTGTAAGTGGGCTTCTGAAAATTGCTACAATAGTATGATTATATTTACATGCCTAACTCATTTGAAAATCACTTCCATCATGTTCAATTATCTGAAAGTTTGGAAAATATGTTTTAAGAGATATGGTGGTTGAAGGGCACATATCCACATTTTGTTATAAATATGTTGTATCCTTCTACCCCAAAAGGCTTAAACCAATTAAATCTTTTCCATTTTTGCAGGTCTTGTGAACTTTTATTAATTTTTTTTGTAGCAGTTTTTAAAGGGATGTCTATTAGTAAGTGAGGAATAAAAAAAACGACTTAAAATTGATTGTAAGGAAAGGACAGAAAAAAAAAACAGAAAGTCAGCAACACAATAGACCTGATTTCCAAATGAGCACAGGGCATTTCCAAATCAGAAGAAAACATTTAGCAGCCCTCCAACGGTTATTCTTTCCCAACAGACGGTCTTATAATATTACAAAACTATCTAACAGCAGGGAGGTTTGAATAATTTATCTCTTTTTATTCCCTGCCTTAGCTCTTTGTCCAAACTTTTCTCCTCCTTGCAGGTTTTTGAATGAAAATGGACAGACCCTCCTCCATCTCTTGCCGTCTTTTTTTTTTTTAGACAGTCAGGGTTTTTTTTTTTTTTACTGTTTGCTTTTGTGGTTGGGAATCTTTGCTTATAAAGCTTCAATAGACTCTGGAGTCTTTGTAGCTGAAGTTCATCCTCAAGTTTGCAAGGAAAAGGAGTGGGGACGTGAAAAAAAAACAAAAAAACCCCTTTGTAGACCATCACTTCAAACTTAGACAAATGTTTGATCAGGTCATTGGGAAATAAAGTTTATTCTTATTTAAGAAAAAAAAAAAAAAGAAACAACAAGAATAATTTAATTGTCTGGCGTCATCTGTGTGGTACACAGCGACTGCTCTGAAGTCTCGTGACTTTCACGTCTCAATATTAAACTTCGGAAGTGTTGCATAGACGCAATCCAAAGAGCAAAACAAAATGCAGAGGATAAAGTAAATTTTAAAAAAAAGAAATCTGCCAAAAAAAGCAAAACTGCAGCCATCACCCATGAATTTACCAGAGGACATTTTTTTCCCTTAAAAATAACAGTTTGGCAACCTATAATCTGATCATCACATCTGAGTTGTTTCAAAAATCTAAATGTATTTAATATATACAAAATGATATATGTGAATCGAAATTTACACATGTGGAAATATGGATCCCATTTTTCTTATTTTTTTCTTTCCTTATTTATGCTTCATGTTTAGTAATTAGCCTTCTCACGGGTACACTCCTCATGAATAAAACAGAAAAAAAAAACTTGGCATTTAGGCTTCTAACTTAACCCTCCGTCGTGTCCTTCCCTGTCCTCGCCTTTTCATGTAGGAAAAAAAATATATTTTAGTTTCCATTATTTTAATCCTCTGCAATCCAAAATCTTTTCTTTTTTTTTTAAATCATAAAACAGCAAAATGTTTGTATTCTAAAAGAATCCACTCCTCTTCTGCTTTGTCTCCTACAAAAACCCATGCTCAGCGTTCCCTCCGTGAAGCCCATTAAGGGCCCCAGTACAGGCTCATGAAAGCCGCACCTAGGTAACAGAGACGGGCAAAGCAGTGCAGTTGCGCTCCTGCCAAGCGGATGGGATTTTAAGCGCAGGCGTTAGCTGCGCCGTGATCCCCGCGCACCTAGCGCTCCTCTGCCGAGAAATGGCAGCTTTGCGCGTGCTCAAAAAAAAAAAAAAAAAAGCAGAGCGCATCCCGGGGCTTCTAATTGATATTGATGACCCAAATCAGTCAACTGTCAGTTAGTGTTTCAGGGGACCGTTTGGAAATCAGGAGAAAAATCTGTTTAACAAATTCATTTAAGCGGTGGGTGCTGCATTCCCCCCTCCCCCCCCCCTTCCAGCCTGCTATAAATAATTGATCAAGACTGACGGGCAAATAAAACCTCCAGCCGCTCCCCAGGACTCGGGCAGGGTGGAAAATCGGGCTGCAGGTAGGGTTTAAGTACCTGAACCCCCGTGAAGCAGGAGCCAGCGGGAGATATTAGTGTGGGTCATGCCTTGCTACTCCTAAACCAATACTCACTCCTAACATTGCCAACCAAAAACACACCACGCCAAAGCATCCATCTTTACCACATGTCTGAATAGTCCTGGTCCATCCAGTAACTTCAAACTTATTCACGGGGGCTTTCCTCCATGGCTACTGCTCGCTTATTATTTTTGCAGTAACTGGATGGACCAGGACTATTAAGACATTTGGTACAGGTGGATGTTTTCTTTGAAACCAATGCCCAGTTCATGCTACACTGTATAACAGAAACACAGTACAGTGAAACCTAAATAAAATGCATAAGGTTTTGTACTATCAAACCTTTTTTGTTTTTGTTTTTTAATTAATTAGCTGGCTTTCTAGTTTTTGTCACCGAATCTCTCTCTCTCTCTCGGTCTTAACATGAATATTGAAAATGTGACTACGCACAATCCATAGCCATTGCTTTTCCCGTGGCTCTCGGGATTTCTTTGCCCGCTTCAGAGTCATATGGCATAGTGGAGGAAACAGTTTGCAACAGAAAGCACACGTAAGTGCATTAACGGTAAAAAAAAAAAAAAGGCCTTTTCCCGGAATCACTTTTGGCATGCAGCAGTATGGTACAGATACTTTAGAAGGCCATGCCATTGTGATTGCTTCCTTTTTACCTTTGTCGCCCAGTATCCCGTCTATGCTGTGCTTGGTTTTCTTTTCGCCCTCATCGTCCTTTTTCTCGCCGTCCTGCTCCTCCTCCTCTTTCTTCCCGAACTTGATTCTCAGGACACGGCTAATCGAACTCACTAAACCTCAGAAATGAAAAGAAACAGGAGAGAAAATATAAGCTGATTGGGGACAAAAGTCCATTTGTGTTGGAAAGTCACTGGGACAGAGAGCAGCCAGTTTGGCTCTTCCAAAATAGCGAAAACACAATGTTAGTAACCCACTAGAAAAGAAAAAAAACCCCACCCCAAAACAAAACCTGCCTCTTGTTATAAAATAATATAGGAGGCATCTTGAAAAGATATCCCAGTGCTTCCCCTGGGCCAAGTTACATTTTCCAGTTCTTCAAAAGACAGAAACCCATCTTTCTTCTGGGGAATATTATATTTTATTAATGCAAAATGTTTTCATTTATCAATTATAACACACTCAAGAGAGACCTGTAGAGAGAGACGCATTTCCTGCTGTCCAGCTTGGCAACCACATTTCGGAGAACACATGCAACCTTCAAACTCTTGTGGATCTTTTGCCGTATCGTTTAGGTTGCAGGAAACAAAGTGGATCTGTCCTATTTGTTTTTCTCTTTTAAAGTCAGTTGGAAATATACTGTGGGACTTCTTTACAAGCTTACTCATGGGCATTGTGATGGAAATGTTGCTTTACAAGCTGTATAGTGTTGACATAGAAATAGAGCTTGGCTTTCTTATAGATAATGCATTGTAAACTCTATTTTGCCCTTGACATGGTTTGCCTTTCTAAAGGTTCACCCTATCCTTCATACACTTTGGAAATGTGGGCCAAAAAGAAAGGATCTCTCGTTGGAGAGAGAGATATTGACCTGTTTTAAGCAACAATTTTATTCAGCCTTTGTTAATTAATCGTATAAAAAAAATCAGAGCATCTCTCCTGATAGTCCTTTCTAACTTCTGCAATAAAGAACCTATAACTGTAGACCTGGTGTATTCCATCATATTATTAGTAAATCTGAGAGATAAGTACATTATTTGACAGTTCCTCTGACTTTTTTTTTTTTTTTTTAAGTTTATGCTGTGAAGATGTGGAGTCGCCTGGATGTATGAATTTTATTGCAAGTATATTTTATTCAGTTAATTAACTTTTCATTTATTGCACAGAATTTCTCTAAAGCTGAATAGAGTTATATAATTTTAATGCCTGCCACCTTGTCTGTGATGCTCATTCATCCACAGAACGTAGGCAACACATTCTAGGCGCAGCTGCACTGACTTGGCAATGGACATCCATGTGTGCTGACAAATGGGATGAAACCAGACTCCTGATGGGGTTTACTTGCAGTAGTCAGAGTTAACTGTCTTACTGTAGGTGGGGCAAAGGCACAAGTGGGAGCTGTCTTTAGTCAATGAAAATCAATATGCATCTCTACTGTATTTGCCCATATGTTACACACACCTTTGTGAAAATGTAAATAATCTTGTTAAATAAGCGCCGATAGCATGATTTAACTCCAAGTTCGTTCCACGATATAAATCCAGGTGCGGGCAAAGCTAGCTGCTCACCTGAAGGGACAGTGCTGCGATCACAGTGTCCGTCTTTCAGAAGTCTATCTCGAATTTCCCAGCTAAACATTCCCGGATTTTCTCTCTTGTATTCCTCAATTTTCTTTTCTACGTCAGGAGTGGCTACCTGCTTTTGGGATCAACGTTGTCAGAAAACAAAAAAAAAAATCAATTTTAATTTAAAATGGAATGGAACATTAAAGCATAGACCTTATAAATAGAAATCTATAACATGAGAGAGGGGGTGGTTTAGAAAGAGTAGGAAAATCAAGAAGGTTAGCAAATTCCAGGAACTATGTGTCTGCTTCTCTTCGTCTACATGTTTTGGTCTCCATTGGAATGACTTCGCTTTGTTTTGATTTTCTGGTTGCAATGTTAGAAATTAAATCACAGCACTTCACGAACAAAACGCCAAGTGCACACATTTCCCAGTCGTGTTCGCTTTGAAATGCAAACCATTGATGGTCGAGTGCCTCGATGCCGGAGCCAGGACAAAAGTCCCAGGGTACAAAGTGTTGAATGTGGAACTCATTAGGGTCTTTCGTGTAAGCGCAGTTCGGGTTTGTGGATTTGTGGGAGGCTGGCTCGCTTTCAGCAAAGCCCCTTACCTCCCCTTTACCCTGAGCTGCAAACACGAGGCCGCCAGTAGTAGCTCACGTCTCATCGAAATCTGGCGTCGCAATGGTAAAAGTCAGAGAGCTCTAGGCACCCAAATCCATCATTGATTATTATAGATTGTGTTTTGCATGAAGTTAGCTTTTTTTTTCATTGGGACGAAAGCCACAAGCAAAGTAGAGGCTAGAAGGTCTGTTTTATGAGCTCTCCCTCGAGTAGTATGAAGGGGGATCCTGAACGAGACGGGCTGAACCCGAGGCGTCGGAATCACTAGCGGCTGGGGCCCCCCTGGAATCTATCGCCCCGTGGGGAGGATTTGCCGCGGCTGGCAGGAGAGCCTCCCCCGTGTACACTCACCCTGGGCTTACTGCCTCCGATCGCCCCGGGCCGGATGGAGCCCGTCTCCTGGTAGCGGCAGAGGATTTTGGAGACGCAGCCGTGAGACACCCTCAGCTGCCGAGAGATCACGCAGGGCCGGATGCCGTGGTGGGCCATCTCCACGATTTTGTGACGGATGTGGTTCGGCAAAGGCCTCCCATTGATGAACACCCCTCCAAGCTGGTTTACCCGGCCCTGTCCCAGAGGAGTGGACACTGCAGATTGCGAAAGGGGGGGGAAAGGGGAAGGAAACAAACAAACAAAAAAAAAAAAGATACATTATTTATGTGAGACAAGTGTAAGTTTTCTGTGCATGTATTTTACAATGAACTGCAGACTCCCAAACATTGCTCCCATCCCCCCTCCCAAAATAAACTTTTATAAACAGGAATTGTATGCACTTAAGAGCCAGGGTTGTAAAATGATGTGAGGACAGAGCAGAAGTACTCAGGGGTTCCCCCGATCACTACAAATCTGCCGAACACTTCCCTTTGGAGCAAGGGGCATTTAAAAATTTTTTTTTTTTTTTTTTTGCCATACAAGAGGGGGTAACTAGCCTGACACAAATTGGGGAGTTAAAACAGTTTTCTAAAATTAAAAGAAATCAATCGCTGTCTTTTTCACATGCGCCTTTTCGGTATAACATTCTGAATGAGGAAAGTTCAACTGGTTTTCTTACTTTTAGTCTGTTAACCCCATACCTCGAGCCAGTAAAGTAAATGTTTGATATCTGAGGTGTGGTTTTTCCCAGTCACAATCTTATTTTCGAAGCACGTTAACTTCTCAAAGTTCCCCTTGAGCCGCCCCGTTTTCTGCGGAAGGGAAATAGATAGGGCCGACCGGAGTTCTAATCCAGCCCCAGATCCCTAATTTGGTTTAATGTCTTGTAATGTAGATCTTGGAGCTTAATACAATTTCACAGCTTCAGAAACTGAAGAGCTCCACAGCATGATTTGAGTGTGAGTTAAAAAAAAAAAAAAAAAGAAATAATTGAGGGGGGTGGGGGGTGCAGAAACCAAGCTGTCCGACAGCCCCTCTCCACGTCCAGCAGGGACGGAGATTGTGCAGCTCTCGGAGGCTCACGGGGGAAAATCATGCGCCGCTAATTCCGAGTCACTTGGCCGACGCTCTCCGGGTCCAACCAGGCGCGGCAGAAAACGCTCAAGTGGCCCCCATTTCACATTCAACAAGCCCCAGAGCCCAGGCGCGGGTCCTGTTTCATTATTCGCAGTCATGTTGTGCAAATATTGCTGTAATCCTTTGAGCCGTGCCTCCGCCGCCTGTTTTACTTTCATTTGCTACAGAAAAGCACTTCAGCAAATCCCCCCAGCTTGTGTGTTTTGTTGGCTTCGTGGCTTTTCACAGTTTTATTTCCAGCACTTGATCACGAATCGCATCTGAATCTTGATGCTTAATACGTGCACACCGCATGCTCTTTTTTTTTGGTCCTTTTAATGCAAACAGGCAAGTGCTTAAAAAAAAGGGTAATGTGTACCCCCCCCCCCGACCCCCTCCCCCACCTACCTACACACGGCAAAAAAAAAAAAAAGATTTGGATAACTTAAAAACTTGATGAACCAACTGTTCCCCTCCCCCAAGCTGAAGCAAAATCGGTCTCATTCCCAATCTGACAGCTTTAGCGACCGTAAGTGAGCGAAAACCTCCCTTTGAGTGCAATAACGCACACCAGGAGCCTTCTTAGCACATTCCTAGCCACCTATTATTATCCCTTGAACGCTTCCAGGCGGCTTCCCCTGCGGAAGTTTTTCCACAGCGATGGGCAAGAGCCCGGACGAGCAGGAAGCACGCCTAGCATTTTAGTGAGGTTTTTTTTTGGAAAAGCACAGCACACATTGGAAGCCCGGAAGCTCACTAAGATCTCCTGGAGGTCATGTCATGTGTTAAAATGGGTCCTGGCTGCTTGAGCGCTGGATGAAAACTGGTGGAAAACTGACTGCAGGATTCGGCAAATGACTGTGCTGCTTGTAAGCTCCACGGAGAAGGGACTCTCTCTCTCTTTTGTGCATCTGTACAGCACTAGTGCCTGCCATCTAGTAGCACTATAGAAATTAGTACTAGCCCTAGTAAATGGTAGACTTAGAGACAACGTGACAAAAAAGTAGTACATCAACAGATAGTAACTCTTGGCTGTCGGGCATGCATAGCAGAAGCAAACAAAAGAAACCTGTACATTATCTATCCTGCTGGGCATGTTTCTGGGTGTCCGTTGTAAAGGCGATTCATTTCCATAGACCTACCTTCCAGTGGAAACCCGGTGCGAGGATAGTTCTGGCCTGGAGCTGGGCGCATCATCCTGGGGACCGTCCCTGGTAAAGCTGCCATACACAACGCGTACAAAAGAAGTCCCTTTCTTGGCAGGAAGGTTTGTATAACAGAACCAAACAAAATGCAAAGTTGTTGGGGAGGGGGGGTTGTTTTGTTTCGGGTTTTCCTGCCGGAGATCAGGACCGTCCTCTTTTCTTTGCAGCCCCACACAGGTCCAAGCTCGTGAAAAAGCCTCAAAAGTTAAAAAAAACAAACAAAAAAAAAAACAAACAAAACTTAAAGAAAGGGGCAAGTGTCAGAAGAGAAGAAGGCACTGGTGTGTGTGCTGGACAGGAGGCAGCACGGACTCAGGGAAGGAGATGGAAGTTGAAAGCTGCTGTGATGGGAAAGGGTGGGGGTCGCCCCTGGTTTTGCTTTTCCTCCACTTTACAGAAGTGATGACTTTTTCTTTTCCTTGGGGGGGGGGGGGGGGGAGGGGGAAGCAATGCCAGCTGAAAGGCTTAGAAGTTGTTAAAGTGACCAACTTTGGCGCACTGGCTGGGAGGAGAGAGCTCTGCTATGATAGGCTCTGATCTCTTTCTTTTATTCATGAAGAAGGAAGGGGCATCGCTTTGGGCTGAGGAGCCAATGGCGAAAAGAATTCTCCAGTGCACAAGCGAATTTTCGTATTCATTGCACTCCTTGGCCTCGTTTTGATGCAAAAACTAATATTTAGATTTTTCCACGAGAGAGTATGGGAGGCAAGGAGAAAGCAGAAAGAGTGAGAGAGAAATCCCTCAAATTCTCTTCTTGAATAAGGTTTTAATGCAATATTCCCCCCCCCCCCACCACTGAATAAAACAACTGCTAGAAACATACACTGAAAAAAAAAAAGATTTCACTAAGTGTCCGGGCAGCAGCATTTCTTCACAGCTACAAGACAATTTTTCATTGACATAGAGGGCTGATGTTCAGACCGTTTCCTAAATGTCTTTGGAACAGCCAGATTTCAGTGCCCTGGAATCCACGTGTGCTGGAAGCCAAACTTGGGCAAATAAATGAGAGAACAGGAAAGTGATGTTTTATTTAATGCATTTACCCGGAACACGCTGAGGGGGTCACAAAGCGTACGGATGCCAAAGTAAGTCGCTGTTTAGCTAAGTACATATTCTTCTACCATGCAAATAAACCCACATGGCCTACGATTCGATTTTAGTGTAGGAGGGTGAATGGTTTAAGAGGCAACATTACTAACTAGCCTGTTGTTCATCTTTCAGTATTGTCTGTTCTAGCTGTCAAACCATTATTCCCAATGTGTAAGCATTTTGTGGATGTTATAGTTTTCTTTTCACACTTGCTAGGTATTTTAACTGAAACCTTGTGTTTATACATGTTTCTGATCTTCTTCCTTGATTCCTGATATTGGCAATGTGGCCATATTACATACTAATCTCATCACTCAGTAAGGAGCAGGTATTCTGTGTGATTCCACTATTTCATTTTTATTGTAACCAGTCATTTAACAAAAACAACAGGGTGGGGAATGTAACTGCTCTCATATATGCGTCTCACCTTGATTTTTTGTGTGTTTCGGACACTTTGCGACAAGTGGTTTGCCAGGGGTCTTGTTCGCCTTCTCGGAAGCGCCTGGGCTTAAGGTGAACTTGTCTGATGATTTGAATGGGGTTTCTTTCTTATGTCACTTGATTTGCCCAGTGGAGTCTCCCTCCTTCAGGTGACCACTGGTGCGAGGTGGACTCAGTTCCTAGGGGCCCATTGTTCTCCGTGACCCTCCTTCTTGTGGGCAGCTTGACCAAATAGCAAATGTTTCCCTGAAGGTGGCTGCCCGAGGCTTGCAGGAAAACTCCTTCTCAGCAGGGAATGACGCCAGGACTTCAAAACCATTGTTTTCACATGAAAAAAAAAGAACTCTCTCTTTTTTTTTTTTTAAAGGACTGAAAACTTTTTATGGGACACGAAGCCCCTTCTCAGCTCATTTTGTGAAGCAACCAACGTGAGTATAGTTGCCAAAGCCTATAAAACTAGCGGTGATTACTTCTTGCAGGGTAAGAGCCAAGGCGCTCTTTAACAATATCCTATCCACATATTTCACCCACTATTATTTCACTGCCTAAGGTTTTTTTTTTAAATTTTGTTTTTATAATCTTCAGTTTCTAGAGATCAAAATCTTTTATGAAAAGCAAGTAACATTTCCTGCATGTAACTTGAATTTACTTTCTGAATTATTATTGTTAATAAATGTTAGACTTCAGAGTTCTTGCCAAGACATGATGGAATGCAAACCTAAAATTAAAAATAGAAACTTTGATTTTGCTAATTTTTATATTGTAACCTCACTCTAAGAATATCTAGTACCATTGAATATAGCAGTATATTCACTGTTAGTGATCTTTCATTTCTAGACATAAGATCAAACTCATGTAATTCTAGAAGATACATTTTCTGCTTGTGATATGGATATCTTTGAAATCTTTTCAATCACAATGTTTTATTAAGTAAAATAAAGCAGTGTACATAGATTAGGTACTAGATAGTGACAGAGACAAAAGAAATTCGGTATTTAAGAACTTAACAATTCAAAAGCAAGAGGAAATATTGTTTAAACAGTTACATATTGGCAAGAAAAGATGAAATACAAATTTACATGTAAAAAAATAACATTTAAAAGTTATTTTTTAAAATGTGAATTTAATATAGCACGCCACCATTTAGAAGATTTAGTTTAATAATTATCAAAAATACATAAAACCAAATAAATATTTGTATTTCAAGATATAAAGCATGACTTCATTTATCAAGAATAAGTTACAATGAGCTTTAATTTAAAGAAATTAGATCAGTCCTGCAATAGTACATATAAGATACATTTCCTGCTTCTAACATGGATTTTATTGCTGAATTATTATTACTATGATATTATTATTATAACAAAAGTTTAAAGTGAGATGAAATGCAAAATTAAATTTGAAAATATTTTTTTTAATTGATTAAAAAAAACCCCCAAAACATTTTAACACGTCTTAATTGCCAAAATAAAAAACAAACTAAGAATAGTCTTAAATATAACTATGTAAACAAAGAAAGCTTAGCCAAATAATTCTTGGTGTTTTGTGTGGCTCAAGATAATTTGCGAAAAATAACTCATGATGATGCCAAACAATGTTAATACAGTTAAACGCTGCAAAGCTGCACTGCTCTCATGAGATTTCAGAAGGAAAGGGCCTTCATTTATCTTTTCCAACAATCAAAAGTGCGATATATTGGAAAAGTTTGTGCCTACAAGGATTTTATTAAGGAGAAGGGACAGCGATGATCTGGGGAAAAGTCTCCCTGTGAATATCCTGTGACCTCAGCTGTCTTTAAACACTCGAGCTTCACTGCCAGCTTCAGGAAACTGAACACAGATTCTAACACAAAATAGTACTGACACGAGCAGTCTTCTGATGACTTTAAGAGCCATCATCTCAATCTGATTTAATTTTTAATAACCTCCAATATTAACAACAATAGAAAAAAAAAAAAGATGTATGCGCTTGCAAGAAGATCTTCGCTTTCCACAGAAGCCAGGTTGGTGTGCCGGCTCTAACAGGCATTAGAGACAGGAGAATTTGAAGCGTTTTAAAGATTCTATGTAACAATAGGCTTCCAAGATAATGACAGAGTTTCTCCTCTGGGTAACATTTGCATTTAATTACAATTACCAAAGGAACAGGAAAAAAGTTCCAAAATATTTGATGTTCAAAACAACTTTAAAACTCTCTCTCTCTTAAACACACACACACTCTCTCTCTTGCCGATTCTCTCTTTCTCTATATACGTATCCCGCGGTAAATACTATATATTTTACATAATGGCAGCAGTGCACGTTATTTTAATTCTCATTTCCAACACCATTGTTCTTCTTAGTAGCGCTACAGATATAAATATTAGTAGCAAAACTGGGGTTTATGTTCCAGCATTTTTTTTTTAAGGACATGGATCATACAGGCCAAATGAGGCAGTGTCTGCCTTCTTTGTGCTGGTATTTTAACGAGCTCTTAATTTTTTAATTTTAGGTTTTCATCATGGGGCAGTCGCCTGTCAGCTCCATGGGACTCTGTGTAGAGGGAAAGCAGGCAAATAGGCGTGCAGCGCTCTCCTGGTGGAAAGCAATTTCACAAATAATTTTTCTAACAATTAAGGAGTGTGGAGGGGTGAAATGGCAATTTTGCATGCATATGTGGGTGTGGGGGTTACCTGCATACCCAAATGGAGAGCTTGGGGGTACCCTCTCCCCCCCCCATGCCTACTTCATAACACAGGGGGCTCCGGTGGCACAACGAAAGCCCGTTCTCTCCTGGGAGGACGCGGCAGTAGATTAAAACAAGCATCAATCACCAAGATCCCAAATACCGCTTTAAGAAACCAGAGCCTTAATGCCCAGGAAAATTCCTGGGTCTAGAAAGAGATCTCTCATTTCTCTTCACATCTCCATGGTTTCCTAAGGTATGTTTCTGCTTGATAAATGCTCTTTGGAGAGGGCTTGTAAATCAGCATTAAGAGACGTCCTAAGTATCAGTAGTAGTGTTTCAAAATCCTGCTCTCTTCTGATCCCTTGATTTAGGGGCAGGGCACTGGGCATTTCCAAAGCATTCCTGCACTCAGGCTGCAGAGGTTCCAGGAGCTGCACATTGCAGGAGAAATCCTAATTTGTGCTTATGGTTGGTTTTTTTTCCCAACACTTGAAGGGAAATGTCTTCCTTAATCAGACATTTCAAAGCTCTCTACATTGTCCAGTTTATAATTTTGGACAATTTTCAGACTATCATATTTTCCTGATGCAAAAAGAAAGAAATAAAGAACAAACTGAATTTGAGTTATGACTACAGCTTTATGCTACAGAAAACAACACGAGTGAAATATTGCAGTAGTGGATAGTTTGTTCTGTAGATGAATTTAACTATGTACTTTTCTGAAAATAATACCAAGGACGAGCCTGGAAACGCAAAATGTTCCTTGCCTTTAAAACACATAATTCTGTGCTAGGATGACTTTCTTTTCTATTTCCTGTTTCCCTGACATCAGTTTTTCAAAGTAGGACAAGTCTAGAAATTCGCTTCATTCCCATTTCATGTTATCTAGCGATGCTGTTTTTCTGGTGCTTGAAGGTAAACAGAATAATCATGCAGAAATGAATAAACCAGCACTCAGTGGAGGTACAAGTCTTTAGCACTCTGAGCTAGTTTTAAGGCGTATAGGTATGTGCTAAATAAAATCTGTAGGTTGGAACTTATGCCTTGGGTGGGGTTTTTCTGAAAATCTTGGGTCATTGTGTTTTGCTTATAACCCATGTGGTGATATTTTTCTTGTATTCATCTCTTGTTTGTTACCAGCTTGCTTGCATGCCTGCCATGTTCTTTTGACCCAATAAAGATGAATTAAAAAAAAAAATCTGTATTCATAGGTGTGCAACATTTGATTCGTTTGACATGAGTTTACTGAAACGGCAAATACAAATATATATATTGTGCATTGGTGATGAAAAAGTGCATGCATTTCCGTCATCAAGTGTCAGGAAAACAGCGTCATCTGGCTATTCGTGTCTTATTATTGATGAAGAATTTATGTCAATCCCACTAGCCACAACTTTCAACCAATGTAAAGCATAGGCTTTATGCTTCTCTCCCCTCCCGACTCCATCATTACTTTTCTTAATCATAAAAACTACTTTATGGAATGCACAGAAAAATGTGACCTCTATTCTTTGTTTTCAAAATAAACAAGAAAATAAAGCAACTGATTATAATTGAATGTTGATTTTTTTTTTGGTTAATATTTGTTTTCTAGCTACGGCTTGGCTCAAGTCATCCCGCTGCTGTTAACTGGAAATGTTTAAATTAGCTTCATTCATTTTGTTTCCGTGCAGGTGGGTGCTGTCTGCCAAAACACGAGAGGCTGGGTGTTTTTGGGGGATCATGAAGGCGGAGAGTATTTGTTCTTTAAAGAAATGGCAATATTGCTTCGCAATCTTGGCATGTATTGAATGAAACACCGGTAAAGGTGGGAGGCGCGTTCCACTGTTATAACCCCCAAAAGTGTGTAAGGCAGGTGTTTTGGAAATGCAGAAAAACGTTGTGGGTTTTTTTCTTTTTTTTTCAGGGTCTTAAGACATTTCCTCGGATTCGTTTTGTTTTGTTTCGTTGTCACCTTGATTCAGACTTTGCTCACAGCCTGGTTAGTGATGTTGATAATGCGTGTGTAATGGGAATTAATTTATTTTCACAGGGGCTTTTCTCAAGGGACGGCAGCCGCAGACAATGAAGACAGACCGCTGCCTTACAAAAAGGACGTCGGTGCCCCGGGAATCCTGCGGGCTCTCGCCTGGGTCCCATCTCGCAGGCGGGCTTGGCTTTTAGTCTGCACCCCCTAAGCGCGGTTTTAACAGGGCGGAAAAAAACAAAACAAAACCCGGGCCCTTCAACAATTATCGTTATCAAAGCAGAACATTCTAGGGAGCCGGCAAAGTGGTTTCATTAAACGAATCAAGATAATGCCTCCATTTGTTCGGTTTTTCGTTCTTTGTAGGCGAGCGACTTCCAAGAAAGCGGACCCACCAACTTCAGTTTCCACACTTAGGCTTTGTTCGCTTTCTAAAGAAGATTAAATACTTTCGGGGCGCCCGCTCTGGCTGTTTTTTTGAGTGGGCAAAAGATTAATTGGATTTCATCAGCTTGAAAACAAAACACAGCCCCCCACCCTTCTTTCATTCCCCCCCCCCTTTATAATTATTCTGCAGATACTGTCTCAGGTTGGTAATTAGGGCTGGGTTTCCCTGTAACCGTGCTGTTTTGTAATTGCATTGTGTGGACAATAAGCCAAAACGAACGGAGCGGAAGGAAGAAAATGCACCGAGCTGAGCTCCCCCCTCCCCCCCTGCAGCTGAAGAGGGCGGCGGCAGGGGGCGCTGCAGGCGAACGCTTTGCGGGCACCGCTGGAATGCAGATGCCGACAGCACGTTGGGTCGCGCTGTTAATGCTGGCACCGGGGAGAAGAGCGATGGGAAATCCCAGGGCGCGGGGCGTCACGCAGAGTTTGCGCCTCCTTTGAATGCATGGCGTCGGAGAACTATCTAGTGGCCTTGGCGTGCCGTCCAAAGGTGGAAGGAACTTGGCTGTAATTTACAAATGCAGTTTTGCCGGCAGGAAGTGCTGATGCAATGTTTTCTTTCATTTGAGTTTTGAGGGGTTGTTCAGCTGGCCCCATCGAGATTCATTCTTTCAACTTGAAGAATAAGGGGAGCACTTTTGGATCTTTAGATTGCTGAGAAGGATGAACAGGTCTATTAGTCTAAGTTGTCTTTCCCAAACTGCATACTTACTTAAGAGAATATGCATTCTTCTTTGCCTGCTTGTCCTTTTCTTCTGATGGGCAGTCTCTCTCTCTCTCTCCCTCTCCCCCCCCCCCCCCCCCCCCCGTTGCCCCTTGGCTGGAAATCCCTTCATTCAACAGTTTAGTCTTATTCCTTGCCCCTGGCATGAACATTCAGTGCATGTTCTCTAGAGAGACAGCAGGGATGAGCAGGGTTAATGACAATTATCCCAATAAACACTTAACCAAAACACACACGTTTATTTGTGCACCTTTAATTTGTAAACTAAAATACACCTTGCAAGGTGTATTAAGGGCGTACAAGGTCGAACTTGATCCAAGTGAACTTCAGCCTTGTTCTAGTTTGATGGATTATCCTCCAATGCACGGGGGAAAAAAAAATGGAGAAATCCAACGATTCACTGTGAATTCACTGATTTGCAAGAATCTGCTTTAAATCTGACCTCCGTTGACCTTCACAAATTGGTCAAATCTGCTTGAACTCTGATCCAGATTCACATTCACAAGTCTGATGAATCCACATTAGACTTTTTTTGGGGACAGGGAAGAAGTTCAGCAAACTGCAAATTTACTTGTGGGTTCAGCAAACCAGCTTGCAAGCATGTTTTGAAAAGTTCAGGAACAGCATAGAATCACAATTCAGGAGTTTTAGAACATCCTTTCTGTTTGCATGTATTAGGAATGAAAGGACTTTGAAAAGTAAATTTGGAAACAATCTCTTATGCTCATAATTTTCCCATAGATTTTTCTATCAGTCTCTTTTAAATTTTCATAATAGCCTTTTGCCTTTTAAGGATCATCATACCCTATACCCAGAGATGGTACAGAACCTCATTTTTCAATTCTGCACCTACAGAAAAAGCCATAAGGAAATACGTTTCTTCAATGAAAGATTTATATAAGTTTCTCCTCTTCAACTCCTTGCTGCCTTTTCTAAGAGAGAGAGGGTCCTGTTTTGCAAAGACCCTCTGTAAATGGGCTCCTTAAACTGGATGGAAATAGGCAGAGGACGCAGTGGCTTTGTCTAAATGCCTGTCAGAAATGATGTTTTGGCAGAGCCTGAGGTTAACATATGTGGGCATGCTAGTTATACGTTTATCAGCAATCCCCTGGCCCCACACTCCCCCCACCCCCAGCAGTCTCTCTCTCTTTCTCGTTTAATGTCCTGCCTCCCCATGATGAGAGCAAGAGGGACACATAAGTGGGGAGAAGGGCATTGAGAGAGACTAATGGGGACAATGTGAAACATGGGGAGAGACTCATAGACGATGGCCCATTCTGTCCCCTGTTGCTTCTTGCTCTCTCTCTCTACCCCTCTTGTGCTCAATAGTCTGTTTCTCTCTCTGTAGTCTCATCCCCCACCCCCTGTCCCCAGCACTCTCTCTCTCATCCCTCCTGCAGTCTCACTCTGATCCCCCAGCTTGTACCCAGTACTCTTTCAGTCTCCCTTTCAAGCCACCACAATCCCATTTTGTCCCCAGCAATTTCTCTATCAAACAACCTTCCTTCTTGCCTCTCTCTTAACTCAACATGCTGCCAAGTTCTCCCAGAGGCAATGCTAGGTATTTAAAGGACTTGGGGCTCAGGCCCAGAGGCGCCCACCAAGATTTTGATACCAATGGAACCAATCATGATTCCCCTCCCCCCTCCAACAGTGATCCTGTAAGTACATATAATTGGACATTATAGTTTAAAACATAAAACTTTAAATGAATATTCAAATTCTGAAGTTGCTTCAGTTACAGGAACACAAACTGCCTTAACTGCCAAGCACTCAACACAAAACCCTGCAAAAAAGTCACTGAGGACTGATAGAGCAAATCTACTATACCATAACAGCTCTTACTCCCAGAAGTCACACATCAAGGGCCACCTTGTTTAACTCTCGTTATAAAGGGGAATATAAGCCTATGAAATGACAGCATTGCATTTCTGTTCTGTTCTGTTTTCCCAGTATTCCTCCTCCTATTGGGAAAACAGAACAAGCTGGACTGCTACAGATCCCTAGGCAGGAGCTACCTGCTAGCAGAATCCCTCACCTTGGTCACCCACAGAATAAGGTACCACAAATTAGAAACAGAAAGATGTAGACACAATTTAAACTGGAAACCACAAGACACCAGACTCCGTAGGCAGTGCAACAACACTGGAGAAACAGAAATGCATTTTCTTCTGTACTGTACAAATTATAAATGACATTTTTCTATTGCTAAACTGCAAATAAAATGCTTTTTTAAAACCTTTGTTGTCTGGGCATTTTAATTTTATAATCAGGTTGGTCTTATTCCCTTTCTTACTTTCTTCTTTTCATTCTTCAAACTTTTTTTTTTTCCAGGGTCTTTCTTCCTTATTTTTCTCCTGTCTTTTTCGGTTTCTCCCCTCTCTCTCTTTAACACATTGATCTTTCCATGTCCTTTCTCTTCTCTACCTTTCAGTCTGTTCAGAGCTAGATTTCTCCTTTACACCCTTTCATCACTCTTTCACCTCTTCCTAGCTCTTCTCTCCACTCTTACCACTTACCCAGCCCTTTCAGGCCCCCCCCCCCGCCCCATCTCTCACTCCTTCCCCAGCCTCTTATGTCCCCTCTCTTACACCCATACCCACACTCTGTACCTACCCCTTTTCCCAGGTCTCATCTGCATTCCTCTTCCTCTCATCCCCTCACTAACCCCAGCTTTTTCCTTGTAAGTAATCCTCTCCTCTGCTTATAGCCGTTTTACCCAAACTCCCATTAGCCCTTTCACCTCCACCCCAGCCCTATTTTTGTCTCTCATCCCCTTCACAGGCCCATATCTTTCCATTGCCTCTCACCCCTCCCCATCATTCACAGTGCTTCTCATCCCCCCTCCTTACACCTCTCTCAAACCTCCAACTCGTACTCTCCCAGGCCATCTAAATTCCCTCTACCCATATCCCCCATAGAATCGCCAAGCCCCCACTGCTTCCCCACTTCCTACTGACTCCCAGTTCTTGCTGCCTCCCCAGTCCTACAGTTCCCTGCCACTCTTCCCCTCAATCCTTATCCAATCTTAGAGTTTCCTCTCTCCCTCAAATCCACACTTAATTCAGGTCTCCCTTCTCCCACCCGCTCCCACTGAATTCCCAGGTATTAACTGATACCTGAGTCCCCACTTCTTTTCCCTTCATCCCCCAATATCCCATGGAGGCTCCACTTCTCCCCCTCCCCAAATTCCTGAGACCTGAAGCTCCAGAATATTCCACTCCTCCTCCTACCGATCTCTAAACATTCATGTCCACCCCCCCTTTCCCTAATCCCCAAGACCCCATATTTCCCTGGTCCCTATTTATCCCCCCCACCCCTAGCTCCTGGAGCTTATGCCTGGTATCCCCCTCCTCACTTCCTCCTTCTGTAATCCTGTGCCAGGACTGCGTGCACGTAACGCTACAGCTCCTCTAGCGGCCGGCGCCACGCCTCCCCCTTTCCATTTGGTTCAATGATGTTTTGTTGGGACCCCGCAGTGCTCTGTATCTACAGAGCTCCCCGCGGGTTCAGACTAAAACTAACGGGAAGAGAGGCGCAGCGCTGGCTACCGAAGGAGCTGCAGCATTACACACACTGAGACCTGGCACAGGACTAAAGAAAGGGGAGAGGCTGTTATCTCAGGGCCTAATGTTGCTCCATCCGTCAGCTCCTGTTCAGCCAGGCTCTGCGTCCTGACCGTTACGGTGTGGTGCAGGCCAGAGTGCCGCGCCTGACCAAATGCTGTGGCTCCCGAGTGCTAGACCAGGTGTCCTGCCCACGTATTCTGCTGCTCAGAAGGCTCTTCCCACTAACTCCTCTTGGGTAGTATCCCAGTGATCCCTTAAGAGCCTTCTCCCTTACCGCTGATCTGGCCAACACTGCTGTGCTGAGCCAATTGATTCCATCCCCTGGGGGCCGAACTGCTGCTGGCTGACCGCTTCCTATTGGCCCCCTGTGCGCCACAAAAAAAAAAAATATGGGTGGGCTTGAATGAAAAGTAGGTGGGCCATAGGCTGTGCCACTATTGCTTGTGCCTCACCTTCTAAAGGAATATTTTACATGGCATCCCAAAATCACTCCACCATCTCAGAAATAAAACCGTAAAGGGGGTCAGAGACACATGAACCTGTCACAATGAACCAGCTCCCTCTATATGCAAGTGCAGAAGGGACACGACAGTGCGGTGTGGGCAGCCTTGCCCGCCACATGTGGCTGCCAGAGCTCCCATTGTTCAGAGTGAGTCACATCCAGTGCTCAGTGTCCCCTCTTTTCCATCTCAATTAGCCTGGGCATAAAACAGGGTGGAAGGACTCAAAGAAGGCTCAAGATGGAGGTGCTGAGAGATGGGGGTGCAGGGCCCTGCAAGCTGCTCATGAATTATCACACGCCGGGGGCTCATGCTTTTAGCTGGGAAGAGGAGGCATGCACATGATTAGGAGTTCTCAGAAAGGAGCTCCTATACAACGCATGTGTCTTACTGCTGCAAGGTGCAGAGAGCAGGGTCAAAGTGTTGGGCTGGATATGAGCAGTGGTGACTGTTCCATGGCACACGGATCAAGTCTGACGGCTCAGTAGCTGGGAAACACTTGGAGGTGGGGGCGATGCAATAAGACGCGCTTTAAAACGGGCACAGCCACGTCTCCTGGGCGCCCGATGTTGCGGTAAAAAGGACGCGCTAGGGAAGATTGCGCATCCCTAGCGCTCAGATTGCCATGGGTGCTCATTGTATCCCGCTTCAGGTCATTTTCACCCAATACACACACACAAGGCACGCACATAACAGCACAAGGGGGGAAATCGGCCTGGAACTTTATATAGTGTGTCCAGAATTTGTTTGTTTTTTTTACATCAAGCCATTTCATTACATCTTTATTCTTAAACACCGCAAACTGTAGATTTAACATTGCAAGAATGCTAAGTAGGAGAAACCACAGAGGACCGCATTTTTAAAATTTCTCCTATGACCTTGACTCGCGTATTGACTTTACACTACCTCTGGGGCTGGAGTTAAGTTTGCCGCATTAAAAAGTGAGCTTTGGGCGCCCAGCGATTTTCTGCATCGGGGGGGGGGGGGGGGGGGGGGGGGGGGGGTAATAGCTAATAGTCTCTTCTACATGGAATTTACATGTGATGAGTTCTAGTGGCTATGCATTTTTTTGGGCGGATGTTTTGGACTCGCTAATCTCCTCGTTTCATTGGTTGCTAGCCTAGCGCGTCCAACCGCGCGTAAACCTAAGCACGCTTTATTGCATTGGCCCCTGGGTTAGAAAGTCCCCTCTCTGAAAAGTGTTGTGCTTGGTTAGCAGGCCTACCAGTCATCTCCTGTATTATGCATGAGACAGCTCGGTAGCAGTATCCAGCTAAGCATTAATTAAAAAGTTTATCTTTTTTTTCTCTTAAAAATTACTCTAATTTTTTTTTTTTTTTAGTCCCAATAAGCTGTTTCATTAAAGTAATAGTAGCCTTTAAGGTGTCCACTTAATGAGACACCATAATGGGTGATACAAGAATTTGAAAACTATTGACATGTGTTTACAATTTGGTTCAGGCAGTACCAAAATAATAATAATAATAATTTATCAGATGAAACAACAGGATTGGCCCACTTCTCTAAGCAAATTTCCAATGCTTTTATTTGCATACCTTTGCTGCTTTACTGTAGGCATAAACAAAGCTCAGTCAATGGCATGTGATAAGCTTCAACCTTAAGATTTCACATTTACTTTAAAGCAGGCAACAACAAACGACACCAGGATAGCAAGTGTTGTCTTATTAGGAAGGTTCAGATTCTAGGTCGGCCTGGTAGCTCAGTGGTACTGTTGCATGCAACACGCAGAGCAAGCAGGATTTGAGTCCTGGCTAAGGGTATTTAACTCCTCCGGTCACCTTGAGCTGAGGATATCATGGAGGCAGTTCTTGCAGCCATGCAATAGTGGCATCTAGTGGTTGGGCTTAGGGTACATGATTGTAGGGTTCTAGGAGGAGTCTCGGAGCATGGCCTCCAGCTGAGGCCTGTCTCTGCAGTGACTGGACTAACAATAAATTGGGAGAGAATATAAAATAGGGGAACTACTCCCCACAGAGTTGAGAAATGAAGGCCCCTGGTGCCAGATCCCTGCCCTGCTTTTGATTGAGCTTGAAGCCCCAGAGAGCAAACTGTTTGAATTCCTAAGTTGCCTGCTCTGGACTTTAATACCTCCAGGACAAATTTGTGTGTCTGGCAAGTAAAATGGGCAAAGAAACTGCAAATCAATGTGCTTGCACAATTTTGAAATAGGGTCCTTTGCTCACGGACTACATTTTTTTTTTTTTTGCAACGTCTGAAAGAAAAACAATCATGCCAATACAAACTCTATTAGAAAGGCCTGTGAAACTTTTGCCTTATTTTTAAATGTAGCACTTTCAAGCAAACGTTCCACCGTGCTTTTATCTTTATTCCTTTCCACCAGAGTTTTTGATGCTACAATGTTTTCCTATAGATTTTCTTCTCTTCCTGAAGCTGCAGAAAATTAAACCTTTGGATAAAAGATATGGTATTTAAAAACTATCTGAACAAACTGACCTTTTGCACTTTTTCTGTCCAACTTTAACTCAAAGCTAAATCAGGCCCGTGGATTTCTTAAGGATCGAGTGAACTGGGTTTAGCTTCACTTTCACACTTGACATGCTCATGTAAATTGCGTACCCAGAAACAGTTGGATGCTTACAAAACCTCTAATCATATAGTACACCTTGTGAAGATATTAGACAAACCGGGGCTTAATTTGTGGGGGTACGGGGCAGTTCCAGCACTTCTTTTCAGGCTTAAGAGGCAGAGCTGCAAGGGCGTTCTTCTCCAGCCCCTTCCCTCCAGGCAGCCTGCAGTGAAGAGCAGGGGAGGTGATTTTGGAGCACAACGAGAAGAGAACAGCTACTCTGCTGCCTAATCCAGCCCCTCCTCACCTCTCCTCCTGTATTGCAGGGAACAGAAGAGGAAGGGGGTGAAACTGAAGCAGGCTTTGCAGAGTTATGAACAGACAAGGGTTTCAATAGGCAAAGGTTTTAAACTTGTAAGCAGTACTGCCAATTTTCAAGGCTTCTACCCTGGCTTTGCTGAATGGCATTACTGCTCACAACTTTCCGACTTGTACTAATTCAACTCCTTTTCAGGCCGATGCAATATCCGTGCGGGAAAAAAAAATGGACGCTCATGATTGAGCACCCACTTATCCACCTCACCCAGGCGTGTGATGCAGTGTTAAAATGCAGGTGCTATGTGCATCCCTAGTGCCTTCTCGGCATTGGACGCCTAAAAGAAGTGACTTAGAACGGGTTAGGAAAATGGATGCTCAGTTTTAGAGCATCTGTTTTCCTAACCCATGCACAGCCATGGATTGTAAATTGAGCATCTGCTTTCCTAACCTGACCGCCATCAAGACATTTTTTTTTTTTTTTCATGTTGCTGCATTCTGTGGTTTCTCCAATTTAATATCGCCATGATATTAAGTCAAAGGAACCACAGAAAAGCAGTATTTTCTATTCAACTTTTGGGGCTCCTCAAAACTTAATGCCAACTCCGGGGCTGGCGTTAACTTTTGAGGGTTAAAATGTGCGTGTCGGACACATGGTTATTTTTTACATCAGAGGATAATAGCCTCATCAACATGGCATTTACATGTGATGAGTGCTATTAGCCACACCTTGGTTTGGAAGCACTTTTTGGATACGCTGATCCCCTTAATGCATCAGGGGTTATGGACGCACGTCCAAAATGCGCACCAAACCACGGGTTAACAGGTGCACCATCCTGAGTGCATGGCACTGCATTGGCCTGATGTGTCCATTACCGAGGGTTTAATTTCTGGCAGAACTACACAGAACAGCAATCTGCCACCTTTGTTCTGGAACCTGAGAAAGCACAATAGAGCTGGCAGGGCGAATCAATTCTGGCTCCCCTGAGGAAACAGAACAGAGCCAGTAGTTTGCATGGATTATTTATGACCCCCTAAGCCCTTAAGAACATAAGGGTCCATCAAGCCCAGCATCCTGTTTCCAACAGTGGCCAATCCAGGCCATAAGAACCTGGCAGGTACCCTTGAGGTACTTCCTCAAGGAAGCAGAGAAGAAATGAGAGTATTGGAGCTGCTTACCCTACGACAAGGGCAGCCACATGGCTTTGATTTTTATGCAATTTCCCAGCACAATTTAGATGGCTATGAGGGGCAACAGCCAAAGTGAAAAAAAAAAAAAAGACGCAAAGTAAATGCCTGTCAGCCTCACTGCTTCTGCCACTCCTGGGAGTTTTGGCTTTCTGCCTATCACAGGCCCTGCCATCTGTGCTGGTTGGTGAAAGTGCAAGAGCCAAGAATGGGGGATTTGGGGGGAGCAAGTGAAGGGCACAGAGGGAGGAGGAAACGTAAGAGTGATGGGATGAGGGAGGGCAAAAGAGCGAGTGAAGGGAGCAGAGAGGCTGTGGTTGTGTGGGGGAGAAGGTGAAAAAGTGAGTCAGGGGATCAAAGGTACTGCAGGGTGTGAGTGAGGGGATCAGAGTAGGGGCCACTCTGTAAGTGGAGCGAGCAGAGGGAGTGGAGGAAAAAGTAAAGGAAGGGAGAAGATAGAAGAGAGTGGTGGTTGGAGGGAGAGAAGAATGAGGAGAGCATGTGGCATTGCTCCCTTCTTCCTCTTCCAAGGAGGCAAACAGCAGGCCATTCCAGGCCCTACACCCCTGTCCAAGGAGACCTAAGAGTTTAAGGACCACTGGAGGTTAGAGAGAGTGAGAGAGACCCATCCTATCTACCTTCTCCTCCTTACTCCAGTTACTTGCGTTGTTCAGATTTGCAATTGTAAAACTGTGCTACATAAAAGAAACGTGATACCACAAAAATACAAAAAGATGAAAAAGAAATAAAACATTCATCTTGCTCAAAGACAATTGAACAGCTGAATCAAAATTTCAATTTAGTTTATAATGAGCCCCGTAGGTGCAAGTGTTGGTTATCTCCAAAATAGTATGAGAACCAAACCAAATGATATAAGAATGAAAAATCATTTGCTCTAATTCAAAGTCCAAGTCAGATAGGAAAGCAGAATCAGACATGCAGAGAGAGCCATAGCCAGGCAATTTAGCACCTATGGCCAAGTGAAAAAATGCACTCTCATGCCGTACACAACACACAATGCCACAAGCTGAGAGATTCTGTTAAATGGGATTTTATAAAAATTAATTGAAAACTTTAAATGAATATTCTAATTCTGGTATTACCTCAGGAACAGCAACCCAGCTCACCTCTACTGCCTGGCACATTAGGAAGTAATATAAAACCCTGCAAAAATATAAAAAACAAACACTCAGAATCTATAGCAAACTTGCCATTACATAACAGCATTGATAGGACTCAAACAGCAACAATCCTACCCATGAAAAGGCAGCACTTCAAATATTGCACTGAGCCTAACAACATCAATACAACTCCTACTGGGAAAACAGTACAAGCGGGATTGCTTAAGATCCCTACACAGAAAAGAAACACTAGCAGAATATCTCAGCTTGGTCACACATACAGAATACAGATAGACCTTCACCAAATGATTACCAACCCAGACCCTCTGAGAACACAGATAAGCACTCACCAAACATAGAATGTGTTGCCTCAAAATAGAAATAGAATTATGCAGACAAAAACTGAAATGGAAACCCCAAGAAGCCAGAATCTGCATGCAGTGCAACACTGGAGAAACAGAAACAGAAATGCATTTCCTTTTTTACTGAGCAAAATTAAAACTTCAGAGAGGCATATACCCAAAGCTAGGACAATCACTAAACGAAAAAAATAATTTTTTTTCTACCTTTGTTGTCCTGTCATCTTATTATTCTAATTGCTTTAGTCCTAGTCTCTCTTTTATGTTTTCCTTTTTCCTCTACCTGCCTTTTCTTAATTCTTTTTCCAGGGTCTCCTTTCCATTTGCCTTCTGTCTTCTTCATTTCCTCTACCACATCTGTCTCTGACATTGATCTTTCCCTTTCATCTCTTTCTGTCATTTCTCTTTGCACTCATGTATCACAGGAGGATTGCACTTGGAATAATTCTGGGTAGAGAGAATTCCCTTGATTTCTTTATTGGGTTTTGGTGGTTAATGGTGTTAGACATCTTGGTGATATTATACAAGTATAGTATTTAGACCATGGATATGTTGAGAAGATCCCTCATTGGCATCTATCCAATGTCTTGCTAGCTGTTGTACTTCAGGTTGTTTGCTTTGTCACTACATAGGACATACCAGAGAAATACATTTGTATGGCTATCATTTTGTGTAGAATTACCATTACTATATTGATTGATATTTCTGAGTATCTGATTGGAAAAGGTTTGGATTTAAGAGAGAAAAAAGAATGATGGAAATGGTTACCCTGATATTACAACTGAATGTATAAGAACCCATCTTCTAATGAAATATCAAATAATGGTATTCAGCCAGAACCAGAAATGGCTGTGTCACATGGTAATTATGATGTGGAATTCATTGGAAGAACCAGTGTAATGCTTTGCGATTTCTTGTGTGTCTATCAACTAATGGGAAGGTCATATAAGATATGTGTACTGGTTGATTTATCTTATGTCTTCTTTAAGTGGCGATGGGAAGAGGATTATCTGAGATTATGTGTTCAGGAAGAAATCCAGGGAAGCCATCAAGAGGTGGGGATGCCCAGAGTGCTTCTCCTTACCAAGAGGGCTCTCTCACTCAAGGCGAAAGGTCCAAGGCTGGAAGAATGTTTCTTCCCAAGGGGAAACAACTAAAGAATCAGGAGTTGGTCCCAAAGATTGATTAATAAGTTGGGTCTCCACAGTCTGTGAAAAGCCTAGGAGGTGCAGTCCAGAAGGGCTAAGGCTTGGGAAGATTGGGGATTCTTTGCTTATGGTCCCAAGGAGTGCTATCAGCCTTCACCCATTCTGACTTCTTCTGTTCCTATTCCATAAGAACAGAGATGAGAGCAGGTAGCAGCTGCTGTTCCAACTTGAAATTCTGGGCTGACCCCGTTCTCTGGTTTCCCCATGCTAAAAAAAATTCTCTCTTTATCTTAGTGCAGGACTCCTGGTCTTCTCACTAGTGTTATCATTAGTAATGCTGCTTGTGCTGGCCCTAAGTCCCTGTGGTCCTCTTCCTCTTCTATTTTGTTGACCATTCCATGTCTACTCCTTCCTCTCAGACGCATGATGGAACTTGAAACACTCGGTCACTAGTAGAAGGCAGGAGGTTTTAGTGTTGTAATGTAGTGCATGGAACACCCAGGTCTCGTGTGGACTCACACAAAGGTAAATTTTCAAACTCCCGTTAGTGCGCACTAACCCGAAATTCGGGTCCCCCAAATTACAACTGCGAAATACGGGTCTCCCCTGAAATACAAAATTTCCTGCAGTGGGCCGAAAACAAAGCCCATCTCTAGTCAGATCTTATCCATGTTAGATCTATATTCTTAACCATAACAAAATGTCACACATACATAATAAATCTCATCCATACATCATAATGTAATACCATATGTGGAGACTAAAAATTAATGTCTAAAAATCAAGTCATAGAAAACAAATATTCAGATAAGCAAATAATTCAATCCTATTTCTGGCTTACAATCCTTGTCATCATTACTTCTCAAGTTTGTCCTTCATATTGGCTTTTATTTACTTATTAGACCTGTCATTCTTAATGTTTGCATAAAAAACCAGGTTTCTAAAGCTTTCTAAAATAATTTAGGATCTGATGACAACCTCAATTGCTCTGTCATTGTATTCCAGATTTTTGGACCCGCAATAGATATAACCCATTCCCTAATTTCTCCCCAAATGTGCCTGATTCACTGATGGAATAACCAAAAGGCCTTTGTTTGCTGACCTTAGATTGTGCTGAGGGATTATATATATATATATACAAGCCGTTAAGCCCGTAACAACGGGCTACATTAAAATTTTTTTTTTGGTCCATTTCCTTTCCACTCCCTCCCCCCACCTCCCCTCTCTCTCTCACCTCCCCCCACACCTCCCTCTCTCTCTCCTCCCTCCCTCCCTCTCACCTCCCCCCACCCCCTCTCTCTCTTCCCTCCCCCCACCTCCCTCTCTCTCTCCTCCCTCCCCCCACCTCCCCCTCTCCCCTCCCCACCTCCCCCTCTCCCCTCCCCACCTCCCCCTCATCCCCCCCCACCTCCCCACCGTCACTCCCTCCCTCCCACATCACCACCTCCCTCTCACCCCCTCCCCTCCCCTCCCACTCTCTCCCCCTCCCCTCCCACTCTCTCCCCCTCCCCTCCCACTCTCTCCCTCCCCTCCCACCTCACTCTCTCCCCCTCCCCTCCCACCTCTCCCATCTCACTCTCTCCCACCTCCCCTCAGCTCACTCTCCTCCCAGCTCATCCACAACCGACAGACAGGGGGTGTCCCTCCCGCGCGCACGCCGCCGCCGTTACTGCTCCTCCCTGCCTCTCGCACGCTGCCGCCGCTACTGCTCCTCCCTGCCTCTCTCTCTCGTGCGCGCGCGTCGCCGCCACGGCCGCCGGTCCTGCTCGCTGCCGCTGCCGGTCCTGCTCCTAAGGAGCAGGCGCCATTTTGACACGCTGAGCTCTGGCCGATGTGCGCGCATGCGCAGTAGAGCTGCTCTCTACTGCGCATTTGCGGCACGTCGGTCAAGCTTCGTTTATTAGTATAGATATATATATATATATATATCTACCTATGATGTTATGATGTTTCTGTATTGTTAATTAATTTCTGAATAAGTGTTAAAACTTTATACTGTTTCCTGAACTGTAATGGTAACCAGTGTAGGTTGGCTAGAACAGGGGTAATGTGAACATATCTGACCGGTCAACACTCAAGCTGCGGCATTCTGCAATCTGTGGCAGTTGCAGCGGTCTTAATGGAACTCCCAGAAGCAGGAAATAGCATTAGTCAACTTATTTATTTATTTAGCACTTTTATATACCGATATTCAAGTAACAAGAGTTACCAATCACTTCGGTTTACATTCCAACAAAAAAAAACAAACCTTCTGAGAAAATGATTGTAAAATTAGTTGAAAAGGTTTTAATCTTCTGAGAACAAGTAGTTTATAAAAATCTGCTGTTACTACTTTTCTTTAATATGGGCTTTCATTGATAGTCTAGACTCTGTCATTACACCTAGATCTTGTACCACGGGAGAAATCTATCTATCTAGCTCTGCAAAATAAAAATTTAGACCTCTTTGGCAGAAGATTTCTCTTAGATAGATACATAGGTTTTTTTTTTGGTTTGTTTTGTTTTTTTAATATTCCTTGTTAATCTGTTTAGGATAGCCATGCCTGTATAGCCTGTAAATAAATTCCTAACTCTTTGCAGGCTGTTCTAAGAGAATTTTGGACTGGGAAGAAAAATTGGATATTGTCAGCATATATATATATGAAAATTTAAACCCAATCCCTCAAACAATTGGCACAGCGGTGCCAGGTAAACATTGAACAAGATAACAGACAGAGCTGAAACTTGTGGAACCTCAGTGTTATTCTCTTTTCAATCTGAAGTATTACCTTCAATCTGAACTTGATAAGTTTGATGAGATAAGAAAGATCTGAACTATCTCAGTGTACTCCCAATTACACCAACTTCCTTCAAATGTTTGAGCAGTATTTTATGGTCAGCTGCATTGAATGTAGCCATGATATCTAATAGGGCTAAGATCTAACTCGGCCCAGTATCAGAACCTCAGAGTATTTGTCCATGACAGATAATAACAGAGTTTCTATACTATGGTTTCCTTCTGAAGCCATTCTTATTTGGATTTAGAAGATGATTATTCTCTAGATAATCATTCGATTGCCTATATAATGTATTTTCAATTATTTTTGTTAGAAAAGGAAGAGATGAAATGGACCTGTAGTTGCTTAACTCAGTTGTATCTTGATTGTGATTCTTTAAAATTGGCCAAATACACTTTTTTTTAGTAAGTCCGGGAAACTGCCTTCCGTAAAATTTGCTAGTGTATAGTTTTTTTTTAAAATATGATTCAACGCACAGCATGGAAGGTTTAATTTTGCTACTATTTGTTATTTTTCTATACATGATACACATGAAAAATGTTTCCAAGAAGAGTCAATTATCTGAGGGGGCACGTTCAGCTGAGTTGCTGCACAAGGAAATTTACTGCACATGCTCAGTACCTGCTCCTTGAAATATAGTGCAAATTCATTACAGGTTAGGGTTGCAGAGATAAATGGTTTAATTAGATGCATTCTGGTTGGAGTTGGAGTTAGACTTTTAACTGTTGAGAACATATCTTACATCAAGGCCACGTTCATGATTTTTATTAGAAAAATAAAAATTTTTGGCAGCATCAGTTGTGTCCTTATACAACCTTAATTATTTGTTGAAATCTTCCGAAAGCTCCTGAGTTTTGGTCTATCTCCATTTACAGCAATACTTTGCAAAATTTATCCCAATCTGAATTTGCCATTGCAACCAAATCAAAGCATATTGTCTCAAGTTGTGCAAATATAATTTTTTTAATTTCTCGATATCGATTGGGCTTTGCCTATAATGACTTGACTCTTACTAGGGTAACACTAGATGTACAACTGCAATTGAATTTCCTCCTTGATAAGTTTGTTGTCAGATCAAATTCTGGGCTTGGAGCGATCTCGTTTGATTGAATTTTCATTTACAAAACAATAAATTCAATGTGTGACCTGCTCTATTGGTGGAACCATGGCTATTTTTTTTTCCACCCTAAGGCCTCCATAGTTTCTAGAAATATCTCATTTGGGTTGCTAGAAGTGAAGCATCAAAATGAAATGTTGGTAACTTTCAAACCGGCGAGTGTGCGTACATTTGTGTTCATTTGTTGGCCCGCGCCCAGGAACATGGTTATTTTATAACATACACGTGCATATGCGTGCATGTTATACAATAGGCTGGCTGCACGCACCTGTGCACCATATTTTTAGCGGGCGCATGCCTGTG